>NC_080071.1:94724168-95351227 GCF_949987535.1 Balaenoptera acutorostrata
GGGTTCTTTTCCATAAAACAAATATAAGGGATTCCCACCCCCCGCCCCCCGCCCCGCCATCTGTGTCACCTTGGATTAATTTAAATAACTTTGGAAATGTCTGTGCCTTCATGGTTTGTGAAGACACCTGTTTCTGATGGTTTTTTGTGGGAATTGATTATGTATTTCAGGGCACATGGAGAATACAAAATTCTTTTTGTTACCTGAACATAGGCTAGTAATTGACTTGGAAAACTTTTTTACTTTAGTAAAATTTATTCCAATTCAGGAAGTTAAATATATATAGTTGTCCATTCAGGTCTGTGTATATGTGTGTATCATACGTGAGCATTTATATATGCATATCCCCACATGTGTTTGTGTGTGTCCGTATGTGTATCCATGCATGTGTGTATGTATGTGTGTCCATTCTTGTGTGCATCATACATGTATGTGTTTTCGTGTATCCGTAAATATGTGTGTACATATGTGCATATACATACAAATACATGTGTAACTCATGTGCTTTGTGCCCCGATTTACAGCCCCTGCCCTGGGTGTTGGGCGGTGCCAGGCAGCAGTGTGTCGTGAGCAACCTCGTGTTGCACATGTGCCGTGGTCGGTGCCCGTAGTCCCACTGGGCCGGCCCCAGAGCAGAGCTCAGGCCGCGCTCACTGCAGGTGGAGGGCTGGCCGGCGGGTAGCCGGGGTGGCGGGGTCGGGGCGCCTGGGTAAGGCTGTGCCGCCTCCTGTCTGACCGCAGACGGGGTGGGGAGCCCAGGGCGGGTGAGAACCAGCCTCAGTGCCACCAGTGCCGTGTCCGGGGGCCATGTGATGTGGCCGTTGGGGGAGCTGGCAGAGGTCAAGGGCACCTTAGCGGGTTCTCAGAGGACACGCTCCCCCCGGAGGCCGACCGGACAGGGAGGGGTGCGCCCAGCCCTGGGTGGGGGCTGGGGGTGGGGCTGGGGTGTCCTGGCCCGTCCTGGGGGAGGGGTGACGTGGCTTCGAGAGGACTTCTAGGGGGGTCAGACACCCAGGGGTCATGGGGTCAGGGGTGGGTTGCAGCAAAATCCGTGATTTCTGACTGGTTAACCACGGAGGGGCCCCAGTGTGGGCGGTCCCTGCGGTGACACGGGGCCTGCAGGGCACTGCATGGCCTCCCCAGCACCCACTCTGTCACAGGGAGCTCTCCCGTGGTGCTCTTAGGGACGACGTCATAGGAACAGAACCCAGCAAGACCTGCGTATCTGTTCTCTACTAAGTGTGTTTATTTTCAGCGTGAGATCACGCGGTAGCTCACCTTCCGTCCTGACGAGGCGCTCGCTGTGCTCTGGTTCTCTGCGAGCCTCCCTGTTCGGACGGAGGGCGGGTTTTTACCCCTTCAAATAACAGTTCTCATTTCAGGAGCCTTAACACTTCCTGAGCCCACGGAGAGAAGAGCTGGTGGTTAAATAGCGGACGTTTCCCTCCCCACCCACTTGTGTATGTGATATTTTAATTGTGAAAATAACATGTCTACTGATGAAAAATTTAGACATTAATGACTAAGACAAGTTCATAATTGAGGTGAAAGTGAAAGTCCTCTTCCCAGTCCCCCACCTCTGTCCAGTCCCTTAGAGACACGGCGCGCAGCCTTCCAGACCTGTTTCTGCTGTGTGTTAACAGAGGGTGTGTTTTATGAAAGGGAATCATGCTGTGTAGAAGTGGAAACCTTTCTTCTTGACTGAACTGTAGTCTTGACTTTATTCTGTGATGGTCCATACAGAATTTCTGTGTTCTTTTTAAGGGATGCATAATTTTTAATGAGGGGTATGCCATTACTCATTTTGCCAGTTCTTTGCTAGTTTGTCCTTGGTGTTTAGCTCTGTGCAGCTGTTTTGGACTATCTGTAGGAGGAAGTAGAAGCGGAGTTGCTGTAGCAAAGGTACGTGTATACACTTCAGACTGGGAAGTGTTTTCACAGTATCGCGGCAGGTGTGTGGCTGTCTTCCCATGGCCACGCCACGCACTCTTGACATCATCATAACCTCTTTGATGGGTGAAAAGTGACACCTCACTGTTTTAATCTATTTTATTACTAGAGGGCTTGAGTACCTTTTGGGGTTTTTTGTTTGTTTGTTTTTGGTTTTTTTAGTATTTATTTAGGCTGCGCCGGGTCTTAGTTGTGGCATGCAGACTCTTAGTTGCGGTATGCGGACTCTTAATTGTGGCCTGTGGGCTCTTAGTTGCGGCAT
Source organism: Balaenoptera acutorostrata (assembly GCF_949987535.1). NCBI lineage: Eukaryota > Metazoa > Chordata > Mammalia > Artiodactyla > Balaenopteridae > Balaenoptera > Balaenoptera acutorostrata. The sequence continues at coordinate 94,726,381 of NC_080071.1, forward strand.
GCGTGCAGGATCTAGTTCCCCGACCAGGAATCAAACCTGGGGCCCTCTGCATTGGGAGCATGGAGTCTTACCCACTGGACCACCAGGGAAGTCCTTGAGTACCTTTTTGTATGCCTAAAGCCATTTGTATTTCTTCATAAGAACAGCGTGAGACATAAGTTATAATTTTTTCAGCATGATTCTAGATTGTAACTTTGTTCAGGGTCTTTCTATTCAGAAATTTTCCATTTCTGCTTAATCGGATGTATCAATCTTTCCTTTATGCTCCGCTTAGGTGGCGGTACTCAGCCCGAGAGTATGGAAACATTCTCCTGTGCCTTTAGTCCCCTGGAATTTATCTTTGTGAACAGAGCGGAGGGCCGACTCCCCACCTGGTTTGTTGCCTAGTTCATGCTCTCCTCCCTGTGGGAAAGGCTGCCAGACACTAAGTTATCCACGGGATCTCATGCAAACATGGACCGTGAGACTCACCTTTTTAGTAAATATCAGAACTGTTTGATAAAATGTTTACTGAGGCTAAAAATGGTTCCTACAACCTTAAAGTTACAAAGAAATGTGACTCCACACACTCTGAGAATGTAAAATCGAGGAGTTTTTAGCTGTATTTAGGCGTCAGTTTCTGAGCACAAAGAGCCTCAGGTTCATCTGTTTGCTTCGTGACAGTTTGTGCGCCTCGTCAGAAGGGAGAGCGAAGCAAGAAGTTAAATATAATAAAGTTTTACATGTGGGAAGGGACTTTATGCCGCAGTGTTCGTAAATCTTTGTTGTCTAAAGTCGTGTAACCCTCCTCGTGTTTTTTCTCGTCTGTCTCACCACAGCCTAAATGCGATGGCCAGGTGTTACTGACCCAGGTGTGGAAGCGCTTGAATCTGATAGAATGTGACTACTTCGGCTTGGAGTTTCAAAACGTCCAGTCCTGCTGGGTATGTGCTTCTCATCTGTTTTTGGAAATAGGCTCTAGGTGGGCTGCGGGTGCTTACGATGACGCATCCGTGCATCCGGGCCAGAGACCGCTGAGGACCTCCTGGAATGATACAAGCAGGGCACGTTGTTATTATCAAAGCTGTGCTATTATTTTATTTACAACTGTAGGGAATATATTTGCCTTCTACCTAAGCTTGAATTGGCATCCCCCCTAATTTTTTTCAATCTACTAGCACATGTGCCAAGGAAATCCTTTCTTCATAAGTTATAAAAGCAACTAGAGTATATCGTGTGTGATAATCATTTCAAGAGTGGATTTTGAGCAAACTGCTTTACTAAACTGGTTATGCCTCATTTTACTTGATAGGTGAACCGTAAAGGTGTGGAGCTTTAATATTTACAGGTGGAACTGTTTTAAAGAAACCAAATGAACCCATTAGTTGGAAAAGCACGTCAGCATCGTAGAGCCCCTTCTAGCCCTGTCGCTCAGGAACCCTCTCATCAGCTCGCTGTTTACAAAGGCAGCGGGTGCCCGATGTTTGCCTGGTCTTAACGGATACCGGCCCCAGCACGCACACGCACAGCTCTGGGTGCCCGTCCTGTGCACGGCGACAGCAGCCTCTGTGACTTGGGGCAGTTCGCGGCATCCTGTCCTACGCCTCCCACAGCGTGCCCTGCTGTGCTCTGTTATGTCAGGATTCGACGTGTGTCTAAGAGCAGCAGGGCCAAAATACTCCTGCCTTAAATACCTCCCTTAATTATAAATATTTGTGTTTTGTAACATTCTTATTAAATAGAGAAATAATTTAATGGATTTGATATCTTTTCTTAAATCCTCTTTAGATCTGGCTTGAACCTATGAAACCCATCGTTAGACAAGTACGAAGTAAGTCCTTTTAACTCTTTAAAACTCTGCTCATTTAAGATGCTTTGTCCTTGACTGTTCAAATTCAAGGCACGTTCAGACGATCATGGTTGTCACCACTCTGGGCAGCAGCGAAGTGACACCAGCAGCAGGTGAACTTGGAGGTCACTTTGCTGTTTAGCTTTAAATTGTAAGACGTGGAGGGTGGGGCGTCGTTTAACTCAGGTAGTTCTCAGTTACTTGCCTCGAATTTGGAAGACATAGGATATGCTGCTCGGTATTGCCTTCATTTTTGGCCAATATGCAAAAATAAGTGTGCAGTTTCTAAGTTATGAAAAGACATACGGGGTGAAATCTCTAGTCATCTGAATTCACCTGTAAGTTTTTTAGGACTAAATTGAGGAGAAGAGGTTGTATGGAAGGAACTTTTGTTCACTGATAAGCGAAGGCCGTTTCGGTTGCCATAGCATTTTAGCAAAACAGTTTCTCTTTTCTTGTGGTGGAAATCACATGGCTGTATTATTATAAAATTTCAATAAAGCTAAAATACTCAGATAAACTAATATCCTACACTTATTCTTTACAGTAATCAGGTTGTTCTAGTTCAGTATAGTGAATGATAACATTTTTCTTTCACTAAAGTATATAAGGATTTCAAAAATAATGGCCTTTTTATTATTATTAATTTTTTTTTGGCCTTGCCACATGGCTTACGAGATCTCATTTCCCCGAACAAGGATCATACCCGGGCCCTGGCAGTGAAAGCCCGGAGTCCTAACCACTAGGCCACCAGGGAACTCCCAGGCTTTTAAAATTATTACTATGACTAATAGTATAAACACCTTAATTTTTTTAATCACTTTTTTATTCCTAAAATATAAAGAAGAATACATTTTAAGATTTTAATGTGCAGTTTCCTGCTTGTTTTTAGGGTTTCTTTTAGTAATCTCTACTTAAAGCAAAAGTTTTCAAATTTTTCTTTGCTATATGTGACTGGTACTTAGGACTAACAATTTCACGCAGAGGAAATTTCTTAACATCCTCTTATTTGAAAAGATTTGCTGTAACAGTCCATTTGAAAGCACTAGCTCAATCACACCAGAATATGCAGAAAGATAGCAAATACAGAGTGTGACCTTATTTGTGGACTTCAAAATTTTTCTTTTTATAGGGCCAAAGAATACAGTGCTTCGCCTAGCAGTGAAATTTTTCCCACCTGATCCTGGTCAGTTGCAAGAAGAATATACACGGTAAAGAGCTTGACTGACCCAGAGCCTGCCGTGGGCAGGGTCCTGCTTCACCTGTGTCCCCAACAGCACCTGTGCTTTACCTAAGCACCTGGTCAGGGTTGTTTATTCAAAGAATGAGCCTAGTGTCTGTGTCAAAGCTGTAACCAAGATGTCATAGTTTTGCATTTTCACTCTTGCACAGACACAAATGCAAATAGGGTTTGGAAGAAAGGTTATGGCGCAAATTTGAGAATTAAAAATGGCGTTTGAGGGTACTGCTGAACAGATATTCTCCAAACGAGCATAGATCTATGCCTGTGCATGAAGTCGGTAGGACTTTCGCCCATTCCTTTCCTTTTTTATCAACAAAATACACTTACTTGGGACTGTCCTTTTGAATATATGGAGCACAAACACTTTAGGTGATTTCTTTCGTGCTACTCTTCTAAATTCACGATTGATTCTTTGAAAGAAAATGTTTGCAGTTGTTTCATCTGGGCAATAAGATTATGGAAGTGGTTTTTTTCCCTGTGTTTTATGTACTGATTTTATCATGAGGAATAAAGCAAAAACCTAAAAATGAACTCAAAACCCGGAGTCAGAAGTTAGATAAGAGAGGGCTATGATGTTGATGCAGTAGTAACAGAACAGCCTCCTGACCACACGTGGATTCACACCTGGATCCTCAGAGTCGTAGATCCTCTGCTTAGGAGGTCTTTGCCAACCGTTTCTGTATCACAGAGTCATAGACTCGGCTGCGAGGACACGTAGAGACCACGAGGCTCTAGCCTCCCATCTTCACGGGTGAGGAGCCGAACCCCAGGACGGCAGGAAGCGCCTTTATAGTGAACGCAGAGCTTGTCTTAATAGTGTATTAAATACCTCGCATTTACCAAAAAGTCCCTTTTGAGAGAATCACTTTTAAACATATATTCCTAGACAATGATGAGGAAGTGTTAACCGAATTCCGTGTCCTGGGTCCAAGCCGGGTTTATGCAGAACGCCATTTTTTTATTTATAAAAAAACTGCATGTTTGTGGTAAAAGAAGAAACACTTTAAAGTTATGTAGAGTAAAAAGTCAGCGTTCCTCTTCACTCCCGGCCCACCCACCCTTCCCAGAAGTATTAACACTTGGACGTGAGTCTTCCAGATGAATTCACAGCAGTATGCCAGTGGACGTGGGGCTTTAAGTCATTATTTTACAAAACAGTATCAGACTCTCCATAGAGAACTGCAGGTTGAGTTTCTTTTTCCCCGCATATCCACGGCATGCCATGGATGTCTTTCCGTATTAGCGTGTATGGCTGTAACCTCATTTATTTAGCCAGTCTGATGTTAGTGCAAATTTAGGTTGTTTCCAGTTTTTCTCTGGTATAATGCTGCGGATAAATACCCTTGTCCACATGTCTTTGTGAACCCTGGAAGTGTTTCTGTAGAAGAGTTCATAGGGGTGGGATTGCTTCAGGCCAAGGGTGCATCCATTTCAAGTTCAAGTTCACGGGAGCACAGTAAACCGGACGGCTCACGCTGGCGTGGGGCCCCACCAGGGCGGGACTCTGTCTTGCTCCCCATCCTAGTTCCAGCTCCCAGGACAGCACCTGGAGCACATGTGTGCTCGGGGATTATTTGCTCGTGGAATGAATGGATATATAAGTAGTTTCAATCACCCTCTCTGTTACATTCTCACCAGTTAATTCAAGAACCCTGTTTCTCAGATTCTAGCCAAGACCAAACGTTATCAGTTTGCCTTAAAGCTTCATAGCTTTGAAGCTTTGTCTCCATTGGCTCTTTCTGCTACTTCACACAGAAGCGCGAGTGCAGTGTTGTGTGTGTAACAGAAGTGGCACGAGTTTGTGAGCTTCCCGCTTGAAGGTGCTCTGGTGCCCTGGGCTGCGGTGTGCCCGGCGCGTGGGCCGCCCGCCGTGCGGACGCGCGGAGCTCTGTGTGCCGGGCCCCCTGCGACCACCCTCGCCCGCCGCCTGCTCTGGTGTGGCCTGGGGCTGTGTGTCCTCCTGAGACAGACGTGGGAAGTGCGTTCAGAAGCGCTGGAGCTGATCTCTGTGCTTGGAACTCCCTCCTAGATACTTGTTTGCCCTGCAACTTAAGAGAGACCTTCTGGAGGAGCGTCTGACCTGCACGGACACCACGGCTGCCCTCCTGGCGTCCCACCTCCTGCAGGGTGAGTGTCCCCCTGGCCCCGCGCTCACACGGGACGGCTGCGCCTGTGGCTGACTCACCTGCCCCGGGCGGGGCACCAGCAAAGGATGGGCGGTTCAGTTTGCAGGTTTTTCTGCAGAGCTGAGGGTTAACTTCCCACCTGGGAGGGGAGACGGGCCACGCATCCTCCCCGCGGTCTCACGTGGCCCGCGGACCTCCAGTGGGGGGCCAGGCAGCACCCCGACTCTGGGGAGAGCATCACAGCCCCCGTGACAAGTCAGGCGTCAGTCCCCGAAGGACAAAGGAAGCCCTTCAGTATCTCAGAGCGAGAGGTGGTTTGAGTGTGTGGAGCGCCGTGGTGACTTCAGGCATGAACTGGGAGAAGCGTAAGAGGAGGGTCTGGAGGGCAGGTGCACGCTTCGCCCGGGCTCTCCAGCCCCCTCCCCCCGCGGGACAGAAAGAAGGAAATCCCCGCCTGGCCTCTGGACTAGTGGCTGGACCACATCTTCCTGGCATAGAACCAATACTTCTGAAATTTGAACTCAGGAAGTATGATGTAGAGAGATTCCAGAATTTTAGGAACTTCTAAGTTAATGGGTTAATGTGCAGTTTACTTGGTCCTTCCCCTGACACACTTTCTCCAAATAGCAGATTTTACCAGAGGTTTGCCGTCCTGCGCAATGGGACCCGTTCACGCCCATAAGCACAAGTGTGGAAGAGGCTTAGTTATCTGTGATTTGTCCTGAGGTCCTCTCAGGCGGCAGGTGGCTTTTCAGTGCAGACGGCCTTCGGCAGTGCCTCTTGCTGAGGGCTCTGTGCGCAGCCGAGTTACCTTAGAAGAACTTGTCTGCCTGTAGGTTCCACCTCGGACGTGTGCTGCTTAGATGGAAGGGTGGTAGAGAGCCACGACAGCCAGATGCCGTGTAGGATTCTGAGCGGGTCTTTTGCTCTGAAGTTAGGCGGCTGCTGAAGCGTGAACGGGTTCTGAGGCTCGGTTGCAGCAGCAGATGGTGGTCTTGTCCTTACCTGGGTGGCGGTGCCAGGGTTATGCATGAGAATGTCCTGTTTTGTAGAAAACACGTACCAAGGTGTGATCCTGTGCGTGCAGCTTTTCTGTGATTTGAAACTGTCTCAAAGTATGTTGCTTAAAATTATTGGGCTTTAACTACTATTTTGAAAATATGTGTGGCCTTAAAATACACGAAATTAGAAAGAAACATTCATTGTTCCTCAAGAATTTGAGAGGGCCTGAAGGAAGAAACAATTTAAAATACACTATCTTGAAACAAAATAAAGGCCCTTATCCTGGTCACAGTAGTCTTGAGACAACTTACAGAGAAAACGTATACAACGCAGCAAACAGGGTAAAGCAGCAGCTCGGAGTTTCCCTCCCTGGGGCCGCTCACCAGCGTCTTTCGTCTTCAACACTCAGAAAAAATTCTCTCCGCCTGCCTTTATGTTTGCCTTTAACGGCATAAAATATTTGGAAAAATAAAATACAACATTTTGTTTATTTAAGGGATATACTTTTTTACTACAGATTTACGATAATTTTTTTCTGCTTTTAACTTACGCATTTGCATGCACAAACACTTGTATTTTTCTTCATGTAAACATGAAAAAGACCGCCTGTTACTTTCTCGTCTCAGCGGAAATAGGAGATTACGAAGAGGCGCTGGACCGGGAGCACCTGCGGGCCCATGAGTACCTGCCGGGCCAGGAGCGGGCCCTGGAGCGGATCCTGGAGCTCCACCGGGAGCACGTGTGAGTCGGCACCGCCGGACGTCGGGGCAGTCAGCTGGCCGGGCGGGACTCTGTCCACAGGCCGCTTCGGGACAGGCTGGGAGGGTGCCCGGGCCCCGGGCGGTGCTGGCGTCGCTCCTTAAGTGGGGGGCGGTGGACGGGGTCCCGCACTGGCCGCGCCCAGCCCTCAGGTGTCGGGGGGTGGGATGGTTCCTGCTGCAGCCCTGCTGCCTGGCTTCCCTAAGGCTTGACGCTGGGACGAGGTGAGGGCGACCTGGAGGAGGAGGGCAAGAGAGATGGGGAGGCCGTGAGAAGGGCTGGCGGCCCTGGGCCCGGGGGTTGTGAGCTTGAGTTCACCAGAGGGAGAGCTCGATGGGGAGGGGTCCTGGAGGACTGGGCCCCCTTGGCGGGGAGCCTGTCGAGAGGTAAGCGCACTGACGTCGCATGCAGGGCGGGGGTTGGGCAACGCAGACCCAGGCTTCAACCCTGGAGGAGGCCCTTCCCTGTGAGGCCGTGCGCGTTTCCATGCCTTTACCGCTCAGAGCCACCGGCGGGCCTTTGTGTGCCTGGCTCGGGGTGGCACTGTCTGTACAGATGTGTCACTTGTGGCACGTGGGCTGGAGTGCCAGGCAGAGCCCACTCTGCGGGGAGGATGCCTGGGGGTGGGGGGCATGGCACCCAAGGTTCTAGGAACCAGTAACAGCCCCAGCTGCTGGCGGGAGGCTGCACGTGACCCTGCGGTGCCGCGCGTGCCCTGGGCTGTGGGCCCCCCTTCGTCACGCGGTGAAACGGAGCCAAGGCCTGAGCTCCGTCTTGGGCGTGGTGGTTTGGGGCACCGCTGGGCGTCCGAGCTGTGCACGCAGGGCCGCCCTTTCCCAGCCGCGGCCTCAGTGCGCACCTGGCCCTTAGGGCTCTGGCCCCGCTTCCTAGACCCCCTGGGCGTGGCCTCCTTCGAGGCTGCCTTGGTTCTGGCTGGTGGCAGGGGAGTGCACTGCGCCCCGTGTCACACCCAGACCCTGAGGACCAGCCGAGCAGAGGGCCCCCTCCCCGCGCCAGCCTGAGTGAGTCCCCTGTCTGTCCCAAAGGGGACGGTCACCTGTGTGGGATTTGTTCTAGAGTTGGGGGCAGGGTCCCCTTCCTGCCAGGACACACAGGGCCGCAGCCGGCACCCGTGGAGGGTGGGGTGGCCGTGGTGTGAGGCGCCCCACCTGGGCAGCAGCGCCCGGGGCAGGGGTGGAGCCGAAGCGCACTGTGCAGGGTGAGACGGGCTGGGGAAGGGGTGAGGCAGAGCGGGGCCAGGACGCGGCCCTGGAGGATGGGGTGGGGAGAGGCCCCAGAGGCCGTGAGGAGGAGGCCGTCAGGACAGGGCCGTGAGCAGCCAGAGGAAGGAAGACAGCCTGGGGCCGCGGACCCCGGGGAAGAGTGCTTCAGGATGGGGTCCACGGCCCCGTGGGAGCAGCTCACCGCCAGGCCCGGTGGGTGGGGGTTCATGACATGACCCCCCCAGGCATGAGGAGGCTGGCGGGACGGTGACCGGTCTCTGCTCAGCTACACCGAGAACCTGCCTTGAGGGGAGTGAAGCACCAGACCTGAGAGGTGGCTCTGCGCCTGCACGTTGTGTGTTCGTGTGCACAGGTGCACGTGTTTGTAAGTGTTGCGGATGTCTCTAAAGTCTGTATGGAAACACGAAAGACCCCAAATAGCCAAAATAATCTTGAGAAAGAAGAACAAAGCTGGAGGTATCACTCCCTGATTTCAAACAACTACACAGCTACAGCCATCAAAACGGGAAGGCAGTGGCATAAAAACAGACACACAGATCAGTGGAACAGGACAGAGAGCCCAGAAATGAACCCACACACTTGTGGGTATGTGATAAAAGAGACAAGACTCTACAATGGGGAAAAGACAACCTCTTGAATAAACAGCATTGGGAAACTGGACAGCCACACACAAAGGAATCAAACTGGACCCCTTTTTCATACCATATACAAAAAATAAACTCAAAATGGATTAAAGACTTACATGTAAGGGGACTTCCCTGGTGGCACAGTGGGTAAGACTCCACGGTCGCAATGCAGGGGGCCCAGGTTCGATCCCTGCTCAGGGAACTAGATCCCACATGCGTGCCACAACTAAGAGTTCGCGAGCCGCAACTAAGGGGCCTGCCTGCCGCAACTAAGACCTGGTGCAACCGAATAAGTAACATAATAAATAAATATTTTTAAAAGATGACTTACACGTAAGACCTGAAACCATAAAACTCCTAGAAGAAAGCAGGCAGTATATTCTTTGACATGGGTCTTAGCAATACAGTTGACCGTTGAACAGCCTGGGCGTGAACTGGGTGAGTCCACTTACACACGGACTGTTTTCCCTAGTACATGCTGCATACTCCACTGTCTGAGGCGGGTTGAATTCTCAGACGCAGAACCTCGGGTACAGACGGCTGGCTGTAACTTACGTGCAGAGGGTCGGTGCCCCTAACCCCCGAGTTGTTCAGGGTCAACTGCATTTTTGTTTGGATCTGTCTGCTTAGGCAAGGGAGACAAAAGCAAAAATAAACAAATGGGACCTCATAAAACCAAAAACTTTTGCGCAGCAAAGGAAACCATCAACAAAACAAATGGCCACCTGCTGAATAGAAGATATTTGCGAATTATATGTCTGTAAAAATATACAAAGAACTCATACAACTCAACATGAAAAAGGCAAACAACTTGATTAAAAACTGGGCAGAGGACCTGAAGAGACATGTTTCTAAAGAAGACAGACAGATGGCCAACAGACACATGAAAAGATGCTCCGCATCACTAATTATCAGGGAAATGCACATCAAAACCACAATGAGATGCCACCTCACACCTGTCAGATGGCTGTCATCAAAAAGACAAGCAATAAATCAGCAGACGAATGAGTAAAGAAGACGTGGTACGTATTGTACAATGGAACACTACTCAGCCATAAAAAAGACAGAAACTTTGCCATTTGCAGCAGCCTCTGTGGACCTGGAGGGCATCGTGCTAAGTGAAATAAGTCAGACAGAGAATGAGAAATACTGTATGATTTCACTTATGTGTGGAATCTAAAGCTACAACAAATTAGTGAGTATAACAAAAAAGAAACAGACTCAGATATAGAGAACAAACTACTGGTTTCTCATGGGGAGAGGGAAGCGGGGAGGGGTGAGATAGGGGTAGGGGATTAAGAGGTACAGACTACTAAGTATAAAATAGATAAGCTACGAGGATGTACTGTACGCGTAGGTAATATAGCCAATATTTTATAATAACTATGAACGGAGTATATAACCTTTAAAAATTGTGAATCATTATATTGCACACCTATAGCTTGTATAACATTGTACATCAACTGTACTTCGATAGAAAAAAAAGACAAGAGGGGACTTCCCTAGTGGTCCAGAGGTCTGTGCTCCCAATGCAGGGGGCCCAGGTTCAATCCCTGGTCGGGGAACTAGATCCGCATGCCACAACTAAGAGCCCGCACGCCGCAGCAAAGATCCTGCGTTGCTGCAACTAAGACCCAGAGCAGCCAAAATAAATAATAAATAAATAAATAAATAAATATTAAAAAAAAAAAAAGACAAGAAGTAAGTGTTGGCAAGGATGTGGAGAAAAGGGAACCCTCGTGCACTGTTGGTGGGAATGAAAATTGCCACAGCCACTATGGAAAATAGTATGGAGGTTCCCCAAAACTTTAAAAATAGACTCAGTACTCTCTAATGGCCTATATGGGAAAAGGATCGAAAAAAGAGTGGATGTATTAGATTCACTTTGCTGTACACCTGAAGCTAACACAACATTGTAAATCAACTCTACTCCAATTTAAAAAAATTTTTTTAAATAAATAAATAAAAATTAAAAATAGAGCTACCATATGATCCAGCAATTCCACTCCTGGGTATTTACCCAAAGAAAAGAGAAACACTAACTCAAAAAGATATATGCACCCCAGTGTTCATAGCAGCATAATTTACAATAGCCTAGATACAGAAGCAGTGCCCATCAATAGATGAATGGGTAAAGAAGATGTGGTGGATATACAATGGAATCATCATCTTGTTGAAGGTGATTTATTAAAACGTAAGTTAATGGATGTCTATATCAACTTCAAAGAACAGACATTTTAGTCAAAGAATGGAAATCACAAGAATGGCATAACGCAAACAGTTGTGTTATTCCTTAAAGATCCAAAAACTCAGGCAATCAGAAGTAAGAAGAAAAAAGAGTTGTTAATGGAAAATCCCACCTGGAGGGTTTGGGACTTACCTGAGCATCACGCCTTGGAGCTGCTCGGCGCCGTGTGGGCCGCGTGCGAGGTGTCAATAAGACCAGTTGTTTTGGTGATTATATTTTTATTCATTTTGATAATTTCATTTTTATAAAAGTGTATTCTAATGGTTAGAATTGTACTTTTTGAAAATAGTTTTTTAAAGTTTTGAAATGGGTTTAATGAGATACTAGAGTTATCTGTGGTATTTCCTTTATTTACTATTTGTCTCTGCACGTAATGTTTGCACGTTACTTTGTGTTAAGATAAAATTATAAGGCTGAACATCTAATGAGTGCAAAGAAAACATTCGACCCACTAGGAAACGGATTACAGAACAGAAGCAAGCAGGCAGTTTCCGTGGCCTGTGTGCGGTGTTTTGTTTGATGTGGGAACATAAACATACAGTGAGTGACCGACCCTCTGAAGAACAGAGCCTCCTTTGTTGGTTTGTTTCTGTGGTCTGTTTTCCTGGTCGCTTCTGTCCTGTGTTTCGGCTCTTTCAGAAGTGCTGTGATCATGCTGTCTTTTATTACAGGGGCCAGACGCCTGCTGAGTCGGATTTCCAGGTGCTGGAAATTGCCCGGAAGCTGGAAATGTACGGCATCAGGTTTCACACGGCTTCTGACAGGGAGGGGGCCAAGATCAACCTGGCCGTTTCCCACATGGGCGTCCTCGTCTTCCAGGTAGGAGGGCGGCTGTGCTGTGACTTCGCGGGGTTGTTTTACGTGCGCTGGGAAGTCTTTGTTGCGGAATCCGGCTTAGACTCGGAGGAAGAGCTTTGCGGACCCTCCGATCCAACCTCTCACCCGTTAGAGAAGTTGTCTTCTTGTCCTGGACTCACGGTCACGGGGCCCATGGCCCCCAGGGTGCTCAGTCACGTCCCACTGTCCTAATGTTGACAGAAGGTCGCCCCCTTGGAACCTCAAGCCCGGGCTCTGGCTGCCCTGTGGGGTCTCCGCCACGGGTCACAGTCACCGTTTAAAGCACAAGACAGAGCAGCCTGGGGACCCTCCGAGGGCGGTGCTCGGGGTCCCGGCGATGTGTGCGGTAGCGGCGTTCGGATGGGTGAGTGTTACATAAATGGCCACTGAGTTGTGTTTGTGGTGAATGTCCGTGTGCCGGGCCGTGGGGTGTGACGTGCCCGGAAACAGCTGCCAGGGCGCCGGCCTGCAGCTCCGGAGCCCTCGCCTCGCCGGATGCTCCCGCCTCCCCTCCAGGAGCTGCCTGCTCGCGGCCCGCGAAGCCGGGCGCCTCCGGTGGAACGTGGTGCCCGGGGTTGGCGGTGGCGCTCTTGGCGCCCGGGGGGCTGGCTTTGCGGCTCCTCCCTCTGTGGCCCATCTTCGCTGCCGGCGCCTGAAACGGCTGGTCTGAACCAGGCCTCCCTGATCAAGGACACTTCGTTTCTTCTGCTTTTCCTTTCTCTTTCTCAACTTAGCCAGCAAATTTCAATTTCCCGTCGGAAAAAAAATTAATTTGCCATTTAGAATGTCAGTTCTGTTACATTCCACCTAAAATCCAGGCCCTTTGAGTGGCGTCCAGCGTCTCCCACACCCGCTCCCTTTGATGGCGGTTCCTACCTGGCACAGAGGGGGAAATCACATCCCTCAGAATCAAGCTGTTGTCATTTTTCCAGAAAAGGACAAATAATTTATGACCAGGAGAAACTGTAAAAGCATGAGGTTAGCGACTTGAAATGAAAGGCGGCAGATTGAATTCATTTCCACTCCCTCAAAATCCCCACCGGCATGACAGTGAAGGAATTTTTTTTAACCTTGCATCAGTAAGAACAAAGAATGGAAAAGGAAACCGAGGCGCCTCCCTCCCGTCGGAAGGTGGAGATGAGGCGCCTCACGAGCGGGGTTCTGACGTCAGGGCCCTGCTGCCGCCCTGGGAGCTGCCAGCCAGCAGCACTTCAGAGCCTCCTCTTGTAAAGACTTTCATCTGGAAACACTTTCAAACGTCCCAAAAAGCCGTGAGAATGAGAGTAGCACACAGAGACCCTACGCAGCTGTCCCCCAGGTTCAGCTGTCACCATTTGCACCTCCCGCTGGCGTGTGTTCTCATCCCTGCCGCCCAGACGCACACAGTTTTCTCTGAAGCCTTGGGGAGTGAGCTGCACGCGTCGGGGCCTCTCCCCCGGGAACTTCAGTGTGCGTTTCCCGAGAGCAGAGTATGTTCCCTGTCGTGACCACAGTCGGTCACCGCTGAGGCCGCGGGCTCTCAACACCTGGCACACGGGTCCGTCCCCACTCCTGTCAGCTGGCCAGTGGTCTCTCTGCAGGACCGGATCCCGTCTACAACCAGGCCGTCATGCTGCAGTCGCCTTTAATCTGGAACATTCTTTTTTCTCTTATGAAGACAGTGTTGAAGAACACAGCCCCTTTGTAATAGAAAGTTCCTCGTCTGCGTTTGTCGGCTGTTTTCCTGTGATTAGATTCAGGTGACGTGTTCCCAGCTGGACCACTGCCCAGGTGACGTGTGTCCCCCTCGGGGGTCACACCCGAGATGCCACCTGGCCTCTCTGGCGATGCGAACCTTGATCTCTGTGTTTTCTGGTTCTTCTACTGTATAGTTACTGGTTTTCCTCTTTCAACTAATAAGCGGTCCATGGAGAGGCGCTTTAGGACACAGATGTTCTGTCCCTTGTCAGATGTCCCTTAGACTAGCATCCCCTGGCCAGTGTTTACCGGGATGGTCACTAACTCAGGCACACCCAGAGCCTCGCTGTTAAACACAGACGATGACCAAGGGTCGCCAGAGATTTGAGGAAAGCCTTTCTTCAAAGGAAGATGGTATTTGAGGGACAGGTACCAAATTTGTGGGAAGAAGAGACTCAGAAGAAACAGAAACTGTGCCGGGGTGGAAGAGATGGAAAGCGTGGTTCCTCAGAGAGGGTACTGTTTTTCCTCTACCAGATTCGCAAAACAGAAAAATCGCTCTACCCTGTATCACGTTCTTGAGGAACCGGAACACAGCTTCAGCACGAGTGTGAACTTTTTCTCTTGTGATTTTTTATTCTGGCCTTGTTTGAAATAGTAAAATATTGGTAATTAATTATTAGGAGGCTGGTTAAATAAATGGTGGTGCATCCGTATTATGGGATAATTGGACAACTGTCCAAAGGTTGCAGGTGCTCTCTGTGTCCTGATACGTGAAACATTCTTTGAGATGTATCGTTATATGGAGAAGATGTTCAGAACCGTGTGTGGAATTTGCTACCGCTTATGGGGAACTCATACACACACACACACACACACTATTTATTCCCTACAAAATGAACTGGTGCTGACTGCCCCTAGGGTGGTTACTATAGCCAGCAGGCTTTTAGAAGTGGGGAAAGGGGCCTGTTCATTCTGGACTCATTTTTGGTACCTTTAGAATTTGAACCTTGTTAGTATGTTACTGTATTACATTTTTTTTCTTTTTTCTAATGTAAAAATACGGTATCGCTAACAGTGTTAACCATCATCTGAGCCTTCAGAGAGCCATAATCTCTTTTCAACAGTAACATCAAAGATCATTGATCACAGATATCATAACAAATATAGTAATGAAACGGTTGGAAATATTGTGAGAGTTACCAAAATGTGACACAGAGACACGAAGTGAGCAAATGCTATTGGAAAAACAGTGCCCATAGACTTGCTCAGTGCAGGGTTGCCACAGACCTTCAATTTGTGTGTATTATGTTTTCTAAAAAGCCTCACAGAAATACGGGAAAAGCTTGCATCTCTGAAATGAGAGCAGGGCAGTTACGGAGAACAAGAGTGACACAGGTTGGCGGAATGAGAATGTTTGGAAGATGCAGTTGAGGAAATCTCCACAGAACAGAATAAAAGATAAAGGGCGAAAGATGGGAGAGAAAAGTAAAGAAAATTCCAGCACCATCCAGGAGGTCCTGCATCCCAGAATTCTAGAGGCAGGAACCAAGAAGCAGTGGAGGAATTGTTAAAGAAATTACACGAGAAAAAGCTTCCAGAACTCAAGGCACAGAGTTCCCGGCTGGAGGTGCCTACAGGTTCGCGGTGTGGTGGCAGCAGGACTCGTCGGCGTGAGCTGCCAGAGGCGGGGGCAGTCGGAGCGCTGCCGGGCTGGTAGCAGCAGCGCTGGAAGCTGGAGGCGGAGGCTCTGCACGTGAAAGAGGACCGTTTCCAGCCCGGCATTCTGTGCCCTGGGCACCGTGACTCCTGTACAGAGAGAAATTGAAAGCGTTTTCAGACATGCAGTTCCTGCACAGCCTTTTGAAGGCCGACACTGGAGGAGAGAGAAACTCGGATGGGAGTTGAGGAAACAGGGTGACTCGGATTGGAGAAGGCAGAGGGGTGGGCTGTGCTCGGATGGGGAGGACGTTCGTCAGCGTAAGGGACAGAGGTGGCCTCCAAGAAAGGGCTGATCGAGGGAGCTCCCTGGTGTCCAGTGGTCAGGGCTCGGTGCTTTTGCTGCCAGGGCCCGGGTCCAATCCCTGGTCGGGGAACTGAGATCCCGCAAGCCGGGAGGTGCGGCCGGTGAGGGGGCAGGGGGAAGAACTGACCGGTGGCTTCATGGGTTAGACCATATCGAAGAGTTTTAAAGGTCTGCGGGGAAGTTTTGGGCTGAATTAGTGATGGGTACATAGAAATTAAGCAAATGAGAAGAGGCAGTTAGTGACTTAAGGAAAATTAAAAGCAAAGGAGTGGAATTCCCTGGTGGCGCAGTGGTTAAGAATCCGCCTGCCAATGCAGGGGACACGGGTTCGAGCCCTGGTCCCGGAAGATCCCACATGCCGCGGAGCAGCTAAGCCCGTGCACCGCAACTACTGAGCTTGCACTCTAGAGCCCGCGAGCCACAGCTACTGAGCCCACGTGCCACAACTGCTGAAGCCCATGCACCTAGAGCCCATGCTCCGCAACAAGAGAAGCCACCACAATGAGAAGCCCGCACACCACAATGAAGAGTAGCCCTGCTCGCCGCAACTAGAGACAGCCCGCGCGCAGCAACAAAGGCCCAAAGCAGCCAAAATTAATTAATTAATTAATTAATTTTAAAAAGCAAAGGAGAAAAGTATAGTTATAATTCAGGTTGGCTCAACTTGCAAGTAATATTTACGTGATCAGCAATATAAATACCGAATTTTAAATTTACCAAAAATGGAGGGAGTGTGAGGAGGGGTGGACGTGAGGTCGTGGTGGATGTGGAAGTCCAGGAGACCAGATCTCGGAGCAGGGTGCAGTAGCAGCCTTGAAAGAGCTGTGTGGACGTGCGGGTACAGATCCGGAAGGCAGTTCTGTCTGGGCCGGCCCGGAGAGCCCTGAGCCTCTGGGTTCTGTTTCAGGTCTTATTTGGCATTTACAGCTGAGCCATGGATTTTTTTGATAAAATCTGAAACGAAAGCAGTGGCTGTGAGTGTTGCACTGCTGGGTGAGTGTCAGGGTTGCCCAGGGCAGAGTGAGGGCAGTCATCCGTGGATTCTTTGTTTCCACTTTTGATTTATGACTCGGTTAAAGCCCTGGGATATGGTGATATTTTATTTTGACCCAAAGGGAAAATGGGAAGGCAAGCTTGCAGCTGGGAACAGTGTGTCTCTCGCTCTTCTCTGTGTCTTTCTGGGGAGGACAGGTCCTTCCCTGCCCCTCCTGCTGCCACCTGCTTTCTTAAGCCTTTGCCCTAGGCACCTACCATCTAGGGGTGAGAGCTGGCGGTGGGCGTTTTCTTTTCCTTTCTTTGTTGATGTTTTATGGTTTGGTTGTTTTGTTTGCTTTTTTGAGAACACAGTTGAAAACCCTCGAATATTTTACTTTGAGTAGTAGTTGAAGCGACTTCGTGTCTGGACAGTGTTGGGAGCTGGGGTACTTGGGTCTCATCTAGACCCTGTCATTTGTATCTTGGCCTCAAGGACATTTCTTAACTCAGGAATTTTTAAAACTGGATATAATTCACACATAACGTAAAGTTCACCATTTAAAAGTATAATTCAGTTGTTTTTAGTATATTCACAGAATTGTGTCACCGTCACCACTAACTCCGGAACGTTTAAATCCCAGCCTCACCGCATACACCGTAGCAGTCACTGCCCGCCCCTGACAACCACTCATCTGCTTTCTGTCTCTGCGGATTTCCTTTCTGGACATTCCTGTCAACGGCCTTTGTGCCTGACAGCTGTCCCCTGTTTCAGAGATTGCCCGTGCCGTGCATGTTTCAGTGCCTCCTTCCTCTTTAATTGCTTAAGTTGTTGTGGTTTTTTTGTTTGTTTGTTTGTCTTAGTATCTCTGAAGGGAAAACATTCTTCACCTTGCCTCCCCCCATCTTGAATTTGTAGAAAAGAGTAAATGGTCATGATAGTCAAGAATAGACAAGAAAATGCCAGAAAAGTGTTTCAGTACATTTAACATTTTAATTCTGGAAACGTTTTACGGTTATAGAAGGGATACGAGAGCAGTAGAAAGCGCTCCTTCCCCAGAGACCGCATCCAGCTTCCACCAGTTGCCCCGGTCTCGGTGGTTTCAGAAGATCCCGTCTGAGGTCACGCGCTCTGCCCAGTCAAGATCCCGCTCTGGCCTCTTCGGTCTGGAACTCTCTTCCTTCTCTCCTTGATTCTCCCAACCTTGATGCTTCGGAAGGTTCGAGGCCAGTCATTTTGTAACATGGGCCCCCCAGCACCTGCTGACGATCAGGCCCTAGTTAAGCTTCTTGGGCGGGTGAGTCACAGCAGCGAGAGAGTGCCTGGTCCGGCCCGCGCGGTGGCCCGCGGTGCCTGTCTGTCCCATTGCCGGTGGTGGCAGCATTCATCACTTGGTTGGAAGGCGTTTGACAGGCTTCTTTGCTGCAAAGTGACTTTTTATCCTTTGTAATTAGTAAGCATTTTGTGGAGAGATACTTGAAGACTGTAAATTTCCCTGATGGTTGCCAAAAGGCAGCTTTTTAAATTCCATTCTTCATGATCCTAGGAGGGTTTTCTCCTCATTTGTTTATTGTCTTTACGTCACTGTGGACTCATGGGTTTGTATTATAATCGTACTGTCACTCAAGTTATAATGCGGGTTATAATCTGATACTTGATCTGTTGTTGTTATTTGTTTCTATCTTGAAGTTGGCCCACGTCAGGGAGTCCCTTCAGGTGCCTCCTGTGCCCTTTGTGGTTCTTTTTAGATTTTTTTTGATGTAGACCATTTTTAAAGTCTTTATTGAATTTGTTACAATATTGCTTCTGTTTTATGCTTTGGTCTTTTGGCTGCGAGGCACGTGGGATCTTAGCTCCCCAACCAGAGATCGAACCCGCGCCCCCTGCATTGGAAGGTGCAGTCCTAACCACTGGACCACCAGGGAAGGAAGTC
Organism: Balaenoptera acutorostrata; assembly: GCF_949987535.1. Lineage (NCBI taxonomy): Eukaryota > Metazoa > Chordata > Mammalia > Artiodactyla > Balaenopteridae > Balaenoptera > Balaenoptera acutorostrata. The sequence continues at coordinate 94,744,903 of NC_080071.1, forward strand.
CCTCCTGTGTCCTTTTGACCTTTCCCCATCGTTTTTTGATCACTTGTTTACTTTCTTACACAATAAGATGGTCCAGGTTCCTTTGTTCTTTGCCTGCCCCACCCTGGAAGAGCAAAGGGCCCTGGTCTCCTTAGAGGACAAGATTGTTTAGAAGCTGAGGTCCTTGCCCAGTGTGCCCACTCTGGAGAGTCGGGAGTTCAGCCTTGGGTCCGGGTCCCATCCGGCACCCCTGGGATCCCTGCATCCTTCCCTCTTCCCTTCAGTGAGAAACCCAGCTCAGCTCCAGCCCCGCCTGGCCACCACCAGGCCCCTCCCAGCCGCCGTCCTCGCAGTAGGGGGGCTTCAAAAATGTTCACTGTTAACACTGAAAAAAAGAGGTTGTAATAAAGCTTTATCAAAGAAATAAAGTTTTCTTCCTAAAACAGAGAGATTAGTGTGTTTAGTATTGACATTTTAATTCAGAGTCATTCCGAACATAAAATATCAGGGGCTTGCTGTGCTTTCTGACAAGGATGTGACTTAAACCTTCTCTGTTTCATGAGAAATCATGTGCGTGCGTCTAGGTTACAAATGTGTTCCTCAGCGAACGTCTGTCTCCTGAATTTCAGAGCAGCACCAAGATCAACACTTTCAACTGGTCCAGGCTCCGAAAGCTCAGCTTCAAGAGGAAAAGGTTTCTTATCAAACTCCACCCAGAGGTCCATGTAAGTATTATTTCGAGAACTTTTTAAATTATAAGAGAATTTACTCTGTTAGAATACTGAGTTTTTAATTACTTCTTTTTAAAACGTATTTATTTATTTTTGGCCGTGTTGGGTCTTGGTTGCTGCGCGCGGGCTTTCTCTGGTTGTGGCGAGTGGGGACTACTCTTCGTTGCGGTGCGCGGGCTTCTCATTGCGGTGGCGTCTCTTGTTGCAGAGCACGGGCCCTGGGACACGTGGGCTGCAGTAGTTGTGGCATGCGGGCTTAGTAGTTCTGGCACACGGGCTTCATTGCTCTGCGGCATGTGGGATCTTCCCAGACCAGGGCTCGAACCCGTGTCCCCTGCACCGGCAGGAGGATTCTTAACCACTGCACCACCAGGGAAGCCCCTTTAATTACTTTATGTATCGTTTCAGCATAACTCACATAAGAATTTAAGGACAGGATTCGGGACTGGGGACGGGCTTCGGGGTGACCTGCCCAGCACTTCTCACCTAGAGGGCATATCAGCATCCCCGGGGGCGGCCCCGCCCCGAGACTCAGCTGTGGGGTTGGCCTGAGAGAGTGCACATGCGACAAGCTCCCAGGGCTGCTGAGAACTGTTGGTTTATTACAGCCAGTCCTTCTTTGGGTAATAAAGCTGAAATACAGAGTGTTGAGCTGCGACCTGAAGAAGCTCCACAGCAAATCAGTGTCGGAGCTTCTGTCCAGAATGAAGAGAGGGGCGTTTCCAATATTCTCATGTGTCTTTGATTCAGAAATTGACCCTTTAATAGCTCTAATTGAAGTAGGCTTGATTTTCAGAAAATAAATGTTCCTTTCTTTTGAGATTGTGAGTCAGTAAGGTAATAATTAAATATAAATTTACTGAAATTAGTAAAAAGGGGAAAAAGTAAATGTCTGTACAGTCTGATAGTTGGAAAAATCCAGTACGTCAGACTATTCAAAGATGTTCACATTGTTACATGTCTATTGTACAAAGGAAGTTAGGAAATAAAAAGTAGATTAGCTGAGCCGCTGTGGGGTTGAAGCTTAGGAGGCTGTCAGCTTAGACACACTCTAGGAGATCAGAGCTCTGGGCCAATCTGGAGGAGAGGCTTCACCTAAGCTTTTCAAAGGCACTTGATTAGCTTTTGTCAAACCCCAGGGTCACGTGCGGCATGTAAGTGTGTTTGGTAGAAAGTATGAACAGATAGCTTAATTGTTTTTTACTCAAATATTTCTTCTGTGGATGAGAGAGAAGTATAAGGAATGCCAAAAACAGTACAAAATGCAAGTAAAAGGCTGCTTTTTTTTTTCTCTGTAAGTAAAAAAAAAAGTTTCTGGCAGTTATTCTGAAAGGACAGGGAAAGAAGAGAATTACTGCTTTATATTTCCAAAGCTACTCTTCTTTGGAATAGCATGATATTTCAAAGTTCCGAACTGTGTCTATCTCTGCACCTGGCAAGGTTACGTTTTATATCCCTAAGCACTTAGATTTTTAAGATTAAACATAAGAGTCAAAGTATTATACTCTTTCTGGAAAGTAATTTGGTAATAATATATCATAAGGTTCAAAAATGTGCATTGCTTCTGAGCTCAATCTACCATTTCTAGGAATTTATCCTAAGGAATAACCATGAGAGACAATGCAGTAGTTTCTTCATGGTGATGTTTGTGAGCCTGAAAACCTTGTGTGTCCTGGGCATCTGAAACATCCCAGAAAACCCCCAGGAGAATGATTGGGTGATAATAGATAAATGCGTCAGCCGGCCTGGAGAGATGCCTTAGTTTCCTAGGTGGGAAAAGGTTACAAAGGTAAACTTCAGAATGTTAGCAGTTGTGTAATTGTAGATGACCACATTTTCCCGATGTTCCTACAATGAATATATACCTTGTGTTTTTCTTCTCTTAAATGTAAACGGAGCCAGAAGTCTTTGTATACAGCTTTGAGGAAGAAAACGTCCTAATCTTTAACTTTGGAGTAGCCTTTTGCCTTCCTAAATTTCATTCTTGATGTAGTAACTCGAACCTTTGTCTTTTGTTCCCAGGGGCCGTACCAGGACACCCTGGAATTCGTGCTGGGGAGTAGGGACGCGTGTAAGAACTTCTGGAAGACGTGTGTAGAGTATCACGCCTTCTTCAGACTTTCCGATCAGCCGAAGCCCAGAGCTAGAGGCGCCCTCTTCAGCAGGGGCTCCTCCTTCAGATACAGGTGGGGCAGCAGCGCCAGGCGGGCCTCGGCCTTGCCAGTGGGGCTGAGAACCCGCTCAGCCTCAGTCAGGAAGGAGGTGGTGTGAACGTTCCAGAGAACTACACACAGACTGCAGCTATTGTAAAACTGGAGAAAGCATCGCAAATAAAATAGTGGGAAAAATAGGCTTCATAAAAACTGTTTAGAAAACTGGCTATGCTTGTTGCAAAGCATAACTTTTAAATGTATGTGTAAACTTATGAGAGAGGATGGGCAAGTCTTACTTTTCCTTTTATGAAAAATTAATGCTGTGAATTACTGTTTATTCTTTTCTTTAAAATCTGATTTTTTTTTCACAGTGGAAGAACTCAGAAGCAACTAGTGGATTATGTCAAAGATGGTGGGATGAAGAGGATTCCGTATGAAAGGTAATCTCTCATCTTCATGATGAAAAGTATGGGCTTTTAAAATTAACGTTTTAAATACTTTAACCTTTATTTGAATAAAAATCACTTCAAATATGTAAACTTGTATTCTGGCACTTGAGTTCTGTTTCTTTTATTTATTTTAATGGTAATAGGTTTGTATTTTACAGTTATTTACAGTTATTGTGTACAGATACAGATCATGCTTTTTGGTTCTAGTCTGTTTCGCTTAGCTTAGATGTAGTGTTTTTACATAGCATGGTAAACTTTGAATCTGAAAATTCATGTTGTTTCTTTGCATGTGGGACCTTTCCTTCAGTGTGAAGGGGATAATTTCTCCTCTTCTGGGCGTGTATTTTTTGTTTGGATGCTTGTTTTCTGTTATCCTGCCATTTCTAGTTAGGTGCCTCATGGCATATTAACAGAGTCTTGGCCACATTTTTATGTGAGTCCTTCTCGCGGCACAGCATGTGCTGCTTTAGAAACAGGGGTCAGGCGAGGAGGGCTGGGGGCTCACAGCCTGTTCTCTGTTTGCAGAAAGCACAGCAAGACCCGGATGTCTCTCCGCGCCCTAAATGCCAACTTGCCGAGGCAGGTCAGTCCTTCTGCGTAAAACGTACACGATATAATCACCTGTCCTCTTTTGGGAAATAATCTGGCAATGTTGTAACAACAGTCCTAAAATTAGCTTTGTCATTTGTGCGGAATTTCCAATCCTGGGACCCTGTTTGCAGAGAGGAGTCCTGAGTGAAGAGAAAGCTCTGTGCATTGAGATGTGTGACAGTGTTGTTTGTCATTCGAGAAATCCTAGCGACCACCGTCTGTGCCGGGTGAGTCACTGGCAGTTCTGGGCGTGTCCACGTGAGCCGCTACTCAAGAGCCTTTAAAAATCTCGTTTCGGGAGAATAGTGCGTGAGCAGGACGCGCCCAGAAAATATCCGTGCGTGAAAGTAGCAGGGGGCAAAGCAGCCGGGGGCATGTCGTCATTGTGATTTAAAAAGACAAGTGTATGCACAGCGTCAAACATGATCTCTCAGCGATTGGATCCAGGCAGTTTTTATCTTCTCTTTGTGCTTCTCTCTATGTATTTTTTCTTCTCTTTGTGCAGTGGACACAGTGCTTTTTGTTGTCAGGAAAACAACTGAGAAGTACTACTTCTATAAAAGTGCAAAGTGAGGTTAAATGCCAGCTTAGGAGGTGGTTTGCTTAGTGAAGCCGTGTTCACTGAGTGGATCTTTTACTATTATCTTCAGGGTGAAAAGCAGGAGACAAATGTGTATGCCTGTGTGTTTGACACAATCACAGCTATATTAAAACAGGTACACACAGGCGCACACAAACACTCACAGTAGACGTTTGGCCACGGTGTCCCAGACGTGACAGTTCTGTGTTGCGAGGCTGGGACGTCGGTGACTGTGTTTCAGGTCTGCTTCTCTGCCATCTCTCCCTGTGTTCACATTTGCGTGTTGACTGCCACATGCAAGCATATTTTTACATAGAATCTTGCTCTTTTCATGTACTGTTATTTCACAACTTTCTGTGTGCGGCTGTATAGTTTCATATTTATACCTTTCTATTGCTGCACAAAGTTAATTTTTTTTTTTAATTAATTAATTTATTTATGGCTGTTTTGGGTCTTCATTTCTGTGCGAGGGCTTTCTCCAGCTGTGGCAAGCGGGGGCCACTCTACATCGCGGTGCGCGGGCCTCTTATTATCGCGGCCTCTCTTGTTGCGGAGCACAGGCTCCAGACGCGCAGGCTCAGTAATTGTGGCTCACGGGCCCAGTTGCTCCGCGGCATGTGGGATCTTCCCAGACCAGGGCTCGAACCTGTGTCTCCTGCATTAGCAGGCAGATTCTCAACCACTGCGCCACCAGGGAAGCCCCAAAGTTAATTTTTGTTGACAGTTTTGTCATTTATACTGTTACAGTATTTCCAGAAGCTTCACTTGTAACTCATATATTAAAGCTCGTGTGTCCTAAATTTTTTTTTAATTGGGTCTTTTAAATAAAAACATTCTTTAACTCTTCTAGGTACGTTTTCTATTTTGGAATTCCTTGTTAAATCAACTGAAATGAAAAGAACTTATTTTTGTTTCTTTAACAAAGTTCAAATTTGTGAGTAGTCTAAAAGTTACATTTAAGCTTTCAGTTCTCTGATGCTGTCTCTTAAAAGTCACGGAGAATATGGGATATGGTCGATGATTAGGAAAAAGCCACGTGGTAGACACACGAAAAGAGATTAATCTGCATTTACAGATCTTCAGTTCTAAAAGGAAAGATCTGCCCTGCTGCCCTCCTTTGTAGAAGCTGCGTCAGAAATGTGTGGGTGCGGATGTACTCACCTGGGCACAGTTAGCTTTGCGACTTCCCGGCAGCAGTTGCTCATTTCACGTGTTCCTTTTTCTCTCCTCCTGGTTTGCTCCCCAGAGCATCCTGTTCACCGAGGGCACGAGGGCTGCCGCGTCCCCGTCCTCAGCAAGTGCCTCCGTCTGCTCGGGCCTCGCCTCCGCTCCAGCCCCCGTGGGCCCGCTCGATTCCAAGGACAGCAGCGGCTCCCCGACGGGGCCCCCGGCTCCCAGCGCCAGGTGGCCAGCTGCGGAGAGGAGCGGCGTGGCCGCGGCCCAGCCCCCCGGGCTGCCGGCATTCCAGCCTTGCCAAGGTGCCGGGTTGGGTCGGGGCGTGAGGAGCCGTGGCCCCAGCAGCAATGAGGGGCTGAGTCGCGCTGCCCTAGGGCTAGAGGCAGGGGGGGCCGGCAGGGAGCGGGCGGGTCGCAGTGGCTATGGTGAGGGTGCCTTGACCGTGGGCCCCTCCCCTTCCAGGGGGGGGCCCCCGTGTGGCCGGCAGAGCCGCCAGGGGGGCCCTGTTTTCACATTGACAAGCGCCCAGCTGCAGGCGTTCGAGGAGTTCAGAGATGGCGACCTGGCAGACATCTCCTTCTTTGCCGGAGGCTCTGAGGCCTTTCCTTTCCCCCACGGCAGTCTGCGCCCGCAGGCCCTGCTGGGTGGCCGCCTGGGGTCTGCCCCGTCCAGCCCGGAGGGGTCCTCCCCGGAGCCGGCCCGTGGGAGCGGGGAGCGCGGCTTTGAGTTTGAGGAGGAGGGCAGCCTTGGCGACGCGCACCCCGCCGACACCTCGGAGCTGCTGGAGGTGAAGGCGCAGGCCAGCCTGGTTCAGCGCCTGCTCAGCCCGTCCGACACCAGCTCGCTCCGGATCCACCGGTCCGAGACCAGCTCCCTCAGCGACGCGCCGCTGCCCGGCAGCCTGTCTGCGCACACGCCCGGCTCTGCCACCCGGTCCGAGGCCAGCTCCATGGCCAACTTCCCTGCCTGCTCGGTCCGCTCCGAGGCCAGCTCGGCCTTCCATTTCTCGGACCTCGTCGACCAGTTAGAGCAGCTCAGCTACCCGCCCACGACGGCTGAGGACCCGAGCGGCTCCGACACAGACTCTTGGGGCTCCGAGGCCGAGGCCCCCCTAGACGTGAGCCTCTTCTTCGGTAACCCCTTTGCTCAGACAAGGGGAGAGAGAGTCCTTTTCGATCTGCAGAGTAACATAAAGCATTTGACTCCTGGAGAGCAGGTCGATGAAAACCTGTCCTGACGGTTCCCGGGTTCCCTCCCGGGTGACCCTCACCTGCTCGGGGGGTGAGGGATCAGATGGTCGGCTTTCGACACAGAAGGTGATTCGTGGTCATGGCTAGATATTCTTTTTTCCCCCTAATTCTCTGATTGATTGTTCCGTTTGGAATGCCAAAAAATTAAAACTTGCTCTCGGAGCGGTGTTAAAAGCTGTGCAGCAGGTTTAGAATGGATGAGTATCTCTATCTCATCCTTTGGGGCTGGTCATTTAGCCTTTGCAGCTTTATTCTTCTGGCATTTGCTTTGATTCAGCTAAAGTGGTGCTATGTGTTTTGAATGTTACACGGTTCTGATTCATGTTGACCTTTAATGGAATATATGCCTTATGCCTGTTGCTGCTTTTTAAGGTGAGGTGTGTGGCCCATGATTAATTATGATGGAGGTTTTGTCTGATTTGACTACGCGAAATCTTGAGTAGGCCCCACAGGACCCAAATCCTGGGGAGGGCAGCGGGGGCTGCGGCCTCCTTGTGCTGTGTTCTGGGACTGCCCAGGGTGGCTCAGTGCCCGAGGCTTGGTTGTGTCCATGACTTTGGATCCAGGGACTGTGCTTGGAGAGGCGTTGGTTTAACCTGCGGTGTAAGCGGGACTGTGTCCTTTCCACCTTCCTTGGGGGACGCCACGCACTCGGTTGCAGGGAAGGCAGAACCAGACACACCAACTGGCCCGAGAGGCATGGCGTTAGCTCGAGCCGGCCAGCCGTTTCCTTGGGGCCGACGGGGGCTTGTTCCCTGTGGGGAGTGGGCACCCGGGGCCTCCCCAAGCTGCAGGGGGCTTGGCCTCTTGTAGCAATGGTGTCTCCTCCGGTCAGGTGTGCACCCGACACAGCTGCTGGCTGATTCTGATAGACCCCATCCGCACGCATCCGTCCAGAGGCCATGGGCAAGGTCCTGTGTGCAGACAGGCCAAGGTGGCTGTGCCCCTGGGGGCACCGCGCTCCACACCCCGCGGACGTGGGGCCAGCGCTCAGCACAGGCTGCACGGCCGGGCCCCTCGAGGGCTGAATTTGTCACCGAGTCCCTGGCTGGGTCTTGTGCTTCCTTCCCGGTCTCACCTGGTGGAGCAGCGCCGTGTTTAAAGGTTAGTTTTCTTACTGAAAGTCCCATCCTCGCCGTGTGTGTGGACCCCGTTCCCGGCGGCCGCGTGGAGATGCCGGGGCTTCCCTGCAGGCTCGGTCGCCGTCCGTCGATGGTGTCGATGGTGTCAGTCGGGTACCAGCAGGGGCTTCAGCCTAATGGGCCGGTACGTTCCATCCTCGCAGCTGCCTTACCGCCGCGCCAGGTCCCTCGTGGCTCCGGTCCTGGGAGGTTCGCACCCGCCGCCTCCGCTCCTCCCAGGCCACGGGTCCGTCTGCATTGGTGCTGACTGGCCGGCGTCTGTGGAGAGACCGTATGACCGTGACCGACGCCACTGGTGAGGATGGCACGTCTGGGGCATTTTGTGTCACTGAAAAGACGCACCGTGGGCGTGTAGGGCGAGGAGCCGATACGGAGGCGGTCCATCCAGCGCTTTTCCTGAATCTTAGTTGACACGACGGCTGCCTCTGTCCTTGGTTGGTTGTTAGTCTCCTGACTGTGCCCGCCGACGCTCCGAACTAACAGAGTGTCCTTTTGTCTTTAAAGCAGCCCGTCCTGGTGTCTGGGCAGAAGGTCTGAGCCAGCGCAGCAGCCGGGGCTGCAGGATGCGGGGCGGTGGGGGGACGGGGGGTGGTCGTCGTCACATGTCAAAGAATCTGAATAAGTTCTGTTCTCAGACGTCTTTTACTGGGCCTTCCTGTTGAAGGTTTTGTCTTGTTTCTTCAATGAAACCTCATTTTCTGGAGATAATTTTCTAGCTTTTGTTTAGACAGTTTTCAGGATATGCAGAAGCGGAAAGAGGCGTATCAGGAGTGAAGCCCAAGCCTGTTGGGCGGGGCCGTCCTGTGTCCCCCCCCCCCACCATGTCCCCCCGGGTGTTGCCCCCCTCCTATAAAGTGGGCCTGACGCGCTGACGACCTTCCTCAGCGCTCGTGTGTCTCTGAAACGTAAGGCGCCTCCTCACTGGCCCCACGCAGACGTCACCCCACAAGGTAGACAGAGTGCTGGCCGACGTCTGGTTTGCTCAAATCGGGATCCAGGCCCAGTCCGCGTGCTGCTCAAGACCAGGATAGCCCGTCTGTCTCCTCTTCCTCTTTCCCATTTGTGTCGGTGACCTACAGGGAAGCTGAGCGGCCTGGGCTGTCATCGGTCTGCCCCTCAGGCCCTGCAGCCCTGGAGGCTGGACCTGCAGCTGCATTGACTGCTGACCCCGACCCCTGACCCCCTGTTCCATGCATGGGCAGCGTGGCTCTAGAATGAGCCCAGCATCCCAGACGCTTTGTGGACACTGCTGGTGAAGGTGTTATTTTCAGATTCAGGGTTAGCTTTTTGGTCAGATTTGGAGAAATTTTGAACAACTTTCCTTTTCCAGAGTGTTCACGATATGTTTAATTTTACAGCTTTCCTTTTATGTGGAAACCATTTCTTTGATATCAGCTGTGGCTTCTTTGGACTCTGCCCCCAGCCCTTCTTCCCCTTCACTCAAGTGGGAGGAGCCCCCTCCCAGAGGGGACCCTCCAGCAAGCGGGAAAGCGAGCCCGAAGGATGGATCCTACAGGTCCGGTCTTTCTGCTTGTAGCCCCGGCAGTGGCACTGTCGTGTTCTGTCTAGTAAGAGCTGGTTTATAGGAAACGTTAAAATATCCAGAATGGTTCTGAGGGCGGCCAGCAGCGGGCCTTTCCTGGGTTTGCTGAAGGCTGTTCATTGTGATTGACACGTGGTATGCGGTGGTACCACCTTGGAAGGGTGGCCCCGTAGACCCGGATTACAGGATGAATGTGCAGATGGGCGCGGGACCCGCAGGCTTGGGAGCAGCCCTTCTCGCGCCGCTGAGAGCGCTGAGAGCGCACGGCTGCAGTGAGCTTTGCTCCGCCCGCGGGGGCGCCCGGCACCGTCACCGCAGCCCAGAGGCAGTGCCCGCCGTCCCCGCCGAGTCCCCTGGAGTGATGCACTCCGCTTACGTGGACTGTTTATGTTTACTAGCTATCACCTCTATGATCGTCTTTCCGTTTCCAGCGTCTCACAACAGCAGAGCCTCGCGTTAGTCAGGTTGACAGCACTAAAGCAGGTCACGGCGCGTCCTGTGTGTGCCTTTTCATATCACACAGGAGTTCTCTCAGTGTGGGGTTAGAGTAGGATTCCTTTTTCCAGTTAACACACGTTTTTAAAATGGTAGTAACGATGGAGGGATGGGCAATAAAGACCGCACAAAACAGTTTAACATGGAGAACTTTCATCATCCCCAAGATCGTCACTTTGCACAGTCCTTTAATTGCTCTGGTGCCGTGTGTGTTGTGGTTTTCACCGCAGGCACCTTCGCACCTGCTGCCCTGGAGGAGTGGCTGAGCACCAGGTGTGCTGTGCTTCCGGTCCTGTGGTGCACACGGGTCACGACCCTACGTGTGTGTGACGAGGGATGCCAGTTGTGCATCTTCAGGGTACGCTGTTCCCTCCCGGTTCAGGGAGCACCAAAAAGAAATCCATTGTTAGAACAATTACTTTGTAGATGAAAATGTTCACGTTCTCTCAGGCACTTAAAGTTGGGCATTTCAGTGTCTGTTCTCAAGGCCACGGAGTCACTCATGGGATTGTGCCCCGGCCCCTGTCCTGAAGTGACAGAGCTTGTCGCAGCTGGCCGGGGCGCGGGGGCCGCTGTGGGACTGTCTCTCCAAGCGGCGCCCTGCCCACCGTGACCCTGGATGCTGTCTTTTGCGTGAACGTATCTATGTCCCCAGGAATGAGGAGAAAAGGGGATGGCATTTCTCTGTAAATCTGAACTCGTTCATTCTTTGAAGACACATTGACGTTGCCTGGTTTGTGGTACTTGAAAATTTGTTTCCTGTTGAAATTGCCGTTTATAAATTTGCAGATATGTACTAATTCAGAACTCTCTGTTTACTCAATAAAATAAGGGAATATTTGCTGTGGATTTTGATGGCTTTTTTAGCTTCCTTTCCCTCTACTTGAGTATAGTTTTGATTTACACCCATGGAAGATTATCTCATGTGTCAGGTGAACCCCTGAAACAGCCCTGTATCTTTTCACATCACCACCGACGTCTGTCTTCATAGGCAGTTGGCCCCATGGCGCCCACAGACTGTCTCATGCCGGCCGTGGTGGCGACGCCCCTATGGAAGGCCAGTCGGGGAAGTGCCTTGCTTTTCTCAGCGGCCCCGCTCGGGCCTGTCGTGGCCCCTGTGGTCAGTGTGCAGAGGGGGATGTAGGCGAGCCGGTGGTCTGCTGGCTCTGGGCCCGCACGAGCCTCCAAGGTGCCGGCTGAGAGCAACACCATTGGCAGCATTGGGGTTGAGCTGCACGGTTCTCGGGTTTATAGTGCACAGAACACGTGCTGTTGGCTTCTTAATTCTGAAAATGAGACCGTTTCATTGCCTTTTCCCCGCAGTCAGCTAGACCCCACCCGATAAAATCCCCGGCCTGAAGCGTGGCAGCTGCTCAGATTCTGAACTGGCCTTTCCTCCTGGACCCCCTCTCAGCTGCCGCGAGCTTGTGCTGCGTCCGCGGAGCTGCCCACCTCTTCAGCCCCTCTCAGGCCTCGGGGCTGCCCCACTCCTGCGCAGCGGCTGCAGCAAGCCGGCTGAGGACGGGCTGCTCGGGGCGGCGCAGGCCCCTCGGGGCGGGGGCTGGGCTCCCTCTGGGGTCTCGAGGCACCTGGCGCCCAGTGTGCTGGGGGCGGGAGGCGGCTGGCAGCGTCTAGAAAGGCTCCTGTTGGCATGAACTCCCTGGGAGACCCCGCCTTAGAGCAGAGGACAGTGGATCACGGGGGTCTCCACTTCTTCCCCCATCACACCGGCCCGTCCCTCACTGACGCCCCCCACTGCCGTCACCCCCGCGGGGATGAGGTGGCGACACCTCCGTGATGAGCCCAGTAGATGTACAGGGTGACCAGTTAGGAGGGTAAAAATTGTGTGGCCTTTACTTTCCAAGAACGTTCACTCAGGTTGCATCTCCTTCCTAACGAACATCACCTACGCACTTCCTGGTTTACTTGAATAGTTTGTTTCGGGGCCCTTGCCTCCGTCGCTCCAATAGTTCAGAAGATCCATAAGTCACAGCTTCTCAAACTTTAGACAAAATGTGTCATTTATTAGAACAAGGACGCGCCCCCTGGACCACCTACACGACCTACACGTGTCGCGCAGAGGAGACCCCACACCTGGCGGGCGTCATCCGGACACATGGCCCAGAGTGTGAATGAGTTGTAGGTTGGCACCCCCGTTTCTCTCAGCAAGGAAGGAGTCTTGTTTGCTTAGAAGGAAACAGAAGAGAAGACTCGGGAAAATGCCCCTGGGCACGCCATGCGTGTAGACGTCACCCCCTGAGTCTCAGGTGACCACAGCCACTTCCAGACTGAGCCGTCACAGCCCTGGGAGACGGACAAACACACAGCAGGAAGAAGGGGTGAGCTGGAGCTTGGACCCCTCGGAGTAGCCACTTTTTTGCCTCCTACTTTTATTTTATGAACCATATTTCCTATAAGAGAGACTCGTGACATCCTAGTTCAGAAGTGGAGCCAGACGTGGTTTCCTGCGACTCATCAGGGTCACGCTTACCTGGGTTCTTTGGAAAAATCGGCTTTTCCCTTTTCTTATGGGATTAGTGGTCACTGTTCCAGCCATAGAGGGAGCTTCCAGATCTTACACTCCCTCCATCATGTTAACCTTCAAACTTGACCTTGAATTTTCCAAACTGGAGCTGACTCTTGCTCCGCTATAAGGCAAAAATTTCAAAATTGTTTATTTTATTACAGAGTTTTGAAGAAGAGAATTTAAAGGTATGAAATAAAAGTAGTTGAGCTTCCTGTCTAAATGGGATGTTTCTCTTTCATCACCTGGTCAGACGATAAGGAGGTTACACAAAGCACAGTACTGCGCTTCTCAAAACGATGTCAAAAATTATAAGATGGATATTTAGAAATGTTTGGAAATAAAGAATGCCACAGAGAAAATCATCTCCCAGGGTGGCTCACTGCTGAGTGACTGAGACGAAAGTTTTACCTTTTCAGTGTTTTCTTGGAGACGGTCAAACCCTGCACGTTTGGGAGCAGAGGCTGCCTGTGGACTCCGGGTGGACAGCAGAAACGGAGAGCTGTCCACCCATCCCAAAGCGTTTCCTTTTGGAAGCGTTTCCAGACCTGTCTCGTCTGCAAGGATTTGGTGGTTCTCGGTGCCACGGTGGGGCAGTAGCGCACCACCTACGTGTGAGCGGGTCCTGTGACTCAGAGCAACATTGACTCCTCCTGGCTGTTTGACAGTAGAGGACCTTGGACGCAGAAGTCTGGGTTTACAAACATTTTAGATTCTTCACCATGTCAGTTAAGGCTACACATACTCTGTGGCACCTAAAACTTGACATTTAGCATCTTAAAAATGCTTAAGCCATCTGCCTGTTGGTGTGCATTCTAATACAGGTCGTCCACGTGGACCGGGCTTTCTAAGGTCAGAGCCTGTCACGCCATCACACGGTCCAGAGCAGCCTTCACGCGCCCTGGCCGCTCCTGGAAGCGGCCAGCAGAGCCACGGCCCCACGGGCACGCTCTGGGCGTAGGGCCCGCGCGTCACCGGCGTCACGACAGAGAAGCAGTGGCCCGCACGCTCCAGCAGCCTCGTTTACTGCCACTTGCTTGAAGAAGCTCCTCGCAGATTTGGTCACTTCATCTCGTAGCGTCTGTGTTGACAGAATTTGATGTAGGTATGATGTATTACATTTTGATGCGGCTGACAGATTTAGTAAAAACAAATGTTTAATGTCTGTTTGTGGTGCTTTTTAATCGAGTCACTAAATTGTGAGTTGACAATTTTTGTGAAATAATAAGTACAGTTGTCCCTTGGTATTCACGGGAGATTGGTTCCAGGACCCCACAGATAGCAGAACCCCTTACAGGGAAGTCTCTTATGTGAGATGGCGTCGTATTTGCATACAACCCACCCACATGCTCCCGGGTACTTTAAATCATCTCTACATTAGGTACAACACCTAATCCAGTGTAAACGCTCTGTGAATAGTTGTAAATACAATGTAAGATGCTGTGTAAATAGTTGCCAGAGCGGCAAATTCAAGTGTTGCTTTTGGGGCCTTTCTGGAATGTTTTCCCCCCGATATATTCCATCCTCATTGATTGAATCTTCAAATGTGGAACCTGCAGATGTGAGGGCAGCCTTGTCTACAATGATAATATCAGCGATGGCTTTTAACCTCCCTAGAACCAAAACAGTTTACTCCAGACGAGCTGTTTGTCCCGAGGGGGTCGCTTGCTGGGCTTCGGCCTCCCGCTCGTCGGCCCATTTGTCGGCCCCCGAGCCCACTCTGGCCGGGCCTGCCTGCAGCCGTGTCACAGGAGGCTTCAGAGCTAACACCACCTCCTCGCCTGTCCCCTTCTGCTCTGTAAAAATAAAGTCAGGTTTTGCAAGAACTCTGTGGTAAACCGTGCACTCGTAGCTTCCTGTCGGGCGGGAGGGCTGTGCGGGGCGGGAAGACGCGAGGGTCACCCCGTGGACTTGTTCGCAGAACCGGCGCGGGTGAGCGTCTTGGTTCTCACACCTTGAGCAACATGCCTGGGAAGAATAAGTAGACAGCTTATTAGTAGCTTCTACATCTTTTCTGAACTTTCACTGTGTAGAGGTGTCTCATTATGCAATTCCGGGCTACTTAGGGACACAGTGGACCTTGGAGTGTGATCCTGAGCTGCTCGCCGGGAAACGAGCCTCTTCTGCAGCCAGAGGAGCCGTGCTCGGGCACAGCCCAGAGCCCTCGGTCGCTTTGGTCCCGCAGAAGTGACAGGGCAGGCCTGTTGGGGGAGGGGACGTAGGCAACGCACGCTCTTTTAAGGTGGCTTAGCTTATTTTAAATGTGTAATAAAAGCAGATTTTAATAAAACTGGTTCCAATAATTTCACGTTCTTACGTTGTCCAGGTTTTCTAATGTCAGTGAACGTTTCTCTGTGTCTTAAATCTGTGTGGTTGTGAGAATCCCAGAGGAGAGCTCTGCTGTCCGGCATTGGTAGCCCATCCGCAGAAGCCCTGGGTGGGGTCCCCGCTTCCCAGAGCTCTGAACTTGTCAATGTGAAAATAAGGGCTCCCCCCCGCCCTCAGGCCACGGTGGAGGGCTGCAGGGGCTTGTGTGTGGCAGCCCCGCCAGTAGGAAGCTCTCTGCACCAGCCTGCCTCCTACACACTTCACGCTTTAGGCTGAATAAACCAAGTTTTGGGTCTATAAACTGGTCACCGTGGGCAACTGCATTTGGTCCCCAATCACGGTGTGAAAGGATCTCGTTTTGAAACCCATTGTGTTACTTCTAGCGTTTTGTAAACCGACTTAATAATCATACTTAGAGATAATGGTAGTTTGGGTGTTAAAACGCTATACATTTATAAACTCAAGGTAAATTTCTATCTTAAATTGCTTTTGAACAGTTAAATGTCTCCTCTAAAACTCCGCTTTAAGGTAACTTTCAAATGTGGCATTTAATAGTTACTAATCTTTCATAGAAAAACATTAGAAATAAACCTTTGAGGATTTTTTTAAATAGAAAAGAGAATTTCTTGATCCCAAAATGTTGGATAAGATAGAACGAGGCCAGAATTTTGGCTTCAGTCTGGTCAAAAGCAAACATTATTTTCAGAAGGGGAAAAAATTAAGTATTAGTTACTTTTGTGGTATGATTCTAGAAATCAGAATAAAATCCTTGCTAACGAACAATTCAAGGAAGTAGAAAACAGTATGATGAGTGTGATCCAGTTTTTTAAGTGAATGGTTAGCCTTAGAATACACGTTCTTTTCCAGATAAGTCAGCTTCAGTTTGGCCTCTTATGTGTGCACCCTCCTCCCCGTTGGCTCTATCGCGGCCGCATCTTCCCCGGGAACCCAGAGCCCTGGGCCAAGCCGCCCTGGAGGTTCTCTGGGGAAGCGGGCGCTCACTTGTCACCTGTTCTCACCGTTGCTTTATGTCACACTGAGGCCTGCGTGTCCCCGGAAGGGCCTGGTGGCAGGTGCTGTCCCTCGGGTCTGCCCTTCTTCATCTCTCGCTCCATCGCCCGTTCACTTCCAGGCCTTTCCGTGGAGAGTCCTCAGCTTCCGTCCACCCGGAAGACCCCACTGAGCCTGAGCCCACTGGGCCCAGCCGAGCAGGGCTCCACTCCCCTGCTGAGCCCCGTCCTCAGCGACGCTGGCGGAGCTGGGATGGACGACCAGGAGGAGCCGAGACACAAGGTGGGTGGCCCCGGGGTGCTTGCTGCTGGGGGCCTGGGCAGCAGGGGCTGGGGGTTCCCCAGTCCTGAGACCCTCCCACCACCTCCGGGGCGCTCGGGGTCCCTCTGTGCCTAGATGGGCCTCCTTATTCCTTTCACCTTCCTGGCTCCCGTAGGTTCCAAGTGTGGGGCTGGATCCTGGGGACCTGGGGGCCTCAGCCACCCCGCTTTGCTGGGAGGAGGCCTGGGGGTCAGGCGAGGCCGTGGGGCTGGTGGCTGAGGCGGTTCTGGAGGTGCGTCCCAGGGGCTGGGCGTGTGGACTCGCGGGGGAGGTGAGGCAGCTGCCCTGCAGGCTCCTGTTCCACCTCGGGGAAGAGCGGGGTCGGTAGGCAGAGCGCCACGGACCAGGCAGAGAAACGTGCCCGCTCGCTGGTGAGGCCATAGCCTGAAGCATCGCCAGCGAGGCCCTGGCCCGCCAGATGCGCGCTGGGAGACCCCCAGGTTTCCTGATGACTCCCCTGGCAGGTCCTGGAAGCCTCGGCGTCAGCTGGCCAGGCCTTGGGCTCCCGCGCCGGCATCTGACTGCCCAGCTGGGGGCGGGGGGGCTGCCCAACCCTCCCTCGGAGCCCGCATGCCAGCTTGCTTCCTGGAATCCCTCTTCCTTACCGTGTCTCCCACTTGCTGTGCTGTTTCTCCTTTTTAATAGAAATCGCTGGGGACGCACAGTATTGGGAAGGCCTGAAAGGGAAGGTGGGGTTGCTTCCCTGCCTGTGTGTGGGCACCAGGCTCGGGGCTCTGTGGGGACAAAGCAGGGCCTCTCGCTCTGCTCTGACCCGGGGCCTGCGGGCAGGTCTGCTTGCTGGTGTGGCTGGCAGAGCAGCAGCTGTTTTGCTTTCTCTCCACTGAGTTTCCTAAGAGGTGCTCTTTGCTCTGGAAATCAGGGGTTGGCCCTGGCTACCCAGGCTGGCCATCCACGAGCTGCTGCTGACCACTCTACTGCTGGCGTCCCCTTGGCACCTGCAGTATTACTGTGACCTCAGCAGTGATGTTGCCATGGTTGTTTCCGAGCGTCTCTCTGGGCACCTTCACCCGCCATGGGGAGAGGAACTGGTCTCGGGCCTCAGTGGGGACCCAGGCAGGAAACCCTCACCGGCAGCGTGCGTGCGACGTGTCCGCAATCCGGACCAGAGCCGGGACGCTTGGCCACAGGGAGACCAGGGCAGGGAGGACCGAAGCCTCCCAGACCAGGACCGTGGGCCTCTTGGGGCCGCTCTGACCCCAGAGAGCTCACTGAGCACACAAGCTCAGTGATTTTTCAGTGGATTTGAAGAAGTCATTTTTTAATAGCACGAAGCCCAGAAAGAAAGAATTGACGAGCACGAAGTTTGGAAAGGCGGCCTGCAGGTGTCCGGGGCGGGACACCAGGAGATGGCGCGGGACCATGTAGCTGCCAGTGGTGTGGGAAAAGCTGGCATGAGAAGCAGCCCGCGGACGCTCCACACACAAGTCCCAGAGGGAGGACAGCAGGACAGGCTGTGAAGGGTCAGGTGGAACCTCCCAGTGTCCCGCGGCTGAGGGGGCGGCTGCCGTAGCAGTGGCCTCCGGGACACACAGGAGGAGTGGCCTCTGCTGCCGCGACCTCCCTAAACTCCCCAGGGCCCCAGGAAGAAGTCTCAGACCCCACGGTGCAAACCCGGCCTCATCTTCTTCCCCAAACGGGTCACCTGCAGACTCAGACCCTCGCCCTGCCGCACTCCTTCCCTCAGCCGACTCGCCGCCTCCACCCACCCGGACCCTGACCGGCAGGGTCACCACCCCTCAGCCTGGCTCGCCCTTCCCTGCGCCTCCTGACCAGCCCCCGCCCCCAGACACATCCTGGGCCCCGCGCACCACCATGTGCTCAGATAGGCCCCAAACACCCTGCCTCGCCGCCCCGCCGGTGACCACTTGGCTCACCTTGTACCCCCAATCCTTGACCTCGGGGCTGGCCCCCACCGCCCAGCCGCCCTCTCTAGGAGGCAGCTGTCTGTCCTGCCAGCCTCCACCCCACCTGCTCCCTTCGTCCTTCTGTGCGCTTTGCTGCCCGGCTGGGTCACTTCCCCGGTAGCTGGAGTTGCTTTCCTGCCTGGGAGGCTGTCAGCTCAAGGGCAGGGACCTCTGTTCCTGGGCACGTCCCAGGTGCCTGTTGGCATGGTGGACACGGGAGGGTCGGCCCTGAATCCTCCGCCTGGGGGAAGAGCAGTGGGCGAGCGTGCGGGGACGGAGCAGGACCAGGTGTCCGCCAGGTAGGAGAGAGTGGAGGGTCGGCCATGCACCGGGACCTTGACCGAGGCGGAGGCGGCTATCTGAGGTGTGCTCAGGGCGGGGTGGGGCCCTGCAGGGACAAGACACAGTCCCCGGCCCCGGTGGGCATGAGGCCTGTGCTTCGCTGGGAACGCAGCGCTGCCCTTCCCGCTCCTGAGGGTCCCGTCACCGCCGACTGGCCTGTGGCCCCTGCGGACGGCCAGCGGCCCTGACGCAGGTTTAAGAGCCCCGGGGCTGGGCCACGGCAGCCAGCCTCGGGCTCTAACCGCAGGCACGGATAAAACGTACGCTGCTTGGCAATTTTGATGACTTCTGTGTGAGTTAGGCTTAATTGTTTATAATCACATACATTCATGTATGGGCAGACCTCGTATTATTGCGCTCCGCAGATACTGCTTTTTTTCTTCCTACAAATGGAAGGTTTGTGGTGACCCTGTGTCAAGTCTGCCAGCACCATTTTTCCAATAGTATTTGCTCACTTTGTGTCTCTGTGTCACATTTTGATAATTCTCACAATACCTCAAACTTTTCCATTATTATTATGATTGTTGTGGTGTCTGTGGTCAGTGAGCTTTGATGTTACTACTGCCACTCACTGAGGGCTCAGATGATGGTTAGTATTTTTAGCAATTAAGTAGTTTTTTTGGTTTGTTTGTTTTGGGGTTTTTTTTGGCTTCATTGAGTCTTCGTTGCTGCCTGTGGGCTTTCTCTAGTTGTGGGGAGGAGGGGCTCCTCTTTGTTTGGGTGCGCGGGCTTCTCGTTGCGGAGCACGGGTTCTAGGTGCGCCATGGCTCACAGGCTCTAGGGTGCAGGCTCAGTAGTTGTGGCTCGCGGGCTCTAGAGCACAGGCTCAGTAGTTGTGGCGCACGGGCTTTGTTGCTCCGCGGCATGTGGGATCTTCCTGGACCAGGGATCAAACCCATGTCGCTTGCATTGGCAGGCAGATTCTTAACCACTCCGCCACCAGGGAAGTCCCAATTAAGTAGTTTTTAATTAAGGTATGTACATTGTTTCTTTAGACATAATGTGGGAGCTCCCTGGCGGTCCAGTGGTTAGGACTCGGTGCTTTCACTGCCATGGCCCCAGGTTCAATCCCTGGTCAGGGAACTAAAATCCCGCAAGCTGTGCAGCATGGCCAAAAAAAAAAGGGGGGGGGGGAAGACACAAGGCCGTTGTACCCTTAATAGACTACAGTATGGGGGAAATGTAATTTTATATGCACTGGGAAACCAAAAAAATTCATGTGACTCACTTCGTTGCAATATTTGCTTTATTGTGGTGGTCTGGAACCCAACCCGCTACATCTCTGAGGTGTGCCTGTATCTGTGTGTTAAGCAGCTACAGTCCTGTGAGTGATATCTGAACAATAATTTCATCACAAAACGAGTAATTAGCTTCACTATATGTTGCTGTTTGAACAGCAGTTCTTTTCTCAAAAAGAATAATATAAAATGAGAAAAACATCTGGGGGAGATACAGCTGGGCTTATGTCTTTACTTAGAAGTGACTCTCTCAGGAAGTGCACGTGAAGATCACATGACAGCGTTACCTTGAGCGGAAGAGATGCAGCGTTAGGACCGTCGGCGACGTGGCCGGGGCCACACGCTCACGCTGTCTGCACTTCTTGCAGTGTGCGCCCGTGGACGAGGCCTATTTCATAGCAAAGGAGATTCTTGCTACAGAGCGAACATACCTGAAGGATTTAGAAGTTATTACCGTGGTATGAAACCTAAGTCCTTTGTTGCTTTGATTTTCTTAATACTTCTTAAATCCGGGCCAGAGACAGAGCATCCCCCCCACCCCCGAGAAACGGCTCTTGGCCATCGTGAGACCTGCGTGTGTGTGTGTATGTGTACGTGTTCTGTTAAATGTATCTGCCTTAAAACATGTCTACGTCAGGTCAGAATATTGGGTCCGATTGTGAACCTGGGAATATCTCCCTTTGAAGCTTTTCACCCAGAATTGCTTTCTAATGTTGTGAAAACTGGCTGGTCAGCCGCCGCACTGATGCGGGCCGTGCTCGTGGGGGCCCCGGGGTCGGCGCCGTGCGTCGTCGGGGGCCGGGTCCCTTGGTCACCCTGAGCTGTCCCGGCAGTGGTTCCGGAGCGCCGTGGTCAAGGCGGACGCCATGCCTGCGGACCTGATGACCCTGCTCTTCTCCAACATCGACCCCATCTACGAGTTCCACAGAGGCTTCCTGCGCGAGGTGGAGCAGAGGCTGGCGCTCTGGTAACGCCCCGCGTGCCGGCCTCCTAGCTAATTCACAAGGGCCACTGTTCCGCCGAGACGGCCAGCGCTAGTCCATAGGTAACGTCGCGTGCATTCACCCTACCCCAGAGGCGGGGACAGGAGCAGGCTCAAAGGAGACCCTTTTTTGCCTGGCCACCGCCGTTTCGCGGATGGCTGGGATGTGACAGCTGCCTCTGTCGAGGATGGCCTCGCCCTCAGAGCCTCTCGGTGCTGGTCTTGCTGAGCCTGGGACCCGCCGTGGCCCTGGCAGCACGCGAAGCGCATCTCGCACGCTGCCGCGAGGTTTTGACCGTGTCTGTCCGTCTCCGCTCCAGGGAGGGGTCTTCCAGTGCCCAGGCCACAGGCGACCACCGACGAATCGGGGACGTCCTGCTCAGCAACATGCTTCAGTTAAAGGTAGCGCGGGCGTGCGCGCGGCTCCCGACCTAGCAGCTGGCCGTGTGGCCGCCGGCCTCCCGTCAGGACGGTGTTCCCCGGAGAGTGACGCACAGGGCAGGGCGGCTTTCCCCTCAGGAAGCTCAGCGTCCCGCGAGGACGGCATACAGCTCAGCCCGCGCCCCCCTCCGCGCGCTGTGTCCACGGGGACCGCCCTCCTCGGGACACGCCCCCCTCAGGGCGGGTCCGCTGAGAGCCGCCTTCCGCCCAGCGCAGCGCTGCCGCCGGCCGGCACTCGCCCCGACGCGCTCTCCTCAGGATGCAGAGCGCTCCCCGAGGGCTGCGTCCCGCCTCAGGGCCCCTCAGGGCCGCGGGCCGGTGCAGCCGCTCCTGCTGAGCTCGCCCCCGAGACGGGGCTTCTGGGCTCCCTCCCGTTCCCGGCCTCTCCTCGGGCCTCAGCGCTCCGGGCGGCGGCGCGGGTCGTGCTTCCAGCGCTCGGCGCTCTCGCGGGACCGGGACCGGTCGGGTGGGCGCCGCGAGCTCGTCGCCGAGGCCCCGCCCCCGCGGCCCCGCCGTGCCTCCAGGCCCCCGGTTTTGGGGGTGGGCGGTGAACGCGTCCCGGAGGCGGAGGCGCGCGGCGTGAGCTTAGGGCCCACACGCACGCGCGGCCGCCGGGCCGGCGGGTCCCCTGTGATGCCCACCGAGGCAGACCGGGGTGGGGGGAGACCTAACAGGGGCGCGCGGGGCTCCGAGAGGCGCGGGCGGGGCCCGGGGGCAGCCGCTCAGCCGCCCCCCGCCCCGCAGACGCTCACCCGCCACTTCCAGAGGCTCCACGAGGTCCTGACGGAGCTGGAAGCGGCCAGCAAGCGCCTGCGGAGGCTGGAGGCGCTGCGCCGGGACTTCGAGCTGCAGAAGGTCTGCTACCTGCCGCTCAACACCTTCCTGCTGAAGCCGCTGCAGCGCCTGCGCCACTACCGGCTGCTGCTGCGCCGCCTGTGCGCCCCCGACCGCCAGGACCCCGGCCGCGGCGACCAGGACCGCGCCGACCGCCGCGGTGAGTGCGCGCCCGGCACGCCGCCCCCGCGGGCACCCGGTCCTCCGCCCGCGGCGCCGGGGGGCCGGGTTGGTGGTCGGCTTCTGAACCGCACGCCTGGGGGCCACGTGGCCTGAGGGAAGCTTCTGATGTCGGTGGGCTTTGTAATTCCTCGCTTTGGTGAGAGGGACGAAGGAATAAACCCTGACCCTTGTGACCTCAGATAGGACTGACTTCCAGTTGCAGCACAAACGTAGAGCGGGAAGTCACTGCCTCTCAGGTCGGATCACCACTGTCTGTCTCTAAACGTACAAGGTGAAGAACTAGGTAGCCCTTCCTTCCACCGGGCCTCCCGGTGTCCTGAGAATAGATCAGATACTTTCTGACGTACAGGGAACAAAACGGACCGTATGATGTGGACAGCGCCCTTCCTCTGCATCCTAAAAGCAAGTGTTTCGTGTTTGCCAAAAAGGAAGGGACAAAATTGCCCAAAATGTTTCCATGCATTTTAAGGGAAATGTGAAAGAAGAGCAGCACAGCTAAAACGAGGGCGGGCGACGCTGCTTTGCCCGTAACGTTAAATAGTTGTTTATAAAGACTGCCCCCTTTCTCTTCACCGAGCCTGAGTGTGGGCTAGTCAGCAGTTTGGGCCGAACAAGTCCAAGTTTCAGGTCATCTGCAGGGACCCACACTTGCTGTCCCTGGCAGTCCTGTGAGGAGTTTGCGTACAATGCTCCTGGAGTTAAAACCACCTTTAAATTGTCAGTTCCTGTCACAAACTGGTGGGTGGAGGGTTTCGTCCATGCCACCCCCAGCTCCCCTGCCCGGGCACCTGTACTGAGGGACCTCTCCACGCAGAAGCCCTCGAGGCCATCACGGAGGTGACCTCCACCCTCCAGCACAGCCTCGCCCGGCTGGAGAACCTCCAGAAGCTGATGGAGCTGCAGCGGGACTTGGTCGGCATAGAGAACCTCATTGCTCCCGGCAGGGTGAGTGGCTTTGAGAAAGTTCTGTGAACTGGTTACTTCACTGGTTTTAATTGAGATATAATTCAAAATGTGTGGCTCGGTGGCTTTCAGTATATTCATGAGGTTGTGCAGCCGTCACCACTAATTCCAGAACGTTTTCATTCCCCCAAGAGAGACCCCATCCGTGTCAGCAGCCACCCCCGCCCCGCTCCCCGGTCTCCTGTCTCTGGACTTCTCTCCGGACATTTCATACACATGGACTCTCACGGTGTGCGGCCTTCTGTGTCTCACTTCTCTGACTCAGCGCAGTGTCTTCAAGCTTCATTCGTGTTGTGTGTTATGTTGGGGCTTCATTCCTTCTTGTGCCTGCATAGTGCTCATTCTCTGGAGACACCGTATTTTGGTTACCTGTTCATCTGCTGATAGACACTTGGGTTGTTTCCACTTTTCGGCCATTGTGAATAGTGCTTCTGTGAACGTCACGTACAAGTCCTTGTGTGAACATGTGTTTTCATTTCTCCTGGGCACAAACGTACATACCTAGGAGTGGAATTGCCGGGTCATGTGGTTACTCTGTGTTTAACACTTTGAGGAATCGCCAGACTTGTCCACGGTGGCTGCACGGCTTTACGTTCCCACCAGGGGTACAGGATGGTTCCCACTTCTCCATGTCGTGTCTTTGATCCTAGCCATGCTGGTGGTACATAGTGGCATCTCTTCGTGCTTGTGATTTGTGTTTCCCTAGTGACTAACATCAAGCATCTTTTCGTATGTTTATTGGCCATTTCTGTGCCTTCTTTGGAGAAATGCCTATTCAAGTCTTTTCCCCACCTTTTAATTGGGTTGTTTGTGTTTTTACTGTTGCGAGATTCCTTATCCACTCTGGATACCAGACCCTTACCAGAATATGACTTGCAAATATGTTCTCCCATCTTGTGGGTTATCTTTTCACTTTTTTTTTTTTTTTCTTTTCACTTTCTTGGTGGTATCATTTACAACATTAAAGTTTTTAATTTAGCTGATGTCTAATTTGTCTGTTTTTTCTTTGGTTGCTTGTGCTTTAGGTGTCATAGCTAAGAAACTATTGCCTAATCCAAGGTATGAAGATTTACCCCTGTGTTTTCATCTAAAAGTTGTTTATGTTTTAGCTCTTACATTTAGAGCTGATCATTTTGAGTTTTGTATATGGTGTGAGATATGGGTCCAACTTTGCTCTTTTCCAAGTGGATATATAGTTGTCCCAACACCTTTGCTGAGCTGTCTTCACTCCTTTGTCAAAAATCAGTGGGCCACGGAGTGTGAGTTCATTTCTGAACCTTCAGTTGTATTCCATGGGTCTGTATGTCTCCCGGGCTGCTTACTTTCTGTCACTAATTCCTTTTGCTTTGGACTCAGTACTGTCAACAAAAGAATATTGTTTTAAGGGTTGCACAGGTCCAGTGGTTAAGAATCCGCGCTTCCAATGCAGGGGGCGCAGGTTCAATCCCTGGTCAGGGAACTAAGATCCCGAAAAAAAAGGGTTGCACAGGGGTGTTCCTGTCTCAGCACAAACGTAAGAGTATTGGAGCGTGGGTGTATAAATCCTGTTTTGTGTTAGCCTTGTTAGAAGAAAGGTACTGCGAGTGTGGGACCATGAGCTCAAAGAAACAAGACTAAACAGACAGGAAGCTTTTGCCCTCCTGGAGCAGGGCCTTGGCTGGGAGCCAGGACAGCCCCTTTCCTCTCCCTCCTGGACGGCTCCCAGGGGTGCTGCTGGGTGGGAGCTCCTGGGAGGTGGGAGGGCTCTTGTTACATTGTTGTTTCTCTGAGTGCCCCACGCAGTGACTTATAGATGGTGGCCCCAGGAAACTGTCACCAGAGGGGCAAATAAACAGGAGCAGCCCCATAGAGCAGGGGCCGGGGCGGGCTCCCCGGGGTGGCCTTGCTGCCGTCACCGCTGCTATTAGTCAGGGTCTCCGAGTCCTGCCTTAACCCCCGGGGTTCCTGGCCTCCCCGAGTGAAATGCGTGCATCAGTCAGGGACGAGACCACCCCAGTTATCTGAGCGCAGGGTCGAAGGGCAGGGCTGTGAACTGAAGGTGGGTGACGAGGCCCCGAGGGTGAGTGCTGCCAGGCATCGAGGAGGCAGGACCTCGGGGAGCATACCCCCAAGGGCTGGGGTCTCTGGGGAGCGGCGGAGCTGGCCCGGCGACCACTGCAGGAAGGCCTGCCAGCTGCGGCCCAGAGAGGGCTGGGGGCCGCCCTCCTCCTCCTGCAGGGCTGTCCCTTGGGTTGTGGCTGGTTTCGCATCTCGCTGTGTCCGTGAGGATTACTGGATGAGCTCTCCTCCCTGTGCCCTTGCTCAGGTCATCTGAGGGCTGCTAAGGCTGGGGTCTTCGGGCGTGTTCTCGGGGCACCAGCCCGTGCTGTTTGTCTGATAGAACAGCAGATGGTAGAAGAGTGCCCAGAAATAGTCCAGACCGGACTGTTCGGGCCCCCGGGACGGTGCTTCAGCCGGGGCGCAGGCAGTTAGGGATGTCGGACATCTGTGCCCCGGAGGCAGGTGCGGGGCCTGGCCCGGCGGTGAGGGGAGCCCCGAGTCCCGGGGGGAGAGGGCTGCCCGGGACACGGGGGGCTCCCGCTGAGCCTTAGCCCACTGGAGGGTCTCACTCTGGGCTGTAGCACCTTCATGGCCTTAGGAATCCTCTGCTCAAGCGCCAGGGCGGCAGCTGACAAGTCCCCTGTGACGCTTGGTGGGAACCAGGTGTCCTGTCCTCCTCCCTCCCATTCTCAAGCTGCCCCGCCCAGCTTTTCTCAAGCTGAACTCACGTCATCTCCATGGTGGAACCTTCCAGAAGCTGCCCCTCAACAGTGCCCTTTGCCTTGTGTGCCAGCTCTCAGCGCAGCCGGCCTGTGGGAGCTCAGAGACCGGGCACCGAGTTACCCGACACCAGACAGGACGCGGGTGACCGAGGGGAGCAGACGGGAGGGAGGCTGGAGCGCACGGCAGGCCCTCAGGCATCCATCCGGGCAGGAGGGCGCCGCGCATGGGCCGGGGGGGCCTGCGAGGGGCTCGGAGGAGTGTGGAGGGTGACGTGCCGTCTGCCGAGGTGCCCTCTGCCACACACAGGGACCCCGATGGTGTCTTGCAGGAGTTCATCCGCGAGGGCTGCCTCCACCAGCTCACCAGGAAGGGCCTGCAGCAGAGGATGTTCTTCCTGGTAGGTGCGATGGGCACGGTCCAGGCGGGCGGCCTCATTGTCAGGAGCCAGGAGAGGGTCGCAGAAATAAGGGTCCTTATTCTGGGTTCTGGACACCTGTCTGCAGGATGAGCAAAAGCCAGAAGGTAGAAAAATCCACACACCCGCGGCTGCAGGACCGCTCTGCTCGTGCCAGCGTCAGTTCGCAGGGCCTTACTCATGAGCCCAGAGGTCCTCCCAGCAAGTCCCTGCCGCCAGCAGGTCCCCTTTTGTCAGCTCCCTTCCTCGTGCGCAGCTAGTGGAGTCAAACCCCAGCCTTCCTGGGTGGGGGTGACTCTCAGGACCAGCCCCCCACCGCCTCCCACTGGCCCAAGAGGTCTGCTGGCCCATGTGGTTACTGGTCACCCCTGGCCGAAATGACTGTATGAATGAAACAAAAATCCCTTTTTTGCCAAAAACCTCCAGCAAACTGAGTAAGCACACAGGGCCTTTGGAGTTGAAGTTGGTCTGATTGTTAAGATGTTGAGTCCTTGTTACTTGTTTTTAGAGTTCACTTATCTAAAGCTTCTGGTCCCTCAGTTCTCAGACATGCTGCTGTACACAAGCAGAGGTGCCTCGGGGACCAGCCACTTCCGGATCCGGGGACTCCTTCCGCTGCGCGGCATGCTGGTGAGCGCCCGGCGCCGGGCAGGTCCGGACCGGCGGTCGGGGGCCATGCCACGGAGCAGCACCTGCTGGGCTGTGCGTGCCTTTTCACCCTGTTATGGCTACTGTTCTTGGTGCTCAAACAGCCCCACCTGCAGCCCCTCCAGGGCCTCCTGACCAAGCCCACCAGCCCCTGCAGGACAAGGCCCAGCTCCGCCAGGAACCCACCTACTCCTCCCGGGGAGCCCTGTCCTGTGGGGGGAGACTCCGTGAAAAACCCGGGTCGGGCGCGGGGGCCACCGTGCTGCTGGAGGGGTTGGGTGCTGACACAGCTTTGAAAAGAGAAAGCTGGACCCCTAATTCTTAAGACTGTAGAGTTTTCACTTCCTTCATTTTATACTTCTCTCTTTTTTCTTATACTGACGATTTTGGTTTCTTTCGCCATCATAATTAGTTATTTCACACACGCACAGCTTTAAAATGGTAAAACAGATAGCACCACCGCTAAAGAGAGGGCGGGCTGCAGGTCAGGACTGGCCTCAGGGAAGCTCGCGGCGACCCCCACTGAGTCGTGCTGTGTGGCCTCTCGTTTGCCCTTTGACCTCCACCCCGTGAAGAGGCGCAAGCTCTGTCTTCAGAGCTCTTGAGGGCCTGGGCCGCACCGCATGCTCTGTCCACGCCATGTGCCGCCAGGGCGTGTCCGCATCCCCACCGTCTCAGTGCCGCGTGGCGTGTTGACGTTGTCTCTGATGAGCAGGAATTCTTCGTCTTAATGTGATGCGGTCTGTCTTCTCCTCCGTGGTCAGTGCCTACTGTGGCCTTGAAGGTCATGGAGAGACTCCCCCTTGAGTGTACTAGACTCGGCCAGGAACCCATCTTTGGGAACAGCAGAGATAGGCGGCCAAGTTCAGGTTTTTGCCATAAAGATGTGCTGTTTGTCCAGAACATCTTATGCGGTGAACACCTCTCTCTGCAGCCCTGCCAGGCCCCATCCAGGTGTAGGATGGGTGGGGTCCGACCCCTGTCCAGTTCCCAATTCCCAAGCGTCAGCGCCGTCCTCCGCCCCTTTCTCCTTCGTGGCATCTGGCCCTTCTCGCCGCCATCCGCACCCTGGGCACTGCACCGCCTTCCAGAGAGCGTCAGAGCCTCCGCAGGTGTCTCTGTAACATTTGTTCAGCTTTTCCAACTCTCAGCAAAAAGGGGTCAGTTTGAATGACCTCACCTGCCATCCCTGGAAGCAGACCCCATCTGTTTTAAAAATTATACCTTCAGTGTAGAGAAAAACTGAAGGTGTACAGTGAAAAGCACTCGTCATCGTACTGCCCAGTAGTAAGTGCTGTCGGCATTTCGCCATCATCTGGGGAATGCCCTGCACAAGCTGCTGTGTAACCCGCACTGGTTTTGCTCGGCAGTTCATCTCGAACATCCTCCCGTGTCCTCTGCTTCTGCCACCGGCTCAGGAGCCATGGGTAGTGGATTGGCGCTCCGAGCCCCAGTTTATTTAACCAGCTCCCCGCACTGGACGTTTTGGCTACGTCTGGTTTTTCAGAATTAGAAACAGCACCATTGGATCTTTCTACGCGTCCTTAGTTATGGCCTTGAGATAAACAGCCACGCGTGTATGTGAGCCTGGGGCTCCTTGTACCTGCTGAGTGGCTGTGGGAGCGGCTGATCGGGTGACCTTCCCTCCAGGCCCGTCTGCACCTGTGCCGTCCCAGCCTTGGGCAGCCCTGGCCGTCCACCCCGTCCTCCGCGCCCCGGGGACGGCCAGCAAGGCCGCTTCCTGCGCCCTCTGCCCTCCCCCAGGAGGCACCGGGCGTGTCTGTCGCTCTGGCCTGTTAGCGTTTGTGAAGCATTCCTAAACCCTTCCAGGTCTCAGGTGCTTTCCAGGTACGTAATTCCCGTCACTTTGCCTGCAGTTCAGTGTCACCTCAGTGTTTATAAACTCCCTCCAGACGGGGATTGCGTTTGTCTTGTTCCTAGAATGGCCACGGGCACAGAGGCCTGACGAATACGTGTTGAAGGGGTGAACTTAGACGTTTTTCTGTAGTCAGTCTGTCCATCTTTTCCTAATTCAGGGTTTCTGTCCTTGGCACGGGCTCAGAAAGTCTTTCCCACACCAAGACTATGTTGGTGTGGGACTTCTTTCCTGATGGGCTTACAGTTTTTTCTCATTTACCTAATCTGCCTAAAATTTGTTGGTTTTGATGTTTTTAGATTGGGATGTAACATTTTCTCCTCGTATAGTCAGTTTTCCCATTATTTCTTGCATCCTCCATTTTCTCACTGATCCCGAAGTCTGCCTTTATCATATAAAAAATTCTTGTCTTCACACTTGGATTCTTTCTGAAGGTCCTGTTCCATTTCTGTCTGTCCCAACATCAGTCTACACTCTTCTAATTAGTGGCGGTGTAAGGGTTAGTCACTGTGTGGGTAACTTCCTTCCCTTATTTGTCCTTCTCTTTAAACAGTTCTTTGCTCAAGTATTTAATTCTTCTAAATCAACTTTGGAGTCATTTGGACAAATTCCTTCAAGAAACACCATTGGCGTTTCTGTTGAAACTGCATTAAATTTACATATTGACTTGGAGGGGGCAGCCGACATCTTGATAACCACCTGCTGGCTGCACTCATGTTAGTTTCAGACCCTTTTAAGTCCAGTGTGAGGCTCGGTGGTTGGCGTCCCATGTTCTGGGGAGGGGTCGCCTGTAACTGGGTGCTCCTGGGGACGGACAGCCCGCCCTCGCTCCTGACCGTGGAGGGAAGGATGGTGACTCCTGGCTTGTGAAAGACACCGTTTCCTTCTGTTTGTATCTAAGAGGTATTATCAGAAATAACGTGGGATTTTGGCAAAGGTGTTTCAGCATGTGGAGGGGGATGGTCACTCTTCTCCCTTCGACTTTGTGACAGGGTGGGTTCCATCAGTCACCTTCCTCATTCCTAGAACAAGCTCACTTGGTCAGAGGACAGTTTCTCCTCTAGGTTTTTAGGTCTGATTAAGGAATACTTTGTTCTGGAGTTATTTCTCTTAATCTCTCATAACTGAGATTAGCCTGAATCTAACTCTGTTAGCTTTTGGTACCACTTTATAAACATGAATTGTCCAACTCCCTTTTCAACTAAAATGCTCAACATTTTTTCCCGTGCTTGATTTTCAGCTAATAGTGCTGGACCCACCGGTGAGTAGTTAGGTGCCCATGGCCCTCAGCTTGCCCACCTGGGCAGCAGGCGCCATGGCGCTGGGATCCCTTGTGTCTCCTGTAGCCCCTCGTAGAGTCGGCGTGGGCTTGGTCAGTACCTGTGTCCCGCCGCAAGCTCGGGCTCCGCCAGCCCCGCTCCTGGTCACGCTCTGCCTCCTCTCCCGCCCGCAGGTGGAAGAACGCGAGAATGAGTGGTCTGTCCCGCACTGTTTCACCATCTACGCCGCTCAGAAGACAGTCGTGGTGGCAGCCAGGTAAGGGCCTTCCGCCCACGTTCCACAGCCCAGTGGCCCTGGTCCCCTCTGAGTTGTGAGAGTGTCGCGGTCACGGGGACACACGGCCCCTTGAGCACTGCTTCAAAGCTACGCGGCCGCAGGAGCAGCTTCACTGTCCGTGGGAGCTTGTGACCGTGAGACCATCCGCAGAGACTGGCGGTGACACTGCTGGCTGCTCGAGGGATGGGCCGGCGGGCTAGCGGGGGGAGCCCGGCGCGGCGGCCACACCGAGGCCTGGCGTCACTCGCCTCCCGCCCCGGAGCTGGGCAGCAGGAGCTGACTGGGCCGTAGCACAGTGGCAAACGGATGCTTTCCCCGCCCCCCGTGCCCTGTCGACAGCAAGGCGACCCGAGCTCCTGGCGGCCTGGACGCTGTGCCCGGTCCCTCCCCTGTGGGAGCCTGCGTCCCCAGCTTCTTCCGAAGGAGGCGTCGTCCTGCGTCCAGGCGGGCGGCGCCTGGCTCTCAGCTCCCGTCCTGCGGGGTGCTGGCTGACGTCATAGCACAGGGCGCTGGACTCCCACCAGGAAACCCTGGCAGCTTAATTATGATCGAGGACCCAGTCTCATATTTCAGCTTCACAGCCCCAGAGACTTAAAAACCCGTTCCAGGAACAAAGTACCCGGTAGCACACCCCCGTTCCAGCATGACGGATGCAGGCTGGGCCTCCCGCAGCGTCCTGACAAGCCCTCTGGACCCGAAGGACAGGGCGCACGAGGGGGAAACAGGCACCCTGACCTTCTGCCCCCCAGTGGGAGGGGGCGCGGCCGGGAGCCCCGGCTGTGGGCCCTGCCCAGCGGCTGAGCTTCGGCCCTGCCCCGCAGCACCCGGCTGGAGAAAGAAAAGTGGATGAGGGACCTGAACGCCGCCATCGATGCAGCCAAGAGCAGCGCCGACACGGCCCTGGCACCGCCGGGCAGCGTGCTGTGCCCCCTTCCCCGCGGTGAGTGCTGGCTGGGCCCCTGGGAGACAAGGAAGCTTTCCTGTGGATGTCCCCCTGGTCACGGGCAGCCCGCTGGGCCCATGTGCTCTCCGTCCACGAGGGACCTTTCAGGTGGGCGGGAGGGGCGGGAGCTCTTCTGGCAGGAGCAGCGCGTGGTCTCGCTCCCTGCCTGCTGCTGGCCGGGGGGCGGGGGGGCTCCCGTCTCCTCTGAGCGGGGGCTGACTTCTCTCCCAGGGCCCTCCGACGAGGTCTCTCTGGAGGAGTCGGAAGACGACGCTCGCGGGGCCCGCTGCTCCTCAGGGGGGCCGGGCCAGCACCGGGCCAGCACCGCCATGCACGTGTGCTGGGACCGCACCACCAGCATCTCCAGGGCCGACCGCAGCGCGGCCGTCGAGGTGCGGCCACCGGAGACCCTGCTTGTGTGGGCTGATGGGGCACCCGGGGTCCACAGTGGCGGTGGCGGGGGAGAGCAGCCCGGGTGGGCGGGGCCGGGAGGGCGCCGTCAGGAGCTCTTTCTGAAGGGCCTGTCGCCCGGGATCCCGGGATGGCTGCCTCCCTCACCGGGAGCGGCCTCTTTGCACCCAGGCCACCTCTGCCTCCACTTGTCCTGAGCTTCTGCCGAAGCCGGGGGAGGGACCAGCAGAGCGGGCGAGGAGCGCAGGGGGGGTCCTGACACGGCGGCGGGGGGAGCAGGGAGCGTGGCCAGCTCGCTGGGGCCTGCAAGATGGCGGAGTGGCCCTGGACACCGCGTCCGCCGTCTGTGCCACCCCCTCACGTGTCAGAGGTGCGGGGCCCTCGTGAGCACCAACCCTGACGGGGACAGAGGCCTGCGTCGTGGGGAGGGCCCTGCCGTCTGCGGATGTATTCGGGCCCGTGTGCCTCGCCCCAGAGTGAGGTACGAGGACGGAAGTGGTGGCACCAACCGGAGGGCACAGGGGCCGGCGCAGAGCGGCGCCAGGACTCGGGGCCGAGCGGGGCGGCTCCCCCCCGCCCGGCCAGAGGGGCGCCACGCTGCGGGCCGGGCCAGGGTTAGCTGGCTGCGTGGGCCTCTGTTGACGGGGCACCCCTGTCCCCCACCGTCTGATAACCTTCCAGTCTGGGCCCCGTGTCTGTTACAGGGGATTTGTGATGACGGGAAAGAAACAGCGTCATTCTACTTCGTTCTCCACTTTTTACCGTCCTTCAGATTGTTAACTGCCGACGCGCAGAGCGTCCGAGCGGCACGGGGAAGGGCACCGCGTTCCCGTCAGTGCGGAGCGGAGCCAGGGAAGCCTGGGGGGGGTGACCCCGGGGAGACACCTGCTCCCAGGAGGCCCCTGCGAGAACGGAGCCCGCAGAGTGGCTGTCTAGGGGCTGACGGTCCTTGGACACCCAGGCCCACAGGCTTTTCTTTTCCTTTCAGAACCAGCTCTCGGGATACCTGCTGAGGAAGTTCAAGAACAGTAACGGCTGGCAGAAGCTTTGGGTGGTCTTCACCAATTTCTGTTTGTTCTTCTACAAAACTCACCAGGTAGGGGTGCTTTTAACCAAGCCCGAGGGGGGCTCTGCCCTTGGCACTGCAGGACCGCCATGCCCGCCCACTGCGCCCTCACGGAACACCCTCGGTTCCGAACGAGCCTGGCCCCGCCGCCGCTGCCGTGTGGGGAGAGGGCCGGGGGCTGGGCGCGTGTCGAGCGCGTGCCCTGCTGCCTTCCAGGACGACTGCCCCCTGGCCAGCCTCCCGCTGCTGGGCTACAGCGTGAGCCTCCCCGGGGAGGCGGACGGTATCCACAAGGAGCACGTCTTCAAGCTCCAGTTCAAGTCCCACATCTACTTCTTCCGGGCTGAGAGCAAATACACATTCGGGAGGTAATTTCGCGGGGGGGCTGCCAGGGCCCCCCGTATCTCCTCGCCTCTCCTGCTTCCACTGAGGACACCAGAGGCGAGTTTCCTGGGTCCTGGAAAGGAAGGGCCGAGCACTGCTTCCAGGCGTTTAACTGGCCCATGCTCAGTCCCATTCCCTCATTTGGGGTCATCCTTGGGAAGACAGTTGAGCACAAGCCCATTGGTCTGATAGCCAGAGCACGCCCCCTGCTTCCCAAACAAGCATCTGCCGGGGGGGGGGGGGGGCGGGGGGGGCCGGGTCTGACGGTTCCGAAACCTCTTCTCAGGTGGATGGAGGTGATCGAGAGCGCCAGCACCTCACCAGGGAGGGCCGGGACCCCTGAGGAGGAGGCGTGAAGCCCACCCTGCCCGGCTGAGGAGAGCCGAGCAAGCAGAGCAGGGCCAGCACGTGCCCACGACTGCTCGTCCCGTGTTCCCCCCTGCAGACTGGCAGTGGGTGGGCCTCACAGGGACACCTGGGAGGGGCACAGGCCCCCTCAAGACCCAGTCACTCTCTTGGCCCCGTGGGGCACCAGGACGAACACGCGTGTGCATGGAAACAGGCCCAGCTCCATGCACTGACGAGGCTGGTGCTCACCTGCCCTCTGTCCGCCTCCAGAGCAGGACCTTGCCTTTCAGGCTGGGTGAAATGAGGGGTGGGGACAGGGCCCCTGGGTCACAGCTGCATGGAAGTCCAGCAGAAGCCACCCTGCCGCCCACCCCACATACCTCTGCAAAAAGTCCCCATAATTTATCAGTCCCCAGGAGGTGTGCTGTGCTAATGTGCATGTGGTTAGAAATAAAGGGCATCTTCTGCGTGCCTGCGTGCTGCCCCTCGCCGTCCAGTGGGCCACACGTGGTCCCCGCGTGCTGTGATGAGGACTCAGAGGCCTGGAGCACAGGCTGTGGACCCCGCCCGGCCACCACCAGCATGTCTCCAAGTCAGGTCTTTATTGAAAGTGGCAGGAACCTCTCAACGTTCTATGAAAACCAACTCCTTAACCTCAGACTATTTAGGGAAGCAAGGAAGTTCGATTTTTCTTAAAAAACAACATTCTGGCTGACACAAGTACTTATGAGAAGACATGGTACCTGATCCAACGCCACAAGGCAAATCTACGACCTCCGAGGGCCATCGGGCCGGGTGGGGAGGAGGCATATCTGCCCCTCAGTCTGGGTGGCCACGCCGCCCGGGAGCCCGCAGAGGGGACGGCCCGGCGCTGCTCTGCTGCCAAGTGGGGCCGTGGCCTGGCCGCGAGGGGGCGTGGCAACGGGGCGGCCCTCTGCCTGGGGCTGGGGGCGTGACCCGGCAGGGAGGCCCGCGGCCCCGGCAGCACACGGGGTTTCCAGTCAGCGCGGTCCTCGACAAGGCATTTCAAGACGAAGACCCCCCTCTCCCCTGTGTGCGAAACGCAGCGGCTTCAGCGGGCTGACGTCAGGTGGTTTCTGCTGTGTGAAAACCTGCAGACCGGACACCCCGTCACTGCTGCTGCCGCCCGGGAGTGCCAGCCGGGGTGGGGGCTCCGGGACGCCGAGCGCAGCCAGTGCGGCCCCGTACCGCCGCCTGCCCTGTCCCGAGCGCGAGCACCCAAAGCGCGTCCTGGGCCACCCCCCCCCCCAGCACCCGCACCTCTGCACCCGCTCCACCAGCTGGGCCATCAGCTTGTCCGAGATGCCGGGGCAGGACTCCTCAGCCAGGCTGAAGGCGTTCTCCAGCTCCTCCAGCGCCCCCAGGCCCCCGCCGCTCTGCTTGTGCTTCTCTTTGAGCTGCAGGGAGACCCCCGTGCGCCTGCTCAGAGGCTCAGCCTGGCAGCCTGCCCCCCTCGCCTGTGACTCGCAGCGTGGTCCCTCCACGCAGAGCTGGGACGGCAGGTCCCCGGAACGCCTGAGGGAGGGGCTCCCAGGAGAGGCAGTGGCCGCCCCACCCCCTCGCCTGCTGCCGCACCACGGGAGTCCTCGGGTCTTGGCTCTCTAATCTCGTGGCTCCCTCCTGACCAGGGTCCTGGAAGCCCACAGCTCAGGTCCGGCAAGTGAGAGGACACAGCCAGACCCCGCCGGCCCGACCTTTGGGACTAGGGGGCCACCAGCACCGCCGGGCTGTGAGGACCCAAAGGAGAGGAATGCCCTCCCTGCAACTGGCCTGGCAGGGAGGGGCTGGAGACTGGTCAGGCCATCCCCACCACGCCCGACACTACAGAAACAGAGGGTACACACCTTCCAGGACACCCACCCAGTAGCCAGACTTTAGGCCCAGCCCTCAGCATCAGGACCCTAAGGGGGGGCCCCAGCCTGCCTAGGTGGGGCTACACCTCCCCACCTACCTCCCTACCCAGACACACCAGCCCACGGCCCACCCCTCGCAGCTGGGACGTGTACACACACACACACACACACCACGCAGCCCCAGAGCTGCCGGCCCCGCCCCGTGCGCGGCCTTGCTCAGGCTTCTGATCCAGCTGTCTACACTGAGCCCCACGAGCTCCTGCCGCACAGCCCCAGGTGCCCGCACAGCCAGGGGCAGTCCCCCCCATCCCCTTCCCCCCACCCCAGGCGTTCCAGGCCCCTGGAGGTGGCAGCGTGCCTGCCTGCGTCCTGACGCCCCTGCCCCATGCCCGCACCCCACCCTCCGTGGCAAGGCTCTGCTGCCGCTACGCTCAACATCCCATCCCCCTCCCCGGGCTCCAGGTGCCAGCGACACCCTGGGTGTGAACCTGACCACAACCCACTGCCGGCTGACTCATGCTCCTGGGGATACTACCGACTGCCCATGAGCAGGTGACACAGACACCGGGTCACGTGACCACTGGGGAGTTGCCCTTAAGGGCTCCCTGCCCAGGGCCTGACACCCAACACCAAGATCTAAATCTCCCGGCCTCTCTCTAGACGAGAGAGTCACCCCGTGCTTCTGGTTCAAGACAAAAGGTCCTAAGACGGTAATTCGTGATCAAAGCTGCCCTGGAACCCCAGAGAACCCTGGCAGGCTTGGGAACTTAAGGGTCACCTCAGGCCAGCTTGCCCCAGCCATCCCTGGCCCTTCCACTCGGAAGGCCGGGCCCACGGGTCCACCCTCGTGGGCTCTACGGGACCCAGAAAGCCTGCGCACCAGCGGGCTGGCCGGCGCACCTTGCTGTGGCCCTGCGGGGGCAGCATCTCTGAAGAACAGCGGTACAGCCCCTGCCCCCAGGACCCCGGCCCTCACCTCGCCAAAGACGGGCCGGACCAGCGTGGACAGGCATTGGGACCTCGGCTGCCGCTTGACAGGCTCTGCTGACTGCAAAGCGTGGGGGGTGAGCAGGGCTGCGAGCTCAGGCACCCCGTGTCCGGTCCCCTGGAAACCCGCCCTGGGGAGCACACGTGCCCCCCACGGCCCTCCCCCCCGGTCAGCTCTGAACAGGCCTCCACCCTCCC
Organism: Balaenoptera acutorostrata; assembly: GCF_949987535.1. Classification (NCBI taxonomy): domain Eukaryota; kingdom Metazoa; phylum Chordata; class Mammalia; order Artiodactyla; family Balaenopteridae; genus Balaenoptera; species Balaenoptera acutorostrata. The sequence goes on from NC_080071.1 coordinate 94,781,554, forward strand.
GGCGCGGGCACGGGGCTGGGGCCAGCCAGACCTTCTGGGGGCCATGCAGGGCCGTCCCCTTGTGCAGCTTGCCGTGCGGGCTCGGCCGGATGGTGGGGGGGAACGTCCAGACGGGGCCCTGCTCTCCGTCCTCAGGGTCTCCGTCGCTGAAGGGGAAGGGGAAGAGTCACAAGGGCCCCGAAGTCCACCTGGCCTCACGGCCCTGAACGCTGGGCCCGGGACACCAGCAACAAGCACCCAATCCCTACCCCCGAGCAGGGACCCCGCCCCTGCGCCCACCGAAGCCCCACAGGACAAGCAGGGCCCCTACATGTCGGAGTCCTCGGAGCTGGACTCCTCGCCGTGGCCCTCTGACTTCCAGCGCTTGTAGCGGTCGATGAGCTCGGTGAGGAAGGAGGTCTTCTTGGTGTAGCGCGTGATGAACTTGTGCTTCAGGAGCTCCTTGGCGGTGGGCCGCTGCCGGGGACAGACACGGGTCACCAGGCACCGGGCAGCCAAGCTCTGCCCAGCGAGCTCCCGGGGCTCAAACGCAAAGCAGCCGGGGCTGAGCCCTGGGCCTCGGCCTCGCTGCTCCCGGGGGGCTCGGTGAGGGGCCTCCAGGTGGGAGGGGGCCACAGGGAGGCTGCGGTGGGCTGCACGCTGTCCTCGCCAGGGGAAAGCCCTCCGGAGCGTCCCCAGACCCGGCCGGGGGTTGCAGCGGAGCCCGCCCTGGACTAGGAGGGGCTGGGCCGAGGGGGCACCTGGCACAGGGGAGGGGCCTCAGGCCCCATCGCCTCCCAGCTCCCAGCACAGACCCCCCCACACACCACCCCCCCCACCCCCCCCCCCCCACACACACACACAGGGCTGTCCCCTGGGGCCTGGTTCCAGCGCGGCCAGAACCCGCCCAGCCATGCAGGCCGGCACCTCCTGGAGCCGGGGGCCTGCAGGCGCTTACGAATCGGGGGTCCTTGTTGAGGCAGGCCTCCACGAACTCCTTGAAGGGCTTGCTGTGGTGGCCCTCCAGCGTGGGTGGGCTGTTCTTGGGGATCAGGAACAGGACGCGCATGGGGTGGAGGTCGGAGTTGGGGGGCTCGCCCTTGGCCAGCTCGATGGCCGTGATCCCCAGCGACCAGATGTCAGCCTGGACGGAGAGCCACACGGGGCCACTGCAGCCGGGGCACCTTGAGCGCGCCCCCCCGCGCCCCCGCCCCCCCGCCGCGCCCACCTTGAAGTCATAGGCCGACTGCTTGATGACCTCGGGCGCCATCCAGAAGGGGGTGCCCACGAACGTGTTCCTCTTGATCTGCGTGTCCGTGAGCTGCCCCGCCACCCCGAAGTCTGCCAGCTTCACGTCACCCTGCTCTGAGAGCAGCACGTTGGCAGCTGCTCGACACAGGACAGCGGGGCGTCACCCTCAGCGCCACGAGGGCTCCTGCCCACACGCAGCTGCCCGAGGAAGCGCCTCCCTCCCGGCGTCCACCCTACGACCTGACCAGGGCCCCAGGGCACTGCCGGCGGGCGCCCGCGCATGAGGGGCCCAGCCACATGCTCCCCCCAGGCCAGGCTCCAGGGCCCTCCTGGTGGTCGCCTCTTATGAAAAATCCCACAAACAGAGTGACGGCCCTTCCTCCCAAATCACGCAACAGGCGGAGGTGAGCCTGACCGTCCCCTCACTCTGCCCAGTCACCTCCCGTCAGCCCCTCAGCCACGTCCCTCCCTGGTGGCCTGGCCACTCGTGTACACCAGCACGGTTGCCCTGACTACACCTCACGCTCAGATCTAAGACCTGAGCAAGAGTCCATGTTTTTGGCCTAAATAGGGTCCCTCCTACGCTACGTGCAGAGCTGCTCTGCCAGCGCGTGGGGACACGGCACTCAGAAAGCTCTGTCCGTCACTGGCAGTGTCTTCTGGAAGACAGAGCAAGATGGAACCGCTGGGTTTCCGAGGCCACGGGGGGCGCAGGCTGGGCGCACTGAGCACCGCCAGCCCCGAGCCCCGGAGCCACCCGCCACCTCACAGCCCCGAGGGACCTTTGATGTCTCGGTGGATCTTGCGCTCCGAGTGCAGGTAATCCAGGCCCTTCAGGATCTCCCGCAGGATGGTGGCGATGTAGGTCTCCTCCAGGGGGCCCGGCTTAAGCTGCAGACACAGAGGAGACACTCGGGCCTCCCCTGCAACGCCGACCCACCCTCCCTTCCCCACCACCCAGAGCCAGCGCCAAGGCCTGAGCTCGACCTCCTCTCTACCGGGCGCGGGGTGACCCTCCGGATGGCGGGGGCTTCCTACTTCTTTACCCACTCTCGAGAGAGAAGTTCCAGATGCCACGTCACGTGGGTGTGGGGGAGGCCCTTTTCTGAGGACAGACACATGCTACCTTCACCTTCGCTGTAAACGTAGCAGCTGACAACGGGGTCCCGGCCACACCCCTGAGCTGTCTGCCTGGGGGAGCTAACCGCCCCACCCCCCAGAGGCCGGCAGAGGCCCGGGACCCCTCAGCACCAGCTGGGTCCCGAGGAACATCCGACGCGCCAAGACGGCAAAGGGAGGGAGGTCACGGGAACCCAGGGCCCAAGGACAACCCCCAGACAACTTCAGTCTGGCCCCGCCCTGCGGGCCACCCACCGCGCGGCCCACACCTCACCAGGTCCAAGGCGGAGCCGCCGCCCAGGTACTCCATGATGATCCACAGCTTCGTGCTCTGGTACCAGAGAAGCGCGTGTCAGCACGGCGCAGCCGACAAGCATGGGACCCCGACACACGCCCCCAGCAGGGGTGACTCAGCCAGCACGCCCACCAGGGAGGGGCTGCGGCAGCCCAGCCTGGCGCCCCTCCCGCCACACCCGCGCTGCAGACACTCTGCAGACAGACCAAGTGCCCGGCCGGCAGCTGAGCCCCCGCCCTCAAAGCCCTCCTGGGAAGGGCTCCGGGCTCCAGCTGCGGGGGGGCGGGGGGGGGGGCAGGGGGTGCCCAGAGCGCTCCCAGCAGACGCACCCTTGCCGGGGGAGCGGGCGCAGCCAAGCCACTCTGGAGCCAGCCGACCCCGGGGACCCTGCTCACGCCCTGCCATCCCAAGGGCACCCCTCAGGACGAGGCCAGGCCCCTCTCTGCACGCACGCCTGGCCCTGGGGGCCGTCGCTTCTTGGGGGCCCCCTCCACCGTGAGGCTGGGTCTGTGTTCACCTGTCGGGACCCCCGCCCTTCAGACTAGGCCCACGTGTGGGCAGACCCAGCCTCAGCCTCCCGAGCAGACACGGGGACCGCCGGGGCCGTCCCCGTGCTGGCCACAGGGAACCTGGACGGCTCCCCGGAGGGGCGGGCGCTGACGCGGCTGGCGCAGAGCAAGCCCCCAGCCCGCAGGCACCTTCAGGTAGGAGCCGAAGTAGCGCGTGATGTAGGGGCTGTCGCACTGGCTGAGCACCGTGATCTCCTGCTGGATGTCCTCGATCTCGTCCTCTGCCTCCTCCAGGTCGATGATCTTGATGGCCACCACCTCCTTGGTGCGGTTGTCAATGCCCTTGTACACCTCCCCAAACGAGCCCTTGCCGATGCGGTCGAGCTTGGTGAAGAGCTCCTCGGGGTCCACGCGAGAGTGCTGGGGACAGAGGGTGGGCCGGGCAGCCGGTGACCCCGAGAGCTGAGAAGAGCCAGGAGCGCCCCCAGATGCTTTCCTCGCCTCCTTTATCCCTTTTCGTTCAGAAGATAAAGTTACCCTCCATACAAGGGAAAACGCCCCCAGAGAGCGCGGCGAGGCCTGGGCTCTCGGCAAGATACCAGGGCCATGGGCAGGCAGAGGGGCCACGCAGGGCACCCCGACCTGCCCCCACCCCCCAGGTGGGGAGGGCCCAGCGAGGCACAGTGATGGGTTAAGAGGGACAAGTCGGTGGAGCACAGGGAGCTGGGGCCAGTGAGGCGATCCTGGGCGACGCTGTAACCACCCAGGAGCCAACCGCACGCGCCCTGCCGGCCTCGTGAGAAACAGCCCGTCCACGCTGCGTCAGTGACCGCAACAAACTCCCTGGGGAAGGGACGAGGGATGTACAGAACTCTCACCAACCTTCCTGTAAACCTAAAACTGCTCTAAAAGATAAAGCCCGTGAATTAAAACAAAAAACAAACCCAGCACGCGTTAACCAAGTTCTCCCTGCGCACCTGGAAGCCACACCCCTTAGAGAGAGTCCCATTCGAGCCCCCAGATCAGTCCTCACACCAGCGCAGAGCTGAAAACCGACACTGTCTTGGGTGCTCGATCCCGGATGTTCAAATACACGGAGTGCCATCTCGCCCAGTCCCCAAGACAGAAGCACAAAACCGCCCTGGCAGGCGCTGAGCCGCCGGGGCAGAAGGTGCTCGGCACCTCCTTGTCCCAGCACCTGGACGCGGTGGCAGAGGGGCATCCGCGGTGACAACCCTGCTTTTTGACCCTGACCCTCAGTGCATCCAAGGCTGAGACAGCTCCACGTGGAGCTGCGCGGAGGCAGCAGCACCAGAGAGCGGGTGGGGCACCCCTGGCATCCCCCCCACCCCCGCTCCGCGGTTCCCTGGGCTCCTGAGATCACCTCACTCCCGCCACCGACTACATTCTTAGAGTCTGGAGCTGCCGCACAGGCGCTGGAGCCCCAGGACCCACGTGGGGTTCGGCAGCCCTGGGCGGGACCGGTGGAAAGGCTGGCAGGGAGCCTAGCGTTTAGTCCAGACAGAGGCGGAAAGGGTTTTCCAAGCCCTGCCGGGCCTCAAATCCACCAGGACTCATGTCCCTCCCACCCCAAGCACCGTCACCCAGAGGGCGTCTGGGCGGGCGCCCACCCAAAGCGGCGGCGTTAAAAGGCAGTCACCACTTGCTCGGCTGCTAAGCACCGTCCGCGCTGGTGCCGAGGGCGGGCCCATCCCAGGGCGGCCGCGCTCACCAGGTCCGGAGGAGACAGCCCAGGGGAGCACAGAGCCCACGTGCACCCCGTGGGTTCACGCCCAGGCAGAGCTCCGTTTGCGGCCCAGCTGGCTCCAGACTGAGATGACGTGTCAACCCGAAGTGGCCAGCGAACTGCCTTCCCAGGAGAGGGCAGCAGGTGACGGGGCCTCGGGGAGGGCTGGGCCAGCGAGCCTGGGACACGGCCCCCTTCCGCCTGCCCCTCCGCCAGTGCCCCTCGGCTCAGCCAGCCCAGGAGGGCCTCTCGCACCCCTGGGGGCCGGCCCAGCAAACCACTCACCCGCAAGCCAGCCCCAGCCCCAGCCCGCGCCAGCGCTGGCACGGCCCCGGGGACGCCTCCGGTCCAGCCAGTGCCCCTTCTGAGGTGGTCTCAGAGAAGAGCCAGGGGAGGAGGGCCGAGGGCTGGCAGCACGAATGGGCACCGCCATCCCTCCCGCTCTCGGGCCTCTGCCAGCGACACACGCTCCCCGCCTTCTCCACGCGGGGCAGGGCTGGGTCTGGTCCCCCGCAGCGGTCTGACCAGGGATACCCCAGGCAGGGCGCCCAGCCCTCCACGGCCCCGAAGTGGGAGACAGGGCCGACCCCTAACCAGATTCCGGGCTCGGCAGGGAAGTGGGGAGCCCCGGCCCCAACTCTCACCCTCTTTGGGTCCCCAGTGCTACAGGCCAGTCCCCTGAGCAGACAGCGTGACAGGAAGCCTCCTGGCCGTGGTCCCAGCCCTGCAGGCATGTCGCAGACACACCTGCTCACAGCCCTGCCCGCGGAAGGAGAGACAAGTGCTCCGAAGCCTGGGTCTCCGGCTGCCCTTCCTGACAACACGCGCCGTCCGGACAATTGCTCAGGCTGCTCGCTGGGCCCAGACCTTGGTTCTCTGAATCAGCCCTGGGGCTGCCAGGTCTGCGGCCACCACTTAGCAGTGTGTCTGTATGTATGTCCGTTTAGCGATACGTCTGCCATTAGCATCACCCTCCAAGATGAGGGGTGCCCGACGGCCCCGTCCACCCCACGACGGGTGGCAGCCAATGTGCACGCGGTGCTCCCTGCAGCCATCCAGACCCTGCAGGCAGGGCAGGAGCCAGCTGGGCGGGGGCCTGACACCCAGGGCTCCCCTGTGGCTGTGGAGGAGCACACCCCACGCCGCATGCAGGGACCGCCTCAAAGGGCCACAGTGACAACCACCTCAAGAGAAAACAACGTCCTGTCCGGCTTCCTGCCGCCAACAAAGACCAAGTCTCTCCACCCCTAAAAGGACAAAAGGGGCTTCCTTCCTTTGGGGTCTCTTCCTCAGCTCCTTTGGGCCTGCGCCCCCTTCCCCGGGCGACTGATCCGGACGCCCAGGCCACACTCCAAGTACCATCAGCACACAGGTACAGGGGTGGCTCATAGCTCCAATTTCTCATTCTGGGACCCACGGGAGCCACTTCTATAGCTCTTTATAAGAATACACTCGAGCCCGACTTCCCTCCCAGCATCTTAGTCATGTAATTTAAAAGACACAAGATGTCACTGATGAACGAAAACCCGCCAGCTCCCGTCAGCGTCAGTGAGCAAGCCCTGGGGCCCACCTGCAGCCACAGCTGGTCCAGGATGCCCTGCCCAGCAACTGTGCGAGGCGCTCCAGGTTTCTCCAAGGAGCCCAGCTGGGTCTGGAGCTGACCCTGACCCCAGCCCTGCCGCACACACACACACACACACACACACACACACACACACACACACACACACACTTCCTGTTCCTCCTGGGCACCCATCCTCAGACTCAGCCAACGGAAGTGAGCCTGAGTGCTATATTCTCTTTAAGAGGAGCTCCCAACACCTTACAGCGGTCAGCCTACACTGCGCTGGAGCCGACACGTTCAGGAAAACAAGACCCGACAGCTAGGACGCAGGAACGCCCGACTCCCAGGGTGGTTCACCTCACGTCAGCTTCCGGTCACACTCGATTTGAACTAACAAAAGAGGGGGAATCGTATGGCCCAGAAGCCCGGAGGCTGGCTGCCCCCCTGACGCTCTTATCCAGAGCCACGCAGCCTCAGGGCACACTGTGGAGGGTCCCCAGGAGTCAGGCAGTTAACATGTAAAGCCAGACGCCTCAAGGTGGCTGGGTGTCGGGAATTATGAGAACCAATCAGCCAAAAAAGAAAGAGAGTGGGCGCTTTCCAGGCAGGCACCTCCAGCCCAGAGGCAGCCCTTTCCAGCCCCCTCGAGAGACACACGCACACACGTGTCCTCGGCTTTCCCTGCACACCGACTCTCCCAACAGCTGCTAAATCCCATTCCCAGCTCCTCTCGTCGTCCCCCCGCAGCCCCTGCCCCAGCCGGACACGGCCAGCGTCCCTGCCCAGGCCGAGGCTCCGTGTGGACCCCGACCTTCCACGTGCCTCCAGATGCGCAGACCCAGGTTCCTGCGGGCCGGCCCCGTTCCCAAGATAGGTCTCTGCACGCCCTCCGCTGACCCTGCACTGTGGCTCTACGCTGACAGGCTTGGAGACCCCTGCCCCACAGAACGCTGCAAACCAGCCAACCGGAGTCGGCCCTGCGCCCACCAAGCCTGAGCACCGCAAGACTGCTCCCCGCTCTGCCCACGGCTGTGCATCACAGGGCTCCCCACGAGCCCCACACACGCCTTAGGAGGGGCTGCTCTTCGGAAACGCCAGGACGACTTTCAACAGACAGACCTTGGTGAAGCGCCCTTTCTAGCCCTGCAGCCAGCGCTCCGTGCCAGGCGCACGTGCACCGACGACACACACGCCCGCGGTCGAGACGCCCCCCTTACCTGGTTGGCAAATCCCCTGAGGTGAGCCATGTCTGCGCGGCCCTCAGACCATCCGCTGCACCGCCGGGAGGCCCCGAGATCCCGCCTGGAGGCTCTGGAACCCGGCTCACCCGCTTCAGTCAACTGCAGGGAGAGCAGGCCTGCTCGGTGCCCTGTTCCGGGTACACGGGGCTCCCCGCTCCCCTGGGACCCGGCGGCCGCCCCCTCCTCCAACCATCTGGGGACCAGCTGGGGTTGGGAGCGGGCTGGAGTCAGCAGGAAGGGCCATTCCTCCGAAGGATCCCCACTGCCGCGCTCTCCTCCTCGCCCGGCCCAGCCCAATGCCTCCCCGGAGGAGCTACCCAACACCGGGCACTCCTCGAAGCCCTTCACACCTCCGCCCCCGGCCCCTGCCCTTCCTTCAGACCCAGGACCCCCGCCCCTAACCCCGCCCCCAGTGCCCTCTCCGCGCCCCACCCCCACCGCCGACCCCGCCCCCGGAGCCGTCCCCCCGCCCCACTCCCCCAGCCGCCCGGCCCCCTCCCCAACCGCCCCAGGCGCGGGCCCGCCCGGCAGCGCGCCCACCTCCGGGGGGCTCCATCCCGGCCTCCCCCGGCCCGCTCCGCAGTGCCTACGAAGGCTCCCACCCGCAGCCTCCGCTCGCCCGGAGATGCCTGGGCCCTCCAGTCCGCGAAGCAGCGGCAGTGGCGGCGGCAGCCGGAGAAAGCCCGGCGGCGGCGGCGGCGGCGGCGGCGACGGCGAGGGCGCGCGGCGTCGTGGCCCAGCGCGGGGCTCTCTGGGACACCGAGTCCCTCTCTCGCCCTGCGCCGGGGCGCCCGCAGGCGCTGGACTACAAGTCCCGGCAGGCCACGCGGTGGAGCAGTGTCGCGGCCCGCAGGCGCGCCGCGGAGCTCGCTGGGACTCCGAGTCCGGCTTCCTGAGAGGCTCGGGCCTACGTCTCCCGGCAGGCCGCGGGGCGGGGCCGGGCCGGGGTGGCCGTGGGGTGGGGCCGCCCCTCCGCTCCGCCCTCCCCCCCGCCCTCCGCCCTCTGCCCTCACGCTGCCCCTCCTCCTCCCCGCACCTGGGAGCACCTGGCCCTGGGCTCCCGCCCCTTGCAGCATCCCCCGGTCAGGGAGGGATGACTGGGTCTGGACGTGCCCGGGAACACTATTCAGCCTGAAAAAGGGAGGCGGTTCTGACACAAGCCACTGCCTGGATGAACCTTGACGACGTGGCGCTAAGTGACATAAGTCAGTCACGGAAGGACAAATACTGTTTGATTCCACGTATGTGAGGTCCCGAGAGTAGCCAGATTCGTAGAGACAGAAAGGTGAAGGGTAACTGCCAGGGTGGGCGTGTTGTTCAATGCGGGCAGAGTTTCAGTTTGGGAAGATGAAAAGAGGTCTGGAGGTTGGCTGCACAACTGTGTGAATGTATTTAACGCTGCTGAACTGTACACTGTTAAGATGGTACGTTTTATGCGACCTGTATTTTACCACAATTAAAAGTAAATAAAATAAAATGAAATAAATCTATCACAAAGGGACAAACGCTGTATGACTTCACTTAGATGAGGGGTCAAGAATAGGCCAACTCAAGAGACAGAAAGTAGAATAGAGATTTCCAGGGGCTGGGGGAGGGGAAAACGGGGAGATATTACCTAATGGGTACAGAGTTTCTGTTTGGAGTGATGACAAAGTTCTGGAAATAGACAGTGATCATGGTTACACAACATGGTGAATTTACCTAATGTCAGTGAATTGTACACTTAAAAATGGTTAAAATGATACATTTTATGTTCTTCATATTTTACCACAAATTTTAAAAGAGCAATGATAAATTGGATTTCATCAAAATTTTTAAATTTTGCTTTCAGAAAGACATTATTAAGAGAACGAAAAGACAAGCCATAGACTGGAAGAAAAAATTGCAAATCACATATCCAACTGTATGTACTGAGAATATATAAAGAGCTCTCAAAAATCAACAGTTAAAAAACAAACAACCCAATAAGAAAAAATTGAGAATAGACTTCAACAGACACTTCCCCACAGAGGACACATGGATGGCAAATAGCATGTGAACAGATGCTCAACATCGTTAGCTCTCAGGGAAATACAAATTAAGCCCATAATGAGATACTAACTACTCACATATTACAATGGCTAAAATAAAAAACACTGACAATACCAAGTGCTGACAAAGGTAGGGTGACGAACTATCCTGGTTTCCCAGGGGTTTCCTGGTTCCAGCACTGAAAAGTACCCTGTCCCAGGAAACCCCTAGGTCCTGGCAAAGCAGGATGGTCAGTCACTCAGGGTGAGGATACAAGCTGGGACATAGGCCGTCGATGCTGAGAATGCAAAATGGTGCAGCCACTCTGACAACAGCTTGGCAGCTTCTTAGGAAGTCAACTTGGGACTTCCCTGGTGGCGCAGTGGTTAAGAATCCGCCTGCCAGTGCAGGGGACACGGGTTCCAGCCCTGGTCCGGGAAGATCCCACATGCCGCGGAGCAACTAAGCCCCTGCGCCACAACTACTGAGCCTGAGCTCTGGAGCCTGGGGGCCACAACTACTGAAGCCTGCACGCCTAGAGCCCGTGCTCTGGAACAAGAGAAGCCACCGCGATAAGAAGCCCGCGCTCCGCAACGAAGAGTAGCCCCCGCTCGCCCCAACTAGAGGAAAGCCCGCGCGCAGCAACAAAGACCCAACGCAGCCAAAAATAAAAAAGTTTATTAATTAAAAAAAAAAAAAAAGTCAACCAGACACTTTACATAATGACCCAGCATTGCCGTTCCTGGGTACTTACCCTGGAGAAATGAAAACTTACCTTTACACAAAAACCTATACATAGGGCTTCCCTGGTGGCGCAGTGGTTGAGAATCTGCCTGCTAATGCAGGGGACACGGGTTCGAGCCCTGGTCTGGGAAGATCCCACATGCCGCGGAGCGACTAGGCCCGTGAGCCACAATTACTGAGCCTGCGTGTCTGGAGCCTGTGCTCCGCAACAAGAGAGGCCACGACAGTGAGAGGCCCGCGCACCGCGATGAAGAGTGGCCCCCGCTTGCCGCAACTAGAGAAAGCCCTCGCACAGCAACGAAGACCCAACACAGCCATAAATAAATAAATAAACAAATACTTTTAAAAAAAAAATGCATTTGTTTAAAAAAAAAAAAAAATCCTATACATAAATGTCTACAGTATGTCTATTCATAATTGCCCCAAACTGGAAACAACCCAGATGGCCTTCAACAGGGTGAGTGCAGAGACCGTGGTCCATCCCCACCACGGAGCACCACCGAGCAATATAAAGGAACAAAGCACTGGTACTTCTGCAACTTGAGGGGCCATAAAGGCATCACGTGAGAGGAGGAAGCCAGTCGCAAAAGGCTGCGTACGTGGTACAGGGCTCCATTTAGGCGACATGGGCACAAGGACGCAACACCAGGGAAGGAGAACTGAGCAGTGGCTTCCAGGGCCTGAGGTGCAGCCTCGCCTACAGCGGTGCAGTGGGAGGGGGCTTCCGGGCGCGGGACTGTGTTGGAGATTACGCAAATCCATACAGGCAGTAAAACTCATAGAACTGTACACTAAAAAAGGCCATGTTACTCTATTTTTTTTTACAAATAAATTTTTTTTACACTGACAATAATTCCTTAATAGCAAATATAGAGTCAGTGTTCAAATTTCATATATATGTGTGTGTGTATATATGTGGTTTCAGATGTGTGACTACACACAGTTTGTTCAAATTGAGATCCAGTAAGGCCCACACGTTATGATCCGTCTCTTGTCTCTTTTTCCCTTCGCCATTTAGGTGCTGAAGAAATCTGGCCACTTGTTCTGTGAAGGGGCCCAGACTGCACTTTGCCGCTCGCCTCCCCATCTCACCTGCTCCTGTCCCCTCCTGGGACTTCACAGGTGGACTCCAGGCCCCATGGCTTCTGTGAGGAGGTGCAGGGCACCTTTATCAGACAGCACGCACACCCCAAAGGGGGAGGACAGAGCATGTCCCCTTGGAAAGTCCTGGAGCCCGGGGTGCTGAGGACACCCCAGCGGGTGCCCAGCCCCTTCTCACCACCCAGGCGAGCCCTGCCCACAGCTGAGTGGCACTGCCCTGAGGCTGTGCAGAAGTGGGGCTGGGGGAGGGTGCAGCCCCCCAGGGACCTCCTCATGAGGGGCCCCGAGAAACAGAGAAGGGGAAGGTTTGGAGACGGAGGAAGCGAGGCTGCCTCAAAGCCAGGGAGGCCGGGGGCCCAGGACCTGAGATGACCCGCCCGACAGAACCAGCCCCTGCCCCTCTCGAGCGCGGACCTCAGGTGGGAAGAGCCACACCTTCAGGGACGGACCAGCGGCCTCCCTGGGCCTGTGCGCTTGGCTGTGGGACAACCAGCCTCACGACGGGCCCTTGTCCAGTGCCAGACCTCAGGGGTGTGACCACCCCATGCTCTGGGAAGGGGGTGCTCACGGGGTTCTGCCCCTCGAGGGAACCCCAGCTGGGACTCAGGGATCAGGGCCCACAGCCTGGGAAGGCCGGGCCTGATCCTGGGTCCGGGCTCCTCCTCCCCCTTGTCCAGCCTCCTCTTCTGCCCAGGGAGCAGATCCGTAAAGCGATGCGGGCCTGGGAACTGGGGAGGGGCCGGCCCCCTGGGGGCTGCGCCTTGTGTAGTCCAGGGCCCCGCGCCGTCCTTGCAGCCACCCCACAGCTCGCTGTCCTGGTGACGCTCCTCTGACGGCAGCCCCCGTGTTCACGGCAGGGCGTCCCACGCATCTTCAGTCCCCGGGGAGCTGGTCCAGGAGGCGGCCCCCGCCGGAGTATTTCTGAACACCTGGGGGAGAGAGACAGAGGCGGCGAGACAGAGAGAGACAGACACAGAGGGAGGAGAAACGGCTGGACTTGAAGATATGATAGGAATTTCTGTAGTCCAGAAATGGATTGGAATCTGAAAGCGGTGGCCTGGGTCTCAGTCCTGGGACGTCTGCGTTGGGCCTGGAAGCAGGCAGTGCCCGCGGCAGCCCAGCCTGGGCAGGGTGGGGCAGGGTGCCAGGGGAGGAGAGCCATGCCCCAGAGACAAGGCTGAAACCCCCAACAATGCACGGGGCTGTGAGGTCGGGGCTCCTGCACCCTTGGGTTTGCTGCCTGGGTGGGGCTGGGAGGAACCGGTGGGCACTCCCTGCTGGGGTCTGCAGGGGAAGCTGAGAGGCAGGGCCCAGGGGGAGGCGTCAGGAGCCCGAAGGGCCAGAGTCGGTGTCTCCCGGACAGGGGACCCCAGGCAGGGACCCGGGAGAGCCAGCAGCTCTCCCACCACCAGGTGCTGCTGTGGTCCGGGTGCAGCCCCGGCTGGATCCTGGGTCGCCATGCCCTCCCCCCAGAGAGTGGTCTCAAGTCACTTCTGGCCGGTCAACTCTGTCAGCCTGGACTTTCCGTGTCCCAGCCCAGTGCTCTTCTCCACGGGAGGGCCACCACCTCGGGGCAGGAAAGGCCGAGCTTCCCCACCTCCCTCCCTCTGCTCGGGAGGTGGCCACGGTGGGGACACTGATCCCGAAGCCGACTCATCAGTGCTGGGAAACTGGCTCGGAGAAGCCTGGCCCAAGAACAGCTGCAGGAGAGCCCAGAGCCAGGCCGCCCCTGGGACTCCAGGAGACCAGAAGAGCAGCCTGTGCTTGTTTTCACCCAGGAAAGCTGCCGGGGCACAACAGGGCAAGGCCCCTGGGGCCAGGGGGCCCCGCAGACACCTGTGCCCCCAGCTGGGGCCCCCGCCCCGGACACTGGCAGCCACTGCGCCGAGGGAGGCTGGGAAGGTGCTGGAAGACTCCCAGGGCCAGAGCTTGGGCGATGGTGACGGAGGGGGGCTGTTGCCGCCCGCGCCCCAGGGCTGGGGATTCAGCCTCCGTGGGAAACAAACACCAAGCGGCTCCCAAGAGCCTGCCCTTAAATTTTCAGGAATTTTCTGAGCGGGGTGTTACCGCCATTAGCAAAAAATTAATTATAAATACTTAGAATGAGTTATGTTAGCAACGCATCTCTTCCTAACCATTTTGCTCCACTTTTCTTTTCCGTCTGTGCCTGAGCGCATCAGCACAGGGCAGCCCTCCAGGGCTGTGCTGCACGTCAGCGATGTCACCTCGGCCACGGGGGGGATTGCACCACAGGAGGGGGCAGACCTACAGCTCAGGGCCCAGCTGGCCCCTCCCGGGGGGTAGGAGTTCAGGCGCCTGGAAGGGGGCGCACAGCACGCTTGGGTGACGGAAGCATGTGGCAGAGGCAGAAACAAGGAGTCAAGACGACAGCTGGGCACCAGACTCACATCAGTCCGCTCCGACTGCCAGGAGAGACCCACAGCCCCGGAGGCTTAGAGGACAGACATTCATTTCTCACATCTGGAGGCTGGGAGTCCGAGGTCAAGGCCAAGGCCAGAAGGGTTGTTTCCCGGGAGAACCCTCTTCTCGGCTTACAGGCGCCCGGCTACCTTTTTGCCGTGTCCTCACATGACGGACAGACAGACAGACAGAGAGCTGGAGCCCTCTGGTGTCTCTTCTTGGAAGGGTGCTAATGCCATCATGGGGACCTCATCTAACCCGAATTACCCTCCAAAGGCCCATCTCGTAACACCACCACATTGGGGTTCAACATATGAATTTGGGGGGACACCATTCGGTCCATAGTGTTCTAGAGGAATATGCTAGAAACACAAAAGCAAAGGAAAAAGAAAGCAGATCCAGCGAACAGTGGGCAGGCAGGTATGGAGGGGAGGTGCAGGTGAGCCTCCTGCAGGGAGGGGCTGAGGCTGAGGGCAACCCGCCCGTACCGAAGATGCTGTGGGCCGGAAAGTCTCCTCTCTGCCTTCAAAGGGCTCGGCAGGGCTGCCATCTAGAGGCTGCACGGCCCGATGACGAAGTGGTAGGGAACCACTGACCGGGACCGCCCGCCCTGACCAGGCCGCTTCCCTGAGTTCTCTCACAACAGGAGGTCCCCATAAGGGACACGGTGCTGCCGCCACGGCCAAAACTCACCGGGAGGATTCGGGAGGGGCTGGAAGATGGAGGAGACGCCCGACCTCCCAGAGCCCTTCTCGCTGGAGTCCACCCTGGCTGAGAGATGCGCACGCCACCAGGAAGGACCCTGAGTCAGACTATGGGCCAAGCAAGACGACCGGCCAGAGGCAACCTGGAAACTAACCCCATCACCGTAAAACCCGAGACCGCGCGCCGCGTGGCTGAGCAGTCCTCCTGGGTCCCCTCACCCTCCTGCTCTCCCCCCGGGCGCCCCTTCCCAATAACGTCCCCTGCTTTGTCAGCACGTGTGTCTCCTCGGACATTTCACTTCCAAGTGTTAGACAAGAGCCTGCTCTCGGGCCCTGGAAGGGGTCTGCCTTCCTGCAACAGAAGGACACGAGCAGCTGGAGCGTTGGCGGCTGGCCCTTGCCTGGCCCAGGTGCTGGGGTTGGAGGACACGGGCAGCAGGCCAGGCAGGGGTCAGGGTGGCTGCACGGGACGGGGCCGGCTCAGCGCAGGGGCGGGCGCAGGGGCGAGCGCAGGGGTGGGCGCAGGGGCTCAGCGCAGGGGCGGGCGGGGCGAGCAGGTTCTGAACGTGCTGCGTGGGGAAGACCGCCGGTGGGCTTCCCTGAACTGCACAGGATGCCACCCAGGCTTCCACTCGAGGCCATGCCCATCAGGGAGGGGCTCTCGGGGGCAGACGCTCGGAGGGGGCTTCCCTGCCACCAGAGCTTGGGTTCTCCTTTGCGATGCCGGGCCCAGGGTCCCCATGAGGAGCAGTGCTTTCTGTCCCTGCCACCCTTTCCGGGCCTGACCGGGCTCCCCACGGCCTGATGATCCCAGGCGCAAGGTGGCCCTGGTGCTGGTGTCAGACTGTGCCGGGACCCCGGGTCCGGGGCCTGGCGATGGCGTGAGGCACCCAGGCCTCTGCTCCACGGCGCGCCCTCTTCCAGCCACACTGGTGTCGAACTGACTCACGCCAGGGGTGTCGGAGGAGCACATTCCGTGCAGGGACCGTGGGTGGCAGGCGTAGGTGGGGCTGGAGCTGCCTCCCCCTGGGAGCGGGTCCCTGAGGGAAATCGCCAGGCCCCGTGCGTGGGCTGAAGCTGGCGGTGGTGCCCTCGTGGAGAGCGGGCGGCGAGGGTGCTGAGGCCGTGCTGGGTGGGTGGCGGGTGGAACCTGTCTGGCCGCCTCTCCTTGGGCGGAACGGCCCCTCTTCCAAGGACATGGCAGGCGTCCCGGGGCCCCCAGGGCTGTCCCATCTCAGGGTGTCCTGGGGAACAGGGAGGATGGGGTCAAGCGGCCCCTGGGCTCGGGTGTGGCACGGAACCCGGGCGGTGAGCACTTCAGGGCAGAGGACCTGCCGGGTCCCCCCGCCAGCCAGCACCCTGCTGGCGCCTCGGGCCCCTGGGGTCTCTCTGCCTGACCCGCAGACTTTGACCCCTGCTGTCCACACGCGCCCTGAGCCTCGCTTCCCCTCTGTCCAGTGGGGACTGTGAGTGGACCCCCAGCTGAGTGCGAACGTCCCTAAACCACACGCACCCTGGGGGTCCCTGGGACTGGAAAGGTCAGAGGGCACCAGGCTTTCTCCTCTGAGCTGAAGTACCCCGTCCCTCCGTCAGGTTCAAGTCCAAACCCCAGGCAGACCCCGGGCTTGCCACGTGCGATGCAGCCCCCCACTCCCAAAGCCGGGGGGAGTGTCTGCGAAGGGCGGGTTTCTCCCAGGCAGGAACGCCTTGTGGGTGAGGACAGGCTGCTGGAGGGGCGGGTAGGAGCCGCTGGTTATGGACGGGATGCCCCACGGCCACCAGGAAGGTGAAGGGACGCCAGGGGCACACAGGATAGAGCGTTAAGTGCAAGACCAGGTTTCAGGGCCACGCACTAGTTTTGTACAAGTGTGTGTGTTATTTTAAACTGAGGAGAAACAGGCCAAAATACTCACAGTCTTCTCTCTACACAGCAACACAGATTTAAATGTTTTCTCTCTGCGTGCTTTCTTATTTTCCAAGCGTACTTTAGTGACCAGGATTTATAGCCAGAAAAATATGTTGTCTCTGGCTTCTGGCCGTGACTTTGAAATCTCAGAACAATGCAGAGTGCTTCAAAATAACATATTTGTGCATAAAGAAGGCCTCCAGACCTCAGGAAGGGGGAGAAAACGGAAGAAAAAGAACTCCTGTCGGGAAAAATAAACGTCCCAAGAGGAGGAAAAGGGCCCAGTAATTGCCCAGCCCTGTCGCTGCCTGTCCCTGTCGCCTGGGGTGGCTGGGGACCGGGGCGCTTTCTGTCCCACGTGGGCTGCAGGCTGGGGGGCTCCCGGCGGCCCCTGGGCAGGCGAGCCCTGTCACATCCCTCAGCCGACGGCCTCTGGGCACCGCAGGGGTCACGGCTTCACGAGCTTGGGACGCGGGACAGGCAGACTGCCAGGCAGACTGCCCGCAACCCCTCCCCACCCTGCTGGCACCTGGCTGGCAGGTCCACACCTGTGGTTAATCGTTTGTCACAGATGAGAGGAAAACCATCTACGGTTTATGGCCTCGGTGAAGGGGGTGTGAGGCCGGCTGCTGGGTCAAGGCCAGGGTTGGAGGCAGGTGGGGCGCCCTGGGGTCTCCAGCTCCGCAGAGGGGTGTGGGCAGTCCGGGGGAGGGCCCTGCGTCCCCGTGCTGCCCCTGGAGCTGGGCAGCGAGGAGGGGGTCGGGGCCCTCCTCCCCCCCCCACCGCCCCACATTCACTGAATCCTCCCAACTGTGGAAACTTCAGAAGTAAGGGATGTGGCTCGTTGCTCCCGCCCCCAACAGTGACCGGAAACCCAGGGCCCTGCCCTCCCTCAACCCCGGGGGGGCCCTGCTCTCCTCCTACCTCTGATCCTCTCCGGGGGAGGTGGGGGCATCATAGGTGCCCCCTGCCTACCTCCGGAACCCCCTCCCCTCCCTAGCTGGACCTGGGTGGCGGATGCAGTGGACGCCCGCCCCTGAGGGCCCCCAGCCCCAGGTTCTCTCTCCGGAGCTTGAACTGGGTCTGGCCTCACAGCCCAGGGCTGCTCCGGAGGCTCTGGCAGCTCAGGGCTGTGCCCAGTGCCCACTGCCAGCTGCTGCCACATGCCGCCTGTCCTCAGGGCCTCAGCGCTCACAGCAGCCTCGGGTCCCAGCTCTGAGACGGGGGTGGCCCCCAGGGCAGGCCTTCCCTCCCCCACCGGCCTCCGCTGGCCTCTCCCAGGAGCCGTGCAACCGGCGGAGTGTCCACCTTGGCCAAGGGTCAGCCAGCCTGTGCTGGGTGCCCACCACCCTCCTCCAGGGCCCAAAGCTGCCCTCCGTGAACCCTCAGCCACGGGATGGGGGACGGCCGGGGGCGGGTGGGGCACGGTGTGACAGCCGTGGAGATGGCCGCTGGGACGGGCCCGAGCCAGGCTCCTCTCTGCCCAGCGTGGGCGCCACGTCTGGCATGTCCATCGGGGGCACGCGGTAATTGCCCAGTGTGGGGCTGAGGTCTTTCCCACTCATCCCAGTGAGCAGGGCACTTGCAGGCCCGCCGGGACTTGGGGCCCAGGGTAGCCAAGGGGCAAGCAGCCCTGACAGTCACTCCCCCGAGGCCGTCCACACAGGCGTCCCCCGGGGGGCCTGGGCCGCCTTCTCTAGCCTCACGGGCCAATCCCTGCGTTCCAGCACTGAGAGGTGTTTGGGAGACACTTGGTGAAGCCGGGCGCCTCCAGGTGCCTCCAGCCTCCCAGACGCTGCCAGCGCCATCTCTCTGGGCAGAGATGGGTGGCATCGGGCTCCAGCCCAAATGCCCACTGTGCCCCATGCCCGCCGACAAAGCTCCACCTCCTCAGCCCTTTTCTGGCTCGGGTCCTGGCACTGGGCCCTGGGGGACAACGCTGTCCCCACAACTCGCTCCAGATGCGAAGCTTTTAAAACTCCCCTTCCCGCCGGCCTCGCAACTCCGCTCCGGGGCACCGAGGCCAGGAAAATGATCAGAGACGCACGATTTAGCTCAATAGTGACCGGTGACATAAATAACAGAATGAAACGCCCATCGAGTGGAAGGTGGTACAGACACCAAAACGCTGCTTAGAAGGTCCTGACGCTCGAGCGCCCGGAACCTAAGACACAAGTGGGAGACACAGAAATGGCTCGTATTCCCGCCCAGCTCCCTCCATCCCTGAGTCCCCTCCCCCGTCTCTCCTGTGGATGGCGAGAAATGCATCCAACCATTACAATGGCTGCCCGTGAGCCAGAGTATGAATGTTCCATGCAAAATTTTAACATTTTTTCTGTACTTTCCAGAATTTATCAGATGAACATGTATTAGTTTTATGACTAGGTTACAGGGGCAGGGGGGCAGCAGAGCAGGTCCCTAAGCCCGTGTCCTTGGGCTGCAAATCACCACAAACTGCACAAGACCAAGACAACACACCCTTATCCGACAGCCTGGAGGGCAGAAGTCCAAAGCAGGCCTGGGGGCTTTAAAAGTGTCAGCAAGGCCCGTTCCTTCTGTAGCCTTGGGGGAGAATCTGCTCCTAGAAGCCACCGGCATCCCTTGCCTCGTGGCCCCTCCTCCACTTGCAAAGCCAGCAACGCAGCGTGTCTCTGACCCAGCTTCTCTCGGACCCTGTTACACATCCGTCTCCCCTATGAGCCGACCCTCCCACCTCCCTGTTATAGGACCGTTGCGATGGCCCTGGGCCTACCTGGACCGTCCAGAGTGCTCTCCCTTCTCAAGACCCTGAGTTTAATCCCACAGTCCCAGTGGCTGTGTGAGATAGCGTATCTCAGGGATCAGGATGAGAACGCCTCTGGGGGTTGTTCCTCAGCCAGCACACCGGGCACTGGAAGAAGGCCAGGACAGGCGGGAAACTTCAGTCGACTGAAGAAAGAACCCCACCCCCACCCCCAAGCCTGGGAAACGCAGTTGATGGAGCAGCCGGAGAAGACTCTGGGATGCAGGGAGGCCAGAGAGGGCAGCGTCCGCGCAAGGAATCCTGTCTCCGCAGTAAACAGATTCACGAGCTGAGCCGAGGAATCCCTCCAGAATGTAGAGCCCAGAAAAACACAGTCACGAGACGTGGAAGAGAGATGCCCCAGTCCTACTGTCCCTCTAGCAGGAGTTCCAGGAGGGGACCAGAGGGGAGGGAGGGGGAGGGGAGGCACCCCCCCCCCAACACACACACGCTGGGGAAAGTTTCCCCGAAACTGAAGAGGAATGTAGGTTTTCAGGTTAGAAAATCTTGACCTGACACATGATAGTAAAATGTCAGAACTCTAAAGATAAAGACAAATCTTAAAAATGGAGAGGGGTGCTGTGGATTTGATGGTGTCCCCCCCACCAAATATGTAGCAGGCCTAACCCCCGATACATGTGAATGTGACTTTATTTGGAAATGGAGACTTTGCAGATGTGAACAAGTTAGGATGAGGTCACACTGACATCCTAAGCCCAGTGACTCATGTCCTCATAAGAAGAGGGAGGGACTTCCTTGGTGGTCCAGTGGTTAAGACTCTGCGCTTCCACTGGAGGGGGCATGGGTTCGATCCCTGGTCGGGGAACTAAGATCCCGCAGGTTGTGTGGTGCAGCCAAAAAAAAAAAAAAAAAGAAGAAGAAGAAGAAGAGGGAGACACGGAGGGGCCACGTGACGAGATGGGCAGACAGGGCAGCGATGCAGCTCCAGGCCGAGCAGCTGGCAGCAGAGGCGGCGAGCCTGGGACAGACCCTCCCCCAGAGACTGCAGGGGACACAGCCCTGCCACTCCTGGATTTTCCGACTCCCAGCCTCCAGAACTGGGAGAGAGCAGGTGTCTGTTGTTCTCAGTCACCAGGTTTGTGGCAGCAGCCACAAGGAAATTAAGGATGGAGAGAAGGAAGGGACGGAGGGGTGGGGGAGGATACGAGGGGGAACAGGAACAAAAATCAGGGGGACAGGTACACCTGGAGTATGAAGACAGTGCAGGGATGCTTCAAGTTCTACTCCAAGCCACAGTCTTTCAAGCACAACAATGGAATTAAAGGCATTTTCAAACACACGGGCACTCAGGGAGTTTGCTCCCACAAGCTGCTCTGAAAGAGAACAGGGGCGAGAGAACACAAGAGGCATGGGCTCAGGGGCGTCAGGGGCGCCCGTGAAGTCTGCACGAGTGTTGGCTGGGAAACAGGCACAGGGTCACTGCAGCCACGTCCCCCTCGGCAAGCCCCTCCGGAATGACCACGGAGGGATCTTAAACCAGAGGAGAACCCACAGGAACAAAGGAAACTGGAGAGGAGACAGCAGTGGGTGAGAGATGTTACTGTTTCCCACCAGATTCTGATGGGAAGGTGAGGCTGGTACCCACCTCCGTGAGGGCAGCTGTCAGCCCAGCCCAGCCGCGCTTGGTAACAAACAGCCCGGCAACCACGGTGGCTCTCAGCAGCTGAGGTTCCTTTCTCACACAGGCACCGTGTCCCCCCTGCCAGGTTCCCCAAGGCTCCACTCACATGCTGTCCTCGTCCAGGTGCCCGGTGGGAAGACAGCCCTCTCTGGACAGAGCCATCCTGCAGCAAAGGGAAAAGCAAGGAGGCAGAGACACACGCTGTGGCCCTCACGACTGCTCACAAATCACTGGCTGAGGCAGGTCAGGTGGCCTGGCCCGTTGTCTAGGGATGGGAGTGCACCCATCCCCCCACCCCCCAGATGTGAATATTGTGACAGCAATAAACCCAGTCCCTGCAGAAGGGGTGGTGGCTGTGAGGGGTCTGACCTTCCCCACCTCCTACCACCAGGCCCCTGGACAAAATGAGCTCAGACCCTCTTTACAAGAGAAACTGGGTCCGCAAGGCCCCAGCCTTGGGAAAGTGGGGGATGGCGAGGGCTGGGGGAGGGGTAAAGGAGGTGCCACCTCCCGACCTGTGGTTCTGGCCCCTTTTCCCGCACTCCGCTCCGGGATGCCACCAGCCAGACGGGGACCCCACCCCACCCACGCAGGAGACCCAAGCAACCTTCTCAGGGGAAGAAGACCTCTTTTCGGGGACCCCAAGAAAGAGGCCGGCCAGTCACCCGGCTCTACTCGGACCCCACAAGGAGCTGCTGGTCCACGTGGAAGGACAGCCAAGGAATTCCACCAACCCCCCCCCCCCACCGCCCCCAAAGGGAAGGACCAAATCATACACAAGTGCTGGAAAAACGGGGACAAAGCAGGCAGCCTGGGGATGCCAGCCACCAAAAAGCCTCTTGAAATCACAATCCCCAGAGATAAGATACTGTGCCCGTAAAACAGAGGCCAGGGTACTCTGTTAAGGCAACAGTCACGGAGTAAGAAGGAGGCATCAGAATCCAACAGAAAGGCCACAAGGCAGAACGAAGGCGCTCTCCTAACCCTGGGCGGGGGGTGGGGACCCGTGCAGACAGACGGGGCAGGAAGACGGAGGGGAGGTGACGATGGCTGGCGGATGCATCTGGAAAAGCGACTGATAAGTATTTGCAGGGCCGTAAGGTACCTCCAGGCAGGAAGGGCATCTCAGCGGCGAAGGTAGTTACAGCCACGGCCAAGGCTGAGGGTGATGAGATCACCGAGGTGGGCGGGGACTCGGTCCTCCACCAATGAGAGAGGGAGGTGGGGCCTGTCGTCCTCCGCCTCGAGGATTAAGGAGCACTACGGCAGGTGTTTGGTCTGTGTTGCGTGTGTCTTTTAAGAGGTCAGGGTAAGGCCAGCCCACAGCGTCGTTCGTGGTCCTGATGGGGTCCCTGCGGAGTGGAGGGGCTGTGGGGTCAGGGCCCAGGGACGCCGAAGGTCTTCATCTGGGGAGCGCATCTGAATGTAGGTAACCCTGGATGCTTGGACGCACCTGTGGCGAACTTCGGGGTGTGCGCGGAAGGATCCCCCCGAAAATTAGAACTGTGAGCACGGCTTCGAACCCTTACAGAGAGGAGAAGCCTCCACCAATGCATGGAGATGAAGGACCCGGAGATTTTAAAAAGAAAGACAGAGAGGCCAACCAGAAATAAACCCACACGCCTATGGACAATTAATCTTTGACAAAAGAGGCAAGATTATACAATGGGGAAAAGACAGTCTCTTCAGCAAGTGGTGCTGGGAAAGCTGGACAGCTGCGTGTAAATCAGTGAAGTAAGAGCACTCCCTCATACCATACACAAAAATAAACTCAAAATGACTTAAAGACAGATATACGAGAGAACACCATAAAACTCCTAGAAGAGAACATAAGCAAAACATTCTCTGACATAAATCATACCAATGTTTTCTTAGGTCAGTCTCCCAAGGTAATAGAAATAAAAGCAAAAATAAACAAATGGGACCTAATCAAGCTTATAAGCTTTTGCACAGCAAAAGAAACCATAAACAAAACAAAAAGACAACCTATGGACTGGGGGAAAATATTTGCAAATGATGTGACCGATAAGGGCTTAATTTCCAAAATATACAAACAGCTCATACAACTCAACATCAAAAAAACAAACAACACAATGGAAAAATGGGCAGAAGACCTAGATAGACATTTCTCCAAAGAAGACACACAGATGGCCAACAGGCACATGAAAAGACGCTCAACATTGTTAATTATTAGAGAAATGCAAATCAAAACTACAATGAGGTATCACCTCACATGGGTCAGAATGGCCATCATTAAAAAGTCTACAAATAGGGACTTACCTGGTGGCACAGTGGTTAAGAATCCGCCTGCCAGTGCAGGGAACACGGGTTCGAGCCCTGGTCCGGGAAGATCCCACATGCCGCGGAGCAACTAAGCCCGTGCGCCTCAACTACTGAGCCTGCGCTCTAGAGCCCGTGAGCTACAACTACGGAAGCCCACGTGCCTAGAGCCCGTGCTCTGCAACAAGAGAAGCCACTGCAATGAGAAGCCCGCGCACCGCAACGAAGAGTAGCCCCCGCTCGTCGCAACTAGAGAAAGCCCACGCACAGCAATGAAGACCCAATGCAGCAAAAAGTAAATAAATAAATAAATAAATAAATAAATTTATTAAAAAAGAAAAGTCTACAAATAATAAATGCTGGAGAGGATGTGGAGAAAAGGGAACCCTCCTACACTGTTGGTGGGAATGTAAATTGGTATAGCCACTGTGGAGAACAGTATGGAGGTTCCTCAGAAAACTAAAAATAGAGTTGCCATATGATCCAGCAGTTCCATTCCTGGGCATATGCTCAGACAAAACTATAATTCAAAAAGATACATGCACCCCATGTGCATAGCCAAGCCATGGGAGCAACCTAAATGTTCATCAACAGATGAATGGAGAAAGAAGATGTGGGATGTATATATTCCATTGTATATATGTACCACATCTTCTTTACATATATACATATGTATTTATATATATATAAAATGGAATATTACTCAGCCATTCAAAAGAATGAAATAATGCCATTTGCAGCAACATGGATGGACCTAGAGATGATCATACTAAGTGAAGTCAGTCAGAAAGAGAAAGACAAATACCCTATGATGTCACTTATATGTGGAATCTAAAATATGACACAAAAGAGCTTATCTACGAAACAGAAACAGACTCACAGACATAGAGAACAGACTTGTGGTTGCCAAGGGGGTAGGGGTGGGGTGGGGGAGGGAAGTATGGGGAGTTTGGGGTTCGCAGATGCAAACTAGTATACGTAGGGTGGATAAACAACAAGGTCCTACTGTAGAGCACAGGGAACTGTATTCAATATCCTGTGATAAACCAGAATAGAAAAGAATATGAAAAAGAATGTATATATGTTTAACTGACTCACTTTGCTGTACAGCAGAAATTAACACAACATTGTAAATCAACTAGACCATTAAAATTTTTTTAAAAAAAGAAAGAGGGGCCAAGAAGTAGGTGTGGGGCTGTGGGAGCTAGTTCCTCGTCCTGCATGGATGCACCCTGGCTGAGGAATGCAGCAGTGAAAGCAGAGGCGTTCACAGGAGGGGCTGGGATGAGCCCTGATTTGGAAACTGCCTGCCTGGAAGGTGGTCCTGAGACAGCTGCTTTTCCTGGAAAACCCCCAAGAACCACTGGATTCCTTAAACCACGGACATGCATAACTTTGGTTAAAATGCCCAACAAATGCATACAGGTGGAAATGACTGTACCAGGTGTCAACACATATGATAAAGTAACAGGAAGCATGGAGGGATTGAAGCCAGGGTAGGTCTGGGACACACACACTCAGACCCGGCTTCAGCTTAGTGTTTAAAGTTCTGGGAAAATCACAGGCCTCTCCGGCAGGAGATGCTGGACCAACTGCCAGCCCGATCTGGGGAAGAAAAAGAAAGTCTTTTCAACATTCACAGAAATGGATTTTAAAAAGCACACCAGAAGGTCAGGAACAAAGCCTGGGCGGCTGGCTTAGGAGCTTGGGGCGGGGAGGGTCAGACCTGCCAGTTCTGAACCAGCAAAGAAACGAGGCTTGAAGTGACAGCCTGGGGGAAACTTTTGCAGGCAAAGGATTAATACCCAGAATATAAAGAACACAGACAAAACAATGAGAAAAAGAAGTCGCGCTGGAAAAAACGAGCAAATCCTCTGCCAGGACGAGTCATGAGGCTCAGTCGCTGACAGACCGCCAGGAAGGTGCTTGGCCCCCTCGGCTCCGGGGGCGCTACGAGTGCATTAAACAGCGCGACGCCCTGTTCACCCCTCAGGCAGGCGAGACTTCATTTTATAACTTGTAACAGCCGGGGTGGGCCAGAGGGGCGGGCGATGGCGGCAGGTGCGGCGTGGCTGCTCCACGTGACCCAGGACACGAGGCCACGGCAGCCTGGAGCCCACGCTTCCGGCCGCCACTGGACACGGGGGGCGGGGCTGAAAGCCGGGCGCGTGGACCCCTCCCCGGGCCGCTCTGCCCTCTGTCGTGCAGGCTCCCAGGTTGTTTACCGTGCGCTTATCCAAGTTTATACAAAACCCTTCTGGCCTGGGCTCGGATTCCCCGTGAAGTATGAGCTTCTGGCGAAAAATAAACGGGGAGGGGCTGGCCCCGGGGGAGTTCTGGGCAAATGGGGCTGTCAGCCTCCCAAGCTTGGAGGTGCTGCCTCTGTGCCCCAGGCCCCGTCTGGACATCTCCAGTCACGGTCGCGTGGCCGGGTCACTGGAAGAGCAGGGAATGGACACCCACCCAGGCAGCCTTTCAGAGCAGAGCCCCACCCCAGGGGCCCGTCCCCCAGCCTCCGCCCACCCAACTCTGCTGGGGGGGTGGTGAGGGTTACCTGCCCCTCAGTGGCACCGGTGGGACCCCTCCCCAATGGGAGGTGGGGTGCAGCTCCCACCTTTTAGTCCCTGGGGCGGGTGGGGGCCAGAGAAGCCCGAGGGGAGACCCCCCGGGAGTCAGCCCACTGTGACCCTGCGTGTCACCCCTGAGGCTCCCGCCCCTGGGGCGCTCTGATCCGCAGCGCGTGGTGACCTCACCCGAGGCCTGGGCCAGCCGTGAGGGTTACGACTGACTGCCTCTTGAGCACTTCACTAGCCCCCGCTTCTGGGATTCCTTAAACACCTCCAGGGTTCAAGGACACTCTCGATTTTGGGTTGGGAGCCTCCGTCTCCCCGCTGCCACCGAGGTGGCACGTGGAACCCCCTGCAGAGAGGCTGGTGCGTGCGAAGGCCGGTGCCCCTCTGTCGTTTCCTCCTTCCAGGAGGTGAGAGCATAAGTCCCTGGCCTGTCTGAGGGCTGGCTTTCTGTTCCTCGTAGCCGGAGGTGTCCCATCGCTACTGTAATCGCTGATGGCCTGGCGGACACCGCAGCCCTCAAGAGGAAAGGGGCCAGGAGGGCTCGGGGTTTAGAACTCGCCCCCCCAAAGCAGATGATTCGGGGGACCCACTGGAAGGAGTGGGGGCCACAGTCACAGCCGGCCCCGCTCTCGGTTCCGTCCACACGTGTGCTCAGCACAGGCGCCCGCCCTGGGGCCCGGGGGGAGCCTGAGAAGGAGGAGGGAGGCCTAGGTGGGCGGCTGCCCAGAGGGAAGCAGAACACACACAAAACAACACTATATATGAACACCTACTGTCAGGGATGGTTTGGACTCCCAAGAGGGCAGACTGGGGGTGAGCGAGGGGCAGAGTGTGTGACACCCCTTGGGGGCTCCACGCCACATCCTCCCGGCCCACCTTGTCCTCAGCTACCCCTGCAGGGACCTGCTGGGCACAGGGGGGTGGGAAGATTTTAGCCGGGGCAAAAGGAGAGGCAGGCACAGGAGGGGGCCTCTCTGAGGAAGTGACACGTGAGCAGAGCTGTAACAATCTAGGAAGGAAGGAACAGCCCGTGCAAAGGCCCTGTGGCACAAGTGTGTTTGCTCAGCTGGAGCCCCCCGAGCAGGCAGAGAGGGGAGAGGCCTTGGCTTTGTGCTGACGAATCTGGTTGGTTTGAAAGGACACTGTCCCCGTGCACAGGGCAGACTGGAGAGGGGGTGGGCGGCAGTGGCCTGGCCTGGGGCACTAGCAGCAGGAGGCAGAAGTGGCTCTCGGGATACGTTGTGAGAGGAGAGCGAAGAGGCTGTGGTGAGGCCGGCCCTGCCGGCCCAGGGATCCTTGGACACAGGAGGAGTCCGGGATCCACTCAATAAACGACGCAGGCCAGCACCCAACAGGTGCAAGGCCCAGACCCACCGGGAGGCCAGCCTCCTGCCAAGACCCTTGCTGGGCCCACAGCTGGCCCTGCACGCCAGAGCCCGCACGTGAGCCCTGCGCGTCCACACCCGTCCACTCCGGCCACTCAGTCCCCTCCAGGGCCAGGCTCGGGAAGAGGCCCGCACGGGCGCTGGAGGAGGCTGTGGACAGGGTATGCCGGGGGCCTGGGCACTTGCTTCGGGGGAGGGGACAACACTCTCCTGTGCCTGTCCCTCTGCGTGGCCATGTGCAGACCAGGCAGGACCCCCGTCCACGTCGCGGTGGACGTTGCCGCTCACTTTCTCACACTGGTGTCACTGGGTGATGGAGCGCTCTGCTCCCCAAACTGTGGCCCGCACAGCGGACTTGAGCAGGTTTCTCCGGAAAGCCAGGACCCGCCTCCAGGTGGCTCGGAGGCACCGATAGGCCCCTGCACCCTGCACAGAGCCGCAGATGTGACCGGGCCCGAAAGACTGGCACCTTCCCATCTCCAGCCACAGCTGGTTCAGAGATGGGCACGGGACAGAAGCTGCTGGCCCCAGGTCATCCCCAGGAGCTCCCTGGGAAGACTGGCTTTTTTTCCCACTGGGAAAGACTGAACTCGTGCGGTGTAGACAGGGAGCTGCGGCGTCTTCTGCCATCACTCAGGGACAGCCTGCCTGAGAGCAGAGCTGTCACAAAGGAGCACAGACTCACAGATAGAAAGAGAGACCCCTGGATCCAGCCATGCCTGAAACCAGTACGTGTCTCCCAGGACAATTTAGTCACATAAATCAACAAAGCTCCCTGTGCTCAAGCCAGTTTGGGCTGGTGTCGGCACTCAGAAGGCTTCTCGGCAACCAGGGACCCACTGGGTCAAGTGCAGGGCAGACAGAGGGATCAGACAAAAGACAAGAGCGGAGAGCAGGAAATCTGCAGAGGTGGAAACTCAGCGCCAATGGCAACCGTAGGAAAGTCTACGCACACTTGGGGGATTGGGGGCTGGGATTGGGCCGATCAGGTCAGCCTCCTCCAGTCCTCAAGTGACAGGAAGGTCTCAACTGATTCTACCCTGACCTGGGCTTTCTAAGGTCTGGCTCAGGGTCTGTGGTCTGGATACTCCAGATGGGCTTAACCTCCCCTTTTGATAAACACTTGGGCCGTTTCCAGTTCCTCATGGTCCTCAGTATCCTGTAGTGAATATCCTGAGACATGGGTTTGAGCTGGTCTAAAATGTCCAGGGAGAGGTCCACTGGTTCAGGCATGGCTGGATCCAGGCACAGCAGCTCCTGTACTGAAGGAACCACGCTAAACAGATGCATCTGTCACTCCTGTGTCAGGGCGCATGAGTCTTTCCACACCCGTCCATGCTGCCCAGGAGACAGGAAGTAGAAAACGTGATCCTATTTTTGTATAGGAGGAAACTGAGGCGGTGGGCAGGGTGGGAAGCTGCCTGAGGCCACTGCAGGGCGGGGGGAATGGGGGTGGCATAGGTTCTTCCCCTGCCAGAGGTACATTCCATGGGCCCGGGGCGGGGGTTGGGGGGGTGTCCCAATCTGCCTATGCGCAGTCCTGAGCTGACTCCTTCAGCAATCCCTTTCCCATCCTGAGCTTCCATATTTCCACCTATAAAATACACGGAATCCCAAACCTTAGTGCTCTTCAGAAATGCCAGAGGCAGACTCTGTCCTGCTCCAGACTGTGAGTTAAAGAGTGCATTAAAATGAGCACTCACATTTTAAAGCTTTTCTGAAAAAACAGCTAACAATTACTGAGCAACTACTATATGACAAGCACTTTTATACATGGATTAACTAATTTGGTCCACAAAATGTAGGTATTATTATTTTCTCTATTCTACAGACGGGGAAGCCAAGGCAGACAGAGGTTCGACAGCTTCCTGACGGGTGTCAGTATCAATGTTATGTTGGCCTCACAAAAGGAGATGGGAGATGTTCCCTCATTTTCTATTCTCTGTGCAGGTTTGTGTAAGGTCAGTGATATTTCTTCAACTGTTTAGAGGAATTCCTCAATGAAACCATCTGAACCTAGAATTTTCTTTGTGGGAAGATTTTAAATTATGAATTAAATTTATTTAATTGTTATAGGGCTATCCAGATTTTCTATTGCTTCTAGCGTCAGTTTGGGTAAACTGTTTCATTTAAATTTCAAATTACTGTCATAAAGTTGTTCATAATATACTCTTATTAGCTTTTTAATGTTTGTAGTATCTGTGGTGATGTCCTCTTTTTCATTCCTGACATTGGAATTTGTGTTTTCTTTTTTTACCCATTATTTCCAGGGGATTATCCATTCTATTAATCTCTTTTGGCTTGGCTGAGTTTCCCTGCTTTTTGCTTTGTTTCATTAATTTCTGTTTTTATTTTTATTTCCTCTCACCTTTAGATTTAATTTGTTGTTCTTTTTTTTCTAGCTTCTTGAATTGGAGCTTAGAGCATTAATTTTAACCTCTCTTCTAAAGCTATAAATTTTCCTTGAAGCACTGCTTTACCTATATCCCACAGCATTTGATATGTCATGTTTTCACTGCAGTTCACTTCAAAATATTTTACGACTTCCCTTGTGATTTACTATTTGACCCACTGATTATTTAGAAGTGTGATATTTAATTTCCAAGTACTTGGAGGCTTTCTGATAGTTTTCCTGTTTTTGAGTTTTAGTTTAATTCAGAGAGGACACACTTGTATAATTTCAATCCTTTGAAATTTGTTGAGACTTCATGGCCCAGGATATGGTCTATTTTGTTTAACATCCTATGTGCACATGGAAAGAACATGTATTCAACAGCTATTGGGTGAAGTGTTGTATATATGTGAATTAAGGCAAGTGGGTTCATCCTGTTGTTTCAAGGATAGAGATGTTGATTCAAGGATAGTAAAATAGGGACTTCCCTAGTGGTCCAGCGGTTAAGACTCTGTGCTTCCTAGGCAGAGGGCATGGGTTCGATCCCTGGTCACAGAACTAAGATCCCACATGCCAAAAAAAAAAGAGGATAGAGAAACAGACCAGTGGGATAGAAAAGAGTTCAGAACAGATCCTCACATACACAGACACTTGCTTTATAATGGGGACTCTTCTCCAATTCAGTGGAAAGATGATGGCCCTTTCAATAACCGATGATGGTCTACTGGATATCCATATGGAAAAAATGAGCTCTGACCCCCTACCACAATATTCATAAGAATTAATTTGTGATCCATCATAGATCTAAATGTGAATGCTAAAACAATTAAGCTTCCAGAAGAAAACACGGGAGAATATCCTAATAAAAAAGCACAAACATGAGAAAAGATTGATAAATTGGACTTCACTGAGAAAACTCCTGTTCAATATAAGCAATAGCAAACCACAGAATGGCAGAAGATATTTGCAATACCTTCCATACAATGCAAATCCAAGTATCCATCTATAATACCAAGCCGTGTGTAAGATCAGGGACACAGCATCCAGAATATACAAAGAACCTCTAGGAATCAATACGATCATGAAGCCGGGTGTGAATCCAGGAGGCTGGTGCCAGAGCTAGGCTCTAACCACTGGGACAGTGGGGGACAGCTCCTGCCCCGTGGCCCTCCTTGAGCGCATACCGGGAACTCGCTCGGTCCTCCTTAAGCGGGGAGGCGGTGGGGAAGCTCTGGCCGTGGCTCCGCCCCGGGGTTGCCTTTCCCTTAGAAGGCAAAGCCCCAAGCCTCGCCTCTCGCCGGCGGAAAGTTGCGCTGTGCTGCCCGCACTCCCCTCGCCCCCGACGACGCCGCCGGAGCCCCCGGAGGGCCCGAGACCCCGCGCCCTCAGCGCTCCAGCCCGGCTCGGGCGTGGACAGGGCGGGCGCCGGGGCGGGGCGCGCGTCCTCGCCAGTTTGAATGGAAGGATCCAGATCTGCAGAGACGGCGGCCAGCAGATACTGAGGCCAGCACTCCTCCCCAGCCCCCGCGCCCGAGACATGCGGCGGGAGAGGTGAGCAGGGCGGGCCGCGCCATGGGAACGGCGAGGCCGGGGACAAACACTGAGGACGGCGAGGCGCGGAGGTGGGTGGTGGCCCCGGACGCTGGGCCGGGCCGGGGTCCCGGCAGCCGCCGGTTGGGAGCAGGTCGGGCCATGCCCCCCGCCCACGCCTCCGCCGCCCGCGCACTCGTCTTCGAGCGCGGGCACGGCGGCCCCAGAGCCAATCGCCATTTCCCCGAGGTCCTTCCTATCCCCGGCACCCGTGGGGATCTTTGTGATTGAGCTCGGCATCTCAAAGAAGGTGACACCGCGCTTTGAAAGATTTGGGGCACAAACAGGAACGCTTACCCGTAGCTGGCCGAAGCCCTTCCCCGGAGCCGCGCCGGCCCGGCCTCCCTGTGCGCTCCGGCCCGGCGCACGCACGCGATCTAGGCGCACGCCGCGCCCCTTCCCCGCGCCCCGCTGCCCGCCCTCCTCGCGCGGCCGACCTTCCCCTCCGCCAGCCAGGCCGGGGCGGCGGGGCGGGCCCGTCTGAGCACCCTCTGCCCGCAGGTGCGGCGCCCCCCGCCCGCGTCCCCGCCATGGAGGTGCTGCGGCGCTCCTCGGTCTTCGCCGCCGAGATCATGGACGCCTTTGACCGCTCGCCCACCGACAAGGAGCTGGTGGCCCAGGCCAAGGCGCTCGGCCGGGAGTTCGTGCACGCGCGGCTGCTGCGCGCCGGCCTCGCCTGGAGCGCGCCGGAGCGCGCCGCGCCCGCCCCCGGCGGCCGCCTGGCCGAAGTGTGCGCGGTGCTGCTGCGCCTGGGTGAGTGCGGGCCTCGGCGGGCGGGGGGATCCCAGGCTTCCCCTCCAAAGCCGGCCGGCGGGGCGGCCCCGCTGCGCCTCGGGGTACAGCTGTCCCTGCACGGGCCCGCCCGCCGGTGACCGCGCCGGCACCCGCCCCTGCTGGGCCTCGGTCTCCCCTCTGGGGCAGGGAGGGGGCTGGTCCGGGGTGCCCTGAGTAACCCGGCGCACAAGGCGGGCGCACCCAGACCGATGATCTCTCCAGCACCCCTACTCTTGCAGTTCCCCCCTCAGGCTCACCTGTGCACCGCCAAAGACCTCCCCGCATTTGCCTGCTCAGCCCGGATTTCAGACACTCCGGCAATAAAGAATAGACAGCTCCGGGAAGAATGATGTTTTGGTGGCTAAACTTCCAGAGTGACCCTTGTACTCAGCTGGGCACAAAAATCCTTTGTCGGACCACGTGTCCTGATGTTTGTTTTGGAAAATAGGTCCTTGCAGTTACTGGCTCAAATCCTGCCTGGGTTGCTCTTTTCTCTTGATTTGGAGGCCTCTTAGGGCTCCCTGTGAAATTTAGCGCCCCAGGAGAGCTGAGCCACGGTGAGGCTGGGTAGCCCAAGATCTCACCTGGACGGCTTGTTGAGTGGACACCTGGAGGTACTTGACTCTGGGGTCACACACAGCCCGGTAACTGTCTCCACCTTCGCCAAGGACCCCAGAGAGGGAGGGACCGGCCCAGCTGACTCAGTCAGCCCACCTCTCCACGGGGACTGAGGTTGCCCAGCCCTGCCCCATCCAGTGTGACAGTTCCACCCCGCGTGTGCACACGGGGAGGTGTGGCAGCGCAGATGGAGCCCTGACCAGGTGGCTCTCCAGGCAGAGTGCGGAGCGACTGGCCCAGGAGCCCTGGTCGGAGGGAGCACCCCGTGAAAGGGGATGCCCTCCCCTTCTCAGGCTGGCTCGCGTGTCTGCTTGCCCCTGTTTTGTGTGGACCCTGGGGGCAGGGTTGCGTAGACCTGGCCTGCACAGGAGTGTTGGGGTCAGGGGGAGACACACAGATGCCGAGGGGCCATTGCAGAGGGCTGCCAGGGGGGCGGTGTCCCGCCTGGGTCTCAGGGGAGGGGAGCAAGCAGGGTTTGGGGGATCAGCCAAAGGCCCAGAGTGCCTGGACTCCCCTGAGGTCAGCGCCCAAGCCATTTCTTCCAGTTGGGCTGTGGGGACAATGCTGGGGGAGCATTCCAGAGGGTCCTGGTGAATATGGTGTCTTGACCTCCCAAGAGCCCCTGGAGTGGCCAGGAGAAAGTCCTGCCTCTGTCCCAGCCTCCTCTGCGACCCTGCCCGCCCCCAGCTCTGTCTCCTTGCCTGCGAGCAGGGGCTCGGGGCTGCCTCTACCTTGGGCCCGGGGTCCCTGCTGTTTGAACTTTCTGAAAAGCCCTGCTTTGGGCTCTGCTAATCAGACCGGGCCGGTATCTGTCCCTTCAGCACTGTGACCTCAGACCCGGAGAGCCTGGGATGCTTCCGGCCTGGGCTGGAGGAGCAGATCCAGCTAAGTGCCCTGCGCTGGCCCTCTCAGGGGCCAGGCCTTCAGGCCCTTCTCCAGCATCCGGCCTCACCACGGCCAGTCCCTGGGGTTCAGTTCCTGCGAGATGGCTAAGGGGACCCTGGAGGGAGATGGCTTGGACCCCCAAAGCATCCGCCCTTGCAGCTGCTCAGCGTGACCGCCCCTTCCCCACCCGTCATGGCCTGGAGCTGTCTCCCTGCCCCCAGCGTACCTCCAGCTCCTCCTGAGCACAGACGCCCAGCTCCTGGGGCAGGAGCAAACAGGAAGAGGCCCGGGTCGAGCTGGGGTCAGTCCCCGGTAGACCCCGGGGTATGTATGTGGGAACAGCCAGGCCAGCCCTGGGAGTTTCCACGCTCCCTTCCCCATCGTCTGCCAGCCTCCCCTCAGTCCTGCTCTGGTTCCAGATCTTAATTAATTAGATGGAGTGCATCTGCCCCATGGCTGACTCGGAGCCCTTATCGCCTGGACCTCCAGTCGGAAGCATTTTCCTGTTTGCTTTGGCGGAGAGGCGGCTGGGTTGGGGGACGCCCAGTCCGAGGGCTGTGTGGGATTCCCAGCACATCACTGCCAGGGCGCTGCGGCGGGCACGTCACTGCCAGGGGCGCTGCAGCGGGCACACGTGCAGACAGCGCCCTTGAGAGGGCCTCCCACTGCCAAGTGCGGCCGCCCCATCCAGATACCCCCGCTTGGCCCCGGGAGCCCAGGTCTGACCCTGTGTGGTGCTGGCGGCCCCGGGTAGTGGCTCCTTTTCTTGGCTCACCGAATGCTGCTGCGGCCTGAGCGAGGGCGCCCCTCTGAGGCGGCAGCCGGGCTCCCACCTGCGTGGGGTCGCTGGCACGGTCCACGCCCATGTTGGGCTCTGGTTGCTTGCCTGTCAGACTACTGCCCGCCTGCCCGCCCGCCCGCCTGTGCAGCTCGCTGTGGGCTGTGAGTCACTCATCAGGCACGGCTGGGATTCCCGCCCCACTGGCCCAGCCGGCTCTGCCCTGGGGGGAGGGGGGCGTGGCTGGCTCGGCAGAGGGGACAGGCCCCAGAGGCAGGTCTGGGGGAGCCCACCGCACCTCCCTGGTCTTGTCCCCGGGGGCTCTGGGGGTGGTGTCTCGTGGGTGGGAATGTGACAGGTCGGGGGGTCAGGAGTAGGGCTGGGATCAGGGTCCCCAGCTGTGGCCACAGGCTGAGGAGTGGGCTGGCCTCAGGCCCGTGTGACCACCTCTGACCTGCCTGTGTGACCACGCAGCGGATGAGCTGGAGCTGATCCGGCCCAGCGTCTACCGCAACGTGGCCCGCCAGCTGAACATCTCCCTGCAGTCCGAGACCGTGGTGACCGACGCCTTCCTGGCTGTGGCAGCCCAGATCTTTTCTGCAGGTAGGCCTGTGTGTCCAGGGGGCCCACACTGCTGGCATGGCCCAGGGTCTGTGGGTCAGGGCCGGGGCTGCAGTGCTGGGTGGGCTCTGAGGGGACCCTCCCTGGGTCCAAGGACAGTGGGCCTGCTGGGCAGCTGGCACGGGCCTCTTGTGCGGTCCTGGGGCTGCAGTGACCGGAAGCCCTGGCTGGGGTGCATGTCGCAGGCTGCCAGTTGGTGCTGACTGTTGGCTGGAGTGGGGCGGGGCTGTTCTGCGTGTAGCCTGTACGTGTCCTGTGGGGCTTGGGCTTCTCACAAGGCCCCAGGTCCCAAGCAGCCCAGGTGGGCACCGCCAGGCTCTTTTGCCGTAAGAAGTCACGGTGTCACTGAGCCTGCGTCTGTTGGTCAGAGGCAAGTCGCAGAACAGCCCCCATAGTGGGAGGGCTGCACTAGAGTGGGAGTCCCTGGTGGAGTGGCTCACGGGGACACGTTTGGAGAATGCTGACACACCTGTCTCACCTGGCTGGCCCACAGTCACCTGAGAATCTCCCGAGCCTCCATCTGGGCCCTGGGAGCAGGTGACATCTCCTGCTTCTCCTCCTTGTGCCCTCGCCCTGAGTTCAGCTCGTGCTGCTTCCTGTCTGCACACCTGCCTCCAGGCTCACAGGAAACTATAGGACTCATCCCCCAAAACCCCCTCTCGTTCCCACGCCCCGTCCTGGGAACGCTGCTGGGCTCCCTGTGGTCCACAGATCTTGTCTCCCCACCCGTGACCTCGTGCCCTGTTCTGGTGCCCCTGCTCTGCGTGTCCACCCCGGTCCTGTGTCCTGGTACGTAGCAGGTGCCAGGCGCTGCTGGCCATCCAGGTGACCAAAGCCCCCACCCCAGTGCAGCACCTGCTCCATCAGCCGACCCCACCGAGGTTTCCCCAGCACGGTCTGGCGCTGCCCTGGGCCTGGGGACCCTGTGATGGACGGGATGGCCAGTCCCAGCCCTCAGGGAGGGGGAGCTTGGGGGCCCCAGAGCCAGAGTGTTCCCAGGCTGCATCCCGGTGGAGTGGGGGTGTGAGTGGCCACGTGGCATCGAGGGTGGGAAGGGCTTTGGGGAGGACAGGTCCCTTCTGTGAGGTGGCTTTGGGTCTGTCGCCGACCAGCAGTGTGACCTCGGAGCACCCCTTGCCTTTGCTTAGCCATCGGAGGGTTGGGACAGCAGCAGGGCTTTGGGGCAGAGGGCGCCGCGAGCCGCAGCCCCCGCCCCATGGGGGACCTCCGCCCACCGGCAGAACAAAGGAGGCCGGTGGAGGGGCTGGGGCTGCCGCATCCCATCAGAGGGCCCCCAGCCCGCTGACCGCACCCTCTGGGTGTTGCCCTGCACTGTCCCCTCTCGAGGAGGCTCCTCCAACCCCTGGTGGGCCGGCCAGTGTGGCAGGGACACGGGACCACCGGCTGCCGGACCCAGCCTCCAGGGCGGCACTGGGTTGGCACTGACTTCCCAGCGGCGGCCACGGTGGCCAGGACTTCACGGGGGAGTGCCTGGGAGGGAGGGGGCTGGTGAGAGGCGTGGGCTGCCCAGGAGCGTCTGGCAGTCCTGACCTGGGTGCCCTCGCGGTGACCTGGGCCGGCCGGGGAAGGAAGCTGACAGCCGCCCTGGGCCCTCCCTGGGCTCCCGTCCGGCCTGACGCTGGCGCGTGGGTGGCCACCGGTGTCTGTCTCCGCCGTCGGGTGGGCGGGCGGCTGGCTTACGAGCCGAGGGCTGGCTTTAAAAGGAAGGGTCATCTCTGAGAATGCGGCTCTGGCCGGCTGGTGTTTGGGACTGAGGGGGCGGGGACGGCTGGGCCCGGGGAGGCGGCTGGCGTGTGGGCAGGGACAGGGGGCGGGCAGCCGGGACGAAGCACCCACCCCTGCCTGCCCGGCTTGCTCGGTGCGGGACCGGCCAGAGACGTGCCCAGAAGGGCTCTGGGTTCTGGAAGGACGAGGCGGGGTCTGGGGCAGGGCGGGGAGGGGGAGGGGCGGGGAGGAAGGTGTGGCCGTGATGAATGGGCACAGGGCACCGCGGCTTCTTCCACTTGGGGAGTTCAGTTTAAATCCCGTGATTTTTCGCTTGAAACCGGAGCAGGACGCACTTCTCTGCGATCAAGCATCCCCGCCCCACCCAGCTGGCTCTACCTTTTTCTCGTGGCGGCCTCCACACCGCCACCTGCCCCTCCGGTGCTGTGGGGCGCCCACCCCCTCGTGGGCTGTGTGACCTGCAAGTGGCTTCTTAACCTCCGTGGACCTCAGAGCCACCTGAACGGGGTGCAGAAGCAGGCTCCACGGAGCATAGGGCTGCGGGTCCACCCCTCCTGCCGCCGGCTGGCTCTCAGCCCATCCCCCGACCAGCCCGTGGCCGCCCCAGGCGCCCTCCTGCTTCCCGCCCGCCCGAGGTCGCCCTTCACCCCTTGCTCATCCCAGCCTTCCCGGTCCTCAGGCCCCCTTGCCACCAGGCGAGCTCCAGCCATCAGATGCTTGCCGGCCCTGCCCGTCTCTGCCCGCAGCCTCTCCCAAGCAGCTGGGTCTTGCACTCGCTGACCCCCCGGGCTGGACCTTCCTCCCCCTCCTCCTCCCGGCCGGCCCCTCACCTGCTCTGGCTGTGGCCGGTGACGTGGACAGCTCGAGGACGGCAGGGCAGGGTTCCAGGTGGCCTCCCCACGTGGCTGAGCCCCCGCGAAGGCAGAGGCAGGGGGCGCTGTTCCCGGCTGCATCTTGGCTGAAGGCGCTTCTCAGTTCCCTTCAGTGGAAAAACTGAAAGTTGGCAAGTGTTTTCATTTTTTTCTTCTCATTACGAGAGCAAAATATTTCACCATGGAAAGATAAGAAAATACATGAGATAAAGAACTCTCAGAAATCAGTACTAAAAAGACCACCTCACTTTAAAAAGAGCAAAGGGTCTGAACAGACATCTCGTCAGGGAAGGTGTGTGAACAGCCAGCACGTGCACGAGAAGTTGCTCAGCCTCATCAGTCACCAGGGAGACACACATCACACCACCACAAGATGCCACCTCACGCCCACTGGGACACTCAAGGCAAAACGCCAGAGAACCCAGCACGGGTGAGGCTGTGAAGAGTCAGGGCGTGAAGTGGTCCGGCAGCTTCTCCAATGGTAACTGACGTGGTCACCCCCTGACCCAGCAGTTCCGCTCCTCGGTTTTGACCCCTGAGAAAGGAAGCCACATGTTCACACAAGGGCTTGCACACGAGTGTTCAGAGCCGTGTACCCCCACAGCCAGAGGGGCCAGCAGCCCACGTGTTCGTCTCCTGATGGGTGGTCCATCCACTCGATGGAACATTATTTGGCCGTAAAAAGGAATGAGGTGCCGACACCAGGACAGCACGGAGGAACCCTGAAAACATTTTGCTCAGTGAACGGAGTCAGACACAAAGTGGGACATATTGTGTGACTGCATTCACGTGAAATGTCCAGAACAGGTAATCCACAGAGACAAAGTAGATGAGAGGTGGCCAGGGCTGGGGTGACGGGCATGATGCTCCCGGGGACAGTGATTTGGAGTGAAAATGTCTGGAATTCGATAGTGGTGATGGTTGTACAACATTGTCAATATGCTAAAAACACTGGATCTCACCCTTTAAAAGGATGAATTTACGCTAGTGAGATTATATCTCCATAAAAAAGAACACAAAGAGCTCAAAGAAAATAGGACATACCTGAGCCCCACCTCCCAGAGACCACCCT
Organism: Balaenoptera acutorostrata; assembly: GCF_949987535.1. Classification (NCBI taxonomy): domain Eukaryota; kingdom Metazoa; phylum Chordata; class Mammalia; order Artiodactyla; family Balaenopteridae; genus Balaenoptera; species Balaenoptera acutorostrata. Next base: position 94,820,155 of record NC_080071.1, read on the forward strand.
GCCGGCACCTTCCGGACCAGGGCTTTCCTCTCCAGGTAAAACGTGGCCGTCACGTGGAGCTCACCTCTCCACACAGCACCACAGAACGCGTGTTCACTCTCTTGATCCCCGCCCTGCCACGCTGACCCTTCACCTGCCCCCGGTGGTGTTGGGTACCTGCTGGACGCCAAGCCTGGGGGTGCCAAGGGCACAGCTGTGAGCAGCACAGAGCCCGCCAGGGCTGGCACCCACGAGCAGCTGGTAAATGGGGAGCGTGGTGTGACGGCAGCGTCACCAGGACCTGATGCCGTCATGGTCTGAGCGGCCCTTAGAGGGGGGACCTTGAGCAGAGCCCTGGGGGTGAGGCTGGAATAGCGTGCATCAGGCCAGGTGGCGGGACAAGGGGGCCTCAGAGGGGCCAGCGGCCGGCTCAGGTGGGACTTCAGACTTGGATTTACTTTGAAGGAGATGGGAAGGGACAGTAACAGGAGGGTTTGGGGAGTGGCCTGGCCTGATTTACGGGGTTTTAAAATTTTCGTTTCATTGAGGTGAAATTCACGTGACATACAATTAACCATTTTATTTATTTATTTATTTATTTATTGGCTACACCACGCGGCATGTGGGATCTTAGTTCCCCGACCAAGGATTGAACCCATGCCCCCTGCAGTGGAAGCACGGAGTCCTAACCACTAGACCGCCAGGGAAGTCCCAATTAACCATTTTAAAGTGTACAATTCAGTGGCGTTGAATGCATCCACAATATCGTGCAACCACCACCTCTCCAGGTTCTTTGTCAGTGGGAAGAACACCCATGCCCATTAAGCTGTCACTGCCTGGCCCCCTCCTGCAGCCCCCAGTGACCACTGGTCTGCTTTCTGTCTCCACGGATCTGACAGTCCTGCACATTTCATAGGAATGGACTCATACGATACGTGTGGCCTTTCAAGTCTGCTTCTTTCACTGAGCGCGATGTTTTCAAGGTTCATCAGGTTGTGGCCCTGTCAGTGCTTCCTTCCCCTTTGAGGCCAAATATCATTCCATTGTGCGGCTGGACCACATTGTGCTTTTCCATTCACCGCTTCTTGATGTTTTGTCATTTCCACCTTTTGGCGACTGTGAACAGGGATTTATTCGCACTGACTTGTGCTCTTATGACAGACTGTCCCAGTTGTGGTGTGAACATGGGTTGAGGGGCATGCTTCCTCCCTGCCTGTGCTGCTTCCTTCGAGGACTGAGGCGGGGCACCCATGTCTGTGTCCTTTCACAGGTGGTGCCGGGTGCCCTCCAGCCGTCTTCCTCATCACAGTTACCAGGCTGCAGAGTTACGTGGATCCTCACATTGCCACTTGGAATTTTTAGTCTGATAGACTATAATTTACATCTCGTTTTAATTTACACTTCTTTGTTTATCAGTGAGGGTGAGCATTTTTCATATGTCTAGTGTACTGTTAATACTTTTTCTTTTGTGAATCAGCTGTTTGTATTGTGTTCATATTTCTTTTGAAAGGTTTCTCTCTTTTTCTCATTGATTTATAAAATCTCTTTCTATATTAAGGAACCTTATACGACTGGCAAGCACTGTTCCCCAGATTGTCATTCGTCTGTCTTTCCTCGCAGGTGGGCTCCATCTCAGTTCTGCCCCCAGTAGCTTGGTGGTCTGGGGAAGGCCGTTCCTCCCGGGTCCTCAGCTTCTTTACATGGAGAACATCCTGCTGTCCTCGCAGGGCTGCGCTGGGGGCAGGTGCAGATGGAAGCTGCTTCCTGTTTATCACATCCAGTGCCAAGTCACTGAGCCCCCTTGACCTGCTCAGCTCCCTCTTTGCCTTTCTGCTCCATCACTTCCTCCAGCAGATACTGGGCTGGGCAGGGGCATCGCCAGGCCCTGGCCCAGGTGTGCAGGTGCAAGGTGTGCAGGTGTGTAACGCAGGCTCGAGACATCCCCGCCTGAGAACGACCCGTGATGGTGGCAGGACTGACCTGCAGCAGACGGTGGCTGGGACTTGCCCAGCAGCCAGCTGACCGAGCTCCCCGGCTGGTGGGAGCTGTGGGTTGAGGCTGCCCCGGGTGTCGACCCCAGTCACCAGCGGAATGGCAGGGGTGTGGCTCAGAAAGGCTCAGCTCCCCCACGTGACCCTGCGGGCTGGCCTCGAGCCGGGTCTTGGTGGCCTTTGGTGACCAGCACCCATTTCTCTCCCTGCAGGAATCACCTGGGGCAAGGTCGTGTCCCTGTACTCAGTGGCTGCGGGGCTGGCCGTGGACTGCGTGCGACAGGCCCAGCCCGCCCTGGTCCACGCCCTCGTGGACTGCCTCGGGGAGTTCGTGCGCAAGACGCTGGCGACCTGGCTGCGGAGACGCGGTGGATGGGTGAGGGAATGTGGCGGTGCCAGGAAGGGGGCGGTGGTCGAATGCCTGAGTGCCGGCAGTGGCAGGGGTGATGGGGCTGGAGGAGGGGCGAGGCCGGGGCTGCCCAGGACGGCTCCTGCAGCCCAGCTCCAGTGCGGGCCCTCTGGGTCTGACCACCCCCGACTCCGGAGCTAAAACCCGCCCCCCGCCCCCAGGGACGGTGTCAGAGTCTCCATGGCCCCGATCACCTGGTCAGGCCTCAGGGGCTGCGGGGCAGCCCCACCTGTAGGAGAGCTGTTTTCTCCTCTGTAAAATGGGTGGTGGGCAAAGGTGTGCGAAGCACACTGGCCAAGGGGACGGAGCTCAGCCCTCTGCTGGGATTGGAGCCGCGGGGGGGCGGCGAGGGGCCACCAGGGCTGTGGTCTCATCTGAAGGCGGCACTGGGCGGGGAAGGCGTCACCTCCTGGATGATTCACGTGCCTCCGGGCCTCCCGCTGTCCCATCCTGCCGTCCCGTCCTGGAGCCCGGCTGAGGCTGGGCACCGGGGCAGCCAGGACGCTGATTGACACCACGGCCAAAGGTCAAGCTGTAGGGATGGTACTTCATTTCTCAGCAGAACTAGAAAGAAATAAGGAAGTAAGGAGTGGCCGTTCACTGGGCTTCTGGAAGGCTCAGTTCCTGCTCCTGTCCTAAGGGATTTGTCCTTCCCTGGCACCCCAGGCTCCACGGCACCTGCGGAAGGACGCTGGGATGTCAGCAGGTGGCCGAGCCGGGAGCTGGTCCCATGGCTGGGGGCCCAGCAGGCTCCCCTCCCTCCCCTCGCACCGTCTGAATCCACCTGTTGGGTTGGGTCCCCTGCTGGAGCCTTCCATCCAGCTGGACCACAAGCCTTCCCAAACGGCCTCGAGCATTCCCTCAGGAGACTTGGCTGACACCGGGCGGGGCACGGGCCGCACCCTCTCTGCGCCACTCTCTAACTGCCCCCTCTTCCCTCCCAGACGGATGTGCTCAAGTGCGTGGTCAGCACCGACCCCGGCCTCCGCTCGCACTGGCTCGTGGCCGCGCTCTGCGGCTTCGGCCGCTTCCTGAAGGCTGCATTCTTCATGCTGCTGCCGGAGAGATGAGCTGCCGGCTTGGGCAGGGGCCGCAGCCCGGCCCCCGTACCCAGGAGGCCCTCGGCCCCCGAAAGCATCACCCTCTGCCCCACCCAAGCCGGGAAGACCCTCGGAGCCCCGTGTCGAAGCTGGAAGCCCTGCCCTGAGCCCCTCCTCCACAGACCCAGGCCCTCCGGACAGGGAAGTGGGGGGCTTCCTGGCCCTGGAGCTGGGCTTCAGGGCCGACGGGGGGCCCTTCCCCATCGTTCCCCCTCTCCCGGAACCCCCGCTGGTCCCCTTCTTTCTAGAGCCAGAAAGTCAGGGTCACGTGCCAGGCCCTGAAGGAAGGGAGCCGGGAGCGCCAAGCTCTCACTCGACGCCGGGCCCCGTCCGTGTGGGCTTCCCACGTCAGGACGTGAGCTGGCCACGGTGCTCCCGGGCAGGGGGCCTGGACGCGGGCCTGGAGGCGACTCCCGAGGCTGGAGGAGCCGTGGAGCGTTACTGGCTCCACACGTGGGGCCTAAGGCTCGTGTGGTGGCTGCTGAACCCGTTTCTAGAGGGAGGGCGTGTCCCCCGTGCACCGGGGGTGGGTCTCTGCGTGGCAGGGTCCTGTGGACGCGGGAGCCCACGACCGAGAAGGATGGTGTGCTTGTCCGATCCCAATAAAGCTCCGCAGCCGTGGAGGGTGACCCTGTCTGCTCCTTGTGCCCGTCCTCCTGCGACCGCCAGGGACCCGACAGATGGCAGGCAGGCGCACGTCTTCCCTCACCAGGGCCGACTTGTGCTGCCCTGTGCCACACCGGGCCCGCGCGCATACACGCCTGCACGCGCTGCCACCGTGCGTGCACCAGCAGCTGCTCCCACGCTCCTCAGTCCCCCTCCCCCCGCCCCCCGCCCCCCGCCTCTGGCCTGGCAGCAGGCACACGGTGCTGGACGCGGCCTCTCTCAGCCCCAGTTCCCTTTCTGTACGCGCAGGGTGGACCACACGGCCGCTAGGGTCTTGCCTTCCCCATCCAGCCTCCTGGGGAAGAGCCCAAAGGCGAGGTTGCTGTGCACAAGGGGGGCTGCCCCCCTCCCCCCATCGCCCACCTCCTGGCCCCAGGGCCCCCCACAGGACCCCTCTCCTCAGCTTCCTCCCGGGGGGCGGCCGCCCCTGCAAGCCCATCACCTCTCCAAGCTCTGCCTGCTCTGTCTGCACGGGACCCAGGGGTGCTCGCAGTGAGAAGTCTGGCAGATGGCGAGAGGGAAGGAAGGGGGCGGGAGGAGAGGAAGGTCCCTTTGCCACCCTGCTTCCGTCACTAGGATCGATCCCTTGGTACGTTTCCAGCCTGGGAAAGTGATGTTACAGACGCTGAGTCAGGGAAGCAGCAGATTTACGGTCACTCAGAGAGACCAGGCATCTGCGTGGACATTGGGTTAGAGGCTGCAGTAGAGGAGACGCCCCATTTCCAACAACAACAGAAGATGACATTTCGGGGTATAAACGGAGTGAGAAATGCAAAACCCTATGTGAGGCAAACTCTGAAGGTACCTCAGAGACACCATGGACTTGGAAGGACAGAAGAAATCCCATGTTCCAGAGGAAAACGATCTCATAAGACAGTTCTCTATAAGTAGCTTTGTAAATTTAACGTAATCCTTATGAAAGTACCAGAATGTTTTTCCCCCTCTGGATCTAAGCAAGCTAATTATAAAGTTCATATGAAGTGGGGGGGGGGTGGGGGGGAAGGGCAAAAACAGCCGGGAAAACCCTTCAAAGAAGAGAAACGAGGAGGGTCTAGGCCTCTGCCGCTGAGTCCGTTGTTGGACCACCAGGCTCCAGGCTAAATGCAGGCAGGCAGGTGCAGGGTCACAGGACCCCCAGAGACAGACCCGCGTGCCTGGAGAACCAAGTCCATGACGAGGTGGGAAGAGCTGGGCTTGTGAGCAAACGTGACAACCAGTTAACGCTCAGAAAAGAGACCAAATCGAATGCGAATGTCACACTAGACACAAGACAAATTCCAAATGGATCCAAGAGCCAAGCATGAAAAATGAAACAAGTTCTAGAAACAATGGGTGAATTTCTTTGTAACTGGGGAGTGAGCAGAATCTTCCTCAACATGATTTAAAATCCAGGAGCAAGAAAAGACAAAATACTTGCTGGGGAAAAAAAAATGTAACATTTAACATTTTCAAAAGTATCTGCAACTTGAGACAGGAAGCAGAGCAGTGCCGTCAGGGGCGGGGCGTAGAGTGGGAGTGGCTTAATGGGTACGGGGTTTCTCCTTGGGGTGACAGAAGTGTCCTGGAAGTAGACAGAGTTGATGGTTGCACGACACCGACAATGTACTAAATACCACTCAACTGTACACCTGTGGACACTGTGGAATAGTGAAGTTCATGTTGTAACCGTGCATTTCACCTCCATGAAAGGTGGTCACTGAAAATCAGGAATACTAGGATTAATGTTTATAATTTGAAATAACTTAAAAGCTTTGAAAGTCGAGAAGAAAAAGACAAAAAAAGAGAAATGCAGGGACTTCCCTGGTGGTCCGGTGGTTAACACTCCACGCTTCTTCCACTGCAGGGGGCGCGGGTTCAATCCCTGGTTGGGAAACTAAGATCCTGCGTGCGGTGTGGTGCAACCAAAAAAAGAAATGCGTGGACGATCTCATTTCTCACAAATCAGGTTGGCCCAGATCCAAATCTGACAACAGACTCTTGTTGGTGGAGGCAAGTCCCCTCACACAACACTGCTGGGAAGCAAAAGGGCACAGTCCCTTGGGGGAGGGGCAACGCTTGGACAAGTCATAGATGCATTTACCCTCGGACTGGCTACTTCTGGAAATCTATCCCAGAGCTACGCTGGCCAAAGTCCAAAATGCCATGTACATAAAGTTATTCATTGTGACATTATTTGATCAGCAAAAGACTGGAAACAACCCAGATGCCCAGCATCAGGGTGTCTGCTGGAAAAACCATGGCAGGGCTGCCTGGTGGGGCACTCAGCAGCTGGGCTATACACCCACGTGGAGCAAAATTTATCTTGTTTTACACTTTAAAAAAATAAATAAATTTATTTATTTATGTTTATTCATTTATTTTTGGCTGCGTTGGGTCTTTGTTGCTGCGCACGGGCCTTCTCTAGTTGTGAGGAGTGGGGGTTACTCTTTGTTGTGGTGTGCAGGCTTCTCATTGCGGTGGCTTCTCTTGTGGAGCATGGGCTCTAGGCACATGGGCTTCAGTAGTTGTGGCACGTGGGCTCAGTAGTTGTGGCTCGCGGGCTCTAGAGCGCAGGCTCAGTAGTTGTGGCGCCTGGGCTTAGTTGCTCCACGGCATGTGGGATCTTCCCTGACTAGGGCTCGAACCTGCGTCCCCTGCATTGGCAGGCAGATTCTTAACCACTGCGCCACCAGGGAAGTCCCTTGTTTTACGCTTTTGACAATAGGGTCACGTAGGATGTTTTGCATAAGCAAAGCTAACTTAAGAAAACAGTCAATTTTAAAAAATTAAATGAGTTTCTCTATCAAGTTGGTGACATAAGCACCCAGAGAAATCAATTATTCCAACTATATTGTAACTTTACATCTTCAATGAGAAAGCTGTAAAAACAGCAAAAAAGTCAAACTTCAATCAGTAGTCTTATTGTTAATAACAATATTATTATTCTCAAATAATCATACGTATCCTGTAGGAGAAAGCAAATAAACAGGATTTTCATCTTAAAAGAGGTAAAATCAAAGAATTTAAGTAAAAAATTTTATAATCTTAAAATTTGAATTGGAAACCTAAGTGTGAATGCACAATTTTTTTTCTTTCTTAAAAAATGCATGTATCCCATGCTAAAGGAGTTGAGAGTGAAGGGTTGTGATCTCTGCAATGAGATCTCAAATAGTAAAGTGGAAATAAGTGAGAAAATAATTTATAAAGGGATTTTCCAGTTCTGCCCGGGGCCTCTCAGTCCCACCCCCACTGGAGAGAAGGAGGTTCTGAGGCAGGAAGTGGGCACAGAGGCCATCAGGGGCTTGAGGGGCTCCATCCAGCCAACTATCACATCATGTGGGCCCCTCCCATCTGTCAAAGAAAAAGACTGGACTTGCCTAGCTCACGTCGAACATACAAAAAGTACTGGGTTCATAACAGAAGCAGGAGGGGCGGTGGGGGTGTGTGTGGTGTGAGAAGGCTGGTCGGGCGGCCAGCACCGTTGTCCCTGGCACACTTGTTCTAAAACCCGATGATCAAAGGGGAAGAGAGAAGCGTTTCCCCTGGCTTTCTGGTGTGAACTTATTTCAGAGGAACCAAACTGAGCCTAATTGGATGGATGGAAGATCTTCGGAGAATTCCGCCACTGAATGCAGAAGGACAGGCTTAGCAGACGGCCCTTCGGCAGCTCTGATGAGGGAGCTGGTTCAGGCGGGTTCACCCAAGGGCGGGCCGGTTGATAGACGCTGAGAATAAAGAGGGCAGGCCGCACTGTCTGAGCCTGTTAAGTTTAGCATCAGCCACGTGAGACAGGCAGATGCCGCACAGGAAGACCCGGACAGCCCTTAGGAAGTGTGATCCAACCTCCAGACTACAGTAAACAGAGGGGTTAGAGGAACAATTCAGACACCGCGAGGAGCCCAGAGGAACCCAGGATCCAGACTGGGTACGCCTCCCAGCTTCCCAACAATCAGTGGCATGGGGGGCGGGGGGAGGAAGAGGAGGACCAGGTGACCATGTCAGTTATTTGCTTTTCACCTCTCAGCTCTCAGCCCCACCCTTCCTGCTCCGCTCTGGGTGCTGCCCTCCTAGCCCGCTTCCAGCTGTGAGCAGGCAGCAGCCTGGGATGCAGGAGGGAGAGAGTGGGGCTTCCTTGATGCTCCCAGCTCCTCTCAGCCTCATTCCAGCAGCAGAGACAGCTCTGGTCCCGTCCTCCAGGCTCTCTTGGAGCTATGGTCTGAATGTGTTTTCCCTCAAATTCGTATGTTGAAATCCTAACCCCCAAAGTGATGGTAGGAGAAGGTGGGGCCTTTGGGAGGTGACTAGGTCATACAGGCTCCACCCTCATGATTGGAACGAGTGCCTGCATAACGCAGACTCCAGAGAGCTAGCTCAGCCTTTCTGCATGTGAGGTCACAGTGGAGACGGCCCTCCATAAGCAAGTAGCCCTTGCCACCTAATCAGCCAGCAACCTGATCTTGGGCTTCCAGCCTCTAGAACCGGGACAAGTAAATTTCGGTTGTTTACAAGCCACCCAGTGGATGGTTATTTTTGTTATAGCAGCCTGAAGGACTAAGTCAGAAAGTTGTTACCAAGAAGTAACAAATATCTAAAAATGTGGAAGTGGCTTTGGAAAGTAGAGGTTGGAAGAGTTTTAAGATGAATGTTAGAAAAAGCCTCCACTGCTGTGAATGGACTGTTCAGGGCAATTCTGGTGACCCAGGAAGAAAAGAGAGTGGTGGAGAAAGCCTCAGTGTTCTTAGAGAATACCTAAGTAATCCTGAACAAAATGTTGGTAGATATATGGGATGTGTTCATCTAAAACAATAAAACAGCCAGTTTTTACCAACAAAATAGGTTTATTATGGAGCAGCAAAGATTTGTGTTTCAGGACAGGTAACTGTGGCACAAGTCCACAGGCAAGTCCAGTAGGACAAAGGAGAGGAAACTCTTTTAGAGGAGAAGGTAAGGTGGGAGGGGCTGTTATAAGCAAAAAAGTCCATTGGAGGAAAATGGGGGTCTAAAGTGTGGTGGCTTTTCATTGGCTGGGCTGTTGCCAGGCAGGGAGAAAATCTTCCTTCCTCCTGATGGTGGTAAAGGGCTTCTGGCCTAAGAGGCCAGGTGGTCTCCTCCTGTTGGGATCTGTGCTGACATCCAGTGGAGCTGGTGAGCGCTCCCTCTTGTGGCCTCCCCACTCCATTATTTTTTGTTTTTTGTTTTTGGCCGTGCTGCATCGCTTGTGGGATCTTAGTTCCTCGACCAGGGATTGAACCCAGGCCCTTGGCAGTGAGACCTCAGAGTCCTAACCACTGGACCACCAGGGAATTCCCTCCCCACTCCAGTTTCGAGAGCTTTCCCTTTACTAATTTTCACAGGTGTAAAGGCCAGTCTGCTGAGATCTCAGATGGAAATGGAGGTCATTGGAAACTGGAGGAAAGGCAATCTTTCTTAAAAAGGGACAAAGAGCTTGGCTGAACTGTGTGTCCTAGTTTTGTGGAAGGTAGAACTTGTGAGCAATGAAATTGGTTATTTACCTGGAAATTTCCAAGCAAAGTGAAAGTGTTGAAGCATGAGGGGCCTTGTTTCTCTTGAATACTTAAGAGTAAAATGCAAGAAGACTTAAGGACAGAATTGTTAACCAAAAAGGAAGCAGACCTTAAAAATGTGGAAAATCCTCAGTCTATTGATATTGAAAGTAGTAAGAAAGCTTGTTGAGACAGATCAGGACGCGTGGGAGGACCTGACACGGAGGTTAGTACCGGTCACGAGCTAGTTACCCACACAATGGGAGACCAGGCAGCCACCTAAACAGAAGCCTAAGTCCACATAATGGAAAAGTCTTCAAAGGCATTTCAGAGATTGTGGGGGTGACCCTTCCATCCAAGGCCCAGAGGATAAGGCTCTGCTCCCCACATTCCTGTGCCACAGCAGACGTGGCGGCCCCCCCTGGAGGGCACAGCTGCAAACTTGGCTGGAGTCGGTGTTTGGCTTCCACAAGGTACCATCTCTGCCAGCATGCAGAATGCAAAAGCCCTGGAGGCCTTGCGACCTTCCCTCAGTTCTGAAGGACGCAGCCACCTGGAGCCTCAGGTTCATGACCCAGGCAGAGACCCACACCCTGCAAGGGGTGCAGAGCCCCCGCTAGGGCGACCCCGGGTGGGCAGAACCTGGGGAGAGCCGCAGGCACATGACTCCAACCCCTGAGAACTGTGGTGACGGCTGCACCCGGCAAAGCTGGGGTGGGGGTGGGGCGCAGGACCGCCCCAGGGGGGCCGGGAGGACAGACACAGAGCCACAGAGGATCGTTCCTCTTAAGCCTTAAGGTTTTGGACTTGCTCAGGACCTGTCACGCCTTCTTCTTTCCTATTTCTCCCTTTTGGAAAGGGAGTGTCCATCCACTCCTCTCCTGTCGTTGACTTTCGGAGGCAAGTAACTTGTCCGGCTTCCCAGGTTCGCAGCTGGAGGGACGAACTGTGCCTGAGTTTCTGCTGACCTGACTCTCTCGGCGAGCCCAGCCCGGCCACCACGTCCACCCTGCACGCAGGGGGCCGGCCGCCTTCCTCACGCTCCGGCCACGCTCTTCTGAGGGCTCAGCACCAGCCCCGGTCCCTCCTCTGCGCTCCCAGGTACTGACAACCCCCGCGGTGGTGCCTTTTGTCCCCAGGGTGTGTGACAAGGGGATGTGTGGCTGCAGACACTGACCCCTGCTCTTGAGCGCGGCCTCCTTTCACCCCGTGTCTATGTTCCTGGTGAGGCTCCTGATACCGTGCTGTGCTCAGGAAAGGAGAAAGGCTCTGTTTTGCGTTTACACACATGCTGAAGTGTTCCAGAGAAGTGACACTGTGTGGGGCTTCCCTGGTGGCGCAGTGGTTGAGAATCCGCCTGCCAATGCAGGGGACACGGGTTCGAGCCCTGGTCTGAGAGGATCCCACATGCCGCGGAGCAACTGGGCCCGTGAGCCACAACTACTGAGCCTGCGCCTCTGGAGCCTGTGCTCCGTGACAAGAGAGGCCGCGATAGTGAGAGGCCTACGCACCGCGATCAAGAGTGGCCCCCACTTAACACAACTGGAGAGAGCCCTAGCACAGAAACGAAGACCCAACATAGCCATAAATAAATAAATAAATAAATAAATAAATAAATAAATAAATAAATAAATAAATAAATAAATAAATAAATATTAAAAAAAAAAAAAATAGAAGTGACACTGTGTGGAATTCGCTTTAAGATGCTCCAGCCACAAAAAGGGGGCAAGAGCAGACGGAAGCACCGGTGTGGCCACACGCTGGCAGGAGCTGGAACGGGGTGAGGTCCAGGGGTCAGTGTATGTCTGGAAACTTCCATCGTAAACAAACAAATGAAGGTGATATTATATTGCCGAGAATAAATCAAATTTACAGAATGATGATAAATTCACTACTATCCTCTTGCCTTGGGAACACCCTTCGTCCATATGGAAATGGGGTCCTTATACTCTCAGCTCTTTAAAAATAAAGGAAAATTAACTGCAATCCTTTTTGTCCTACCTTTGTCTTCACCTTGTTACTGACTACTGTAGATTTATAAATATTTTCAGGTCTTGTCAAAATTGCACGAAGGAAAGGAGAGTCACCCCTTTTTAATTTTTTAGGGAAATGACTCTGAAAACAAATAGTCACCAGCAGATGAAAGAAACGTGGTCTACGCAAGTGATAATATTCAAAATGCTCAGCCATAAAAATAAAGGCCTTTTATTTGGTTTTTCTGTGCCATTACAGGAACACATGGCAACACCCTTGAACCCTTGGTGACCTGGGGCCACACCCACACCTGCTGCGGCGTCTGCTGAGAAGCCGAAGTGTCACCACACAGGCCGGCCCCGCCGGGACTCAGCGCTACCTGGGGTCATGGGGTCACCTTCTTGTAGGTGACGTGCAGATGCTGAGTCAGGGGCTGCGTAGTGGTTGCCATGGAGACCGTCTGTTCAAGTTTGCCTTCGGAATTCAGCCTGAATTTTCGGGTAATCTGAGCAGAACAAAACAAATACAAAACACCTTAATTTTACCTTCCAAAGATCCAACAACCGCTGAGGTGCCACCACAGGCCACACGCTCCCGCGGCAGCTGCAACGTCTCACCCCCGTGGTCAGGGGCTCGTGAGCCAGGCAGTGTCCCTGCCAGGGGGTGCCAGACACTCGGCCGGCAGCCGTGACGGGCGTCCTGAGCCCTGGCCCGCGCCCTCTCCCTGCCGCTCGGCTGTTCCCAAAAGACCGAGGTGAGCACGGGCGTCAGTCCCGCCGTCTGACTAGGGGCCGACTGTCCAGCGCGTCCCTCTCCACACGGCTTGAACTGATGTCAGATGTGTTCTCAGAAGACTCGGTACCAGCACTTTTGGAACCCCCGATTCATCAGGGCCAATTACGGCAGCTGTTTCTAACAGGAACACAGATCTGCAGCATCCGAGCCCCCGATGAGAAAACGGGTTTGCCTGGAACGTCCGTGGGCAGAGGGTGAAAGCCCGACGACTGTGGAAGCCGCCTCCCGGGGTGGCTACCTGGCGCCAGAACCGGCAGGGGTGGCGGCCCACGAGCGCCGGAACCCGTGCTGGCCAGGCCCCAGCGACCGTCGGGCAGAGAAGAGCGGAAAGCCAGATCCCAGAGCCTGTTACAAGCAGCCAGGCTGCAAGGCCAAGGCCTCAGGGGGAAGGGCGTGCAGGGGAGAGACCCAGCTCAGAGCAGCCGTCCCCTCTCAGAGGCTGGGGAGCCGGGTGGGTGCGCCCGACCCACGGGGCTGCGCGGCACGGGCCACCCCCTGGAACCGCTAGAAGGAGAGGCCGCGGAAAACCGCCCGGCTGTCGGTCAGGACCCCCTCAGGGCCGCACCCCAGGAGTAAGAGTTCCCCAGAAACAGACTGGGAAGTCCAGTTTCAAAGTAGTGCTGCCTCTGTGGACAGGATCTGCCCTTCCTGGACAAACCAGCAGAAGTGCAAGAACTGCCCTTTGGTGGGAGACAACATCAAACAAGGCCTCAAGTCACCCACGGTTTTCACGTGCGATGTCTAGAATTCAAGAAATTCAACAGAAGGAATGGAAACTAGAAGACAATGGAAGGACATCTTCAAAGCAGTGAAAATAACTGTCCCCCTGGCATTCTGGCTGCAGTGAAAATACCCTTCAAAAGTGAAGGCAGGGCTTCCCTGGTGGCGCAGTGGTTGAGAATCTGCCTGCTAATGCAGGGGACACGGGTTCGAGCCCTGGTCTGGGAAGATCCCACATGCCACGGAGCAGCTGGGCCCGTGAGCCACAACTACTGAGCCTGCGCGTCTGGAGCCTGTGCCCCGCAACGGGAGGGGCCGCAATAGTGAAAGGCCCGCGCACCGCGATGAAGAGCGGTCCCCACACCGCGATGAAGAGTGGCCCCCACTTGCCGCAACTAGAGAAAGCCCTCGCACAAACCAAAGACCCAACACAGCCAAAAATAAATAAATAAATAAATAAAGTAGCTATAAAATTAAAAAAAAAAAAAAAAAAAAAAAGCTACTCTTTAAAAAAAAAAAAAAAGTGAAGGCAAAATAAAGACATTTTTAGACAAAAAATCCACAGAGAATTCACCGCCAGCAGGACTCCCCCCTTCTTTACACAGAACACTAGAGGGAGTTCTTCAGGTTTTAAGGAAAAGGGTGGAAGCAGAGATGCAGGAACGAAGGAAGAGCAGCAGGAGGGGTGAACGCGTGGAAAACTGTGCGGAACCCGAGGCTGGAAGTGAGGGTGAGCTGTCATGTATCCAGCCTCGTGGGGTCTCGTGTGCATGCGTAGCTACAACACGGACGGCAGATGCAGAGGCGGGAGGAGGACACAGAGTCAGTGTCCTACGTCCCTGCTACTCGGTGGGCTCCAGGCACCAGCCCCACCTGGGCGGCTGCTGGAAATGCAGAGTCTCAGGCTCCGCCCCAGACCCGGTGCCTCAGAATTGCCACCCTGAGCCCGAGGGACCACCCCGCGTGGTGGTCCGAGCGGCCCTGTCCTAAGGTCCTTGCCACCGTCCACAGGTGTCAAAGGTCAACGCGCTGTCCTCGCCACGGTAACCGCTGAGGACGGGAGAGGGCTGCAGAGGGCAGGACGGGGGGACACAGCCCCAGACGAGGCGGACAAACAGAAAGCAGACGGGTGGCGGGCCAACATTCTCACACTGGGCTCGCTTCTTCAACTCCACAGCCTTTGTTCTGGAATTTAATTGAAAAACAAAGTCAAGGCTCTTAGCCTTGACACCACTGTGCAGAGGAAGCAGAAGTGCAGCGGAGAGAAACAAAGCCCGCGTTGCCCGCGCCACGGGCCACGCGCTCAGCTTCCGCAGGACAGCGGCTGCCTGGCCTCAGAGCCTGCGGCCCGCGGGGGGCCCGCTCCCCGGACGCCCCACCGCCGACGCGGGACACGGGCTCTCGCCCTCATGCCGGACGCCCGGCGCCACACGTGCCGGGGCAGCGCAGGCGGGGGCAAGGGAAATGCCTCCCCGGGGACCCGACGGCGGGCCCCCGCGCCCCGTGAGCCTTCCCACGTTACAGGGGAGACACTGCGTATCTCTCACGCGGAGCCCGCCCGACGGGCCGAGGCTGCGGTCACCCCCGAAAAGCCGCACCTGAGGACGGACGACCTGGCTTCCGGTGCGGCCCTGCACCCCCGTGCCGCCTCCGCGCCGCCGCGCCGGCTGCTGGCCACGCCGCGAGGACGCAGCCCATTTCACCGCGCGCTGAACCGAGGGCCGCCTCTCCCTCGGCCTTCGGCTCTGCTTCTTCGTGCCGAAGTCCGTGAACATCCGGTAACAGCCACCGGGCGGCAAGACGCAGGGCAGCAGAAGGCGGGAGACGGTCACGGGGGAGACCCCACGGCGGAGACGCTGGTCCCCCACGACCTCCGCAGGTCCCAGCGAGAGGCTGTGTGAGGGCTGCCCGGCCGCCGCAGCACACGCGCGGGGCTGTGTCCAGCGTGGTATCCTCAGCGACGACACGGCTCCTGCAGCGTGCCCCCGTGCCCGGGAACCAGCGTTAGGTTCCTCTGGGCTTGGCGGCCTCTTGGATGAAATTTCTTGTGCTATTTTCCTCTTCAAATGAAAGTTATTTGGAAGAACTTAAAGTTGAGGCAGGTCGTAGATGGCATCGCTCAGGCTCAGAACCAGACCTCTCGCGGCGCCCATGGCCTCTGGTGGCAGTGATCCCGAGGTCACGCCATGTCTACCCTCAGGATGAGAATCCACCTGAGCTGCAGACTGACCCTCGTTTAAACAGGTTTAAACAAGGTGGGGCTGGAAGCAACTGTTTGCCTTTAAACCGTCAAAGCGGAGCCTGTCGGGGCCACTGGGTAAGCGGAAGCTGCGGGGGCCGCATTCTGGAGAGAAGCCCGCACAGCTGGGGCCCAACTCCCATGGCAAAGGCAGGTTAGGAGGCCAAGGAGCCTCTGAACACAGGGACAGAGGCCATCTTGACAACAACACGAGTTCTTACTTTAGCCAAGTGTGCTCACTTTTCCTCGACTGCACAGACCAAAGAGAAATATTACTGCAGAGAGAAGCTTGATGTGAGAACTTCTTGATGTTCTAATGATTTCTCAAACTGTTTTTTTTTTCTTGTTCCTGTTATGTCTTTTCCAGTAGGGAAAAGGTGGAGAAGGAAAGGCCAGGAGAGAGTAAGATGGATTTGACTTTGTTTTAGGTCCTAAAATAAAAAAACCGAGAAGCCACCCCTTACAACACTTGAGGCATCAAGGAGGGGGCTGAGTCACGAAGAAAGGGGCTGAGTTTGATAAACAAGGACATCAGGACACTGCTGGAGAATTAGACAGTGCAGGCCTCGCGTTTCTCTCACCGACTTGCAAGGGGGAGGGGATGTATGTACATGTACCGCTGACTCACTTCACTGCACAGCAGAAGCTAACACAACACGGTACAGCAACTCTACTCCAACTAAAAAAAACAAGAATTAGAACAGATGCAGGCTGCTTGCTGCCAATACCGGCTCCTTTCCCCTCCTTTGCCCCCTGCTTTATTGAGATATAACTGACATGTAACACAGTATAGGTTTAAGTTGAAACATGACGATTTGATACATGTGTATATGGCGAAATGTTTACCGCAATAAGGTCAGTTAATACATCCATCACCTCACAGTTATGTCTTTTTCCGCTTAGCAAATTTCACTAGTACAGCAGGGCCCTGTCCGCTCTGGTGCCGCGCTGTCCATCTTACACCTGGACGCTCACACCCACTGAGCAACGCCTGCTCACTTCCCCCACCTGAGCCCCCGTAACCAGCACTCTACTCTGTTTCTGTGAGTTTTCTTTCTTTTTTTAAAAATTTTACATATATTGGGATGGCCAAAAAGTGCCTTCGGTGTTTAAGTAAAAATAAAAGACACAATTTTCATTTTTACCGAGAACTTTATTGAACGACGTTTTCACCCTTTCGTTCCACTACCTTCTGCCATTTTTCAGGCACCTTCATAATCTCATCTTCCCAAAACTTTTTACCTTTTTGAGCAAAGAACTGTTCCAGGTGCCTTTTACAGTCTTCAAGGGAATTGAAATTTTTTCCATTAAGAGAATTTTGTGAAGACCTAAATAAATGGAAATCCGAAGGTACAATGTCTGGTGAATATGATGGATGAATCAGAACTTCCCAGCCAAGCTGTAACAGTTTTTGCCTGGTCATCAAAGAAACATGCCGTCTTGCATAATCCTGATGGAAGATTATGCGTTTTCTGTTGACTAATTCTGGACACTTTTTGTTGAGTGCTGCTTTCAGTTGGTCTAATTGGCAGTAGTACTTGTTGGAATGAATCGTCTGGTTTTCCAGAAGGAGCTCATAATACAGGACTCCCTTCCAGTACCACCATATACACAACATCACCTTCAGACCGGACTTTGGTGTGGTTGGTGGTCGTTTATTTCCCTTGCCCCACGATCTCTTCCCTTCCACATTATTGTACAGTATCCACTTTTCATCACCTGTCACAATTTGTTTTAAAAACGGAACACTTTCATTACATTTAAGTAGAGAATCGCACGTGGAAACACGGTCAAGAAGGTTTTTTTTTGCTTAACTTACGTGGAACCCAAACATCAAAGTGATTAACATAACCAAGCTGGTGCAAATGATTTTCAATGCTTGATTTGGATATCTCGAGTATGTCGGCTATCTCCCGCGTGGTATAACGTTGACTGTTCTCAGTTAATGTCTCGATTTGATCACTGTCTACTTCAACTGGTCTACCTGACCGTGGAGCAGCGTCCAGTGAGAAATCTCCAGCATGAAACTTTGCAAACCACGTTTGACACGTTTGATCAGTCACAGCACCTTCTCCACATATGGCACAAATCCTTTTTTTGCATTTCGGTTGCATTTTTACCTTTCTTTAAATAATAAAGCGTAATATGCTCAAAATGTTGCTTTTTTCTTCCATCTTCGATATTAAAATGGCTATACAAAAATTCACCAATTTTGATAAGTATTTACTTATTTATTTATTTGGCTGCGTTGGGTCTTTGTTGCTGCGCTTGGGCTTTCCTCTAGTTGTGGCGAGCGGGGGCTACTCTTCGTTGCGGTGTGCGGGCTTCTCATTGTGGTGGCTTCTCTTGTTGCGGAGCACGGGCTCTAGGCACGCAGGCTTCAGTAGTTGTGGTACGCAGGCTCAGTAGTTGTGGCTCGCGGGCTCTAGAGGGCAGGCTCAGTAGTTGTGGTGCACAGGCTTAGTTGCTCCACAGTATGTGGGATCTTCCCAGGTCAGGGCTCGAACCCATGTACCCTGCATTGGCAGGTGGATTCTTAACCACTGTGCCACCAGGGAAGTCCCAATAAGTCTTTTTATAAATGCACGCTGGTATGACAGCTGTCACGCACAATCTAACAAAATTGTTTTGAATGAAGTTAAAGACAACTAAGTGCTAGTAGAGCCCTCTTAAGGAAAAATATGAACGAACATTTTGGCCAACCCAATACATAACATTCCAGAAAGAAATTAAAGAAGACATAAATAAATGGAAACACATCCCATGTTCATGGATTGGAAGACTTAATATCATTAAGAAACAAATACTACCCAAAGAGACCTACAGAATTAACAAAATTCAAATCAAAATGCCAATGATACGTTTTGTAGAAATAGAAAAATCCATCCTAAAATTCATATGGAATCTCAAGGGACTCTCAACAGATTTCAAAACTTACTACAGAATGACAGTGACCAAAACAGCGTGACACTGGCATAAAAACAGACATATAGACCAATGGAACAGTTTTGAGAGCCCAGAAATAAATCCTTGCATATGTTATCAAATGATTTTCAACCAGGTTGCCAAGACCATTCAATGAGGAAAGGACAGCCTTTTCAATAAATGGTGCTGGGAAAACTGGATATCCCCTCGCAAAAGAATGAAACCGTACCCTTACCTAACATTAATACAAAAAACGAATGAACAAAAAAAACCCTCAAAACGAATCACAGCCTTGAAGGTAAGAGCTAAAACTATAAAAACTCTTAGAAGAAAACATAGGGCAAGTGTAATGACATTGGATTTGGCAATGCTTTCCTGGATACCAATATATAGCCAATGAAGAAAAAGCAGACAAACTGTAATTCATGAAAATTAAAAACTTTTGTGCATCAAAAGATACTATTTACAGAGAAAAAATACAACCCACAAAATAAGAGAAATATTTGCCGATCATATATCTGATAAGGGATTCATAAACAGAATAACAGAGAACTCCTAAAATTCAACAACAGCAAAAAAACCCACAAACAACCCAATTCAAAAATGGGCAAAGGATTTGAGTAGACATTTTTACAAAAACGATATACAAATGGCCAAGAAGCACATGAAAAGTTGCTCAATATCGCTATAATTTAGGGAAATGCAAATCAAAACTACAATGAGATACCACCTCACACCCATTAGGATGAGTGATATCAAAAAACCAGAAAACAACAAATGATGAGAATGCAGATAAATTGGAACCCCTGTGCACTGTTGATGGGAATGTAAAATGGTGCAGGTAAAGTGATTGTGCACTGTTGATGGGAATGTAAAACGGTGCAGGTAAAGTGGTGGGTCCTCAAAAAATTAAAAATAAAATTAACCACGTGACCCAGCAATTCCTCTTCTGGGGATACACCCCAAAGAACTGAAAGCAGGTCTTGAAGAGATATCTGTACACCCATGTTCACAGCAGCTTCATTCACAATAGCTAAAAGGTGGAAGCAACTCAGTTATCCATTGATGGATGAATGGAAAAGCAAATGTGGTCCATCCATACACTGGAATACTACTGAGCCTTAAAAAGGAGGGAAATTCTGACCCAGGCTACAACATGGATGAACCTTGAGGACATTGTGCTCAGTGAAATAAGCCAGATGCAAAAAGAAAAATAACTGTATGATTCCACTGATGTGAGGTACCTAAGAGGTCAAAATCAGAGAGATGGAAAGTAGAGAAGTGGCTGCCAGGGGGTCAGGGGAGGAGAGGACAGGGAGCTACTGTTTAGTGGGCCCGAGTTTCAGTTTTGCAAGGTGAATGTGTTCTGGAGATGATTAACAATGTGAATATATTTAAGTGTACCCTTAAAAATGGTTAAGATAATTAAGTTTTATGTATCTATTTTCCCACAATAAAAAATACTGAAGAAGAAAAAAAAGTTGGGGGTGAAATAAACTCAAAAGAAATATTGCCAGACCTATACTACAAGAAATGCCACTAATGCAGGTTTAGAATGAAGGGAAATGATACCACAGGAAACTACAGAAGGAGAAAAGAGCAACACAAAGAGAAACTAAGTGGGTAACTATAAGAGATTACTCCCCTGCCCCCCTCACTGTAATTTCTTTGAAAGTCAACCGATTATTTAAAGCAAAAATCCTAGTGTGAAGGTTTATAATGTATGTGGATACTTTTTATACGTAAAAGGTACGATGACAACAGCACAAAAGGAGGATAAATGTAACTCTACACAGTTGTAAGATTAACACACACGTGAAGTGGGAAATGTAACAGTGTATCACTGATTATAAACAGACTTTGATAAATTTAGCATGCATATTGTTAGCCTTAAGTTAACTATTAAAAAAAAAGATACAGTTAAGCTAATAGAAGAAATAAAACAGAATGCTAAAAATACTTAGTTAACCCAAGAAAACATACTGAAGGAACAAAAGAGGAACAAAGCCAAGAAAGAAGCAGACAAATCAAGATGGTGGATGTACAACCACCCATACAAATACTTACGTTAAACATAAATGAACTAAATACTCCAATTAAAATACGGAATTTTCTGACTAGAGAAAAAAAGCAAGACTCTATAAGAAATGTACTGTAAGTATAAAGACACAATTTGAATGTGAAAAGGGTAGGAAAAAAGATATACTGTATAAATGATAAGCATAAGAAAGCAGGTGCGGTTACATTAGTATCAGACAAAGCAGACTTCCAGGTATAGTATTACAAGCTATAAAGAACATTTCATAAATATAATACATATATCATCTGTATGCATCTAAATTACAGAGCTTCAAAGTTATGAAGCAAAGATGGAACCAAAGAAAGGAACTGAAATATCTTCAGTCATAACTGGAGATTTTAATACCTCTCAGTAATTAGATACAACCAAGAACCCCCCACCCCCAAATCCTCTAGTATATAGAAAATCTGATGACATTATCAATCAGCTTGACCTAACTGGCATTTTCAGTCCACTACAGCCAACAATTGTCAAATACTTATTCACTCTGAGTGCATATGAAATATTCACCAAGTTAGATCATATACGGGGCATAGAATAACTTTCAAACAGACCACGTTCTCTGGGTTTTACAGAACTGAATTAGAAATCATAGCAAGAAAATCCTCCAATAGTTGGAAAATAAGTAACATTCTTCTAAATAATCCTGTTCAAGGAAACAAAATCATTGGAGAAATAAAATATTTTGAGCAAGGATAAAAATAATAAAAATGGGTTAAGGACTTCCCTGGTGGTGCAGTGGTTAAGAATCGCCTGCCAATGCAGGGGACACGGGTTCGATCCCTGGTCCAGGAAGATCCCACATGCCACAGAGCAACTAAGCCCATGTGCCACAACTACTGAGCCTGCGCTCTGGAGTCTGAGAGCCACAACTACTGAGCCCTTGCGCCACAACTACTGAAGCCCATGCGCCTAGAGCCCGTGCTCCGCAACAAGAGAAGCCACCACAATGAGAAGCCCACGCACCGCAGCAAAGAGTAGTGCCTGCTCGCCACAACTAGAGAAAGCCTGCGCGCAGCAACAAAGACCCAATATAGCCAAAAATAAATAAAGAAAGAAAGAAATTTATTTTTAAAAAGGGTTAAATATCAATGATCCAAATTTTTCCTTTAAGAAGCCCCCCCCCACAAACCAACCAAACAAACAAACAAAAAACAAAACAAAGAGGAAGAAATTAAACCTGGAATGATTAGAATAAAATAAATAATATGACACAAAAATTTTCCAATTTACATATTTCAGTAATACATAAATCCGGTAATATAAAAAATGACAGATCATCACAATCAAAAGGGGTTTATCTGAAGAATGCATGGTTGGCTCAACATCAGAAAACCTATTACTGTAATTCATCATGAGCACCTGTCAGAATTTAATACCCATTTATGATTTTTTAAAACTAGCCATACAACCATATATAATAAACAACAAGGATTTACTGTATAGCACAGGGACCTATATTCAATATATTACAATAAACTATAACTGAAAAGAATAAAAAAAAGAATATACACATATATATGCATAACCGAACCACTTTGCTGTACACCAGAAACTAACACAATATTGTAAATCAATTATACTTCAATAAAAAAAAAACTAGCAAGCTAAAAATATAAGGAAATATAATTTTGAAAGAATATCCATAAAAAACCTACAGCTAACATCACACCCAGTGGTGAAAGACTGAACACCTGCTCCTAAGACAGAGAACAAGGTACCAACGTCTATTCCCACTACCTGTACTGAATACTATACTGGTGGTCCTATCCAGTGCAGTTAATGCGGGAAAAGAAATAAAAGGCATCAGAATGGAAACGGTACTGTCTATAATAGCAAATGATATGATTGTCTATGCAGAAAATCCTAAGGAATCTGTTAAAAAACTACTAAAATAAATAAGTGAATTTAAGAAGGTTATATAAGATCAATCTACAAATATCAATTTTATTTCCATATACTACAAACAAATAATTGGAAAAATTTTAAAAATCACTTATAATAGCATCTAAAACCATGAAATGAGGAAAAATTTAACAAAATATGTGTACGGCTTGTACACTGAAAACTGCAAAACAATTTAGGGTGGAAAAAACCTAAATAAATGTAGACATTTACCTGATACTGATCACAAGACTAAGTTTGCTGAAGATGGCAGTTCCCCACGTTCGTCTAGAAACTCAAGCAATCCCAGTAAAATTTTCTCTAGAAATTCACAAGCTGATTCTGAGATTCATATGGAAATGAGAAAGATCCTGGATAGCCAATTTTGGAAAAAGAAAAAGAAAAAAATTGGGTAACTTATATTACCCGATTTCAAGGATTTTAATACAAGGCTATCAATCAAGACAGCGTGGTACTGCTGTAAAGACAGCTTAAAGATCAATGGGATAGAACAGAGTCCAGGAAAAGATCCACATAAATAGAATGAGTTGATTTTCAATAAAGCCACCTACATACTTCAACAAATTAAGGATAATTTTCTTTTTAAAAAATGGTGCTGGGCAACTTCACTGGTGGCACAGTGGTTAAGAATCCGCCTGCCAATGCAGGGGACACGGATTCGGTCCCTGGTCCAGGAAGATCACGTGCCGTGAAGCAACTAAGCCCGTGTGCCACAATTACTGAGCCTGTGCTCTAGAGCCCACGAACCACAACTACTGAGCCCGCGTACCACAACTACTGAAGCCTGCACACCTAGAGCCCCTGCTGCAAAACAAGAGAAGCCACCACAAGGAGAAGTCTGCGTACTGCAACGAAGAGTAGCCCCCGCTTGCCACAACTAGAGAAAGCCCACGAGCAGCAACAAAGACCCAACGCAGCCAAAAATAAATAAAATTGAAAAAAATAAAATAAAATAAAAATAAAGAAAATAGTGCTGGCACAACTGGATATCTATCTAGGAAAAAATGAAAGCCTCTTGACCCCTACTTCACACCATACAAAAATATAAATTCCCAAATAATAAACCTTAAAGTAAAAGGAGACACTGTAAAAATTCTTGAAGAAAATGCAGGTGAAAATGTGTGTTAGGCAAAAAATGTTAAGACAGGGCACAAAAAGCACAAACTGTAGGAGAAAAAACTGATAACAGAACTTCATCAAAAGTAAAACATTTTGTTAAAGCAATGAAATGGTAAGTTTTAAGTTGAGAGCACAGTCTTATCAACACGACTACCTGATAAAGGACTTGTGTCCAGAATACGTAACAAACTCTTACAGCTCAAAGATAAGGCAAACAAGCTGCTGGAGAAAAAGGACAAAGGATTTGAACGCTCCCGTCATGAAACAAACAATACAACGGCACATAAGCACGTTGAAAGGCTGAGCCACATCACTCGTCACTGGGAAAAGGTAATTAACACCTCACTGCAACGCCACTCGGTACCCACCAGGACGCCACTCGGTACCCACCAGGACGCCACTCGGTACCCACCAGGACGGCCTAAGTTCAAGGCCCAGCCCAGGACAGGGTGTGCGCTGTTGCAGGGCAGGGCTACAGAGTGGCAACAAGAACCACAAAGCACTTAAGACTTCACCATGGAGTGTCCAAGGCCTCTGTGGTTGACGCCATAAAGAAACCAACTTTGGTATCTACTGAAATACACCGAACAAGATCCGAAATCCCTGCAGCGTACCCCCGTGCTGCCGTGCGCGGCTACCTGTGGGGTCTCTGGCGCCCATCACGTGAAAACAAAAGTAAGAGAGACTAACGGTCTACGCGTAAAAAAGGAAAGCTGTGACAGCACAAGAAAATGGAAGAATAATTTTATCCTTTTGGAGCAGAAGACATCTTCCTGAGCAAGAGCCCAAATTCAGACGGCATTTAGGAAAAGACCCCGAGAGGCAACTAGAGAAAGATGTACAGCCTGTGGGTAGAAGACATCGTCAATCAGGCTAACCTAAGTCACCGGATGGGGGTGTTGTCACAGATACAGCAGACGACAGATTGATATCCACAGAACATAAAAAATCTCCCAGAAATCAACAAGAAAATGACACCTCGCAGAAAAACAGGCAATGACTCTGAACATCAAGTATCGGAACAAGAAATATAAACAACCAGTGAGCACGAAGAATGCCCCCTCACTCATAAGTTAAATTTAAAACACCAATGAGATACCACCTTTTATTTATCAGATTAAAAAAATCAGAAATCCTGAAAACACACCGCACTGGTCAAGGAGTAGGGAACAAGGTCCCCCCCCATGCAATGCTGGTGGGGACATAATTGTTCAACAAACCTGAGGACAGCCAGCCGCGCACGAGCAGGGATAGATAATCACATCACGGCCTGTGTGAGCGCGAGAAAGAACCAGGTGACAGGAGACAGCCAGGCCTCCAGGATGGAGTGCAAAGGCAGGGGTGCCGCGCGGTCCCACCCGGGCTCACCTGCTCCACGTGGGGCTCCTTGGCGAAGGAGATCCTGGCAATGGAGTGGGACGCGATGCACAGCTCCTGCCCGTTCACCTCGCCCTCCTCCACCTCCACGATGCCTGCAAGGGACACCGTCAGTCCACGCAGCCTGCCCGGGGCTCCCGGCTGCCCTGCGCTGACCACCCTCTTTTGCAATCAAGGGCTCAACCAATCTGAACGTCACGGCCATCGAGGCAATAACTGCCCAGTCACCTGCGATGACCCCCCCCCAGGTATCAAGAGGGAAAAGACACAACTCCTGCAGCCAGGGCAGGTGATCTCTGGGGGTCGCCCTGACCCTGGCCCTCCCACTCCCCCCAGCGATCTGACAGGAGGGACACGAGGCCAGGGGAACGGACGCCCTTCTGGCTGCCCACCGATTTCCAGGCTGCCAACACCCTGGGCAGCTCGGCTGGCCCTGACTGTCCACCTGCTTCCTGGAAGGGAGCGCTCACTTGAGCCAGTGAGCAAGGTTAAGGGTCACGTAGGTGGGTGTTGAGTAATTTCGAATTCATGAACCTGGTTAACTATTTTAGGATGAATTCCCCCTGGGGGCAAAGCAAACTTCCAGACATAACTTTTGCTCCCTGGTCTAGGTACCCCCAGAGCCCCACCTGCATGGGAAGCTGAGCGACAGCACAGATGTGAGCGCAGAGGGCCGGAGATGAAGCCGGCCTGTTCCCACAGAGCCACTCCCGCAGCCCCCCGCCTGCCGGCCCCCCACTCTCCAGCTCCCCCTGAGCCGTCCAAAGGCCCGACACTGTCCACCCTGAAAGGCACCCACGGGGCCACGTCTGCGGTCACATAGAAATCGGGGGGCAGATGCCACCCCACCCGCTGGCAGCACGCAGGGCACGTGGGTGGAAGGCAGGCCGGCAAGGGGAGTACCTGTGTTCTGGGCGCTGACGAAGGCCACCTTGTTGGTGTCGGGCTCCAGGCGGATGAAGCCACACTCCCTGTGCATGGGCTTGTGGGTGTCCGGGTGGAAGGCGTTGAACCTGGACGGGTAATGCGACAGGTGAAGCCCAGGTACCCGGTGCCCACCAGAGCACATGCCAGACTGTGGCCCGCCCCCTCCTCACTTGGCAAGCGTCCCACCCACTGAACGAGAAGCACTGCGTGGAAACAGACACGTGTAAAGGGCGCCGTGCGGAGACACGGGATACGACAGGTGCGGGCACCCCCGCTCCCCCGTCTCTCCTCCCTCCCCATCCTCCCACCAAGGCCTTTTCAGCCCCAGCACCGCACACACTTCTCGGCCTAAGCCCTCCACCCACACAGTGAAGTCCCTGCTAATGCCAGGCCTTCCCTCTTCTGAGCTATTATCTTGCTTAGGAGCCCAGTTAATTCATAGGGTAGGAGAACAGAGCAGGCGATGAGTCAGCGTCTTATCACCCGGCCACCGCTACAAGTTCACGGTGGTGGTAAGAGCTGCCCCTCGACCCGAGAGCACCGACTCACAACTTCAACACCAACGCTTACAGTCTCACCAGCACGACGTGGGGCAATCTACGGACGCTGCGGATGAGCTTCTGACGGGCTGGTGGTGTGGCCACGGCTTACACGCCCTCTTGCGACCACAACCCCCACTGAGAAATACTTCTACTACATACACGTAGACCACGACATTGACCAAAATACGTTTCATTTTTCTTTAATGTTAGTCACAAAACTGAGTGACCAGCATTAAAAGAAAATTAATTAATGCTAGTCATAAATGTCTCTAACGGGTTACAGCTCATAGTTTAAAAAGACTGCTTTCTATTAGGGGTTATTCTGCATTATCCAGAATTTCCACCTTTTGTTTATGTGCAGGATATTCTTTCCCTTCACCCATTCAGTCAAGAATAATGCAAAAAGGTATGAGACAATGTATCCTCCGCCACCTCCCCACCACCCCACGCCCCGGGGTGCCCCCACCTAGCCGCCCTGCCCTGCGACCCGCTTCCTCAGGAGTGGCAGGGAAAAGCTTTGCTGCACGCTACGAATCTGAGAGCCGCGATACACCAGCTTCTCTGAGCCCTCGGCTGGCTCAGGGGTAGGACTAAACGAAAGCCGGGCCCCCTATTTTCAGTAATCTTGGGGTGACTGATTTCCACACAGGAATACCGCAGGAGAAGAAGGATTTAATTGAGCACACGTACTTATCTCCACGTTTGGATTACCGAGCCTGAGATTCTGTGGTCACCTTCACGTTGTCTAAGACACAAGAAGGTACCATTTCCATCCAGTGTGTGTCTCAGGTGCCAGTGCAGGGCAGGAAGAGGGCACCTTTCGGAAACAGACCACCAGGTGCCCTCTGTACCTTCCCACCTGGCGTTCACCTGTCTCATCTCAGAGAGCAGCGCGGCGGGCAGACTCACGAGAAGTTCAGCATGGGCTGGCCCACGTGCGAGATGTGCACCTCCTCCAGGTAGTGGAAGGGCTGCAGGGTCGGGAAGGTCCCGGCTCCCGGCGGGTCTGACAGCCAGGTGCCCAGCATCCAGGACAGCGGCTCCACCACGGGGTTCATTTTGGGGGGCTCTGAGGACGGAAGGAAGAGGGCGTCAGCGGCTGCCGCCAGCGGTCCCCGGGGAGCTTTGTGCGGATACTCACACTCCGTACTGGGGCAGGCCCCAGTCACTGCAGCTCACCCTGCGGGGCCCTGAACACGCCACCAGCCACCTGTCAAGAGGGGGAGAAAAAGGCCAAGCAATTAGCAAACGTCATCTTGCCAGAGGCAGCTTTGGAGCCCTGCAGCAGCCCGACACAGAGAAGAGAAGGAGAGGGCCTGGAGGGCAAGGAGAGCCCAGAGGCCCCGGGGCCTCCGAGGAGGGCTGGGAAAGCGGCGACGCCAGGCCCCACGCCGGGTGAGCGTGCCCTGGCACGGCGGCCTGGCGATGGAGGTGAAGGGCAGAAGGAAGATGCGGGGAGCGGAGCGGGGGGCTTCGGGGCCAGCAAGACGTGAGAGCGCACGGTGTGGGCGAGACGCGACTGTGGACTCAGCTTCCCGGGGGAAGCCGAGGGTCTGCCCCAGCGGCTCCCGGTGGGCCTCCTTTAGACCATTACCCAGACGGAAAGGACCCTCAGAAGGACCCACCGTCACTGAAGAGTGAAGGACGACAGCAAAGCCTTGAATGGGGAGGAGCCAGGTGGCAAGACCCCAGCGACAGGACCGCGGGCGAGGGTCAGGTGGCCGCTCCCACTGCCAGGGGCTCCCAGGCAGCAAGCCCAGCCCCACGCCCCAGTCCTACCGGCCAGCAGTCAGGGGATGGAGGCTGGCTAAGGACCACGTGCTGCTGAGCGGCTTTTCAGAAACGGGCTCACGCGATTCTCACGCCCGCTGTGTATGGTGGACTCTCCCTGAGACCACGGGAAGGCGGAGCTGGCGCCCGCACCTGGCCCACCAGGGGCACAGGGACAGGTGGTCTGAGTCCCAGATGCAGCCAAAGTGCTCCTCCCGGTACGCCTGCTTCCCACACCCTGTCACGCCTCAAACCCAAGTGCTTTCAGGCAAACAGTGCAAGCAATACTAAGCAAAAGCAGAAGAGGAGAGAGGCCGGTGTCAGCTGAGCCGCGTGGGAGGCTACACTACTTTTTTTTCTTGGCCGCACCATGGGGCTTGCGGGATCTTAGTTTCCCTACCAGGAGTCGAACCCGGGGCCCCGGCAGTGGAAGTGCGGAGTCCTAACCACTGGACCACCAGGGAATTCCCAAGGCCACACTACTGATTTCTGGGTTCTATCAACAAGCTCCAAAATGCCAGAGCAAAGGAACCCGCTCCCCAGTCACACACACCAAGGGGACGGGAGTTCCGGAAGCATCTCGGCCTCTAAAATCACACAACCTTCGACTAGATTGAAAGCAGTCTGGGAGAATGACACCCAGGGGAAAAGGAGCTCGAAGGGCTCTGGTGGTGGAGAAGCGACAGACAGCATCTAAGAACAACTGGGGACCACGGAGGAGGGCCGAGCTCCCGGCCAGGCCTGGGCATGCGGCGCAAACCAGAGGGTGGGGAACAGGGACTCACACCTCTGACTTCTGAGCCTCACGAGGCAAAAAACGGGCAGGCTTCGGGGGGTGGGGCGGAGTGAAACTCCCCTTCTTCTCCAACCTGGCTATCTCTTCCGGTACTTCCTTTTCAAACTGCCCGTGGAAAGTTAGAAAGCGAGGATGGCAACACCGGAGGCTTGACTCATCAAACCTTCATAATTAGACAGCAAAAGAAATTTACATCAGGCTTCTAGTTACAATCTTTGATGGAAGCAAAGAACAGAGCTTCCGAATCAACAGTCTGGGCTCCAGCAGACCCTGCTGCTGCTGACTCTCGGGGACGCGTGGCTCATTCATCCATCCGTGCAGCGTGCCGCGCGGTCGTCCAGGGAGAGGGGCCCAGCAGCCAGCGGACGGGAGACAGACACTCGTCCCGGCGAGGGGAGCCGGCTGGGCACAAGGAGAAGTAGAAGGGGCGGAACCTCCCGGACACTAGGTGATGAGCCAGAAAGGGACCTGGGGGCTGTGGGGACCTTCTGCGATCTTACTAAGCGGGGCAAGTTTGGCCCCTGGTGGGCGGGGAGCAGAGCCCGCGCTGGGGACTGGAGCCGGCGGCTGCTCGGGGGGGCGGACAAGCTGCAGACACAAGTTCCCGCAGACACAAGGCGGGCTGGCCTTGCTGGGCAGGAACAGGCAGCCAGCGTGGCTGGGGAGGGCCGGCTGGGAGAGCCTTGTGAGCCCCTGGAAGGGCTCCGGCCTTGACTCTGAGCAGAGCCTGGAGGTCTGAGCAGAAGGGCCGAGGCCTCTGGCTGCAGGAAGCAGCTGGTGGTAGAGGAGGGTGGCCCCCGTGGCCGCGAGGGAGGCGGCACGAAGGGTAGGAAGCCACGACCGGGCGGCAATCCTGCCCTCGGAGTACCCGAGAGAGACAGAAACACGCCCACCCGAGACCTGAACACGAGGCTCATCTGGGACACCCCAAATGTCCTCCAACGTCGAGGGAATCAACAGATCACGCAGAGTGCGCAACTTGGACACAAAAAGGAGGGAAGCTCTGGGCTTCCCTGGTGGCACAGTGGTTAAGAATCCGCCTGCCAATGCAGGGGACACGGATTCGGTCCTTGGTCCGGGAAGATCCCACATGCTGCAGAGCAACTAAGCCCGTGTGCCACAACTACTGAGTCTGCGCTCTAGAGCCCACAAGCCACAACTACTGAGCCCGTGTGTCACAACTACTGAGCCCGCGTGCCACAACTACTGAAGCCTGTGCACCTAGAGCCCGTGCTCCACAAGGAGAGAAGCCACCGCAATGAGAAGCCTGTGCGCTGTAACCAAGAGCAGCCCCCGCTCGCCACAACTAGAGAAAGCCCGCACGCAGCAAAGAAGACCCAACGCAAACAAAAATAAATAAATCTAATAAATTTTTTTTAAAAAAAGGAGGGAAGCTCTAGATGAGGACGACCTTGAAAACACGGACGACCTTGAAAATGCACGCTGAGAGAGGGAAGGCGGACGCTGAAGAACACTCGGTGCACGATCCGATTTGTAGGAAAGGCCAGAAGGGCAGGTCCACAGAGAAAGCAGAGCAGCATTCTGCACAGCAACACGGGTGGCAGGCTCCCCAGTGACGCGGGGAGGGAACGCGGATCCGAGGATCCTGAGGCCACCAGAGCCCTCCCTGCCGTCCAGGTACAGGCCGGGCCATCCAACACTGAGCCTGTGAAAGGTGGCTGGTCCGCTGAGACACGCTCTAAGTGTAAGACACACACTGAATTTCAAAAACTCAGTCCAAAAAAACGAACTTCACGTAAATCAGCAATTTTCAAGTATTGGTGGTTACACGTTGAAATAATAATGTTTTATATAATATTGAGTTAAATAATTTACTAAAGTTAACTTCACTTGTTTCTCTTTACCTTCTTAATACGTTTAGTAGAAAATTTAAAATTAGGTAGGAACTCACGCCACATTCCTGTTGACAGCACTGGAAAGGCCAGTTTTCAACACTCAGGGAATGCTGTCCTGTGAGTTCTCCCTGAGGGTGTTCCTAGAAGACAGACTTCCCCAAAAGGCGATGGGAGATGGTGGCAGAGGAGTTGCAGTAAGTCCTGAACACGTTCCACGGGACAGCAGAGGTGAGCACAGGGCATGGGTGGGGGGTGCCCCAGCCGCACACAGAGACCGCGGGAGGAGTGGGAGCTCGGGGAGCAGGGCAGGCCGGCCGGTCCCTCATGGAGAGTCCGTGGCCCCGAGGCTGCCCAACCAAGAACAGACCATGCGGGAAAGATTTACTTTAAAAACAAAACACAGCAGGCACACTATAAAGCACTAAGAACTAACACCAAACACACCTGAAGTCACATGTTGAAAGAAAAAGCTCTTCAGAATGAATCACAAAGCAAGATCCTCAACACTTGCTGTAAACAAGAGATGCAAAGGCAAGCAGCAGGAAATCAGGCGTCATGACCCTAAAATCAGGTAAAATGAAGTTCAAGCCAAGACGCATTCAAGCAGACAAGGAACAGCTACTCAGAATGCGAAGGGCGCAGGTCACCGTGGAGATTATGTGTGAATACGCATGCACCAAATGCCGGCAGCAATGTTTATAAAGCAGAAATTACTGAAGACGCTCAGATGTTGATAGAAAGAAACTAAAGGAAATCTCCATTCATGTCTCTCTATGTCCAAGTGAATGATATTCAAATAATGAAATAGAAAGCCTATACCATATAATTAATGAGGTGGTTCTGACATACACTGAATTTTGTAGCTTAAAACTAAAGAATACTCCTTCAAGTTCCTCTGAAAGACTCATGAAGACTTACCTTGTAAGGGGTCAGAGAAAACCTGTAAGTTTCAAAAACTGAAAAGAGTTCCCACCATACTGTCCGATCACAATGAGAGACTAGAAATTAAAACGGTACAGATATTCCTTAAAAACATGTCACGAAAGAGACGCCAGACACAAAAACGTACACATTCCACGACTCCACTTGTAAGAACGTCTAGATCAGGCCCGCGGATCTACGGGAGGGGAGTCAGGAGGCACAAAAGAGCCCAGGGGAGCTGGCTGAGGGGTCTGCACCCGTCAAACCTCATCCAGGGGACACCTAAGCTGTCTCACTCATGTAAATGCTACCTCAGTAGAAACGTTAGGAGGTGAAACTGCCGTGAAACAAACAAGCATCAAAAGAAAGCAGAGACGCCCACCTTTCCCTGGCCTGCTGGCTGTGCGCCAGCAGCATGGGGCGGCCTCGCCTCCTGGGTCTCGGGTCCCCGCAGGGGGACTGCTGCCCTGCAAGGACGGGCTCTCTGTTGCAGGTATTCTGGTATTTTAAGAGAAACCAGAAATATTGACTTTGGGGGTAAAATATCCCGATTTCTAAACATGTGTTCAAATTAAAACAAGAACAGGCTGTGGTGAGTCCCACCCCGTCGTCCCCAGCGGTCCCGGTCCATGAGCTGTCACAGCCTTGGCCTCACGACACAGGGCTTGTGGAGGGCCCGGCGCTCCCCTGGCCCCAGGGTCAGGGCCCGTGAGTGCCCCCCTCGCGGCCTCTCGTCCCTTCTCTCTTCCAGCCCGAGTGAGAGGCTGGTGACACCAGCGACCCCCCTGCAACCTGAACCAATGGCTTCCAGAGTGTCAAGGGACATTGCAGCTGCCCTCAGCTGGGTTTCTAAGTGAGGAAGGAGCTTTCTGCACTGTCTGAGATGCACAGGGAGCTGCTCTGGACACAGGGACGCTGCCCGCGTACGGACAGGCCTGCTGTCCTGATGTCAACACAAAACCAGCAGCCTGAACAGTGCAGGAGGAACAGCCCCAGGACCTGCCGGGAGAGGCCTGTAAGGACGCGGTTGTGGCGGTCCACGAGGAGGAGAGCACAGCCGGTCCAGCGGGAGAACGGGGCTGCAGAGCCTGTGACGTCTACTGCAGGGGTGCTCCGCTGCCCCCAGCCCCCAGGGGCCCAGGGACTCGCCGCAACACCGGCACCTAGAAGGTGGGGGGAGGCGGAGCAAAGACGGATTAAAGATGGACCTGGGGGGTCTCCACTGCACCCTCGTTTGCTAGGAGGCAAGAGAGGATGTTTTTATAAGAAACTCCAGCAAGACGCAGGACCTGCCTCAGGGACGCGGAGACGAGACAGGAGGAGCACAGGTGGGAAAGGGTTCCACGGAGGGTCCTCTGAAGGGACAAGAGCCCAGCTGCTCTCGAATGGGTGGGACGGGGCATGAGGGCGGCTGGCCGACATACGCAGAGCCCAGCTCGTCCCGGGAGAGTTGGGCTGGCGGGCCTGAGGCGGGCCCGGACCGTGCGGTGTACACCTGCAGGGTCGTGGGACGAGATGGCAGCGCTGGCCGGCGGCCCACCACCACTGGTCCCGCCTGCCCTCCTCGTTCCAGGGTAGCGGCCCCGGGCCGGGTCTGAGCGAAGGCTACCACCCACCAGGCTCAAGCAGGGGAGGAGCTGGGTGTGCAAACCGCAGCCAGGTGAGGCGAAAGGCGGGGCTGACCAGTCCCGGGGATGGGGACCAGGGAGGTGGCCAAGGGGACTGAGGGTGGAAGTCAGACACCTGGAGGAGAGTCGCCAAAACCAGAACATGGGAAGCGAGGCTTATGATGTGACGTAGGTTAGGGAGTGAATGAAGACAGAAGGGGGGGAGGGGGCGGGGGGAGAAGTCCAGGTGCGGCTGGCGTCCTGGGGGGTTGGCACTGTCAGGGCGGCGGTGTGGGCCACACGAGCCAAGGTGGACACTGCCACCAGCACGGGTCAGAACCACCAAAGAGGCGGACTCAGCCAGGCACAGGCCCCTGGACAGAGGGTGGCAGGGTGTTTCGGGAAGAGCAGGCAGGGTGGGGTGACTGCTGAGGGCCTCGCTCCCCGCCTCCAGGAGACTCAGCCCCACATGCGCTCATCCGCGGACTCGGCAGGGCCGGATGGTGCACACGAGGCCACGTGGAGCCTTCCCGAGCCGAGGTTCCTTGAGTCCTCGGGAAACAGAACCCTCGCTCAGGTGTCGGCTGTCGCTGAGCACGGAGCTCACCTGTGATGGACACTGTCATCACACTGAGAAAGTGGAAGGGGCAGCAGTGTGTTTATAAGGCTGCATAGTAAAAAAGACTAGAAAATTCTAAGATGACTCTTCTTTTAAAAGCCAGAAGAAATACTGTGAGTAGAAATGGAGCGCTTGCTTGGAAAGGAAGGGGCACGCTGTTAAATAAACGTCAGGAGACTCCTGGTGCGGCCCGAGCGCACGGTTACAACCCAGAAGGTCCGACACCTGGCTCTGCTCCAAGAAACGAGAAACGCTTCAAATCCAGTCCTCCTGGGCTGCTGTCACTTGCTCTTAATCGTAATGAACTTCACCGTGGACAACAGTCAACAGGTGGGCGTGGGCAAGTCCCCGAAGGTTGGCCGCCCCGCCCCCGCCCCGCCCCCGCCCCCACGCCGAGCTGCCACCGCTGGGGAGTCACTGCCAGCTCCTTGTGTGCACTGAAGTGCTGCAGGGCAGAAAGACCCACAGGATACTTCTAAAGTCCAAAGGTCAAGTGACATGAGCCTATACATATGCCAGAATCCATCCAACTATATCCTTAAGATTTGTGTATTTAACTCGAAGTTATACTTCATTAGAGAAACAAAAATAAAATGAATTTAAAAGTCAAACAAGTGAGAAGTATAATAAATAGGAAATCTAGCCTACTTGCCACTTTCAACCTCTTCAAGTAAACCAGACAGGCTTTTCTATGCATTTTTTTCCCCTGATTTGATTTTTCTTTTATTAAGATCTCAACCAAAATGCAAAAACAAAAATTTAAATTTTCTCCAAGAAATTTAAATTTTCATTTTTTTTGGCTCAAGACAGTGAAAGCAGGCTTACCCATCCCTAAGTTTTCTACCCTCCAGACACCGTCAAGGTTCTTCAAGGTTGTTTTCTGCCAATACACGGGAAATGTTTGCACCTGGCTGTTAGCAGCTCGGCAGGAAGTGACTGCCAAACCTGAAGGATGCATTCTGGGAACTGTAGTTCCATGATAAAAGGGGATTCCTCAGGAGAAAGTGGAAGACAAGGACAGACCAGAGATGACCGAATCTTAGAGCTGAGAGGGGCTTTGGAGGTCAAGGTGAATTTATGAAAGTCAGACAGGCCAGAGGGGCGAACCGTGTGGAACAGAGCCAGGAGTGGGGCCTGCACCCTCCGCTGCTCCCACTGACGACCAGAGGGGACTGCCCTGTTCAACAGGGAAAGCACGTGGGCCAAGCACGCAGCAAAGGCTCTTTCTGGAACACACACTCTGGAAACTCCTGCCGTGTCCCCTTCTGTGTCTCCTGGCAAATGTGTCAGCAGACAGGCCCAGGACCCCCAGGGGCAGGAAATGAGCACACCCGTCCATTGGGACCTAGGGACCGATGCCTTCCTGGTGCCACCCATGCCCACATCGCTTTGCGTTGATGCCAGCATTCCCGCCAGGGCACAGAGAAAATGACGCCAACTGCACACACATAGGGTGCAGAGCCCAGGTGGCCCAGCCAGCGCTGGTTGTCCCAGGCAGAGAGGGCATACGTGCAGCACACATGGTCCGACTGGTTCCCACTGGACGGGCACCCCAGGGGAAACTGTTCTTTTAAAACGATGGCAAGGCCCTCACTTCATCACCCAGGAAATGGAAAGGCACCCATGCACACAGGGGGAAAAAGGAAATGACAGAAAATAGAGCATATTTTCTATAAAATACAAAAGACATAAAAAGAGGCCAAATTATTATTATTTGCGGATAAATGTTACGGTTGGTTATCTAGTTAATCCAGAAGTCTCAACTGAGAAACTATCAGAATTAATAAGTGAATTTGTTAAGGTGGCAGTTACTAAAATGGGCAGCTTTCCCGCAAATTAAACTCAACAGGGGAGGGGCCGCCATCTTCCACTCTGACACGTAGAGCTTAGAAGTCATAACTCCTGTCTTTACAAGAAAAACACTGAAAGAACTGAAAATCAAGGACTGTCCTTGGACCCATCAGAGAAGTGCGGCCACAGATGTCTCCCCCAAACCTGCAGAAACGTGCTCACCTGGAGCAGAGGCTGGCGGGAACCCTGGACCAGATGCCGGGCTGAGTGCGCAAGACTGAGAGAGTAAGCATCTGTGGGGCCAGAGTCCCGCAGGCCCCGCACTTCCACAGCGTTCATTTCCAGAAACCCACCAAGTTCTCACCACAAAAGGCCAAGAAAAAAATCACCTGGGTCCTTGGCAGGGGCAGGGGAAGGGAACCATGTTGAAATAAGCCCAGAGCATTCTCCAAAACAAAGGCCTGTTCTGCAGTGAAAAGACTTCACCAGAGCTTGATCTCACCTGGGGGAAGGGCTCTTCCCCACTCGGCCCGCTGGCCTTCCGGTCTTACCCCAGGGAGGGGAAAGAAGGGGAAGAAACACTTGTGAAGGTCACAGCCCAGGAATACAGGCCACTACAAGGCTGAAATTTAATCATAAGATTATAAAATGCTTCCCTTCCCCCTCACCGCTACTCAGGGCTCCAGCATAACAACAGGATTACAGGGGAAAATGCCCCAAGGTACGGACTCTATGAAAACAGTCTTCAGAGAAACCCAAAGACAAGAGGGGAGACAAAAAATAAGGACATGGAGGAATCTGAAGACTTGGTACGTACAGCTGCAGCTGCAGGAGAGATGAGACGCTGCCCAATCGCTAGTCAGGTTATGGTGACACTTCAAGCCGAGAGCCCATCTATGTCAGTTTCCACTGTGATACGTGACACCATATCCACCTCTCCAAAAAATTACATGGTATGCTAAAAAGCAAGAAAAAAAAAAAAAAACACAGTCTGAAGAGACAGAGCCTGACTCAGATATGGAAGAAATTCTGGAATTATCAGATTAATATGCTAAGGATGCTAATTGAATAAGTGGACACCATGCAAGAAGAGATGAGTAACATCAGAGGAGAGAGGAAATGTGGACAAATAATCTAAAACACTGATGGACAAGGCTGAGGAAAGAGAGAACCTGAAGATATGTCCATGGAAACTTCCCCAACTGAAATGCAAAAAGAAAAAAGAACGAGAACAGAATATCAGGGAAATGTGCAACAATAAAAAAGTGATACATATGCATGATAGGAATAGAGAAGAAGAAAGGAGATAAAGAAATATGTGAAGTAAAAAGAGCTGAGAATTTTTCAAAATTAATGACAGACACCAAACCACAGATCCAGGAAGCTCAGACAATACCAAGCACAATAAATACCAAAAAATCTACATCTAGGCATATCATATTCAGACTGCAGAGAACGAAAGACAGAGAATCTTGAAAGAGGCCAGGGGGGAAAAAACCTCATCTACAGAGTTAAAACGATAAGAATTACAGTGGACTTCTCGTTAGAAGACATGCAAGCAGGAAAAGTGTAGAGTCCTACATCCAGTGAAACTATCCTTCAAAAGTAAAGAGGAAATAAAGACTTTTTCAAACAAAAACTGAGAGAATTCACTGCCAGCAGACATGCCCTGCATGAAATATTAAAAGTTCTTCAGGGAGAAGGAAAATGATATAGGTCAGAAAACTCACATCTATATAAAGAAGAGAGCATAGGAGAAGGAATAAATGAAGGTAAAAATAAAATGCTTCCTTTTCTTATTCTTAATTGACACAATAGACAAAGGTTTGTTCAAATTTTTAGTAGTAACAGGGTGATTATAGCATAAGTATAAGTGAAATGAATGACAGCAATTTCATAAGGGACACTCTGTTAAAGGCACCTACACTACCTGTGAAGCAGTGTAGTGTTATTTGAAAGTGGACACAGATTAGTTGTAAATGTATATTGCAAACTTTCGGACAACCACTAAAAAACTTTTTTAAAAGAAGTATAATTGGTATGCTAAGAAAGGAGAGAAAATGAAATCAAATAAAATGCTCAATTAAAAACAGAGAAGGCTGAAAAGGAGAGGAAGAAAACAAAAGAAGCAAATGGAAAACAGTCACAAACATGATAGACATCAATCCAGCTGAAGCAATGACCAGTTTATATTTGAGTGGCCTAAGACCACCCATCAAAAGATGGAGACCATTAGAGCAGATTGAAAAAAAAAAAAAGACCCACTATATGTTGTCTATAAGAGACCCACCTTAAATATAAAGACAGATTAAAAGTAAAGGGATGTAGAAAGATATATCATGCTGACAAGAATCAAAAGACAGCTGGAATAGCCGGAAAGCAGACATTAGGACTAGAAAAATTACCAGGGGTAAAGAGCAGCAATAGTATATAATAACCAAGAGGCCAAGTCTCCAAGAAGATTAATAATCCTCAATGCTTATGTACCTAACAACAGAGCATCAAAATACATGAGACAAAGCCCGACAGAATTGCAAGGAGAAATACACAAACCCACTATTACAGCTGGAGACTTCAACACACTACAAGGAAAGGACAGATCCAGCAGGCAGAAAATCAGCAAGGACACAGATGAACTCATCAATCAACTGAATATAACTGATCTCTATGGACCACTATGGTGGCTAATTTTAGGTGTCAACTTGACTGGGCTAAGAGAATGCCCAACTAGCTGGTAAAACATTTCAGGGTGTGTCCGTGAAGGTGTTTCCAGAAGAGATCAACATCTGAATTGGTGCACTCAGTAAAGCTGATGGCCCTCCCAATGTGGGTGGGCCTTGAGGGCCTCAACAGCATAAAAAGGCTGAAGAGGGGCAAACTTGCTCTCTCTGTTTTAGCTGGGGCACCATCTCCTGTCCTGGGGCCTTCAGATGGACCAGGACTTCCCTACCCCCTCCCAGGCCTTTGAACAGGGACTGAATTACTCCACAAGGTTTCCTAGTTCTCGAGCTTGCCATACATAATGGTGGGAGCCAATTCCTGTAATAAATTTCTGTGTACACACACACACACACACACACACACACACACACACACACACACACACACACACACAACTGGTTCTATTTCTCTAAAGATCCCTGACTAACCACTAGTTCAATCAACAACAGCAGAACACACACTCTGCTCAAGCTCAAGCTCACAAGAAACATTCACCATGACAGGCCATATTCTGGGCCACAGAACACATCTTAACACATTTAACAGAACAGAAATCATAGAAAATACGTTCTCAGATCACTGGAATTAAATCAGTAACAGCAAGATACCTGAAACATTCCAAAATACTTGGAGATTAAACAAGACACTTCTAAGAACAAAGTGGGTCAAGAAGGAAGCCTCAAGAGAAATAAAAAACACTTAAACTAAATGGAAATGAAAATACAACTTATCAAAATTTGTGGGATGCAGAAAAAACAATACTTAAAGGGAAATGTATATTAGAAAAGTAGTATCTGAAATTAATAATCTAAGTTTTCACATGAGGAAAGTAGAGAAAGAAAAGCAATTAAGTTGAAAGCAAGCAGAAGAAAAGGAAAAAAAATTAGAGCAGAAACTAATGAAATTGAAAACAGGAAAAAAAAGAAAGTCAACAAAATCCAAGATTGGTTTTTCAAAAAGATCAATAAAATTGATAAAACTCTAGCCTGGTTAACTAAGGAAAAAAAGGGAGAAGACACAAATTACCAATATTATAAATAAAAGAGGAACATCATTACTATCCCATGGACATTAAAAGGTTAAAAAGGCATACTATGAACAACTTTATGCCTACAAATTTGATAATTTAGGTGAAATGGATCAATTCCTTGAGAGACACATACTAGCAAAATTCATACCAGGAGAAATAGATAATCTGAATAGGCCTATATCTATTAGAGAAATTGAATCAATAATTAATAACCTTCTAAAACAGAAAGTACCAGGCCTAGATGGGTTTCTAGAATATTGGTGAATTCTACCAAACACTTAAGGAAAACATTTTACCTATTCTTTACAATCTCTTCTGGAAGGCAGAAGCAGAGGGAATACCCCCTAAGTCATTCAATTGAGGCCAGCATCACCCTAATACCAAAACCAGACCGAGACATTACAAGAAAGGAAAACTACAAATATCTCTCATCAACATAGATGCAAAACTCCTTAACACGAGCAAATGGCATCTAACAACGTTAAAAAAAAAAAAATTATACACCATGACCATGTGGGTTTATTCCAGTATACAAGGCTGGTTCAGCACTCTAAAATCAGTTAATACACTCCGTCACATCAACAGGCTAAACAAGAAAACTCAAATGATCATATCAATGGATGCAGAAAAAGTGACAAAATCACTTTTCATGAAAAAACTCTCAATAAACTAGGAATAAAGGGGGAACTTCCTCAACTTGATAAAGAACGTCTATTTAAAAAACCCTACAGATGGGAATTCCCTGGCAGTCCAGTGGTTAGGACTCCGTGCTTTCACTGCTGAGGGGAGGGTGCAGGTTCAATCCCTGGTCAGGGACCTAAGATCATGCAAGCCGCATGGTGTGGCCAAAAAACCCCCCCAAAACCAAAAAAATGCTACAGTTAATGCCATACTCATGGTGAGAAACTCAAAGCTTCCCTACGAAGATCAGAAACAAGGCACGGATGCCCCCGCCCCACTCAAACAATGAACTGGAAGGTCCCAGCTGACGCTGTAAGAGAAGAAAAGGAAATAAAAGGCGCACAGAGTGAGACAGAAAGATGAAACTGCCTTTGTTCTCAGATGACATGACTGTCTGTAGAAAATCCTCAAGGATCCACAAAGAAACTACTAGAGTTAATCAGCAATTATAGCAAGGTTGCAGGATATAATGCTAATGTACTAAAGTCAATTGTTTTCCTACATACTAGCAATAAACAACTGGAATTTGAAATTTAAAAAAAAATAACATTTATACTTGTGCCAAAAAAAGAAGGAAATATTTAAGTACAAATCTAACAGAATATGTAAAGATTTATAAGGAAAACTACAAAACTGATGAAAGAAATAAAAGAAGATCTAAATAAATGGATGGCTATTCTATGTTCCTAGATTGGAAGATTCAATATTGTTAAGATGGTCAATTCTGCCCAACTTGATCTATTGATTCAACACAATCCCAATCAAAATCTCATCAATCATTTTGTGGATACTGACAAACTGATTCTAAAGTTCATATGGAGAGGCAGAAGACCCTAAATAGCCAGCACAGTATTGATGGAAAAGAATAAAGTTGGAGAACTCACAGTACCCTATTTCAAAACCTATTATAGAGCTACAATCATCAATAAAACGTGGTATTGGCGAAAGAACAGATAACATCAATCAGTGGAACAAAACAGAGTTCAGAACTAGACCACCACAAACAGAGGCAACTGATTCTTTACAGAGGAGCAAAGGCAATACAACGGAGAAAGAACAGTCTATTCAACAAATGGTGCTGGAACTGGATGACTGGACTGAAAAAAGCATCTAGACACAGACCTCACACCTTTTACAAAAATTAACTCAGGATGGATCACAGGCCTCGATGTAAAACGTTAAAGTGCAAAACTCCTTAAAGAGACATAGGAAAAAATCTACGTGACCTTACTTGGCAATGAGTTTTTAGATACAACACCAAAAGCACAATCCATGTAAGAAAAAAACTGATAAGGACTTTATTAAACTTAAAAATTTCTGTTTTGCAAGATGCTGTTAAGAGAATAAAATAAAAAGAGAATAAAAAGACAAGCTACAGACTGGGAGGCTATATTAGCCAACCCCTACCAACCCCTCCGACACCCCCCACCCTGCCTAAAAGCTGCACTCGTCACCTTCCCTGCCTCCTTCTTTGGACCCTAGTTTTAGAAAAATTCATGTTCCTAACCCATGTTTGGTTTTTTCCTACCATTTCTATCCCATATATTTTCATATATTTAACTTTATTACATAAAGAAGTAAAACAAAAAAGGACTTGTATCCAAAATACACAAAGAACTCTTAAAACAATAATAAAACAACCTAATTTAAAAATAGGAGAACCATCTTTGAAAAGATGAACAAATTCAACAAACCTCTAGCTAGATGCACGAAGAAAAAAAGAGAGAAGACTCAAATTACTAAAAATAGAAATGAAAGTAGGGACATTACTACTAATTCTACAGAACTAAAAAGGACTATGAAAGGACTATGGACAATTGCATGCCAACAAACCGGATAACCTAGATGAAATGGACAAATTCCTAGAAACACAAAACCTACTAAGACTAAATCACAAACAAATAGAAAAGCTGAATACACCTACAACTAGTAAGGAGATTGAATCAGTAATCAAAAACCTCCTGACAAAGATGAGCCCTGGACCTGATGGCTTCACTGGTGAATTCTACTGAACATTTTAAGAAGAACTAACAACAATCCTTCTCAAACGTTTCCAAAATAATTGAAGAGGAGGAAACATTTCTAACTCATTGTATTGAGGCCTGAATAACCTTGATACCAATGCCAGACAAAGATACTCCAAGGAAAGAAAACTACAGGCCAATATTCCTTCTGAACACTGATGCAAAAATCCTCAACAAAATACTAGCAAACTGAAGTTAGCATCATATTAAAGAATTACATACTGTGACAACGTGGGATTTATTCCTGGAATGCAAGGATAGTTCAACATACAAATATCGATCAGTGTAATATGCCACACCAACAAAATGAAGGGAAAAGAACACATGATCATCTCGATGCAGAAAAAGCATTTGACAAAATTCAACACTCTTCCATGACAAAAACACTCAACAAAATAGGGATAGAAGAAAACTACCTCAACACTATAAAAGCCATATATGAAAAGCCCATAGCAAACATAATATTCAATGATGAAAGACTGAAGCTTTTCCTCGAAGATCAGGAACAAGGCAAGGCTGCCCACCTCACCTCTTCTACTCAACATAGTACTCGAAGTTCTAGCCAGAGCAATTAGGCAAGAAAAAGAAATAAAAGGAATCCAAATTGCAAAGTAAGAAGTAAAATTATCTGAGATAACACGACCTCATATGTAGAAAATCCTAAACACTGCACAAAAAAGCTATTAGATTATAGGTCATATAACTCAATATCAAAAAACAAACAACCCAATCCAAAAATAGGCAGAATACCTAAAAAGACATTTCTCCAAAGAAGACATACAAATGGCTAACAGGCACATGAAAAGGTGCTCAACACTGCTAATTATTAGAGAAATGCAAATCAAAACCACGATGAAGTATCACCTCACACCGGTCAGAATGGTCATCAACAAAAAGTCTGCAAATAATAAATGCTGGAGACTGTGGGGAGAAAAGGGAACCCTCCTACACTGTCAGTGGGAATGTATATTGGTGTAGCCACAATGGAAAACAATATGGAGGGTCCTTAAAAAACTAAAAATAGAGCAACCATAGGATCCAGCAATCCCACTCCCTGGCATATATCTGGAAAAGATGAAAACTCTAATTCAAAAGGATACATGCACCCTAATGTTCATAGCAGCCCTATTTACAATAGCCAAGACATGGAAACAACCCAAGTACCCATCAGCAGACAACTGGTTTAAAAAGAAATGTGGTATATATGTACACAATGGAATATTACTTGTCCATAAAAAAGAATGAAATACTGCCATTTGCAGCAACATGGATGGACCTAGAAAATAACATAATAAGTCAGACAGAGAAAGACAAATATTATGTGATATTACTTACGTGTGGAATCTAAAAAATAATAGAAATGAATCTATATATAAAATAGAAACAGACTCACAGACATAGAAAGCTAACTTCTGGTTATCAAAGGGGAAAGGGAGGGGAGGAGGGATAAATTAGGACTATGGGATTAACAGATATATGCTACTATATATAAAATAAATAAGCAACAAGGATTTACTGTATAGCACAGGGAACTATATTCAATATCCTGTAACAACCTATAATGGAAAATAATCTGAAAAAAAAAGACTGAATCACTTTGCTGTATACCTGAAACTAACACAATATTGTAAATCAGCTATACTTCAATTAAAAACAAAACAAAACAAAACATCAATAAACCCATGGTGATTCATGGTGAGCCAGCTAAGGTAATTTGGTAATCCTTTAGGGAAAAAAAAAAAAAAAGCTGTTGGATCTAATAAATGAATTCATCAAATTAGCAAGATACAAAGTCAACACACAAACATCAGTTGCATTTCTATACACAAACCATGAACATGAACAATCTGAAAAGGAGATTACAGAAACAATCCCATTTATAATAGCATCAAAAAGAATAAAATACTTTGAAATTAACTTAACCACGGAGGTGAAAGACCTGTACAATGAAAACTACAAAACACTTCAGAAAGCAATTAAAGAAAACATAAATTAATGGACA
This sequence comes from Balaenoptera acutorostrata, assembly GCF_949987535.1. Taxonomy (NCBI): domain Eukaryota; kingdom Metazoa; phylum Chordata; class Mammalia; order Artiodactyla; family Balaenopteridae; genus Balaenoptera; species Balaenoptera acutorostrata. The sequence goes on from NC_080071.1 coordinate 94,864,204, forward strand.
CACATCCCATACTCATGCACTGGAAGGCTTAATATTGTTAAATGTCAATATTAACCAAAGCAATCTACAGATTCAGTGCTCTCTCTCTCTCAAAATCCCAATGTTTTTTGCAGAAATAAAAAAACCCATCCTAAAATTCATATGGAATCTCAAAGGACTGAGAATAGCCAAAACAATCCTGAAAAGGAACAAGACTGGAGAACTCACATTTCCTGATTTCAAAACTTACTACAGTAATTCAAAACAGTGTGATATTGGCATGAAGACGTATATAAACCAGCGGAACAGAACAGAGAAGCCAGAAATAAACCCCCACATATATGGTCAAATGATTTTTGACAAGAGTGCTAAGACCATTCGGTGGAGAAAGGACAGTGTTTTCAACAAACGGTCCTGGGAAAGCTGGACATCCACGTGCCAAAGAACGAAGGTGGGCTCTAACTGGTCCGGTATACGGTTATCTAACACCATATGTAGAAACTCACTCAAAATGGATGAAGGACCTAAACGTAAGACCTAAAGTAATAAAACTCTTAGAAGAAAACATAGGATGAAAGCTTCACGACACTGGACTTGACAATGATTTCTTGGATATGACAACAAAGGTACAGGTAACAAAAGAAAAAATAGACAAACCGGAGTTTAAGAAAATTGTTATAATTTGTATATCAAAAGGCAATATTCACATGATAAAAAGGCAACCTACAGAAAAGGACCAACGGACATATGGACACCAAGGGGGGAAAACTGCGGTGGTGTGGGGATAGTGGTGTGCTGAATTGGGCGATTGGGATTGACATGTATACACTGATGTGTATAAAATTGATGCCTAATAAGAACCTGCAGTATAAAAAAACAAACAAACAAAGCAACTAATACTAAACTTTCATTGGGTTATTTGTATGGAAATATGTTAATATAAATGTTTCAGACATTACATGAAATTTCTAAAAAAAAAGGCAACCTACAGAATGGGAGAAAATATTTGCAAATCATATTTCTGATAAGAGATCAATACCTAGCCTATATAGAGAACTCCTAAAACTAAACAACAACAAAAAACCCCAAATAAACTGATACATTTCTCCAAAGAAGATATACGAATGGCCAATATACACATGAAAAGATGTTCAATGTGACTAATCATTAGAGAGATGCAAATGAAAACCACAGTGAGATATCACCCCACACCCATGAGGATGGCTATTATCAAAAACACAGAAAACAAGTGCTGGTAAGGATGCAGAGAAACGGGAACTCTTGTGCGCTGTCGGCAGGCATGTAACGTGGTGTATTCATTATGGAAAATAGTATGGAAGTTCCTCAAAAAATTAAACACAGAACTACCATATGAACCAGCAATCCCACTTCTGGGTATACACCTGAAAGAATTCAAAGTCAGGTCTTGAAAAGTCACTTGTACACCCACATTCATAGCAGCATTATTCGCAAGAGCCAGTGGGTGGGTGGAAGCAACCCAAATGTCCATTGATGGATGAGCGGCTAAACAAAATGTGGTCCATCCACACAACGGAAGAAAATTCTGCAGTATGCTACAACATGGATGCACTTTGTGGGCACCAGGCTAATTAAACAGCTAATCACAGATGGACAAATACTGTACGATGTCACTTGCATGAGTCAAAATCATGGAGACAGAAAGTAGAATGGTGGCTGGCAATGGCTAGGCGAGGGGAGAGGAAGGGTTATTGTTTAGCTGGTAAAGAGTTTCAGATTTACATGAGTTATGGGGATGGATGGTGGTGATGGCTGCTCAACAACGTGAATGTATTTAATGCCACTGAACTGCACACTGACAAACTGTTAAGATAAATTTTTTGTTATTTGTACTTTAACTCAATATAAGAAAAGGAACAACAACAAAAAAGAAATGAACTATCAAGCCATAAAACGACAGAGGAACCCTAAATATATACTAAGTGAAAGAAGCCACCCTGAAAAGGCTGCATGCTCTGGTTCATAGCATCCAGACATCCCAATCACACGACAGCCTAGAAAAGGCAAAACTACAGAAACAGTCTGAAGATCAGTGGCTGCCAAGGATTGGGAGGAAAGGCATGAACAGTGGACAGAGAGGTTTTTAGGGCAGTGAAAATACTCTATGATATTGTAATGAGGATACATGTGCTTATGTATCTGTCAAAATCCAAGTATAAGGCGTCCTGCAGGCTGACCTGCCCGAGCATCTCCAGGGGCACACAGACCCTGGCCAGGACTCAGACGCGTGCAGTGGTCGCCTTCCTCCCCAGGCCTTCAGTGCGGCAAGGCCGGTGCTCCTGTGTTTGTGTTTGTTTGAAAGATTCCTCTTTTTGTCCCTTTCCCAGCCGTGTTTTTCTTGCCCAGCAATGATTCATCTTCAATGGTTTGAAATCACAAAATTTCTACCCACCGAATCTTTTACTTCATTCTACTGAGTTGGTCTTAAATAAAATCCTCTTGAGATTTGTATCTTTGAAAGATATTCTTTTTTGTTAACAATAGTTTGTCAGTGGACGAAAAAAATCCAAGTATAAGACAGCGAACCTAAATGTAAACTGTGGACTTAGTTAATAACAATGTATGTATATGGGTTCATAACTTGTAATGAATGAACCACACTAACACAAGTGGAAATGCAAGATGTTAGTAGCAGGGGCAACTGTGGGGGAATTTCCTGTACTATCTGCTGAATTTTTCTGTAAATCTCAAACTTTCCTTAAAAAAACCTCTATTAATCAGAAAATAATCAATGGAAGGTAGGGAGTAGGTAGAAATATAGATGAAACAAGAATATCAGAATACTGATAAATGTTGAAGCTAAGGGGTAGGTACAAGGGAGTTATTATACTTTTCTGCTTAATTTGTACATGTTCAAGATTTCCACAATAAAAAGCTTTTAAAACTCCAGAGTAGCTCAAGAACTGTCTGTATAATGAATAAAAGAGCGGGAAGAAAACTGAGATATTTCTGGAGCAAGTATTAAATTAAAACTGAGGGCATCACTGAATCACACTTGATAGTGGACATCCTTGTCATATCAGGGACATTCACAGGTCAGTGAGCAAGGCGGGAATGGCACGGGCAGGGAAGGACGGAGAGGGGATGAACATGGAAAGATGTTCATCCTCACTGGTTCACAGAAAGGCCAGCAACGCGGCCTGGTGCAGCATGATGCCTGGACTCAGCACGGGCTGAGGGACAGAGCGCCCCATCCTGTGGGAATGCCACTCAGCACCAGCTTTCTGGAGGGCAAACTTCCCAGAGCCCGGGACCTGCAGGCCCACTGGCCGGGCTTCTCTGCTTCATTGTCCAAAACAATGGGACTTGTTGAAGGTCATGGACTGAATAAACAAGTGTACAGTCCCTTCAACACACCCTATAAAACCAGCAGAAGGTTCCTTCACCAATGAACGAAGTCATAAGCACACTGGGAACGGTCAAGGGAGCAGACACCAAGGAGAGCCGCAGGCAGTGACCGTGGCGCTGAGCGGGGCCCTGGGTGGCCTCTCTCCCTCCCACCCCTCCCACTGCCCCGGCCCAGCTCCTCCTGCAGCCTCTCCCTGCACCCCAGGGAGCCCGGGAGCAGAGGTGCAGCACCACCCCCCCCAGGGCCCAGCGCACTCCTCTCCGTCCTCACGGCTCTCCCTGCCCATCTGGGCCCCAGCAGACACCTGCTCCCTCGTCCCCATCCGACACACAAAACCTCCCTGTGGAGCCGTGCTCCCCTCTGGCTACTGCCCACTGTCCCCACAGCTCAACCTCTTAAAGTGCCTGGTCCCCAGCCACCCTCACCGGCCCCTCCCTTCACCGGCTCTACACCCAGCTCCATTCCCACCATTCCACGGAGACTGTGGTCACCAGTGACCCCATGTGGCCGAGTCAGCCATCCTTTCTCCATTCTGATCAGAGCTGCTGCAGCCCAGCAAAGCACCCCTCTTTCTACAACACCTTTTTCCCCCGCCTCTGCAGGCACACACATGCAACCTCAAGAGGCTGGGTGCTGGCTCTCTGGCATCAGCACCTATGAAGCATCTCAAACTGGATTCCTCTCAAAATTTCTCTGTCATTTGAGTTCCCCCCAAATCATTAAGTATTTCCCCAAAAGAGGGAAAAATTGGTAACAATAAATCATGGTGAATAAAGTAACCAATACCACGTGTACGTGCATCTACTGGGGAGATGAGGATATGGAGCTCAGATCAGAGACGACCTGCACTGGGGGAGGGGGCACAGGAGCCGATCAACTCAAGCATTTACAAAAAGACAGGATGAAGGCTGACAGACACCCATCAGAATAGAAAGAGAAGCAATGAGAAAGCCTAACAAATTAAAAAATAAAATTAAGAGGCAGGCCCAAGTTTCAATTTATCAATAATCCCAGTTGTAAATGGATTAAATTACTTTACACACATATATATATATAAAGGCTCTCAGATTGAGCTAAAATATAGCTACAAAATAAAGGGATATAAAAAGGTTGAAAATAAGGAGACAAGTAAAACTTTAAATGGGACAAAATAGGCTTTTCTGTTTGGTAACACGCAGGCATACTCACGTATCTAATAACACGGTCTATAAATACAGTTAAACTGAACATTCAAGAAGCAATGGCACCTCAGGAATCACAGTGACAGACCTACCTCACCTCTTAAAAATCAACAGATCAGTGGATACAATAAGTTAGGAAACAGATCAGTTGACCAATAAAATAAGCTAGATCCAGCCTCAGCCCGACAGAACAATGTAACCAATTGATGGACAGGACACATTCTTCTCAAGCTGTAAGGAACAGTCACAAACACAGAGCGTACTGAGCCACAATGAAACCTCAGAAGATTCTATAAAGCATGTATCTTTAAGTCACTGAACCTTAACAATAACACAAAAAATTAACTCCCTTCCCCCAATCCATCCACTTGAAAACCACAACACCCTCCTAAACAACTCAAGTTAGAGAGAATCAAGACTGAAATTACAAACTCTTTAGAAACTAAGGGCAAGGAGAGCGACAGGAGGCGGGTCTGTGGCGCAGAGCCAAAGGGACAGAAGGAGGGATCCAGCCTCCACTGCAGGTACCGGGAAACATAAACTGTCCCCGAAGACGTTATGCACTTCCCTCCAGGAGCCAGAACAGCTATAAAACCCAAGAAAGCAAAAAGAAGTCAGGAAGAAGGAAGCAGAAACAACAACGGAGACCTGATCAACGCAGGCTGTTTGGAAAGACCTGCAATAGTGACAAACTTTGGGGCGTCTGACCAAGAGGAGCAGAAAAAGGTACCAGGAAGTAATACCAGGTACGAGAAACTACAAAAAACACTTTGAAATAACAGGAGAATGTAGTGTGTAACTCTGACCAGTACATCAGGATGGCTTTGGGTTGTGCTTTTGTTTTTGGTTGTGCTGATGGTTGTTGACCTGGGGGGTCCAGGAAGCCCTGAACAGCCTGTCACACACTGGAGCCTTTTCTCACCTGCAGTGTTAATTACAACCTGGAAGACAAACGCTGATGCAGACTAAATGCACGACGTGGTAGGAAAATGGTTTCCACCTTTATACACGTAACAGGCAAAAGATACTAACCTCAAAACTGATTCTACAAGAAATAAATAGTAGACTAGGAGGAAAAGCAGAAACATAAGCAGTAATGTATGAAATATATATCCAACCTATTTGTATAATAGACACAAAAACATGTAAGTGAAAGCATAAAAAAATATGGACTTCCCTGGTGGTCCAGTGGCTAAGACTCCACGCTCCCAATGCAGGAGACTTGGGTTTGATCCCTGGTCAGGGAACTAGATCCCGCAGGCATGCCGCAACTAAAAGTTGGCATGCTGCAACTAAGAAGCCCGCATGCCACAACTAAAGATCCCACGTGCCGCAACTAAGACCCGACGCAGCCAAATAAATATATTTTTTAAAAAGCATTAAAAAAAGTCTAAGATTACACACTAAATTTTAACGGCAACCAGGAATAAAAGTGGGGAGGTGAGTGGGAAAGGAGAATTTTCACCACTTCTTAGCCGATGTATTTCTGCAGTGTTCTTACGAGAGAACATACTCTACTTGAATAGGTGTTTAAAATTTTAAAAAAGTTATTATTAATGTTCAAAGTGCTTTAACGTCAGGATATTCATCACAACCCAACTGGAAAGAACCTCCTCGTGATTTTAAGAGTCTCCTACGATCTTTCTAATGGCTCACCGCGTCTGTCTAAGATTACGTTTCAACCCTAACTCGTCAGCAGTTTCTGTCTGCAGGAGTTCTGCGACAGGAAGGGACCCCGGTGGGGCGGAGGACCAGCCGTCCAGGCCCCACCACCGTGGTTCTGGGTCTCCCACGCCTCCTTGCTCACCGGCTAAAGCTCCCAGCTACAGCCACCTCCCGAGCGCCCTGGAGCCCAGCCGGCGAGGCGAGCTCGCCAGCCTGGCTCCCCTCTCGGGAGGCACCGCGCGGCGCCGGCCCCGCGCTCGCGAACCCCAGCCACGCGGGCGCCAGGCCCGGGTACTGACCGCGGCCGGGGGCCAGCAGGCTGCTCAGGTGGGGGACGCTCAGCCGCCGCAGCCGGTCCAGCTTCTCCCGCAGCTCGCGCACCTGGCTGTCCGAGCGGCTGACCCTCTGGCGCAGGGCCCTCAGCTCGCCGTTCTTCTTCTCCACCTGCTCCTGCAGGCAGCACACCTGGCTCTTGCTCTGGCGGGAGGAGAAGCAGTAGGAGTGCAGCGAGTCGATGAGCTTGCAGGCCCCCGACGCCGACAGGATGACCTCGTTGATGGACATGGGGCTGGCGTCGCTGTGCTCGCTCTGCACGGCCTCGGCCGCCGGCTTCGGGGTCACGTCGGTCGGAGGCGCCGAGGGGCCCTGCACGGGCTTCTGCGGTGTGGCCGTGAGCGATGAGCTTGCCGTGGGGGGCGCGCGTGGCGGGCTCTGCGCCGGCCCCTTGTCGGGCCCCGGGCTGCTCCCGCTGCAGCCGGGCTCGGCGTCTCTCTTCGGCCTCTTGCGGTCCACGGGCTCCCGGGGGATGGCCGGCCTCTCACGGGCGTGCTTGGAGGAGAAACTGTAGGAATGAAGCGAGCCGATGAACTTGCAGGCCCCGGACCCCGGGGGGGTAAAGTCATCCACGGAAATGCCGCTCCTGTCCACCAGGCCCCCGTCCGGGGAGGTGGCATTCTCGTCGCCGGCATCCACAGCACAAGCGTTGGCTTCTCCCCGGCTGCCGGACGCGGTGGCGGAGGCCGGACCGGCATCTGCGTGTCCTTCCGGAGGCTGTCGGGCCCGCTGCGGACCGGCGGCCTCCCGGGTGGCCCTGGCTGCGGCTCTGCCCTGTGACGCGGCCCGCTTCAGCTTGCGGGACTCGGGCTTGGCCATCAGGCTTTCACTCGAGGACGACGACGACGACGACCCTGCAGCTGCCTTCCCGTCGGCAATGTCACTTGCATGTGCCCTCAGACCCCCCGAGGCCTTCCTGGCGTCCTTTCTCCGGGGGCGGCCATGGCCTCCGGGCCCCCTTTTCTTCTCAGCCAGGTGGAAGATGGACGGCACGGCCGTGGGCTTGAGCAGGCGGTGTTGATCCTCCAGTCTCTTGGAGAAGCTATCTTTGGTGAAATGTTCACTACAGAGAAAAGAATACTTAGTGGGCGTCCAGTTATCCCTCTGAACAGCCTTCAACCACTGGATCAGACGTTTTGAGTCCTTTAGGGGGAATCTGCAAGACAAATGACAAATTAGAAAAAAATAATTAAGTGCCTTCCCCTACTACTATCAACTATAAAAGCAGAACAAGTGTATTTGCAAACACCCAAACCTGTGCTGACTTTACCCATTTAAAAACTTAACGAAGAACTAAGGAATACCTTCTACTTGCAATTTATTACTGAAATAGAAAGATGAAAGGCACTGTCTGCCCTTAAGAAGCTTACAGTCCGTAGGGTGGATAAAGAGTGAAGGTGAATACCTCCTCCCAGGCTGTGATAAATGCCCTGCAGGGATACAGAATCCTTGGAGAGACAGCACCAGATGGCATCACGACAGCGGGAAACGCTTCAGGAAGCCCTGGAAATAGTTCCTAGAAGCTCATAGCTGGCCAACCCTCCTGGTGTGCCTGGGATACAGGACTTGGGGTGCTCAAAGGAAGATGGTTGCCCCTCCCCCCCCCCCCATTTAGAAGTCAAGCCAAGCGTCAGACAGCAGAGATGGGAGCAAGAGGCCAGGAGAGCGTCCCAGACACCCCCACGTGCCCCAGCTGCGGCTCGAGGAGCCGAGGACACGAGACCAGCTCGCAGAGCAGGCGAGTCTCAACAGCCACGGCTCTGCGGCTCCCTCTGAAAAGCAACCAGTCCCTGGCAGATACTGAAAAAGACACTTAATGATCATTTTTTTCTTATTCAGGCAAGATGTCTACTTAGAAAACTCTGGCGAAACTACACATACGAGGGTGGGAGTGGGGCGGCCATTCCGGAGGGCTGTTCTGCTGCACCTGAGGTCACCTAAGCCACCTGACGCTGCTGGGGATCAGGACCGCGGGGACACCAACTCCTCACGAAGCTTCAAGCAGCAGGACCCTCTAAATTTCCTCACTGCTTTGGGAGCCCGTTACCCGAAGCTCCCCTCCACCCCCAGCTCCCACGTCCTCGGCCATTATGAATGCCAACAGCAGCCTTCTCTGCAATGCTTTGCCTCCGTTTTCAAATACAGTAACAAAACTAAGGGCTCTGAAGGAAACTCAAGTAAGCATGCTGGCTGACCGCTGAAACAACCTGCTGTTACTATCTTGATAGGTTGTAACGACTGAGGACTAACACAAACCACCATGAACTTTCAGTAAGACTACACAACAAATGTCCTCCAGGTTTTCAAAACTTGAACACCATCCCGCAACATCAAAAGGAAAACAGAAAAGTATCCGGAAGGAGGTTTTTAAGGTGGAGTTTCTTCTGCTCACGGTTCTGGTACCTCCAGCGTGGAAGTCGTAGAAAAGGACTCGCTGTAACGGGCTGAATTCCGGAGCCTTCACGAAGCAGGCCAGGCCAGAGAGAAGGCCAGTCCCTGCCCTGCCTCGGGCCGGCTTCCGTGGGCGCCCACGGAACGGAGCCCTCCACGGCTCGCAGCTAAGCCCCGGCGAGGAGCGGGCTGGGCCGGCCCCACGCAGGATGCTGCCAGGGACCTCCCGGGACTCACCTCCGCGCGGCAGGGCTACCTTCCCCGAGGCCGACCGCGAGACCCCTTCTAGGACACAGCGTCTGGAGCGCGTGTTAATCCATGAGGCACATTTGCTCGGCCACATCTCTGATCGCAGAGATCAAGACGGGCTCCCCCGCGACGAAAAAAGCAGAAAACTCACAGCAAACGCAAGACGACAACCGACCGAAGGAAGCGCGTTTCCAGAACACACCGTTTCGGTTGGCGGCACCAACCCGAACCCATGGGGCGCAGGGTGGCCACAGGGTGGTGGAGGGGCTGCCGAGGCCGCGGCGTGGGCGCCGGGCGGCCTCCGAGTGGGCATGGGGCGCGCACCGGCGGCCGAGGGTCGCGGGGGTCGGGTGGCCACGGATGGAAGCCGCCGGCCGCGGTGGCCCGAGGCGCCCGGCCCAGAGACGCCGGCCGGGCCAAGGTCACACAGCGCCGCGCTGACTCACTCGCGGGACCGGCCCGGGGCCCGCGCCCTGAGCGACCCCGCGTCCGACCGGGCCGCGCGGCCTCAGTCTCCCCGCGGGGCCGGGCCGGGCCGAGCCGGGACGGGCGGGGGCGTGGCCCGCGGGCCGCGCGGGCGGCGGGCCGGCGGCGGCGGGCGGGGCCCGGTTACCTGTGGAAGGAGACGGCGCGCTTTTCCCCCTTGCCCTGCCGGTTGGAGCAGTTCGCGGCCGCGCAGCAGATCACCATCTCGGGCCTCGGGCCGCCGCACCGCCGCCAGGCTCCGGCCCTCCTCTCGCCGCGCCGAGCCCCGGGCGGGACCGCCCCGAGGGGAGGGCGCGCGGCGACACGGCTGCGGGACGTGGGAGCCAGCCCCGCGGCTCCCGCCGTACGGCAAGATGGCGGCGCCCGGCCGCCCGCCGCCCGGCCGCCAGGCCCGGCCCTCGGCGCGCCCTGGATACCCGGCACCTGGCGGGGCGCAGCCCACGGCTCGCGGCGTCTGGGGTGGGCGGGGGCGCCCCGGACCGGCAGCGCCCTGTGGAGACATGGCGCGCGGGGGGGCATCCGTACGGCAAGATGGCCGCGCCGGCGGGCCTGAGGGCACGACGGGCTCACGCTCCCGCCCCGGTGCCCTGCTGCCCACTCGCGCCTGCTTTAGCTGCCCCGGCGGCTCGCTGGTGGGATCCCCGGAAGCACGACGCAGGCCGCCGTGGAGCCGAGCGCGCGGGCCCAGGCCTCCGCGCTGGGTCCGCCGTACGCCAAGATGGCGGCGGCGCACTTCCGCCGCGTACTTCCGGCCCCGCCCGCGCCCGCGCCCGTTCGGTCCGGATTGGCCACGGCGGCGGCCCGTCGCGTCGCTCTGCGGAACCGTCGGAGCGACGCCGCGCTCAGTCGGCGGCTCTGGAGGGAAGATGGACGCAGGTGAGGGCCGGCGGGGCGTGGGGGGGACCGGGGCGGCGCTCACCGGGCCGCTTGGCGCCGGGGCCTGGGCCGGGGCTTCGCCTGCGCGGCCTGGGCGCGGGGCGGAGCGGGGCCCTGGGGCGGAGCGGGGCGCGGGCGGCGTCCGCGGGAGGCCGGCGCGGGTCTGACAGCCCAGTTTGCGTGTCTCGCGCTTTTCTGGGCCGCCCTCAGCGCCCCGGTCGCCGGTCCCCCGGGTCCGCGGCCGGCTCGGACGATCGAGGCAGCGCGACGTCCGGGACGGCGGGTCGGGACGCCAAGCGGTGCTGGGGGCCGGGCGGAGCCGGTCCATGACACTGCGGTGGGGAAGCTTTTGTCCCTTCGTTAGGAGTTACGAAGGGGAGACTTTAACTCTTATAAAGTTACGGGGGTGGGCTGGAGGCGAGCAACATGCTCCACCACTCAAAACATACGCATTTTTTTTTTTTTTCAAATTCAGTGATCAGTAGATGACCTAAGCGTTTTCCGTGACTGAAAAGACAGACTGAATCCATCTTATCATGTCTTAACTCTCTAACACAAAGTGTGCGGGGTCTGGGGTGGGAGGGTGTGTGCGTATACGTACGTATGTGTATATCTGTGGATGTGCTGTTTTGCTCTGTTTCATCATGTTTCTGCTCCAGGGGGGAGAATTGTTTAATTTTTGCTGGCACGCTATTTTGGATTTTGTCCAGTATCCTTGAAAGCATTCTTACACCTTGAAAAGCCCTCTTTTTCATCCCACAGCAGTTTTAGTTCTTCTATAACCTGTAGGGAGTGATTTGTGTTCAAGTATCCCCCCATCTGTAAAAACTTTCTTCTGGTTTAATTCCACCTACCATTCTGGATGGCATTGTTTTTGCTTCATTTTTTTTTTTCCTGGCAGCTGCAATGTAAACTTAGTGAACTCTCAGTTTGGAAACTGTAATATAGACCTGTATGGCCAATATTTCAGTGACTTGTGGCATCTTGTCACTGAAGTGTGTTAGGTAGTAGGACAGAATGGTAGCCATGACTCTGGAAAGATGATGTTAACCAGATGTATTGTGAAGTTGTTCAAAACAGGAAAAGTACTAGGCCCGGGGTTGGGGAAGGAATAGAATTATTTAGTTGGCTACTTTCTTTTAGGTTATGACTGCTTGGGTGCCTAAGAGCATTCACTTGGGAGACTCGGTTAGGATGGAAGGCACAGTTTTGTGATGGTCGTTTTACGTTAAACGTGAAAACCATCATGTTAAAGTTGAGTAGCCGCATGGTGATACCCTCATGGGACACTGATCACTGCTTCAAAGCAGAAAAAGTGTTTGCGTTTGAAGGTCTCTCTTGATGCTAGTAAAAACGTATATGATATTTGTAGGGTGTTGTGGAGAGTGTTCTTTCTGACGTGGTGCTGTACCACCTTTTAGGATGATTAATGGTCCAGCCTCCCCTGACCCCTGGAGTCCTTACAGGTTCTGCCTTCCTTGCCAGATGTTATGCAGTTCCTGGTTGTCTTTATAGTCATCCATTCAATAACTATACTTATTACTGAGTGTGGGTTTGTGTCTGGCATTGTTCTAGACCCTGGGGCTAGAGAAGTGAACGAAATAGATAAAAACCGTGTGCTGGCTGACATGCTAGACATGACACCCACGGTGTGGCTCGTGGGAGGGTGACATGGGTCAAGCAGGAGGGGTTTGCAGTCGCCAGGATGGCCCGGAAAGGTCTCACCACAGAGGTAACTTTTGACCAGGACTCAGAAGCAGTGCAGGCGGAGGGCAGGTGTCCTGCTCCGGGAGCAGCCAGTGGCCAGTGAGGCCAGGGTACAGTGGGGGGGGGGGGGGGTGAGAGAGCTGAAGGTGGAGCAGTGAGGCGGCCCAGGCGAGGCCTTGTTGGCTCGTGGTGCTGGCATCTGAGCTGGCTGGGGGTGCTTCGGAGACTTTTGAGAGGAGGAGTAACGCGACTTGCTCGGGCTGCTCTCCTGCAGACGGGCGACGGCGAGGCCAGGAGACCAGTTACGAGGCTGTTGCAGTACGCCGCGCGCGAGCCCTTGGAGGCCTCGGTCAGCGTGGGGAGAGGGCGTTGACCTCTGGCTGCCTCTGCAGGTTGAGACAGTGGGGCTGTACCAGTGGGACGTGGTGAGGGCGGGGTGGAGAGGGAGGAGTTGGAGGTGGTGTGAGGTTTATGGCTTGAGCTGAGAAACTCATTTGGGGAGACTTGGGGAGATCCCGCTTGGTGGGGAGCTGTTAGCGGTTTGGTCTTGTACATGGTGACCATGAGGTACCTGCTAGATGTCCATGTTGTGACATCCAGAGAGCCTTGGGTCTGCAGGCCTGGAGCTGAGGGAGGAGGGTGGGCTGGAGGTAGAAGTGTGCGGGGGCCACTCTGGACGAGGTCACTGAGGGTCTGAGTGTGGGAGGAGAGAGACAGAGCTGGGGATGGGGCCCTGGGGCTGCTGCGTAGAGGTCTGAAGGCGGCAGGCAGGCCTCAAGCACTGTCCGTTCAAACACGCTCCAGGGGCTTCCCTGGTGGTGCAGTGGCTGGGAATCCGCCTGCCAATGCAGGGGACACGGGTTCGAGCCCTGGTCTGGGAGGATCCCACATGCTGCGGAGCAACTAAGCCCATGCGCCACAACTACTGAGCCTGCGCTCTAGAGCCCACGAACCACAACTACTGAAGCCCGCACGCCTAGAGCCCGTGCTCCGCAACAAGAGAAGCGACCGCAATGAGAAGCCCTCGCACCGCGATGATGAGCGGCCCCCGCTCGCTGCAACTATAGGAAAGCCCGTGTGCAGCAACGAAGACCCAACGCAGCCAAAACGAAACGCTCCAGTTGGCACTTAAATCCACATGCTGTCCGTTCCTTGAGGACAGAGCCGGTGTCTTGTGCTTCATCTCCGGTGCCTTGCGTTGTGTCTGGGTGTGTGGCTGGCGATCGAAGAAGCAGAACTTGAATTGGTGTTAACGCACACATCCCTGTCCTGTAGATGTTCCTGGGCTGCAGAGTCTGTGTATAACGGAAGTCCAGTGTGTTGGTGTAAAGTGTGGCTGATGAGGGCAGCTCACTGCAGGGCAGCGGGGCTCACTGTGGACGCTCTGTCCAGCGCGGTCACTGAAGCGGCGTGTGCAGTATTCTTATGCCGCTGAAGTTCCAGCTTCTCTTCCCTTCCATCCTCCTTCCTCCCTTCCTTCCTTTTTTCATTCAGAACTGAACCACCAGCGTTTTCATATAAACTATTTGGGATTTGAAAAAACTAATTATTTGCAAACCTGTTATCTTTTTTTTTTTTTTAATAGGTGTTCAACTTTTTTCCAGATTTTATGTTTTTGGTATTTATTTTAAATTTTTTATTTATTATTTAGTTTTGGCTGTGTTGGGTCTTCGTTTCTGTGTGAGGGCTTTCTCCAGTTGCGGCGAGTGGGGGCCACTCTTCATCGCGGTGCGCGGGCCTCTCACTATCGCGGCCTCTCTTGTTGCGGAGCAGAGGCTCCAGACGCTCAGGCTCAGTAGTTGTGGCTCACAGGCCCAGTTGCTCCGCGGCATGTGGGATCTTCCCAGACCAGGGCTCGAACCCGTGTCCCCTGCATTGGCAGGCAGATTCTCAACCACTGCGCCACCAGGGAAGCCCCCCAAACCTGTTATCTTAAACATAAACATTTTCTGAAGGAAAGGAAGATCCCTTCTTTTAATTTTATTCATAAAGCATATATAATATATGTATTTACGGAGTATAATCTCTCAGAAACATAAGCATTTTGGGGAAATGTCTTTGAAATGTGGTACATTACACAGAGCTCTAAACGAAAAGTAACGGTGCATAATTTTTGTGGTTCTCCCTGGTTGAGTTATGTAATTGGGACTAAGTCTTCTGGTTACATTTATTGAGCACAGTTTGCTATTTTCTACCACATTAATAACATTAAATTGAAACATTTTAAAAATGGAATTGCCATTCTGTTAAAAGGCTTTCCACTTCCTCTTCTGGGTGTGATCAGGGACACCCTAGGGAGGAAGAGGTGGAAAATCAGGCGTCTGGGACCCAGGTGACCAGGTGGGAAAAGTGTTACTGAAAGGCTTCTTTCTCAAGGTGGATGGTGCCTGTCTTGCTTCTTCTGTGTGTCATCTTATTTCAAATTAAAATCATGGGACTTCCCTGGTGGCGCAGTGGTTAAGAATCCGCCTGTCAGTGCCGGGGACACGGGTTCAAGCCCTGGTCCGGGAAGATCCCACATGCCGCGGGGCAACTAAGCCCGTGCGCCACAACTACTGAGCCTGCGCGCCTAGAGCCCGTCCTCTGCAACAAGAGAAGCCACCGCAATGAGAAGCCCGCGTACTGCAACGAAAAGTAGCCCCAGCTCGCCGCAACTAGAGAAAGCCCGTGCACAGCGACAAAGACCCAGCGCAGCCCAAAATTAATTAATTAATAACAAAAAATAATTAAGTTTAAAAAAAGATTAAAAAAAATTAAAATCATTACCTGGGCATCTGGAGACTGGCATTCTTTGGGAAGTTGGGCTCCTTTTAACTCAGGAGGTGTGTGAACTTCAAATGAAATGATGTGGGATGTGAAGGTGCTGAGGTTATCACAGGGCTGGGGTGTGAGACGAGGGAGCCCTCTGGGCCGAGTGCGGAGGCTGCTGGCCTCAGTCCCCAGTGGAGCTGGTCAGTCTGAGAACAGAGTCGATGAAGGAACCTTCGAGGGGGGGCTCCTCGTGTTGGTTGGTCTCTGTGAAGCTTAGTGAGTGTGAACTTTAGTTTTAAAATGGAAAAGTATCAGTTTTTCTGTTGGAGTCTTTTGTGGACTGGTGTTCTGTAATGTTTTCTGTTCTGCACAAATATGAATACATATTTGTGCCTAAATTAATACCGGTGATAAAACAAAAGTGTTGTTTGGTTCAGGGAAGGGGGAATTTAATTTCATCTTGTAAGTAATGAGGTCTGAGATCACACGAGGAAGAGGCACAGGAGGTGCTCAGAGCCATGGTTGGGGGTTGCCCACGGTGCTGGAGCCCATCCTGTGTTCTCACCCCACTGGGCAGAGCTGGCAGCTTCTCCCCATTTCGTGGGTGAGGAAACTGAGGCTTAGAGATTTGAGTCAGGTGTCATACAGCTAGCGTGTGGGTTCTCTGTCTCCAAAATCAAATCTTAATACAAATTAGAAAGTTGAACACTGGAGGTGAATGGAATTCAGAAAAGTCTTTCCTTTCTCCGTTACAGAGGCTGAGCCGAAGGTCAGGGAGCTGGGGGTCCGGTCCAGGTGCCCCGGCCCGTGGCCTCGCGGCTGGGTGTCGGGAGGGAGGGTTGGTCCCGTCCTCTGCGCAGGCCCGTGGGGACTTTCTGACAGCGGCCCAGGAATGAGGCCCTCCGCTTGCTGCTCTTCTGGTTGAAGCCGCCGCAGGTCCGTGGACTCTGTGCTGGTTTCCGGGGTGGAAGCCTGAGGACAGTGAAGCAGCCCGGGAAGTGGCCGGCGGCCCTGCCCTTGCGAGCGGGCTCCGTTACCGGGTCCAGGTCTGGTAAAGTCACTCAGGCGGTGGATGTCGTCCCGGGTGCTGCACCTCCCTGTGGTCGCGGGCTGTGGAGACGAGGTCTCCTACCCGCTTCAGTGATGCCCCGCGTGCGCTGCCCGTCGCCACCCAGTGAGGATCGGAGCTCCTCGCGTGTGTGGACGTGTTTCTTCCTCCCGTGAGCCTCGAGGAAAGCAGCACCACTCCTGCTTTGCCAGCGAGGAAACGGGCGCGGAGGGTTCCCAAGGAGGGAGCGTCGGACTTCTGGCCCCACACGCGGTCAAGTTCAGGGTGCGCTGTTCGGACGCTCCGCCCGGTGCCCTGTGTGGCACGGAGAGCGGGAGCGGGGCCTGCGGGGTGTCTGCGGCAGGTTCAAGAGGCAGGTGTGACCCGCACCCAACAGGGGGCAGGACTCGGGTGGTCCTGCCGTCAGGAGGTGCAGGGAGGTGTGGGCCCAGGGGACTCGGGGACCACCTGCACTGTCACCTCCCGGCTGCACCTGAGCTGCCGGGCCCTGCGGCTGCCACCTGCCCATTTTTTCCCTTCAGGTGCCTCACGCAGTGAAGACGCTGAGGCTGAGGCTGCACCGCCCGTTATTTTGTTAGTTACAACAGGAAGCTCCGTGATGTGTTCTAACTTAATGGGTAGGATACCTGTTGCTACCTTCCCTTGGAAGTTGGCTTTGTTGCCTATAAAGTTGGCTTGTTTTACCCTGAGAAATGTGCCTGCTTTGCATGTGGTGTCTTTGGGTATGAAAAAACCCCTCCACTGCAGGGCGGCCGGCCGTCGTCACCTGGCTTTCAGAACGAGCCTTGTTTCCTTCTCTTCCTTATCTGCTTGTCTCCCTCGTGGTGGTAGTTTCCTCACTGTGGGAAGCTAGGTTTCTCAGGAGTGTCTCAACGGTCCTTTGATGCGTGCCGCGTCCCTCTGTCGCCCAGAGCCTCCAGCGTTTAGAAGGCATGTCTGCCTTCAGTTCAAGGCTGCAGTCTCGGTGGGGTCTCGGTCCAGCAGGGGGAGAGTTGCCGTCCCACAGTGCTGTCCGTTGAAATCAGGTCTTGCTTGCGTGCTTTTTCCTTGGAGTAACCTTTGTGGGTTTTGAGTGTACATATCATTTAAGCCTCGAGGTCAGAGAAGGCCGTGCTTTCTGAAGATGTGGGGTGGCTTTCGAGGGGCAGCAGAGACACGTGATGTTTTCAGCTCCTTGAAAAGGTAGAACTTTAATTCATCTCAGCTCGGTTTTTATAATCACCTGCAGAAACAAGTAATCTTATGTAAAAAAGGGGAGAGAGAAACTTGGACATTAAATTGTTTACTCCTGATCCCAGAGCGGCCTGGCCGACAGCGTCTGGGGAAGCGTGGAGAAGCAGACGCATCAGAGCAGGGCCCCTGCCTTGCACCCGCCCTCTGGGCGGCAGAGCTCGCTCTGGAAGCACGCGACTCCTCTGACCCTGTAGGAGTTCCGGTGAAAAGAAAAAAGGCAGAGCTGGGTCTGGGTTCCCAACGTTTGAGAATTCTATTTTTTTTTTTTTGCAAGGGGGAAGATCCCTTTTTAAAAATAATTAATTAATTAATTAGTTTTGGTTGCGTTGGGTCTTAGTTGCGGTACGGGGAATCTTTCGTTGCGGCGCACGGGCTCAGTAGTTGCGGTGCACAGGCTTAGTTGCCCCGCAGCATATGACATCTTAGTACCCCGACCAGGGATCGAACCCGCGTCCCCTGTATTGGAAGGCATATTCTTAACCACTGGACCACCAGGGAAGTCCCAGTTTGAGCATTTTTGAAGCGGTGAACACAGGGCCTTCTGTTGATGCGGATTTGTTCATTTAGTGAGCGCTGCTTTCCCAACCCTGTGACTGTGAATTTGCTGTGCATCCAGTTAATCCTTTTGGGTGTAGTAAAATTGCTTGTCTTCGTCCTTGATGTTAGTGACACCAGCTGACCTTGGAGCCTTTTGTCTGCCAGCCTCCTCGTGAGCCCCTCATGGGAAGGGTTTCAGGGACACTTCAGCGCTGCGCTGCAAGGGCATCCTGTGACGTGTTCCGTTTTATGGGTGAGGGGCTTTCCACACCGAGGGGCTAAGTGCCTGCTCGGGAACTGCAGCCCGTGAAGGCCGGAGCTGGGAGGTTGTGGGGTGTGGGCTGGCAGGGATGTGCGTGCAGCAGGACACTGTGAGGCCCTGAGACGTCTGGGTGGGGCGCTGTGACCACCGTGTGGAAAAGGATGAAGAAGAAACCGCAGGTGTGGCGTGGCTTCATTTATGGATCTACACATACAGGCTTCTGGAAGGAGAGTCAGTGCTGGGCACAAAGCTGAGGGTGATTTTTTACATTTTGTAGTCTTCAGGGTTTGTTTTTTTTTTTTTTTTATAAATAGCATATGTCATTTTTACCAAAAGGTAGGGCTGTTGAAAAACTCAGGTGTGGGGGAAACGCATTTAATATCTTTGATTTTCCAAAGAGTTGAGTGGAGTTGCAGGTGAAGGGTAAGAGAGCACTTTGGAGCTGGCGAGGCAGCAGCTGGGGAGATGGGGTACCCGGGACACACCGTGTGCCCCTCACCTCGCGGGCAGTGGCTGAGCTGTGTCGCCTCCGGGGCCGTGTGCAGAGGGAGGGTGTCCTCCGCCGGAGCTCCGGGGCGGGAGGGACGCGGCCTCTCGAGCTTCCTTGAGGAAGCCCCACAGAAGGGGGTGCTCACGGAGGGGGCGCTCAGGGCTTGGAGCACAGCAGGTGGCCGCGGCCGCGCGCACGGCGCCTCCTTAGGAAGTCGGGGTGCGCCCCCCAGGTTCCAGGCCTCGCGGCGCCCGGGGCCCTGGAGGGCTTTGCACTGGTTTTGGGAGGTCAGTGTCCCTCCCAGGAGTAGCGCTCTGCCCCTCTGCCGCTCACTGCGTTACGACTCCTAACCCAGAAGTCGGGATGGCCTCGGAGCCCTGGGGCGGCCAGGAGAGCTTGCTCGACCTTCTGTGCCATCTGGGGCCGCCCTCCTGTACAGAGATAAAGGTTTGGGCTCTTGTGTTTTTATCTTTTTAGAGTTAAATCTAAAACAGCTAAGGGCTTAAACCAGGTGCCTTTTTTTCCCCTCCTTTCTGTGCCCTGGGCCTGGCCCCCAGCTGGTCTCTCACCCTTGGGTCTGCCAGACAATGACTCTGTCTTGAATTTGAGAGGCTCAAGAAGTGGGTGCAGGGCCACTGCCGGGTCGTGAGTGTTTGATTTCTCAGTGTAGTGGTGTGGCTGGTGCACTGAGCTGCACAATTCCACGTGGGCTCTGTGTACAGAGATGCTATAAATGATCTCTGATACTGTTTTATGAAATCATAGAACTGTCATCAGAGTGTGTCTTTGGTTTCCATAGCTACTCTGACCTACGACACTCTCCGATTTGCTGAGTTTGAAGATTTCCCCGAAACCTCGGAGCCTCTTTGGATCCTGGGTAGAAAGTACAGCATCTTCACAGGTACCAGCCCTGCCGGAGCCTGCTGTGCTCTGCGTGCTCAGTCTGCAGAAAGAACTGTTCGGTGATGCTAGTTATCTGCTATCTCTCTGTACCATGTGCCCTAGAAACTTACGGCTGTGTGTGCATGTTTCTTCTCTCGAACGCTCTCTAGAGAAGGACGAGATCTTGGCCGACGTGGCGTCGAGACTTTGGTTTACATACAGGAAGAACTTCCCGGCCATCGGTGAGTACTGTCTGCTACAACGTGGGATGAAGTGCGTGTGGTTCAAGCGGAAAACTTAGGTTTCTAGCTTTGACTTCAGTGTGTCAAGTACTTGTCACTTGGTGTCATCCTGAGGCAACCCTAGTTAAATAAACCGGCTGAGGTCTTGCGCCTGGTGGTGGCAGAGCTGGATTCCAGACCCAGGGCTCCTGATTCTGCTGAGGCAGTGATGTTTCTGACTGTAGGCCACACTCTATTACTGGGGCCTAAAATCTGGATAATGGGTCACGACTGGCATTTGAAACGTAGAGCAGAACCGGGTGGGAGGCGGTGTGGCATGTCACGTGGCGCTGCAGCCTGCTGCCGGGGGGGCTCGTATGCCTGTGCATCTGGCGTTGCCTGGGTCGTAGCTGTACAGCGTGCTTCTTGCTGTTGGGCCAGGATGTTGGGACGCCCTTGCTCCGTACCTGCTGCCTTTTCTAGTATCTCCCACACCTAGTTGTGGTGGGAGCTGAAGGTGGATGTGACGTGTTTCACATAATACGAAAGCATGTTCCATTGAAGTGATTCTCCTCGCGGTACCCCTGGAGGTAGACAGATGGGGCCCGGCTCCGCGCCTGGCCTCTGCCAGTTGGAGAACCCCAGGCCGGAGGTTCAGGACCAGGAGACGGCCCTGCCTTGGTGGCCTGTCTCGGTTGGTCCCACTCCTAGATGTGCTTCCATCCGTCCCCCAGAGCTCGATGTCCGGGAACGCTGGAAGGTAGGGGATGTGGCCACTGTCACCAGGGTTAGTGTCTAGCGACAGGGCTTGTCAGACATGCTCGGGGAATGTTGGTTCATCCAGCAAGTTGTCCTTTCACCCCTCCTTGGCCCTGGACGCAGGGGCGGGGTCGCCTGGCCTGTGAGGCGCGCTCACTGTGCTGTCAGGAGGACGGACCCCTGACCCACAGCGTCCTGAACCCACAGGGCTCTGAACCCACAGGGCTCTGAACCCACAGGGGCTCTGAACCCACAGGGCTCTGAACCCACAGGGGCAGGACGGGCTGGAGGGCAGCCCTGTGTTTGGAAAAGCCATCGGGGGGAGCG
Organism: Balaenoptera acutorostrata; assembly: GCF_949987535.1. Classification (NCBI taxonomy): domain Eukaryota; kingdom Metazoa; phylum Chordata; class Mammalia; order Artiodactyla; family Balaenopteridae; genus Balaenoptera; species Balaenoptera acutorostrata. Next base: position 94,884,990 of record NC_080071.1, read on the forward strand.
CAGTGGCTCTCCCGGCCGTGTGGCCTGTGTCGGCCTTGGCCGCGTGGAGCCCACCGTGTGGGGTGTGGGTGGGTGGGCGGGGTGGAGTCCACGTGGGCGGGGGCTGTTTCTGCGCACCCGGCTCTGCCTACCCCGGTCCTGCTGCTGCCCCGGGAGGCGGGCCTTGTCCCCTGCGCCTGTGTGCGGGAGGGGCTGCTGGAGGGGCGGGCAAAGGATGCAGCCCCCCCACGGCGGCCTGCGTGGTCTCAGCCCTGTTTCCTGTCATCTTCGGGCCTGTCTCGCGCACACCTGGTACCGCGGTGCCCGGCGTCAGCGTCTCCCTGTGCCCTGGCCGACGGACGGCGTGTTCTCCATTTCTCATGAGGCTGAGCATTTTTCCATGTTTCTTTTCTCTCTGTGACTTGTTCACGTCTTGGCCCATTTTGAGGGGGTTGTTAGGACATTTCACTTCCCAGCAAACGCAGCCTTGGCGTGAGCAGGTTCAAATGGCGTGTGTCGCCTGACACGGAGGTGACCCGTGCGTGGGCTCTTGGCCTCGGTCTGACGGTGAGTGCCTCTCTCTCTCTGTCCATGGCAGGGGGCACCGGCCCCACCTCGGATACGGGCTGGGGCTGTATGCTGCGGTGTGGACAGATGATCTTTGCCCAAGCCCTGGTGTGCCGGCACCTGGGCCGAGGTGAGTCAGCGCTGGGGCGGCCACGTCCTCAGGAAGCGAGGAGGATGGTGGGGTGAGGTCAGCGGAAGTGGATCACCACGAGACGCTTTAGGATTTGGGGTTTTCTTCAGCGATGACCCAGTGGTTCTCGTTGATTGAAGAAAGTGGCTTTAAAGAAATGCTGATAAACGTTTGTCTTGTAGAAATTATTTTTAAACTACTGAACCATTCTCTCCTTGCTGTATGGATTTGTCTTGATGTGTTGGCATCTGTGTATTTGAAATCCCGGAGAACTCGGTTCTTAAATTTAGAAAGGTTCACAAGAGGTTTGGATACCACGAGCGCCTTAGAAAACTGAAGGCTTCTTGCCTGTATTTTGGTGAAACTGAACTTGTGCACGTGTCTCCCGTAGACTGGAGGTGGACGCGGCGGGCGAGGCAGCCGGACAGCTACTTCAGTGTTCTGCGCGCGTTCCTGGACAGGAAAGACAGCTGCTACTCCATCCACCAGATAGGTGGGGGGTCGCGGCGCGCCGGCCCCGTGCCTTGGGGTGCTGCGGTGTTGGGTCCCCAAGAGCTCTGCCGTGCCGTGAGGCGCAGGCCAGTGGGGTGGGGACGGCCCCGGGCCCATGGTGAAGTGCTGCTCTGCGCCCCGTCTCTGGACACCAACTTGGTGGCCTTGGAGGCCAGTCCTCTCGGGCTCCGGCCGGGAGTCCGGGCGCTCTTCTGTCTTAATCCAGCTTCTGAGCGTCGTGTTTCCACCTGTAGACGGAGGTGCGGGTAGAGCCCTGAACTCGCTCACCTGAGCCGTGTCCCCAGGGCTGCTGCTCGGTGGAGGTCTGTGGGGAGGGAGCACCTTGAGGAGGAGCCTCTCCCTTGGGGAGGAAGCGTCCTGTGCCCGTCAGGAGCTCATGCCCAAGGCAGGCTTCCTGTGACGCGCTGCTCACGCCGCACGTGCTGGGACGGGCCTCTGCGAGGCGCGGGGAGGGGTGTGGGGTTGGCGGGGCGCGCGTGCCGCTGACTGGCTCTGTCTCCCGCAGCACAAATGGGAGTCGGCGAGGGCAAGTCCATCGGCCAGTGGTACGGGCCCAACACCGTCGCCCAGGTCCTCAAGTACGTGCTGAGCGCGCCCCCCCTCCCTCCGGGTCAGCACGGATACCTGGGCGCCCAGCCTCGCCTGAGTCTGTGCTGCTGAAGGAAATAGGGGTCTCGTCCTCGTTTCAGGACCCTCAGGAGGGTCCTCAGAGGTGACCGTGCCGGTGGTCTTGTAAACTGGAACTTCCCTTCCTAGTGAGGCTGAATGCCTTCATCCGGATGCAGCCACTGGATCGGGCCTTTGCTCCTTGTGTGCCGCGTGCCCTCCTGTGCCGTGGTGTCTGGTGGCCTGGGAAGTGGTCGTGGTCGTGGGGCGACAGCATTCAGGCGGGCAGCCCGTGGCCGCCGTGGGCCTCCGCCTCTGTTCCCGCCCATCCCCCTCCCTTGAGACCGCTGTCCTGGGCCGTGGCTCCCCGGGCAGCCGCCTCGCGCCCCTGCTGCCCGCTCCCGCCCCGCAGGAGTCCCCGGGGCCCAGCCTGCTCGTCCTGCTCGCCTGCTGCTGGGGTCCGTTCCTGGGGTCCAGGACCCTGGCTCCACTTCCTGTGCAGCTTCCAGCTGACCCCCAAGCCCACTGTCTCTGTGTCTCCTTGCCCAGCCCCTGGGATTTCCAGCCCCCACTGCCCTTTGGCGTCCTGGCCCAGCCCCGCTGCCCTGAAGCAGCCCAGTCGAGGTCACAGTCAGTTCCGTCATCACGTCCCAGGGCTGAGTTTCAGCCCCGACGTACTCAGCCGTCTGCAGGCAGCCCCTGGTGTGGGTGCTTGCCGCACTCCTTGGAAACTTGGGCTGCTCAGCCGTCCTCCTCTGTCCATCTGGGCGCCTGCACTGCTGAGCCCTGCGGGCTTGTCTCGCACCTTTGGTTGCGGCTTTTCAGCTCCTGTTTGCGCACGCGCAGCTCCTGATTTGTCCCAACTCCAGACTCACATCCAGACGCTCATTCGGCAGTGCCCCTCGGATGCCCAAGGGGCACGTTGACCTAATAGCCCAGACCCAGAGCTGGCCCCGCCCTCTCCTCCAGCGCAGCCCACTGCCCCTACGGGACGCAGCAACGCCCTTCCGGGGGCTCAGGCCAAAAGCTGGGGTCACGCCAGACCCCTCTTCCCTTCAGCACGCCCCGCCCGCATGTGCCCGAGCTCTGAGCAGTGCTCCCTGCCCCCCCCCCCGGGGCCCCCCCCCCACCGCCGCCTCCTCTCCCTGCCATCCTGGCGCCTCCCTCCAAACTGCAGCAGAGTCACCCTCAAGAAACAGACGGTGGCCATCTGTTCCTCCTCTCTCAGCTGTCCCCGGGTTTCCCGCTGCGCCCGGGAGGGCGGCAGGCACAGGCCAGCGTGCCGGCCCTGTCCTCCCCCCGTGGTGCTGTGCCCTTCGCCTGGAGCTCCCCCCACCAAGGCCTGCCGCGTTGCTCCCTGGGCCTCCGCGCCGAGGCCGCTCCCACCCAGGCCTCCCTGCGCTTGCGTCAGAGGAGCGCCCTCCCCTCTGCCCCGGCTCTGTGCTTTCCCCAGGCACTTAGCTCCCCTGGAGCGCCAGCCTCTCCTGGGACCTGGTCTCCTGTGTGTCCCTGTCTCTCAGCACGGGGGGCCCACCTGGCCCTCGGTGAGCCCGGGAGGGAGGGGAGGGAGGTAGCCGGTGGAGCCCTGCAGGTGGCGTCCGCTCTGGCCTTCCCACCAGGAGACCAGGGGCCTCCGCCCTCCACCCGTGTCCCCAGGTGCGCTGGGTGCTCTCCCACCTGGGGGGCCCCTCTGCAGCCCCCGAGGTGAGCTCAGAGGCCCTCCTGTCGTGCCTTCGGTCACGGTCTGCTCCTCTTTCAGAACAGTAATTCCTCGGCCACAGTGGCCCACCCAGCACGGGGACTCCCTGCTGGGCTCTCTGTCACCCGCAGGTTCTCTGTGAGAACTCAAGCCGGCCGTTGGCTCAGGGGGCCTGGGGGATAAGGCGGGGCTGGGCCTGCCTCGGGCAGCGTCCGAGACCTGGGCTCACGTTCTGGTTCCTGCCCGTGTCCAGCCTGATGGGGAAGTGACACCCCGGCAGGCTCCTGCGCAGGGCCTTCCCTGCACGGTGGCGGCTGGGTGTGGCAAGCGTGGGGCCCGGGCGAGAAGAAGCGGCCGGCAGAGGCCACAGGTCTTCGAGCTGTGAAGGCTCCTCAGTGTGTTCTGCCCTCTCTGGTAGGAAGCTCGCCGTCTTCGACACGTGGAGCGCCCTGGCCGTTCACGTAGCGATGGACAACACGGTGGTGATGGAGGACATCAGTAAGTGAGCCAGAGCGCGGTGTCGTGGCGGACGGGACCAGGGCAGCTCGCTTCCCTGCCTGGCCCGCGGGCCCTCGAGGGCGGTGCCGGCCAGGCTGAGCGGAAGGCCACTTGGTGCCCCACCCTGCTTCTGCGTCTTCCTTACAAATAATTGACGCCCGTGTGCTGGGCTCAGCTGCAAGGCCCGTGTGTGCCCGGATGCACCACGAAGAAGGGCGGCTCAGACTGGCCCCGGGCGCTGCCGGAGTGTTGAGAATTCTGAGGGGCACCTGGGTTCATGAGGTCTCCTGGCGGAAAAGCAGAGAATCTAGACACGTTGACAATGCTAATGGGGCTAGAAAACGACAAGTGGGGGCCTGGTGCAGCCGGAAACCCACCCCTTGCTGACAGGGCGTTTGTAGGGGACAGGCCACGCGAGGACGCAGTGAGCCCCGAGCTCAGCAACGACAGCCCCGCTTCTCTGCTCTTGTTCCAGAGACACCAGAGGGGCCGCGCTAGTGGTGACCATCTAGTCAGCAAGGAAAACGTTCTCATCACAAAAGAGCCTCAGAATCAGCGAAGCGAAACTTACAGTAAATTAAGAGAGACTGTATGGCAGATCGAATATATAAAAATAAAGTTACAAGGATCTGAATAATACAGTAAGAGAGCTTAGTAGAACATGTGTCAAACCCTAGATTCTGGTGGCAGAGCATACCTTTTCAAAAATGTCCATGGGACATTTATATAAATTACTGCAAGAATAGATAGAAAAAAGGACAAACTCTTAATTACCTAGAAATGTCAAACTTCTGTCTTAGCTTTTGGGTCAAAAAGAGTCAAGTTTACAGACTCCATATCAGAATCTGATGTGTACTGAACTCAGGAGAAAACACGTACCTTTAATACTGGTGACCAGATCGTAAGAAGTGAAGATGAATGGGCATCCTGCAGTTCAGCTCAGTTCTGGCCCTGTCTGCACACCTGGAGATGGCATCAGACCCACAAGACTGCCCCCTCACCCCCAACTTAAGACCCCAGTGGCAAGTCCAGGTGGTCACCTGTGCTTTTGACAGACTGGCTGTGGATTGGAGGTTCCCACGACCCTCTCCTTGGCTCCGTTACTTTGCTGGAGCAGCTGGGAGAACTCAGGAGCACGTCACTCAGTAGGCCACAGATGTGTTCAAGGACACACCTCAGGAGCAGCCCGATTGAGGAGATGTATGTGCCTGGGCCTCCTGGAGTTCATGGAGGCTTCGTGACACAGGCCCGTTTAGGTTTGGATCGGGCATGTTGACCAAGAGCGTGCCTGGTGGTGGTGTCCGCGGCAGAGTGACACGGGAAACGGCCTGCTCCCTGTCAGTAGCGCTGCCTCGGTCACCTGCTTAGGACGCGCCCCTGGTGCCTAGCGGCTCGCAGGTGGTCTGGAGGGGATACGTTACGCGCACTGAGCGTTTACCACGTCGGGTCTGAAACAGTGGTCTCTCTAGGGCGTGTATCCCTTCCACATTTATCTGTTGGCACTCTTCTTGGGAAGAGCCCTCTTTTCTCCCCTCTTCCCTCTCCTTATTTACGTTTGGAAGACCTATTTTTAGAGTCAGCAGCTTCATGGATTCTATTTTTAATTCAAGGTGTTACCCCTTATGGTCATTACTTACTCCTTGTCCCAAATTTGGCTGGCTGTTTGACAGAGTCCTGTCGTTTTTGTTGTTCGGCGTTCTCTTTCTGGCATTAACTAGACTCAGGCTCACCTGGTACATTCCCTGCCCCATCCCTGGAATCAGCCATTTTCCCCCTGGTTCCTTTTAGTGGGGAAAGGTGTTTAGGAACCACGGACGGGGTGCCTGGTGTGCTTGGGGTACTGGAGTGGCTCTCTCCTACCACTAAACCCTGTGGTTAATCCGATTATTGAAGGATTACCCAGTGTGTTTAGACAGAAGAAAAAGGAAGGAGAAAAGTTATCGCTCGATGCTCTCCTTGCTTAGGGGGGACCAGAGGGGCCCTGGGTCAGTGCTGTGTCCACTAGGCTGGTGGCTCTGTGGTGCTTGTTTTATTATTGCTTCTAAGGTGCACGTAAATGTTTTCTTGCATTATTTTGTGTGTATGCTTTATTTCACAATAAAAAAATTAAGTTAAACGCATAGAAAATGTGCAAATTTATTTTTTTCCCTCTGGGCGGCAGGGTTAGTGTTATACTTTATTTTCCAAGTTTGAGGTGTACTTTAGTACTTGACTTTTTTATACTCGTTTCCTGTTAACAGTGTACATTCTGCACCTGTTTCTCTTGGGTGAACTTCTGCCTGCTTCGTTTAGCCCATAAAAGCACGTCTCCCTTTTTCAGGAAGGTTGTGCAGGAGCAGCCTTCCTTGTGCCGGGGCCGCAGCGTTTCCTGCAGATTCCGACCGACTCTGTAACGGGTTCCCGGCTGGGGCCGAGGTCAGCAGCAGGCCGTCGCCATGGAGACCCCTGGTGCTGCTCATCCCGCTGCGCCTGGGGCTCACGGACATCAACGCGGCCTACGCGGAGACACTGAAGGTGGGTCTGTGCTGGCCCGTGCCCTCCCGCCTGTCATCCTTGCCCACGGGGGGTGCTGAGACCCCGCTTCCTACTGAAAGCCCCAGTTGTCACCGTCTTGCCCGGTCCAGCCCTCTGACCGCCCTGTGGGCTCCCGGCCCCCACCCCTCCCGCTGGCCCTCGTGCCCCCACCAGCTCACTCTTCCCTGCTGCCACCTCCTGGGGCCCTTGCTCGTCTTGCTGACGTGCTGCTGCTGGCCTCCCATCTCCATCTCTGCCCCCCGTCCCCGCGGGGTGCCGGCCCCTCCCCACTCCTGTCCGCCCGGCGTGCAGGCTGGGCCGACACTGTCCGCCCCCCCAGCCTCCCCTTGTCCCTTCTGGCTGCCCGGGGCTTTCCTGAGGACCTGCAGCCTCGGTGTCCAGAACCCGCACCCTGTGGGTCTGGTCGTCCGTCTGCGGTTGCCCACACCTGGCGCTGCAGGGGGAGCAGGGAGCCCCTCGCTCAGCGGCCCGGCCTGTCTTCCGCCCCGCAGCACTGCTTCATGATGCCCCAGTCCCTGGGCGTGATTGGAGGGAAGCCCAACAGTGCCCGCTACTTCATCGGCTACGTGGGTGAGTGGGGTCTGCAGTGACGTCGGAGGAAGGGGCGTGGTCTCTCGGGCAGCCCCCCCGCCACTTGACAGGCAGCGTGCCCCCACCTGGCCGGTGCGACGTGTGCCCTTTTCCCGTCCAGCCACGTGGCGCTGGTGGCTGTGGTGAGGCAGCTCTGCCCGCCTCCCGCTGACCTGCCTGCTGCCCGCCCAGGTGAGGAACTCATCTACCTGGACCCTCACACCACGCAGCCAGCCCTGCAGGCCGCTGAGCACTGCCCGATCCCGGACGAGAGCTTCCACTGCCAGCACCCGCCCAGCAGGATGAGCATCGCGGAGCTCGACCCGTCCATCGCCGTGGTGCGTCCGCCGCTTGGTCCCGCTGCCGCCCGCTGCGCGCACTTGTGCCCGGGTGTCCCGAGGCATCTGTGCCCAGTCCTGCTGCTGCTTTAGGATGAGAAGGAGAGCATCCCCGTTTCTGTAATCTCAGCGTCTTGGAATAAGTATTATGATCACGTGGCTTAGAACTCAAAAGAGCACAAAGGGCTGGCAGCCTCAGGTGTGGCCCAGGCAGGCGTGTGTGCGTGAGTGAGTGTCCCGCGTCGCTGCCCTGCACCCCCCACCGCGGGGCTTCTCGGTTCGCCTTTACTTTTTAGAGTAGCTGCATCTGCAAGGTGGTCCCTAAGAATGAACCTCCTTGCTCTCTCTCTCTAAGAGATTACAAGGCTGGAATTGTTGGTTGTTCTCAAAATATGTTTGAAGGAGGCCAAAAACACCTAGGAATCATAACACCCCTAGGGGAGTGATTAACTGAGTTGTGGACACGACGAGGCACTCGGTCCTGAGAAGGGACGACCCCAGACGCACTGCCCATGGGTCTCGGTCGCGCCCTGAGGTCGGTGGCGGCGGGCTGGCGCGTGGGGGCTCTGCTGTCACAGGAGCCCCCCCGTGAGCTCGTGAACATCAGGTCAGGTGGGAGCGCGCATCCCAGCTCTCGGGGCCGCGGAGGACAGCTGCTCCGGGGAAACAGGCCTCCGTCTTCCGGCCGCAACCCGCGTGTCCTCGCACCAGGGCCCTGAGCAGAGCCCCGAGTGCCTCTCTGCGGTTCCCCGGTTTCTTTTTCTCCACATGGCGGGTTGAGCGTTCCCAGTAGCTCATCCCAACCCTGGAGTCCTGCGGACGGTAGCTCCAGGGGGGACGGGGTCCGCACGCCTGGTGTCCCCTCGGGAGGGGTCCGCTGATCCCGTTGTGCCCCGTGCGTGCTGTGGGCCACTGAGGCCTGCGGCCCAGCCCCAGGGGCGCGGGAGGAGCGAGCTCCCTGCTTTGCCCTGACTTGTCGTCGTGACCGGCTCGCTGCCCGGTCAGTCCAGGCAGAGGGCGAGGGTGGAGCCGTGGACGCAGCCCGCGGAGGGGCGGAGGGGCTGGAGAGGCGAAGGGGGCCGGGTGCGCGGTGGCCACCACGTCCAGGACGCACACGGGGGCCGGCGGGTTGGACGTGTGTGCCGCTCTCCGCTTACCGCTGGCTTTGGTTTCAGGGGTTTTTCTGTGGGACCGAGGACGACTTTAACGACTGGTGCCAGCAAGTGCGAAAGGTTGGTGGGGCCCCGCCCCTGTGCGGGTCTGGGGGTCCTTCCTCCCCTGCGCCGCTGGCGCTCGGCTGCACAGCGTCTTGCGCGCCTTGCCTGGCCCTTGGACGCCAGGTGCGTCCCTGCTGGGATCAGGGCGCGGGGCCGGACTGCTGGAGGCTCCCTGGGACTTCCGGTCCCGAGTCGGGGTGGTGAGGGGCGGCGGGGTTCCTGCCCCTGACGCGCTGTGCCCCGCTGACAGCTGTCCCTCCGTGGAGGCGCCCTGCCGATGTTCGAGCTGGTGGAGCGGCAGCCTTCCCACCTGGCCTGTCCTGACGTCCTGAACTTGTCCTTAGGTGAGTCCGGACGCCCCAGGGCCCCGTCTCAGGTGGGGACGGGGGCGTCCCCTGTCTTGAGGCTGGGGGTGCTGCCTGCGTGATGCTTCTGCCCTGCCCTCCGCCTCCCCAGGTCCCGTCCCAGTCACCTTTGGCCTTTCACGTTGCACGGCCCCTCGGCGGCCCCTTGTGAGTGGGACCAGGGACGCTGCCGGTGCCGCCCTCCCTCCTCCCACCTGCGTGGGGCAGCACGCCTGCAAGCCCGCCCGGCCCCTCCGTGCTCCTCCCGTGGCCCCGGGTCCTGAGAGCCGGAACAGGCCAGGCTTCCTGTGCTGACGTGGCGTAGGTGGCTCCGTCCCCACTGCCTGGTGGCTCTGGGCTTGGGGGCGCCTCGCCCAGAGTGCATCGAGCACGTGGCACGTGGGGACGGGGACCCGCCGGGGGCCCTGAGCGCGTAGAGACCACCCTGGGGAGGACCACAGCCCGCGGCCTCACGGGAACCACGGGGGTCGGGGTGCCAGTGCCAGACTCAGGACAGATGCCCCACCAGACCTGGCTGGTGCAGGGGGTGGGCACCCCTCCTGGGATGGGACTCTTGCCCTCCTGGCCCCCGTTGCTTCCCTCTGGGCTCTGGTGAGGGGCGTGTCTGCCCCCAGCCGCACATGCCCTCACCCGCCCAGGCCCTCGTCCCCGTGCTCACAGGGCAGGAACCCCTCTCCCACCCGCTCAGACCCACCGCCCGGGAGGAGGGCGCCTCAGCCGGGCAGTCCTGGCATCCTCCGACCTCCCTCCGCGCCCTGGCCACCCTGGACGGTCAGGCGCTGGGCAGGACCTGCTCCTTCGTGAGGCGGGTGTGCTCACACGGGCCCTTGTCCCTCGGCGCACACCCCAGACTGACCCACGCCTGGCACCTGGTGAGGTTTTGTCGTGTTCCTTCTAGATTCTTCTGACGTAGAGCGACTGGAAAGATTCTTCGACTCAGAAGATGAAGACTTTGAAATCTTGTCCCTTTGAGGATCCTGCAGCTAGGGGACGGTCTCACTGGCCCCGCAGGGGCGCTCGGCCGCCGCATCTCATCCCGCCCGCCGTCCGCCGCCCACACAGAGGCCCGCGCCACCGGAGACCCAAGCGCCAGGCACCCACGAGGGGCTCTCCCGCCACACTGCCAGCCCTGCCCGGCCCCGCTTCCTCCTGGGCTCCAGGCCCGGGTTCGCTTTGGAATTAAAGTCCTGTTTGAAGTTTCGTGACGGACCTGGCTTCTGTTGGGCGTGTCCTGAGCCAGGCTCCGAAGACACGGCCTCCAGGGCCATCGCGGCGGGAGAAGGGGCCGAGGAACCACGGCCCGGGTCTCCTCGCGTTGGGAGGAGAGGAGCAAGGGGTGGGGGCGGTGAGGCCCAAAGACGTCGCCGTGCAGGTGGCGCCGGGACAGACGCGCCGCCAGAGCCGCAGGTGAGGCCGCGGGGCCCCCGAGCTGCTGCTTGCCTGTCGCTCCAGCTTCCCCGGGGCCTTCCTCCGCCTCCCGGTCAGCGAGGCTTCGGATGGTTTGGGGCCGGAGGGTCAAACCTCAGCTTTGTGCCTCTGCCCCTCGCGCCGCTGGAGACCTTCCAGATGGACGCCAGCACCCGCCTTCTTAAACCTGCGTTCTGGGCCCCGGGCACCGCCCCGCGCAGTGGCTTTCGTCCCACCAGGGAGCGCAAACGGGGGTTTGGGAGCCCAGGAGGTGGCAGCCTTCTTCCTGGGGACCTTCCTTGCAGAGCCCCGGCCCCCCCCGCCCCCCGCCTCCCGGTGTTGCCGACGTGAGTTCTTCCCTCCGTCTCCCATTCTGTCTCCCCCTCATCCCCCGTCATCCCTCAGGTCGAGTTGGGTGGGAAGGTTTCCATTCCTTCTGCTGTGCCACTGCTGGCGGGGCCGGGGGTCTCGCTGCAGCTCCTGCTGGCGGCACAGACGGCGGAGGTGGGGGCCCCCCGAGCAGCGGGGGCTCTGTCTCGTGTGCGCCGGGAAAGGCTCACTGAGGAGCGTTCACTCTTAGCTGTATAGTGCGCGATTCTTAACGGCAAATAATAACAGTTTCAATAGAAAACAAGGTTCGTCTGTGTCTTGATTTTCTCGGAGCTGTAGTTGGACATGGTAAGAGCGAGAACAAGTGTTTTCTGAGCTCACGAGGGGTCTGAGGAAGGACTTGGTGGATGGACGCGCTGAGCTCGTTCGTTCCCAGACCTGAGCGAGCGGCGCCCTCCTGTTCGGACCTGGTTCCGCCACGCTGACTCTCAACTCTCTCTGGCTCCTGTGGTTTGCGGGGGAGCTTGGTTTTGGGAAGACGCTCTCCTTCTTTCATAGACGGGAGGGAGTAGCTGCGGTGCCGGGTGGCATGTTTACCTCCCTGGGCAGCGTCCCTGTAGGCGCCCCGTGCCTCAGCCGGTCACCCCCGAGCGGGTCACCAAGGATGTGAACAAGGTACTCTCGCCCTGCCGGGAAGTCCTGGTGGGACGCTCGGAGCGACCCCGGCCCACTCGGCTCCCCGCTTCCGCCTGCCCGCCCACCCTCCAGTCTGGTGCAAGGGCACCAAGGCCAGACAGGACAGCAGGAAGCACCATGGCTCAGAACCTGAGTCCTGGCCTCTAGAAATGGCCGCGTTGGCTTCTTGAGCTGCAACGCCCTCCACACGCTGGGGCCAGAGACAACACTTACCTCCCAGGGCCGTGGCGGGCAGAGGTCAGCAGGGCTGTCCCCCTGGGGCCCCAGGGAACTGGCTACCTGTCCTTTCCGGCTCCTAGAAGCCCCCGCGTCCCCTGGATCAACACCCGCCCCCCCCCCGCCCCCCCCACCGAGCCGGCATCGTCTCCTCTGAGCGGGCCCCTCCCGCCTCCCGGGCGATCCAGGGTGGCCTCCCACCTCCTGGTCCCTTTGGCCAGGTGAGCGCCCTACTCACAGGCTCCGGGGGTCAGGACGAGGATGTCTCTGGGGGCTGTCATTCTGCCGGCCGCGGGGCCCAACAGGCTTCTTTAGGGGGAAGCCAGAGGGTCAAGGCGCCTCAGGACACGCGGCCCCCTCGGCAGTGCCGGCTGCCGCAGCCCTGGCGAGATGTTTTAAAACCCGTGCTGGGCGTACTGAAGAAAGTTTAAGTGGCCCGTTAATTTTGCGGCCTCCGGGGCCATTTCTGTCTTCACGCCATCCAGCTGCCCGTGGGCCCCACTCAGCTCCGGCCTCTCCTCCCCTGGGCTCCGGCCCGCCCCCGCCCGCACGTCCGAGCCCTGAGAGGGTCTGTGCTGGGCCTCCGTGGCCCCGCTCCTGGCCTGGGCCAGAGAACTCTCGTCTGGTGCCCAGCTCCCGCTCGGGGGCCCGCCCGACGCGCTCCAGGCATCCCACCCAGGTCCACAGCCGACGCAGCCTCCCTGACGGCCTGGTACTCTCAAGACCCCCGCCCCACGTTTCGTTTTCTTCACCTAGGACGTGGCCTTGGTCGTGTGAAAGATCAAAAGGCAGGTGGATGGGAGGGTTGCCAGGCCACACCCACGGGTGACCCTGGGACTCCGGAACGAAAGTGGTCTGACTCTGCGAGCGGTTCCCAACTGTTTCTGTCACTGGGTCACGGGCTCCGAGTTCTGACCTCGAGCGTGTGCTGCACGTCGGGGTGGACACAGCCAGGCCCTTCAGACGGACGGGCGCCCGAGGCCAGCCTGCCATCAGCAGGACCCGCTGTGACCGCACAGCCGTCCGAGTGCACAGCTCCAGCCACCCCCAGCGCTTGTGTCCTCTGTCCTCCCTCGAGGGCTGGGCTGCCCCCACCTGCCAAGCACCTGTGGATGGGCAGCCTCATCTATTCAACCTGGACGAAAAGGGACCCTGCCCGGTGCGGGGAGCGGGCACCACCGCTGAGCTGGGACCCGCTTGGCCACATGCGGGTTTTCCCCAAGCCCTGGTCAGACTGTCCTGTGACACTTTAAACTGTCACATCCTCTTGTTCTGCTCGGAATCTGGTCTCCTGGCACGCACAGAAGGGCGCTGAGACCTGTGGTGCCCTGCAGACGGGGGCTCTGCCCACCGTCCACTGCAGGGCCACTGCATCCTGGAGTAACTTCACAGGATGGAGCGACTACACACCTGCATTTCAGACCTTAACAGAGGGAAGAGCAAAGCGAGCACTGGGCGTGCTCCGAGGAGACGGGCGCCGCCGCTCGGACGCAGCCCAGTCAGGCCTTGTGAGGTCGGCACGTTAGGCCGGCGCTCAGAGCCCAGGCACGGCTGATGCATGCCGGGCCCGGGGCTGCCCACAGCCATTTTCATTTCATCCTTACTGGTGTCTGAAGACGTCCACGAGGAGATCAGCGACCCCGATGGAACTGCCTGGACACAGTCACTGTGAAACTTCAGTAAGCAGAACACAATAACTAATTTATTAGTATCTTCGGGGCACAGGTGAGGGCAGGAGAAGGCCGCTCCACGGGGAGCCCCGCTTCGCCCCCCCGGTCGCTGTGCACACGCGGCTCCTGCCTTGCGGATGGCAGACGGGGGTCCTGTCCCTCTACGTCCACAGCTGCCCCAGCGGCCTGTGTGCAGCGGCCCGGATGGCGCCCTCAGACAGCACGCGGATTTCCCGGTGGACGTCCTCGATGCTCCTGGAGGCGTCCACTGTCTGGGCCGGGGGGAGAGACAGGTTAATGTTCTCAGCGGGCGGGGCAGGTTCCGGAGGGCACGGCTTCCGCTCCTCCGGGGTCCTTGACCCCGAGCCGCCCGGCCCCCCGGCTGCAGCCCCGGCCAGACGCTCACCCCCGGGGGACCCCAGTGCCACCAGCAGAGGCGGCGAGGGCAGCGCCCACTCCCGCCCCTCCACGGCCGCGCCCGGACCTGCCTGGACCCCAAGTTCCGCCGGGAGCCCAACTCGGGTCCGACTCCTCTCCCTGGTACGATGGGCTCCGACCCGACAGCTGGCTGCCCCACCTTGCCGACCCGTGGACCTTCGGTCACCGGGGAGCCAGCCCACGAGAGGAGCGACTCTCCACCGGAGGGAGGGACACGTACTGGGCCACGTGAGGGTGGGCGTGCCTGGGAGCCCCCTCCTCAGCCAAGGCTCGGCCCTGGGCGCCAAGAGCCTCTAGGCAGCCTCTGGGGCAGCAAACTCTGGAAAAGCTCCAGGGCGTAGACACCCTCAGACAGCTGTAACCGCTGCACGAAGTCTATCAGGAGCGACACCGCCTCCCCACGGGCCCCCCTGCCCCGCCTGAAGGTCACCCTGCCGCCCACAGCCCCAGCGGCAGAGCTCTGGCACAGAACCCACCCAGGCACCTCCCGTGTGAACCTGTACGTGGACACCCCTCGTCCTCTGGGGGCCCAGATAACCGTCTCTCTCTCTTCCCCCATAAAATGGAACCAGGAACAACTCGGGACGCTGGGCCGGGAAGGCACAGGGTGAGCCCAGAGATCGATCGTAATGGGCTGGGAGTGGGAAGGGCCCGGAAGTGAAGGGAACTGATCAGAAGGCCCCGGGGCTGGGGTGGGGGTCACCCAGGGGCCAGACCTGGGGCCATCTGCGCCTCCAATTGCGAGGAATACGGGTTGCTGGTGAGTAAGCCGTACAAACATGAGTCCCTGCAAGTGTAAACATATAAACGAACTGCAAATCTATGAGCAGCGAGGTTTTTACGTGGCTTCAAAGCACCACCTCGCAGAGGGACGCGGAGCAACTTCACCGTGAACCGCTTAACCCAGAGGTCAAGGGGAGCGTCGCTGGAGCACGACACACCGAAGGCGCGCAGGCCGTGACGGGGCAGCGACAGCCCACCAAGGACACACGACCTGATCAAATCACAAAGTCATTCTGAGGTTCGGCTACAAAGCGACTGTTGCGACCTTCAAAAAAGTCAAGGTTGAGAAAGTCACAGGCTGGAGGCCAGAGAGTGTGCCTGTGAACTACGTCCTTTGTTACAAGGGTCACTAGCGGGACCGGGGGGTCAGGCACTAGGAGTGGATCCATGTGACTGGCCCCATTGTGACAGGGAGGGGGTGTCAGCTACTAATTTATTCTCAAATGGTCCTGGGGAAGAATTCCTTGTATCGTACTTACAACTTTTCTGTAAGTTTGTGACTGTTTTAAAAATTTGAAAAATAAGTTTTCAGATAAACAAAAGCTGAGAATGCTATGCCAGGAGACCTGCCCTACAGGAAACATTAAAGGAAGTTCTTAGAGCTGTGGGAAACGAGACAAGACGAAAACTCAGTGCAGGAAGAAGAGGAGAGCGCCGGCTGGCCTTCCCCTTTCACGTTCCCGATGCTGTTAAGTCTTGTCGTGTTCCTAGCAGGTGCTGAAATCTAGTATAAATCAAGAGGAACTCACACCATGTAGAACTAGTTAAAAAAAAACAGAGAGGGACTTCCCTGGCGGTCCAGTGCTCTCAATGCAGGGGGCAGGGGTTCGATCCCTGGTCGGGGAACTAATCCCACACACAGGCCGCGTGGCACAGCCAAAAACAAAAAACAAAAAAAAACAAACAAACCCGAGAAACAGAGGAAAGCTCTGGAATTCAGGAGCTGATAGAAGCAGCCAGCAGAGAGGTGACGGGGATTTGAGGCACCGCACTGCAGCCTCCGTCTGGGGAAAGACACGCCCTTCCTTCCACCCCCCTGAGCACACAGGAGACAAACGGAAAGGTCAAGGGCGTACTTCGCACCTGCACCCAGAGGAGCCCCGGCCCTGGCCACAGACCAGCACCACCCAGAGCAGGACAGCGGGGAGGCACAGCCGGAGGGCGAGGGAGAAGCACGAGGTGCCAGAGCCAAGAACCCAAACCCCGGAACCTGCCCAAGTGGCGAGGACACGGCCAGCAGAGAGAGACCAGCGGCCGTGCCAGGCGGGCGCGTGCAGGGAGGATGGGCCGGGGCGCCGGGGCACGTGCCCTGAGGTGGGCGGGCGCCAGGCTGCGGGGACGGAGAGCAGGGAGGTGGCAGCTGTGGCGGGTGCGGGCCGCCTGGCGCCTGGAGTCAACGTGGAGGGGCTGGGAGGCCCCACGCTCGAGCCGGTTACACGGGAGCCAAAGTGCCGCCGCCTGACCCCCGCGGACTCGGTGTTCTGGACGCTGGCCTTGCACAGCTGACGTCCAGCAGGGGACAGGAGCCCGCTGGACGGCCGGCTCGGCACAGGGTCCCCCGCGCGGGCCGGCTGCTCTGGAGCCGCTGCCCGCACAGCCCTGCCCGGGGCCAGCATCAGGGCACTGACCCACGTCCTGCACCAACCCCAGGACCAGAAAGCGCCGCCCCCAGGAGGGCCCAGGCACCGCGCCCACCTTCCACGGCAGACTGGAGTCTCCCAGGAGCTGCTGGAAGCGCTGCAGGGCCCGCTGCTGGAAAGGGCTGCTCTCGTAGCGCTCACGGCCGAACTCGCCCCTCGCGGCGGCCTCCGGCAGCTGCAGCTGCAGGAACACGACCAGGTCCGGCTTGGGGAGGCCCACGTCCGCCTGCTTGCACCAGTCCAGAGAGAAATTCTGGCGACGAAGAACCCAACCGTTACGGAGCCAGCTTAACGCGCTCTCACTCCTGGTTTCAAAATTCATCAAAAAGGGGGAGAGGCGAGCTGACGTTTGAGGGGAGAGTTCTTACACAGCAGCAGCTCTGTCCTTAGGTCTCTAGCGTTTTGCTTTCTCTCCCATCACCTTCCTGTGTTTTGACGTGTGAATACGTACACAGTGGACAGAACACCCTGGGGCCCAGGACGCGTCACTCAGGGCCCGGGACCGAGGGCATCGTGCGTGTGCCCCACACCCTCTGGCCAAGCAGCGGCAGCAGACGGGCCAGGGCGTCACCCCCTTCCACAGAGAGGGGAGGGCCCCAATCCTGGAGACGCTTGCCAGCGCCCCGTGTGCTGTCTCCTGCACGTCCCATCTCATTCATCCTTGCGACTCTAAAAATAGTGTCCCCACTTCTAGAGGAAGAGAGAGCCACACAGCTCTGAAGATTTAGGGTTAGAACCCAGCTGTGGGCCCAGAGCCTTGTGCTGCCAGGACGCCCTGACGGGAGAAGGGGGCCCGTCGGCCCTGCCCGAGCCCGCGTGCTTTTCACAGACGGAGCCGTGTGGCCGGTGCCTCGGGGGACCGCCCTAAAGGAGGACCCAGCTTGCTCGTGCGGGAGGACTGGCGGGGCTAGAAGGCCGCCATTGTGCAGCGCTTCGTGAACTAACCGCGATAAAGACTGTTAGCACAAAACGCAGACAACCAGGCACGCTGGGCCTCTTGATGGGCGACTTGGGAAAATAAACAATTCAAACATTTTAGCGGAAGGAAGAAAAGAGATGCAGGAACCTACGTATCGAGAGATTCAAGAGACGTTTCAAGAATGGACCTTAACTGGCTGGGTTCTGATTCAATCGAGCTGTAAAAACACAAGCCGGATCACACGGCTCCTGAGAGCGCTGGGACCTCTGCACTGACTGAATGATGACATTCCGGAATGGGGTGAGATGAGGGTTCTGAAAAGCTGTTTTGGGGATGTGCACCGACATGTTTATGAAGGGACTGATGATGTGTCTGCGGGTCACAGAGACCAGAAGTTTCTGAGGCAGGTGACGGTGCTGGGTGGCTTCTTTTCTCTGCTGGTGTATGTTTGAAAAATTTTAAATAAAAAGCAGGAAAAAAGGGCAGTGTAGTCACTGCCATTATGCCTGTGAAACAGCAGCTCCCTGGAACAGCGGGTCAGGAACACAGCATGAAAGCAACCCAGACACTCTCACCGTCTTTTCCAAAAACAAGACGCTGGATGAAACAGGTCTGCCGATGGACCATCTGTGTAAATGTATCATGTGAAATGTGTCGGCCAAATGAAAAACACAGTTGTATCTGTGAAAACAACCTGTAGCTACAAAAAAGGTCTCTCTTCTCGTCAATAAAGACCAAATTAACCTGGTGAACACGGGGATCTCAAACCCCTAGAGGCAGTGACATGAAGAGACTCGTGCTGCGACTGCTCTGTGCCCACGGGGACCACACTGAGTCCACGCCAGGCACAAACCACGTGCTGGGGCCGAGCTGCACTCACCTCCTTGGCGCTGGTGAAGGCGACCCCGGAAAAGGCGTACCTGTCCACGACCAGGGTGACGCCCTGGCTCAGCTTCTCCTTAATTAGCGGCCTACAAAAAAGAGAATGCCTGTGAGCCATGGTCCTGGCTTCATGGGCCCTGAAGTCTCATGCTCAAATCACCCTGACGACACAATTCAATTCAGAAGCCAACATGATGAAGGAATCATGCACGGGCAGCAATCTGTAGCCTGACTTCCATCCCCCAAGGCTCTGACTCTTCACTCCCAGCAAAGCCCAGCACGAAAAGACAACTCCACTAAAGGGGATAAATACAACTGGCATTGGCAGCTGTCCAGAGGCAGCTCGGCTGTCCGGGAGCGGAGGGGCCGGGCCCTGCGGGGAGAGGAGGGGCCGGGCCCTGCGGGGAGAGCAGGGGCCAGGCCAACGGGAGGGAAGGCTGGACGTGGCCCGGAGGTGATGAAGGATGCTCGTGCGTCCACCTGGGAGCCAGGACACCCTCCAGCAGGAGGCAGCAGGTCCCCACCACCCTCCGGCCTGGAGACCTTAGCAAGGTGGGTGCAAACAGAGGCTTGGCATCAGCCAGAAGCACTGCTTGTACTTGGGGAACAAAAGGCGTCTGCTACTGTCACGGTGAGAAGCTCACAGAACAGCACGGCGGGGGCGCCTCCAACAGTGAGACGCGATTCCCACCATAGCGTCATTCCTAAGTGCAAATTATCAACACTTAAAACCACCTCATCTTGTGAACAGAACGCTGGTAGAATATGGCACGAGCACAGAAGATGCAACTGTACAGAGAACGAGAAAGATGCCCCATAAACGCCCTCCTGACACGTTGCTAACAAAGCAAAGCACATTGAGCACACAGGTGGCTGCCTTTATATCAGACAGAAGGTGAGTCAAGACAACAGGTATCTGCTGACTTTGTTTAGAAGTGAATGGGCCTGCTTACCGACAGGGGAGGGCAGGGCAGTGACCTTTCTGTATGATTCTGACCCTTAGAACCATTTCATGTTTTACGTATTCAAAAACTGAAATCAACAAGAATGGGAAAAAAAAAAAAAAGAAAAAAACCCCTAAAATTGTATACAAAGTCAAATGAACCTACCCATATCCCAAATGAACACAGTGGAAGGGCAAAGGCGTGCTTGAGATGTTTGGACACAGCACCGTGTGCCCTCGTTCTAACGACAGAGCTGCAACCACCCGTGAGCCCCAGGCAGGCTTTACATAGGTGGGGGCGGTGATCCTAAAACCAGCCCGTGGAGGGCAGGACGGGGCAGAGGAGCCCAGGTGCTGGACGAGATGGCAGGGGTCAGACAGATGCGGGGGACGTGAACACGTGCAGACACTGAGGAGCAGACGTCGGTCTCTGCAGTCCACCCTCCACAAAGCGGAGAGAACAGCTGGCCCCGGCTAACGCAGGAGAAGGCACGCAAAGCCGGAACACCTTGTCATGCCAAGAACACGTCCAAGGGACGAAGGAGCCAGCCTGAAGGGATTCCCACAGGCCAAGGCCGGGACAATCCAAACAGCAGAACGACGACCACTAGTGCTTATGACCCAGAGTCCGTACTGACGATGGACGGACAGATGGACGGACGGGGAAGGCAGGAAAGCTCTTCCTTACACAGAATGCCAGCTGATCAGTGTGGAGGGAATGACAGAATCAGAAAATCACAATAACGGACTCCAGCAGGATGACTAACCAACACAAACTAGGAGGTGAGTTTCATAGAAAGGGGATATTTATGGGTTTATGAGTTCCCCTTTTGACTATTTACAACCGGAAAGAGAGTCACTTAGTGGAAGAGCCTGGCCAGCACCCCCTCACTCATCAGGGGAAACCCAAGTGGCCTCGCATCCTGCCACGATGCCCTCAAGAGGACCCAATGGCACTTCTGCGGTACTCGTACCAAAAATGCAAACCCAAACCTACTCGTGAGGAAACATCAGGTAAACCCAGCATTTCATAAAATAGCCCTTGATTTTTAAAGAGTGAGCAAATGGTAAAGCAAATGTGGCAAAATGTTATTAACGGGTGAAGCTTGGGGAAGGGCACCGGGAATTCTCGGTGCTACTCCCGCAGCTTTCCTGTCTGATTGAAACTATTTCAGAATAAAAAGTTTAAAAATAGGTAGAGAAGAACATTGCTAAATTGCTATGGAAAGTAAGAGATATTGCTCATTTCCAGGAATTTAATTCCTGGATGGCCCTAGAGGATCAGTAGGTTTTGGCAAACAGCCGGGGAGGGAAGCGGAGGCCGTTACCGGAATCGGTGCCAGGGAAACCGCACAGCAGCTGGGAGGGGAGATGACTTCCACGACCAGCAACTGACCTAGTAAAGACGCAGCACAGCAAAAGAGCAAAAAACCAGGGGCTGAGGAAGTAACCAGAGTTCCCTCAGAAAGTGCTCCAAGCACCAGGGTGGACTCAAAACAGCCCAGGTTAACTGAGCACCCATTCCCAGGCCCGCCCTGCACACCAGACCTGAGGGGTACTAGGGGCCACAGCGCTGCCCGGTATCCGACCTGTAAGCCAAGGACTTTCAAGTGTCAGCAAACCTGATCTGATGGCAGTGGCTGGAATAATCAGAAGGGGGAGCTGTGGCAGAACAAATGGCCCAGAGACTTGCAGGCCTGTGTTCTGGAAGCAGACAGCAGTTAGGAAATGGAGTCAGAACCGTTTTTCATTTTCAGTTGCTCTGACATTACTTTTCTACAAATCCACAAAAAGCAAAAAGCACAACATTTACGTCAATAAACTCCAGATGTGTTAAAGATTGTAAATCTGCCCTCATTTTCATCTAATACACGGAGGGGGAGGCCTTTCCAGACAAGACTACCAGCTAAGCCAAAGCCAGAGGAGAGTAGTGCCAGCTTGCCTGTGAGAGGGAACAAGGCACAACCACCTGAACGTCCATCCACTGGCATCACTTAATCCAAGGTGGAGCAGCCTTTCCGGAGAGCAGGCCGCCGGGACGGGAGAGAAGAGGAAGAGTGGAGATCGTGAGGTGGACTTAGGAAGCCAGCCGTGAGGGAATCTGTACGGTAGGATCCCATTCGTTCACATTAAAACAAAACACCTCCGATGACATATGTTACCTACATACGTGTGTAAATGGAAACAGAAGCACCTGAGAGTGTACCCCACAGGCACTTCGTCAACAGTTGTGCTGCGCGAAGAGGGAATCCACCAAGATGACGTAAATCAAAAAGAGGGCACACCCCAACACACACTCACCTTCACTTAATGATGTGTCAACACTGGTTCATCAAAGACATAAATAAGAGCAGCTCTGGGCGAGGAGGAAGGGACAGGGGTATGGGGGACTCTTTTCTGTGTACCTAAAACTACCTAAAGTCTATTACTTACAAAAAGCCGGGGGTGGGGGGGGGGGAAGAAGAAAAAAAAGCATTAATTAGTGCTCTTTGGGATCCGTGAATAAAAGAACCTTGTAAAGGTACAGCCTCCAGCAAGACTCTCAACCACTCAGAAGCAAGAGCCACACTCAGAGTCCCAGGGGGAGGCACAGAAGCTGGGGGGGGGGGGGGTGCGGCAGAAGGACAAGGTTGTTTACACGTGTTCCCAGCGGTTCGCGGAGAAGAGCAGATGCACCGAGTGGTCCTCCACCTCGCTCTTCTTTTCCAGGTAGGAACTCAGAAGCTTGCCAATTTCAGTTGATCTTTCTAAAAGAGAGCAACACACAAGAGTGACGTCAGGCTCTCCATCCACATTAACAGTTTGTGCCAGATTTCCAGGCCCTGACCCAAGTCTAACTTCGAGTTTTATTTTACAACTTTAGACAGGTTCACCTTTTCCTGAGAAAGGGCAGCAGTGTGCACACACTCTGGGATGAAAAACGCTTCAGGAAGAAAGAACTCAGGTAGGAAGCAGCAACTGCAAAGGCACTGCCAGCCCAGGGGGACCGGCACCAGGAGCCACCTCGATACCAAAAGAAGGGTATTCAACTCCCAGAGTCGGCCCTCCATATCTGAGGTTCTGCATTCTTGCATTCCACCAACCCAGGACTGCGTGGTACTGTAGGTGTTTATTGAAAAAAATATGCATGTAAGTGGACCACTGCAGTTCAAACCCATGTTGTTCAAGGATCAACTGCGTAAGATTTGTAGACTGGCTGGCTTAAAGATTAAAATGATAAATATTCAAAAAAAGCACTTTCGGACTTCCCGGTGGTTGAGACTCGCAGGGGGCACGGGTTCAATCCCTGGTCAGTGAAGTTCCACATGCCACACAGTGTGGCCAAAAAAAAAAAAAAGAAAAACAAGAAAATTTAAAAAAGCATCCCCCCATCCCCCTACCCCTGGTTTGTAAACCTTGAACTTCTCTTGATTAAGTATTGATAATATTTTCACAGCATTTTCAAGATCAATGTTCTACCTTAAAAAATTAAAAATGTGACACAAAACCGTTCACAGGGTAAACAACCATGCGAGGGCGGGGGCGGGAAACCCAAGACAAAACGGAGACTTGGATTACAAAGCAGCACCAGGAAACTTTCAGGGGTCACAGATACACTCATTCTCTTGGTTGTGAAGACGCTTTCCTGGGTGTACATGCGTCAAGACTCACTAAACACGTGACTTTATGCACATCAGCCGCGGGGCAGCTGCGCAAAAACAGAACCACAGACTAGTCCCCCTGAGGCTCGGGGACCACAAGGGGGCCCAGTCCCCGCGCTCCGACCCGCGGACAAACGAGGGCGAGTCCAGCGCAGGAAGCCTTCGCTCCTCGTCCTCAGGAGCCGGCGAGGCCTCCGCAGCCCCCGGATCCCCTCCCCGGCCCCCGACATCCCGGAATCCCGCGCCCGCCGCGCCCACCCGGGAAGCGCAGCAGCTCGGCGCAGTGGCCCGCGGCGCACAGCGCGTCTACCAGCTTGCGGCTCTGCGTGCTCTTCCCCGCGCGGTCCACACCCTCCAGCACGATGAGAGCGCCGCGCCTGCCCGCCATCGCCGCGCTTCCCGCCTCCGCCCCCAGCGCAGCCGGGCCGCCCGGACCTCTCATTGGCTGCAATGGGCCGGCGCCCACGGCGCGCGCCGGGATTGGCTCAGATGGGCCGGATTGGCTGGGACTAGTCCGGCGGAAGCGGCGCGACTGGCCCGACGGGGCCTCGGTCGCACCGCCTCTTGCGGGCCGGAAGCCGGGCGCGCCTTGTGCCGCGCGGGCTGCTGTCATGGGCGCGGGCGCCCGTCCCTGCTCCTAAAGTTCGGGGCTGCGGCCTCGGGGCCCGCCCGCCGCCGACTCCCCGACGGCGGGGACCTTGAGGGCGGGCGCCCCGGCACCGGGAAGCGCTCAGTCAGGTTGGCCGCTGTCGTCTTAGGGGCGGTTCCAGGTGAGACCGCGTCCGCCGCCTTCTCGTCGAGGGGTCCCGCCCTCTGGGCCTCGTGGCCCCGGAGGCCTGTCCCCAAGTACCGTCACGGTGGGGTCAGACCTCAACCTAGGGGGTTGGGGCGGACACCAGCGTTCGGCCCGTGCCAAGCTGGGAGCCGCGTTTCCCAGAACTGCCTCTGGAACGTTCTAGTTTGCCGAGGAGAAATCCGGAGGCAGCCGGCAGCGTGGCCGTGAACTTAAGGGAGCCTTCGTGAAGCACCTGCTTCCCTGCTGCAGACGAGAGACGGGCGAGGGCTCTCCAGGGCTGGGGACGGCAGCGGCCCCCCGCGAGCTCCAGACCGTCCACCTCGGTGCTGGGGCTGAGGTCGTGGCAACAGTTTCCCTGACTTTCCTCCCCCACCTCATTCGGTGCAAGCCCCTGATTTCCCGTGACCCCAGACACCTATGGTCGCTTGACGTTTTCCTGATGGGCCGTTGCTTGATTTGGTTGTGGGTTCCGGAAGGGTGGTAGATTCTATCATTCCCAATTATTGGCTTTCTTTCTTGATGTTGAGCTTGGCCCTGTGATTTCCAAGGCATCTGTAAAGTAACCAGAGCTGACTTTCAGGAAGAAACTTTAAAAGCTGTTGTGCGGGTCACCCCTCCCCTTCCTGCCGCCAGTGTGAGAACAGCATGTGCACGATTAGGGCTGCTTTTTCACCCTGGACCTTGGAATGAACAAACAGCCACAGCCAAACTACAGCCACTGCAGCTGACAGGTGGCAACAGCAAGAAATAAACAGTTGTGATGCCGGGTCCACCGAGACTTTGGGGTCCTTTGTTACTGCGGTGCAACCTAGTGAAAGGTCATTGATACAAACACTAGTACTCAACATTGCCTTTGAATAATCAGTCTTGTTCTGAAATTTTCATCTCTTTGCCTTCAAAAGGATGAAGGGATTAGGAATTACAGTACACAAGAGAACCCTCCTGGGGTTGGGCAAGTCCCAGGACAGCCTTGTACCACATCTGTAGGATGAACTTACCAGGCAGACAGGCAGGAACACGTGCAATACCTCAGCTTGTGACCGCATAGCCTTCCTGGTCACCCATGGAAACGCGGGGTGCCTGGCTGCTGGGTCCTTGTATGCGGGGGATGCCCTTTTGATGGCAGAAATTGCTAAACTGGCACAAGTACAGTGAAATTTCTTATTAAGATACAGGAGGCAATTTTGCTTCCACCTCTTCCAACATGCCTTTGACTGCAGGTACCAGAATGCCAGCCTAACTGGCTTAAATCACCAGGATATCTAATCATCTCACATAACACAAAGTCCAGAGTTAGGCAGCCAAGAACTGTTTCTGCTACTCAGTGATGTCAGATGTTGGGTCAACAACTTACCAGTTCTCTTAGCTTGTCCCTCGTAGTCACAGGGTGACTGCAGCACCTCCATGCATGCAGTCGTGACCTCACATCCCTGATGCAGGTACAGGAGAGTCCTTGCATCTGTACATCCGTCTCTGTCCTTGCTATGCTGAGAACCGTCTCCGCACAGTCTGCCCTGAGCAGTGCGAGTCTCCACTGCCACGGAGGCCTGGTAGCGGGCACAAGGGCATCTGCTTCATGGAGGAAATGCCAGCTAGGGCGCTGGGCCTGAGTGTGCTTGGGGCCGGTGAAGGGCCAGAAGCTGGCCGGAATTGCTGAAGCTGGCTGATGGGCATGTGGAGTTTGTTAGGTCCTCTCTGCTTTTGTGAGTTTGAGACTTGCCATTAAAAAAGAGGCCCCATAGCTCTCTACTGTCCTACTGCAACTTCCATCACAGGAATTGTTCAGACTTTGCTACTACCCATCAAAGACTCTCTCCCTGTCTTAGCCGGATTGCAAGAGCAAAATGCCACAGGCTGAGTGGCTTAAACAGCAGAACATCTTCCTCACGGTTTTGGAGGCTGGAGGGCCAAGTTCAAGGTGCCAGGAGGGTTGATGTTCTCCCTCTGGGTTGCAGGTGGCCACCTCCTCACTGTGTCCTCACATGGCCTTCACACTGTACAGCTGTGGACAGAGAGAGAGAGGTCTGGTTTCTCTTCCTCTTAATGATCTCTCAAATACAGTCACATTGTTGGTTTAGGGATTCAGCCTATGACTTTGGGGGGGATACTCAGTCCACAGCACTCATCTGCTTCCAGAAGAGTAAGATTGCGCTGGGCACGTCACTGCCCTGTTAGATGCCATCGCTCAGCCCTCCCTGCAGGTAGATGGGGCCAGGTGGCTACGTTACTGCCAATGAGATGTGAGCAGCAGTGGTGTGTGCTCCTTCAGACAGTGGACGGAGCACTTTCCCTCTCCCCCAACCCCCCCACCACCTTCTTGCAATCCAGCCTTGACCATGAAGACAATGGCAAGGCCCTTTGGGGGCAGACGCCACGCTGGAAGGAATCTGGGTCCCTGAGTAACCCCACGGAGCATGGCTGCCTGGCCCCTGGACTGTTACATAAGAAATAAAATTCCTTCTGTGCTAGTGGGTTTTGGTTGGGTTTCTTTGTTAGAGTAGCTTAGCCTTCCCCCAAAGCACTGGCTCTTGACTGGGGGACATTTTGACTGTCACAGCTTGGGGGGGGGGGTCTAAAAGCATCTAGTGGTCTAGTGGGGAAGGCCAGGGATGTTGCCGGCCATCCAAGCACAGGAGAGGCGCCCCCCACCCCAGGAAAGACTTACTGGTCCCAAACTGTCAATAGTCCCAAGGTTGAAATTTGTTATCAAAGATTTATCTAAAGTATTGCAACATACTTAAAGAAAAAGCATGGATGAAAAATAGTCTCTGCCGCATCAGTAAACAAAGGATGTTGCAGCCATCAAGCCGGCAGCTACTGCAGACACCCTTGACGGTGCACCCTGAGGGGATTCAGGAGGGAGAAAAGCCGGGTCCTGGCCCTAGATAGTTAAGGTGCACATCAGAGGAATGATTTCAGTGAGCCCAGACTCTTGAATTTTCCCATACATAGAAAAGTGTTAAATCCATTAACTTGAGGTGTCTGGTTTCCTTTAATTAACAGTACTCTTTTGATGTTCCGACTGCGCGGTTTTTGTTGCAAAAACTCTCATATATCCTGGCTCCTCTCTTACCTCCTCAGAGCAGTCTCTCAGCAAGTCTGACAAATAAAGCTGAATTCTCAACGTTTAGGTTGTGCGTTTTTTTTCAGTCGACAATAGTTAGGGAATCATCTCTCATTTTTGCAGTTTCTAAAACGGTCTTTGTAAGAGAATTCATCACTATCTGGGAGGAGGAGTTATTTTCATTATATGATACAGGAAGACCACTACCCTTCATAATAAAGAATTTTTTTTTAGATGAAAGGCATGAAGACCAATTTCCCCATCGATAACAGTAAAGGACATAAAATGATAGAAGAACTACAAACAGCCAACAAATGTGTGAAAATCTGTTTAGCCTCACTTGAAATCAAAAACACAAAACACTGAGGTTTGTTTGTTTGTTTTTTCCCTATCATGTTAAGCAAAGATAATAAAGCCTGGTGAAATCTAGGGTTAACAAAAGTAGAAACATACTCAATGGAGTGTCAGTATAACCTTCCCCTCGGGCAATGCATTTAGAAATATCAGCACTTAGAACACACCCCTTGAGCCAGCAATACAATTTCTAAGAATCTATCTTGAAGAACTAGTAAGACGGGACTTCCCTGGTGGTGCAGTGGTTAAGACTGCACGCTCCCAATGCAGGGGGCCCGGGTTCAATCCCTGGTCAGGAAACTAGATCCCACACGCTGCAACAAAGAACCTGCATGCCGCAACTAAGAACCGGCGCACCCAAATAAATAAATAAATATTAAAAAAAAAAAAGAACTAATAAGACAATGTGGTAGATTAAGATGGCCACAACTGCGCTACTCCTCCCATTGAGAGGTGGGGGTCCACTTTCCCTTCCCCTCGAGTCTGGGTTGGCCCCAGACTCAACCAATAGAATGTGGTGAGGTGATGTCCTGGGATGACCAAGGTGAGGTCACAAGAGTCTGGCAGCTTCCACCAGGGCCTCCTGGAAATCTCCAGAAGCCCTGAGCAGCCACATAAGAAGCACAACTGGGCTGGAGAGGCAACGTGTAGGTGCTCTGGTCCCTGGTGCCAGTTGAAGGCAGCCTTCCAGCCACGCCAGCGATCTCTACCGCATCACACAGAACAGAAGAATCATCTCACTGAGCCTTGCTGGAGTGCCTGACCTACAAAAATTGTCAGCTCTAATAAAATGCTTCTTTTAAACCACGAAGTTTTCAGGTATTTTATTATGCAGCAGTAGATAACTGGAACAGATACATACAGGTGTATGAACAAATGTTCACAAGAGCACTATTTATGGTAATGAAAGATTGGGAACAATCAAAATATTGTTCATCTATTAGGAGTCTGTTAAAGTATGGTACACTAACACTGTGAAATATATCTAATAAACAGAATGACATAAAATTGAGTAAAACATGGCCAGAATTTATGAAGAGTATTAAGTTAAAAATGTAAATGGTAGAAAAGCGGATAGTGTGACACCAATTAAGAAAACCAACAGCTCAATTTAAAAACCGGGCAAAAGATCTGAACAGACACCTCACCAAAGAGACGTACAGGCAGCAAATATGCATGTGAAAAGGTGCCCAACATCATTTGTCATTAGGGAATTGGAAATAAAATGAGATACCTCTACACATCTATTAGCATGGCCAAAATCCAAAACACTGACAACACGAAATGCTGGCAAGGATGTGGAGCAACAGGAACTCTCATTCATTGCTGGTGGAAGTGCAAAATAGTACAGCTCATTCTGGAAGACAGTTTAGTGGGTTTTTTTTTTTAAATTAATTAATTTTAATTTTTGGCTGCATTGGGTCTTTGTTGCTATGCTCGGGCTTTTCTCTAGTTGTGGCGAGCAGGGGCTACTCTTCGTTGTGGTGCACAGACTTCTCATTGCGGTGGCTTCTCTTGTTGCGGATCATGGGCTCTAGGCGAGCAGGCTTCAGTAGTTGTGGCTCGCGGGCCCTAGAGCGCAGGCTCAGTAGTGGCACAGGGGCTTAGATGCTCCGCAGCATGTGGGATCTTCCTGGACCAGGGCTCGAACTCGTGTCCCCTGCATTGGCAGGCGTATTCTTAACCACTGCGCCACCAGGGAAGTCCCAGTTTGGCGGTTTCTTACAAAACTAAACATAATCTTACAGTGTGACACAGCAATTACAGTTCTTGTTATTTACCCAAAGGAGTTTAAAAAAAATGTCCACATGAAAACCAAAACATGAATGATAATAGCAGCTTTATTCATAATTGACAAAACTTGGATGCAACCAACATGTCTTCAGTAGGTTAATGGAGGGACTTCCCTGGAGGTCCAGTGGTTAAGACTCTGCTTCCACTGCAGGGGGCGCGGGTTCAATCCCTGGTTGGGGAACTAAGATCCTGTGTGCTGCGCGGCATGGCCAAAAACAGGTAACTAAATAATAGGTGAATGGATAAATTGTGGAACATATAGACAATGAAATATTCTTTAGCATTAAGAAGAAATGAGCCATCCAGCCACGAAAAGGAATGGAGGAAACTTAAAATGCCTATTACTAAGTGAAAGAAGCCAATCTGAAAGGGCTATATACTGTATGATTTCAACTATATGACATTCTGGAAAATGCAGAACTAGAGACAGTGAAAAGATCAGTATTTGCCAGGGGTTCGGGGGCAGGGAGAGGGATGAATAGGAGAAGCAGACAAGTTTTAGGGCAGTGCAAATATTCTGTATGATACTGTAATGGTGGATACTTAACATAATTGTACAACACAATAATTCGTAATGTAAACCATGGACTTTAGTGAATAATAATGTATCAGTATTGCTTCATCAATTTTAATAAATGTACCCCACCCATGGAAAATGTTTATAATAAATGAAACCGTGTGTATGTGTGGAGGGGGTGTATAAGAACTCTATATTTCCTTCTCGATTTTTCTGAAAACCAAAAACTGCTCTAAAGATAAAGTCTATTAATAAAAACACTTATCTACTTAAAACAATAAGAAGGTGGGTAGAGTGCAATTATGTACGCGAGCGCGCGTGTGTGCATTTTCACATCAAGCATTAAATGGGGCCAGAAAGGTTGCACCGAAACTGCTATCATTTAGATTGAAAGGTGAGCAAGATAATCACAGTCCTGTAACTTCGGGAGGTTGGGAAACTGTAAATTCCTGTACAGTTTGAATTTCTACAATGAAGATAAAATTGCCAAAGCAATGAACGTGTTTCCACTCTTAAATATCTGCCTGGGGTTTAGTGAAGAGTTCACGGAGGAGGGTGTACCTTTAAGCGTGCATTTTCAGTGATGAACGACTGCCCCCGGCCGACCCCCGGAATCGCAGGGTTCTGGGTCCGCGGGGCCCCGGAGGCCGCTCCTCCTGGGGTCGCGACGCGCTCGAGATCCCCGCTGCCCGACACCTGCTCCACCCGCCCCGCCGGGACCGCCCAGCTCCCGCGCGACACCTCGCGCGGCCCCGACCGGAAGCCGTGGGGCGGGTTCAAACGGCGCCCCGCCCCGGCAGGCGACCAATCAGCGCGCGGAGCTCATTAATAGTGACCACGCCGGCCCCGCCTCCGCCTCTCGCGGGGCCACCGCCCGCGCAGACCCAGAGCGCGGCCGCGGACGAAGATGGCGACCGCCATGTACTTGGAGCACTACCTGGACAGTAAGCGCCCCTCGCGCCCCCTAGGCCCACCGCCCTGGCCGGGCCACCCCCACCGCGCCCCCCCCCCCCCGCGCACTAGGCTCCGCGCGCGGATCCCGGGGCACGTGGGGGGGGCGGGACGGCCCGGAGGCGGCGGGAGCGGCTGAGGCACGCGCGGGGCGGGAGGGCCCACGAGGGAGGGGCGCGGGAGGTGCGGCGCGGGGTCCCGCCGTCACGGCCGCGCCAATTCCAGGTGCGTCACGGCGGGGCGGGGCCGGCGGGTTCTGGGCGGGGCCAGCGCGGCTAGGCTCCACCCTCCCAGGCTCAGCCCCGCCCACTTTCGCCATAGGCCCCACTCTCTCCTACCTAGGACCCGTTTTCCTTGGCTGGGCCCCGCCCGTCATTCACTAGGCCCCGCCAACTTCGTCGTCGGGCCCGCCCTCTCCGCCCCGGCCCCTCCCTCTCCGCCTAGGCCCCGCCCCTCCGAGTCCCGTCCCGCCCATTCCCGGACCCGCCCCCACCGTGGGGACCCACTAAGGTGGTCGAGTCCCAGTCCCCTGGGACTCTGGGCCGGGTTTGGGGGGGCCCAGGGCCTGAGGGTTCTGGGTTCTGTGCCTGCTTGTGCTATGACCTGGGAGTCGCTTCCAGGCCTCAGTTCGTGCATCTGCAAGGCATGATGGCGCGGAGGGTCTCTGAGGGCACCTGTCTTTGCGCAGGGGGTTGGGGGCGCTACTTAGACGTGTGGGTAGGGTGTTCAAGGCAGTGGTCATCACAGTGGGCCAACGTCCCGAGGTGTCACACAGGTTGCACCCTCTGGAGGACTCCTGAGCAGGTGGTTATTGGCCGCATTTCACAGCGGGGGTGACGCTGCGTCAGAGGCTAAGTAGCTTGTCAAGGTCACTCGCTGGAGAGTGGCGATCCCACGTTTGAGCCCTGCGGTCCGACTCCAGTCTGGCCCTGGCGGGGACATGGCCTGGGGATGCGGGCTGGTGGAGATTTTGCCTGGTAGCTCTGGAGCCCTGTGCTGCACTGGGGATTTTCAGTCATCCGGGCCTGGGCGCCCAGACTCCCACCCGAGGTTGCTGAGAATAGGGAGTGAACCCCGGCTCCGGGGAAGGCAGTGGGGATCCAGCCCTCCCCAAGGGGGTCTCCCAGGCATGGCCCAACCTGAGCGCAGCGTCCTGGGCCGGAGAGCACCATGGAGGGAGGGGCTTCCGCGCCATCGTCACTGGAGAGGCCTACACCCAGGTGCCTGTTCGGGGTGCTGCGGCTCACCCTCCTCTGACCGGTGCCTGCCCAGGGGGCCCCAGGAGGAGGGTCTGAGGAACACAACTCCTGTCCCGTGCGGGACACCCACGTGCAGGCTTGCGGACGGAGGTCACTGCTCGCTCCCTGAGCACCTGCTGTGTGCCAAGAAAGCAGACATGATCCCTGTTTTCGTGGAACTGGCTCTCAGATGGGAGAGACAGAGTTTTTAAAAGTTCACAGAAGTTTAAAGGTCATGGAGGAGCCCAGCAGGTCTGAGAGTGCAGGGGTGGCACTGTCTTGAGAGCCCTGGTAGGACAGCAGGGGAGCCCACGGGGAGGGCGTGGTGGGCCTGGAGGCCGTGGGTGGGTCTGTGCTGCTCTCTGCGTGAGCTGGGAAACACTGGGGCTTAAGCAGCAGCTTTGTACAATTAGACAGGGCTCTTAGAGCGGTCATCTGTGGAGGGGGCCCGTCCTGGCTGCGGGCAGGTGGGGAGCTTGTCCTGGACCAGGAGCCTGGCCATGCGGACAGGAGAGCAGTGTGGGGCAGGGTCCTTACCTGTGCTGTCCTGCACGGTCTGTTTGATTTTAAATAAACTCAAGTAAAATGAGAAGTTGAGTCCCTCAGTTGTACTGGCCCCATTTCAGGTGCTCAGTAGCCCCGTGTGGCCAGTGCCTGCTGTGTCGGGAAGCTCTGTCTTGGCATAAAGTTCTACCGCACAGCCCTGGTGGGCACCAGCCAATGCCCTGAGTTCACAGTAGAGGGAGGGAGAGCAAGGAGGACCCCGGGGTCTGGGCTTGTTCTCTGTGGCGGGGCGTCTGCAGGGGAGGAGTGGCCTGCGGTCTGCGGTGGGAGAGTCGCACAGGCATCTTCCCCCCTCTGCCCTCTGTTCGCCTCTAATTTCTCGAGTTTCTGACAAGTTCTGAAGCGCATCAGCCTATTACCAGTGTGAAATAGGGGAGGGCTGGATTCCCCACTGTCTTCAATGTTTGGCTCGCGTCCGTGAAAAAAGATACCTTGATTCTTCTTCTCTCCAAACCCTAACAGAAACAGAAGCCAGAGTGGGCTTATTGTTTGTAGCCTTGAAGTATGAAGCTTGGAAGGCGGGTTTTTGTCCTGCTGTTGAGAAGCATGTGTCTGTGTTTCAGGTATCGAGAACCTTCCCTGTGAGCTTCAGAGGAACTTCCAGCTGATGCGAGAGCTGGACCAGAGGACAGAAGGTGGGTTCAGACCTTTCAGAACAGCCAGAGTGTGGGTAGCAGCTCCCCAAGGCCAGCACCGGGGTCCTGGGGGGTGGCGCACTGGTCTTCCAGGCACCTGGGGCAGTGGGGCTGCTGTCCAGCCCTGGGCCGCAGGTGTTGGGTAGTGTGTCAGAGAGAGTGATGAGTCTTTTTTTTTTTTAAATTTTTGGCTGCGTTGGGTCTTCGTTGCTGGGCGCGGGCTTTTCTCTAGTTGCGGCGAGCGGGGGCTACTCTTCGTTGCGGAGCGCGGGCTTCTTATTGCGGTGGCTTCTCTTGTTGTGGAGCACGGGCTCTAGGCACACGGGCTTCAGTAGTTGTGGCACGCGGGCTCAGTAGTTGTGGCTCGCAGGCTCTAGAACGCAGGCTCAGTAGTCGTGGCACATGGGCTTAGTTGCTCCGCGGCATGTGGGATCTTCCCGGACCAGGGCTCGAACCCGTGTCCCCTGCACTGGCAGGCGGATTCTTAACCACTGCGCCACCAGGGAAGCCCCTAGTGCCGAGTCTTTAAAGTCAAACTTAGTCCCTTGTGTCCCTACACGTCTCCATGTCACATCTTTATAATCGTCATCCCCTCCCGCAGTCAAAATATTTGTTACCTTTTCTTTCCTTTAAAAGATTTTCTATTTTCAAACTATGTGTACATAGTTTAAACAGTTAGTCCTTTTAGATCTTTTGGTATTTAACTCCCTATTTCCAAACAGTTTATTTTTGCTGCTGTTTCTTACTTTATTTCCTTTTGGTTTTAGACTTTATCTATTCAGTTATTACAAAAAGTGAAGATTTACGTCTCCAGTTGTGCCCTGCTCGGTTCATGCGCACACGGCTCCCTCCCCCCGTCTCCTGGGTGGAATGGACTGGAATTTGAATGGTGGTGATGCTGGGCTGTCCGGCGATGCTGTTTCTTTCCTGGGCTGCTGTGTCGGTGGTTTACCGTACGCATGCTCACATGCCCTGTTGGAGTAACTGTCTTTTTCTTGGAGTTCTTAATGCTTTGCTTGTTGGTTTTGTTTTCCTCGTTTTCAGTGTGCCTGCTGCACCAGGTTACCTGCCAGTTCTGTGTGTGCTCTCCATGGAGACCTCTCTCCTGGAGCCTCTGTCCTGCGGTCCCGTCCGGGCCGACTGTTTCCGGGCCTGCCACGCACGCCTTGCCCTAGGTATTCCTAGGCTCTCCCTTTGTTCCTCTTCAGCATGGAGCCCTGTTTCCTAGGTTGTAAACATACTACTTCTTGATATGCCCGTTTGTTTCAGAGGAGCCTTTTCTCTGGGAGCTTCCAGGAAGAAATTTACGGCAGGGTAAATTTCTTATACCATTGCATGTCTGAAAATGCAGCAGTGAATGGTTTGGCTGGGTATAGAATTCCAGATTGACAGGCATTTCCCCCAGAATGTGGCAGGCGTTGCTGCATTGTCTCCCAGCTTCTGTGTTGCTGTTGAGAAGTCTGATGTCATTTGGATTTCTCATCCTTTGAATATGTGATCTTTTTTTCCCTTTCCTATTTAGAAGCTTTTAGGCTTTTCTCTTTATCCCTGAGGTTTTACATTTCATGGTGATGTGCTTGGGTATGGGCACTTTTTCACTCATTCTGCTAGGCACATGTTTTGCAAGATTGGAAGAGCTGTGGTTTTTCACTAAGGAACAGCTTCCTGACTAGTGAATACAGAGATTTCTTTTATGGTGAGATAAAGCATTTATATTCAGAAATAGGCATAAACATTTGTAGATTGCTTAGCAAATAGCACCCGGAAAACCTCTCCCCAGATGGAGAAATGGAGCGTCTAGTGCCTGGGGGCCTGTGTGATCCTCATGAGCAGGCCCCCCTTCCCCAAGGGGTACACCCTGAGTTTTCACCTGCAAGAATGGTTTTCTCACCTCTCTAAACCAAAGAGTTAAGAGTTGCGTCTGTCTTTGCCTTTAACATCAATGGAATCATACAGTGTGTCTTCCTTTGTGTCTTGCTTTTCTTGCTCAGTGTCACCTTTTGTGGGATTAACCGATGTTGTTATGTTTTTTTTGTTGCTGGGTAGCGTTCTGTTGTGTGAATGGACCACAGCTTATTTATCTGTTTTACTGTAGATGGGACGTTTGGGTTGCTTTCTATTATCTGCAGTTATGAATGTTTTCCCATGTGTACCCTGGCCTCTAAATCTTTAGGGTATGTACCTGAGAGTAGCCTGCCGGGTCATAGGTAAGGTGAGCACATCATTATTCAAACAATAATAAATGGACTCTTCAGACTTGAGAGTCCAAGAGGGCACGATGAACCCTTGCTGGGGCAGTGTCATACGTTGGGACTGTCATGGGCGCACTGCCCTGGTCGGGGTGTCTGCTTGTCTCCCTGATCCAAAGTGTTTGGGAAGGCTGTGCCCGCCACCGGCGGCCAGTTTGGGCCAGCCACTTCTTTGCTGGCCCTTGTCATTGTCAGGCTTTATTGGTTGCCAGTCTGGTGAGCGTGTCCTGGCTTTTCGCCTGTTACTCTCTCAGACAAGAAAGCCGAGATCGACATCCTGGCCGCAGAGTATATCTCCACGGTGAAGTCTCTGTCCGCGGATCAGCGCGTGGAGCACCTTCAGAAGATCCAGAGCGCCTACAGCAAGTGCAGGGAGTACAGCGACGACAAGGTGCAGCTGGCCATGCAGACCTACGAGATGGTGAGCGGGAGGGGGGGCGGGGGCGGGGCCTCCCCGCCCGCACGCGCCTCCCTTTCACGCAGCGAGGGGGCGTCGAGGTGGAGGCCGGGCTGCGGTAGAGCGATGCTGCTGGAGAAGGTGCACGTTGGAGGAGGCCTCGTCCTGGGACCGTTACTGCGGGCTTGTGTCCTGTGCCCGTTTTGCTTGTTTGTTTATATATACTTTTAATGCCTGTTTTTGTCGGCTTTAGGTAAAGTCCTAGAATTGGTTTTGTCCAGTTTCCTCTCAAGTCCGCTTCTCTTGGGGTTTGCAAGGTGGCACAAAGCCGTTCTGCGACGCACCTGAGGTCGTGTAGTGCGGCTCCCGTCCTTGCCTCCCCCGATAAAACAAACAGTGATTTCTTAAAGCCTGAAATCAGTCGTGTTTGAGAAAGAATCCTCTAGGAGGAGAGCTTAATGCCTATGTGTGGGACTTTGATGCTCCAAAGTGCTAAATCCTTTGAGTAATCAGCCTGTCTTCCAAGGAGTTAGGTGTGATCAGCGTCCTTAAGGCAGTCCGTTTTCTCTCTGACGTGTAATGAAGCTTAGGACTGTGGTTCATTTCCAGTTGGGGGCTGTGATGGACGGTGTTGGACGGCCGTCACCAGCCAGCTGGTGCTGTGTCTTGTGATGTCCTTGTTGCTACAGGAGCCCCTCTGTCACGGGCAGTTGTCCTGTGTGGTCCTTCCTTCCAGCTCCGTCCTGAACTCCGTCTTCAACAGTCATTTTCTGTTGACGAACCTATAGCTCTTCACGTTTTACGTCAGGATCTAGTATCCAAGGTCCTCAGCCCTTTACTTCATTGCATCTTACGGCTCTGTTTCTCATTGTTGCCTGCCTCCAAGTTTTTTTCCCCGAGTAGGATTTATTCTGTTGATGGGGAACAGAATGTGGGGAAAAAAGACCCTTGCATCAAGTTGGAAATAGCAGGCCTTGTTCTCGCAGAGTGTTGTTACTTCTAGACTCAATTTAAGGGCCAGACACTGCTTTCTGCTTGACGTCAGGAGCATTTGTGACCCTGAGGCGTTTTGCTCTGAGTTTCGAACGGAATGTGTGAGCATCCTTCTGTGTAGGTGGATAAGCACATCCGGAGGCTTGATGCGGACCTGGCTCGCTTCGAGGCGGACCTGAAGGACAAGATGGAGGGCAGCGACTTCGAAAGCTCTGGAGGACGGGGGCTAAAAAGCAAGTCTGTTAATTTGTCTTCATTTTGTTATTGTTAACTATGGAGTTTTGAAGAATTTTGTCTGATAAGTGTGTTAGGAACATTATGGTAAATATCATATTTGGGTAAATCTTGTCCTGCTTCAGTGAAATCTGTGAACAAAGTTGTGGTCTTTGTTGTTTCAGAAGGTCGAGGTCAGAAAGAAAAGAGGGGCTCCCGGGGTCGTGGCAGGAGGACCTCAGAAGAAGACACCCCAAAGAAGAAGAAGCATAAAGGAGGGTGAGAGGTGCTTTTTTTCTCTTTTTCCCTGAAGAACACCATTGGTATTTGCTCAGGATGGAAGCACCGGTGACTGCTTAGGCTGAGGAAGTGCTTACCTGTGCGAGGTGTGCTGTAGCTCTTCCTGCTTTGCCCGTGCCAGGTGTGCTGTAGCTCTTCCTGCTTTGCCCGTGTCGGGTCAGTTGGTCCTCACAGCAACCTGAGGGAGCAGTGTTGCAGTCGTGGAGACCGAGGCTTCGGAGCTGTTGGGTTTGCACCAGGCGGTCTGACTCCAGAACCCATTCTCTTAGCCACTGCGTGCCCTGCCTCTTAAGGGACACGGTGATGTTTGGTGCGGTTCAAGCTAAGCCACTTCCTAGTAGTTGAATACACATCAGTTGATCAGTTTATATATAAATACATGTTTTAGATGTATTCATTTTTAAATTGTGTGACTGCATTTATTAAATATCCATGTCATTTAACTTGAACTTCAGAATATTTCATTTAAAGCACTCTCTCACTTGCTACCCCCTACCCCCTAAGATAGCTTCATAGACTATGAATGTGATTGCTTCGTCCTCCAAGATAGTGTAACATTGCTTCATAGAAGATGCTGAAATGCCAAGTGGCTTCTGTGGAGATGATTCTGACGGTTATGGGGAGAGCTCAGAAGAGTTAGTTTTTTTTTTTTTTTTTTTTTTTTTTTTTTAGAAGAGTTAGTTTTTGACAAAAGAGAAGTTTTGGTTCTTAAACCTGGTGTTTAAACTTTTATCTTTAAAAAAAAAAAAAACAAATCCAAATAGTGTCTTTGTAAAGTAATGCGCAGATGCAGAAGACCACACAACACACGTGTAGTTTAACGAATTACTGTAAGAGGCATATCCTTGTAATCGTTGCCTGGTCGGTGACTAATGCTCCCTGGGGGGCCCTTCCCTGTGCCCTGTCAGAATCGCCACTTCTCAGCCCCAGACACACACGACCCAGACAGACAGGGTGTTCACTTCCATTCTTTCTTTGTAGTTTTGTCCCCGACACGTGCACTCCTGGACCCTATAGTTCAGTCTTGTTGCTTTTTTTTTTCTTAAGTTTTAGATTAACTTCATTAAGGAATAATTTACATAAAAATAAAATGTTCTCATTTTAAGTATACAGTTTGATGCTGTATTCAACTTCTTTAAAATTAAAGAACTAGTCAACCTTTCTATTTCTTCTTGAGTCAGTTTTGGTAATCTACATCTTTCAAGGAATTTGTTGTTTCATATAAGTTGTCACATTTATTGACATCAGGTTATTCATAATATTACTTTATTATTCTTCTGATGTTGTAGGTTCTGTACTGATGCTCACTCTTTCAGACCTGAAATTGATGATTTATGTCTTCTCTCATTTTGCCTTGATCTTTTCAGAAAACTAGCTTTTGGTTTCATTGATTTTAATTTTTTTCTCTACTGTTTGTTTTCTATTTCACTTATTTCTGCTAATATCTTTATTCTTTCTGTCCTTCTGCTTGGCTTGGATTTACTTTGCTTTTCTTTTTCTAGCTTTTTAAGGTGGAAGTAGCTTAGATCATTGATTTTCATACTTCCCTTCTTTTCTAATATAAATATTTAAAGCTATAAATTTTCTTCTAATTACTGTTTTAGCTGCATCACACAAATTTTGATATGTTTTTATTTTTATTCCATTCAGAATATTTAAAATTTTCTTTCGTGATTTTTCTTTGACCCATAGCTTATGTAGAAGTATGCTTCTCAGCTTCCAAGTAATTTGAGATTTTCCAGCTAACTTTCTGATTTCAATTTCTAATTTAATTTTGCTGTGGTCAGAGAACTTCTGTAATTGAAATCATCTGAAAGTGATTAAGTTTTGGGTTATGGTTTATGGTCTGTTTTTCTGAATGTTCCATATATACTTGAAAGCAATGTGTATCTTACTGTTGTTGGGTAGATGTCAATTATATAACTTGGTTGACAGCACTGTTCAAGTTTTATGTATCCTGACAGATACTCTGTTTACTTGTATAAATTACTGAGAGAAGAGTGTTGAGATCACCAACTCCAGACATGGATTTGTCTATTTCTCCTCCTGCTGTGTGGGTTTCTGCTTCACGTATTTTGAAGCTCTGTTATTTGGAGGTACATACACATTTAGGTTTTTTAAAAATAATTGACTCCTTTATCATTATTTATTTTGTTGTCCTTCATAATATTCTTTGTTTTGAAGTCTGTTTTGTCTAATATTACTATAGCCATTCCAGGTGTCTTGCAGTGAGTTTTTACATGGTGTGTTTTTTCCCTTTTTCATTCTTTTACTTTCACCACATTTGTGTTTTTGTATTTAGAGTGAGTTTCTTGAAAGCAGCAAATAATTGAGTGTTGCTTTTTTATCTAGTCTGAAAATTTCTCCCTTTTCATTGCACTATTTAGACCAGATTTAATGTAATTAGTGATATGGTTGGCTTTAAATTTACTATCTTGCTATTAGTTGTCTCCTTGTCCCATCTGTTCTTTTCCTGTCTTCTTTTGGATTAATCGTGTATTTTTTCAGTATTCCATTTTTTTTAAGTGGGTGTCAATGGCATCTCAAAAAAGTCTTAGTTTTCATTTTATTTATTTTTTATTTTTTTGTTTTTTGTTTGTTTTTTGGCTGCGCAGCATGGCTTGCGGGATCTTAGTTCCCTGATCTAACCAGGTCCCCGGCAGTGAAAGTGCTGTGTCCTAACCATTGGACCACCAGGGAATTTCCTCAGTATTCCATTTTAAGGACTATTCCAGTGTGTACACCCTGTTTCATTAACTTATCACAAAGAATTTCAAATAATACTATACTATTTCATGTTTAATGTAAGAGCCTACATGGGTATTCTTTGGTTTTCTGCTTTTTGTCCTTTGTGCTATTATCAAAAATTTTACTTCTACATATGACATAAGTCTCTGAATATATTGTTGTTATTGTTTTAGGTCTAAATCATTGCTTATCTTAAACACATTTTAAAATATGAGAAAAAGTTTTATAGTTAGTCCATATATTTACCATTTCCAATGGCCTTCACTATGTGTAGATGCAGATTTCCATCTGGTATCATTTCTCTTCTGCCTGAAGAACTTTCTTTAACATTTTTTACAGTGCAGGTTTGCTGATGGTGATGAATTTTCTGGTTTTGTTTCTCTGAAAATATCTTTATTTCACTTCCATCTTTGAAGGATATTCTTGTTGGATATAAAGTTTTAGGTTGACTTCTTTTTTTCTTTCATCACTAAAGATGTCCTGTTGTTTTCCATCTTGCATTGATACTGATGAGAAATTAGTGGTAATTCTTATCTTTGTTCTTCTGTATATAAGTGGCTTTATTTATTTTTGCTGTTTCTAAGGTTTCCATTTAGCAACTTGATTTTTTAAAAAATTTATTTGTTTTATTTATTTATTTTTGGTTGTGTTGGGTCTTCATTGCTGCACGCGGGCTTTTTCTAGTTGTGGCGAGCGGGGGCTGCTCTTCGTTGCGGTGCGCAGCTTCTTACTGTGGTGGCTTCTCTTGTTGTGGAGCACGGGCTCTAGGCGCACGGGCTTCAGCAGTTGCAGCACGCAGGCTCAGTAGTTGCGGCTCGCAGGCTCCAGAGTGCAGGCTCAGTAGTTGTGGCGCACGGGCTTAGTTGCTCCGCGCGGCATGTGAGATCTTCCCGGACCAGGGCTCGAACCCGTGTCCCCTGCATTGGCAGGCGGATTCTCAACCACTGCTCCACCAGGGAAGTCCACAGCAACTTGATTTTTAACAACTTAATTATGATGTGTCCTCGTGTGGGTTTTTTGTGTGTTTTCTGTTTGGAGCTCATTGAGCTTCTGGGAACTGTTAGTTTATAGTTTGCATCAAATTTGTAATTTTTCAGCCAGTTTTTCAGATTTTTTTTTCTGCTCTCTTTTGTCCTTTTTATGGGACTCCAATCATATATGTGTGTTAGCTTGATATTTTCCTACAGATCACTGAGGCTCTGCTTATTATTTTGTCAGAAATTTTCTTTCTACGCTTCCATTTGGATAGTTTCTATTACTTTATCTTCAAGTCTTTTCTTCCTTGTTGTCTAATTTAATCTTAATCTCCTTTAGTGAATCTTTCATTTAAGAAATTTTCTTCTCAGGAAGTTCTGTTTGTTTCTTTTTTTATATACCTGCCCTGTCTATTATTACACATATATTTTCCTTTATGTCTTTGAATATATCATTTTACAACAGCTTTTTAAAAAACTTTCTCTTCTGATTCTGTGTCATTTCCAGGTCTATTTCATTTTTTTTTTAAAAGCGGTTTTATTAAGATATGATTGATATACAAAGAACAGTATATAATGCATACATTTTGATGAGTTTGGCAGGTCTGTTTCTGTTGACTGCTTTTTCTCTGGTTGTAAATCACATTTTCCTCCTCCTTCACATGTCTAGTAATTTTTTTAAAAATTAATTTATTTTTGGCTGCATTGGGTCTTTGTTGCTGCACACGGGCTTTCTCTTGTCGCGGCGAGTGGGAGCTGCTCTTCGTTGCGGCGCACGGGCTTCTCATTGTGGTGGCTTCCCGTTGCAGAGCATGGGCTCTAGGCGCACAAGCTTCAGTAGTTGTGGTGCGTGGGCTCAGTCGTTGTGGCACATTGGCTTAGTTGCTATGCGGCATGTGGGATCTTCCCGGACCAGGGCTTGAAGCCGTGTCCCCTGCATT
Source organism: Balaenoptera acutorostrata (assembly GCF_949987535.1). Lineage (NCBI taxonomy): Eukaryota > Metazoa > Chordata > Mammalia > Artiodactyla > Balaenopteridae > Balaenoptera > Balaenoptera acutorostrata. Next base: position 94,926,300 of record NC_080071.1, read on the forward strand.
GGCAGGCAGATTCTTAACCACTGCAACACCAGGGAAGCCCCCACCTAGTAAGTTTTGACTCGATGTTAAGACAGTGTCAGTGTTATGTGGTTGAATATCAGGATTTTGTTGTCTTCGTTTAATGGGTGTTGAATTTAAAAAAATCATTTAGGGGCTTCCCTGGTGGCGCAGTGGTTGAGAATCTGCCTACCAATGCAGGGGACACGGGTTCGAGCCCTGGTCTGGGAAGATCCCACATGCCGCGGAGCAACTGGGCCCATGAGCCACAATTACTGAGCCTGCGCATCTGGAGCCTGTGCTCTGCAACAAGAGAGGCCGCGATAGTGAGAGGCCCACGCACCGTGATGAAGAGTGGCCCCCACTTTCCACAACTAGAGAAAGCCCTCGCACAGAAACGAAGACACAACACAGCCATAAATAAATAAATTAATTAATTTAAAAAAAATTCATTTAAATTTTTGTCACCATTTTAATCACCTGTGGAGCAGCTTGATCCTTTGTAGGCACATTTTTTTTTTTTAATTTATTTTTGGCTGTGTTGGGTCTTCACCGCTGCGCGCAGGCTCTCTCTAGTTGCGGCGAGCGGGGGTTACCCCTCGTTGCGGTGCACAGGCCTCTCACTGTGGTGGCTTCTCTTGCTGTGGAGCATGGGCTCTAGGCGCATGGGCTTCAGTAGTTGTGGCACGTGCACTCAGTAGTTGTGGTTCGCAGGCTCCAGAGCACAGACTCAGTAGTTGTGGCGCACGGGCTTAGTTGCTCCGCGGCATGTGGGATCCTCCCGGACCAGGGCTCGAACCCGTGTCCCCTGCATTGGCAGGTGGACTCTCAACCACTGCGCCACCAGAGAAGCCCTGTAGGCACGTTTTTAACGTTGGTTAAAAAAAACCTTTTTCTTAATATGCCAGATAGTAAATATTTTAGGCTTGTAGGCCATATTGTCTCTGTTGTGACCACTCAACTCTGCTGTTGAATATTGAAAGCATCCACAGAAAATATGTAGATGAATGATGTGACTGTGTTTCATTAACACTTTATTTGTAGAAAAGGCAGCCAAGTGCAGGCTGTAGTTTGCCAACCCGCTAGGTTAGAGTAGCCTTTACTCTAGGCTTGGTTAAACCCTCCTGCTAAGGTGTGACCCTTCTGGGTTCTCCTCTGAATGTATTTGGTGTTTGACGAGGTCTTTCCATTCTGGCTGGTTGGAACTTGAATGTCGCCCAGGCTGCCTGTGAGCTCTGGGACTTGTTCAGCTCACGGGTCCCTGGTATTCTCTGCCTGGCCTTGTGGATTGTCACTCTGTGCACAGGCAGCTTAATTTTTAGCTAAAAACTCAAATGGATCTGTTTGCAGGTTTCCGGAGTGCACTCTCTGTAGCTTCCTCCTTTCCAGCACCTGCCCCCAGGTCCCAGCAGCCTCACCCTCCCTGAGCTTTGGTTTTTCCCTCCTTCTAGACATGCAGGCTTTGCTCCTCTCTAAGGACTGGCGTGTGGAAAGTGCCTCCATGCAGAAAGCTGAGAAGGTCATAGGTCTCACCTGGCTTGTTTACCTTCTCAGGAACGCTATCCTGTGCTGCCTTCTGTGTAGTGTCTGGAAACTTCTACTTCAGGTATCTTGTCCAGTTTTCTACTTGTTCATAGTAGGAAGGCAGCTCAGTACCTGTTATTTCATCAGGGTCTTTTTTTAGGTAAAGTTTCTTTAATGTGTAAGTTTTTCTCCATCCCTTTCTTTTCTTCATAATTTTCCTCTTGAAGGACCTGCGCTGTTTGGCTTGTAGCATTCTCCAGAGTCTGGATGTTGCTGATGAGATGTGAACCCTTGTGAGAGCTTCTTTGTTGAGCATTTAGACAGCGCATCTCCTTCTTGTTTGCTCTGCAGGGTGACCCTGGGGAATGCATCGACCTGTGTGTGTTCTTACTGAAGCCGGTTTTGTAGATCTGGCAAGACATTTAATGCTGGGCCATGAGACCTGTGTCAGAGGTGATTGAAAGCATCTGCCTTATGGGGGATGTTTGTTGACTGTGTGGGAACAGTTAGGCTGTGTCTGTTGTAGATGGATGAGACCATAAACGTTACAGGTGACCCTTGAACAATGTGGGGCTGGGGGACCAGCCCTCCGTGCGGTTGGAAGTCCGTGTATCACTTTACAGTCAGCCCTCCGAGCCGGAGGCGCCACACCCGAGGGTTCATCCAGCCACGGGCCACGTAGCACTGTACCATGTACCCACCGAAGAAAACCTGTGTGTTAGTGGGTTCGCGCACTTCAAACCTGCCCTGGTCAAGGGTCGACTGTAAGTCCGCGTGCTGTAGTCTTCATTCTGGAACACCCATTTGATTCCTTTTTTACGGATTTTAGTTCCTTTTTGAAAAGTCTCCATATTTGCATCTCTCTTATTTACATTTTCTTCATAATGTGTGTTTAAAGCCCTTCTCTGCTAATTTTAACATCTGGGTCGTCTCTGCATCTGCTTCTGTCTGCCCGCTTTCCTCTGGTTACCACTCCTGCTTTTTCACGTCATGTGCTTGTCTCGTCGTCTGGCCTTGGAGGCACGTGGAGAGGGAAGTTCTGCGCTCCCCCAGAATGGCTTGTCCTTCTTTGGTCCAGGCAGATGGAGCAGGCTTGGGGCGGGGTGGTGAAGGTGGCAGGGGGCCTCCCGGCTCCTGACGGAGAAGCCGGAGCGTCTGTTTTGCTGCCCCAATGGCCGTCTGTGGGCGGTGCTTGGCTTTCCTCCCTGCGGAGGCCTTCCTGCGGAGCTCTGGAGGAGGAGGCTGGCTGCTCAGAGACCAGGGATGTCACTCTGCAGCCTCTGCATGGCCCCGGGGTCAGGAAGCGGACTGTAGGGTCACGGCCGTGTGTGCAGGGTCCTGCAGTGTCGGTGTGGTCCCCGGTGGGCATCCGGGCCTCGGCCGAGCACGGGAGGTGGGTGGCCTGCTCCCTCGGCTGCTGCCCCTTCCTCAGCCCTCGGGCATCTGGCCTGTGTCACCCCACAGCTGTCCAGGGTCTTTGAAGTATGACCTTAGCAGTCTGTCGGGTGTGTCTTTCACCTCGTGGTGGCAGCAGTGTTCCGCGCCTTCCTGCTCCTTCCTGCTTAGGGCCCAGAGTCACGCCGCCCTCCCCTGGGGACGAGCAGGTGTCCGCCTGTGTCCCTTCCTCTCCATGAGTCCCCTTGGAGGGACAAGACGCTGGCTCCCTGGTGCAGTGGGAGCCTCCCCGACGGGCGCGTGCCTGGCCGCGGCGCAGACCTCGGGGGTGACCCGGGTGTCTGACCCTGTCTCTGCGGGCGCACTGGAGCCGGCCGGGCCCGTAGCTTTCCCCTCACTGCGGGGGCTGGCGTGCGTGTCGCTGGCTGCTGTTCGTAGCACTGGCCGCAGCAGCGGCAGGTGAGAAGGGCTGGTCAGGGGCGGCGACGTTGGCAGAGCCCTCGGTAAGTCGGGCTGGACCCGGCGCTTCCGCGTGAACCGTTTCCTCTCCACGGCCACCCTGGGCGGCAGTGCCGTGACCGCCCCGGTTTACAGACAGAGGGGGCCGGGGGTGCTGAGGCCCGCCCTGAAGTCCCGCTCTGCCATGTGACCGGGAGCGCCCTGTCCCCAGGGGCCATTGGGACAGGACGGGGCTGGGCGGTGTCTGGAGAGGACAGGACACCCGCGGGCTGGGTGCGGGCCAGTGTCCTCCGTCTGCCGGCGCTGTGGCTTCACAGCCTGCCTTGGGGTGTTGCTGCAGTTCCAGGGTCAGTGGCAGGTCCTGTCGCCCTGCGGGGCCAGACAGGGGGGCCCCCCGAATGGCGAGCGCCAGACCTCGGGTGCGTCCTTGCCGTCTGTACGGCCCGTGAGCCAGGCAGGATCTGCATGTGGATGTGGGGGCCGTTCCTTCTGAGGATGAGTAGCCGTGCCTGTTGGGGGCGTGCCCTGAAGCGCCTGGGACGTGCGTGGGGGGCGAAGCGTGTGGGGCTCCCTGGGGTGGCTGGTGAAGGGTGCCCACCACTTCCCGGGGGCCGGAGCGACGGGCAGCACTGCTGCCTGGGGCGTCACCCTGGCCTGCCCCAGGGATGGGCTCGGCCAGCAAGAAGGGCCCTCGTGGGCTCGTCCCCCATGACCTCCCGGCCGCTCCCTCCACCCTCCCACCCCGGAGCCCCCTCCAGGTCAGACTGGAGGGGCGGTGGTGCGGGGTCCCGGGCCTGCTCGCTGGCTGGGGGTGCCCTCGCTGGGGGGTCCCCACAGGCCCTGCAGCCTCTCCTACTGCCACGCACCCGGCCAGTGCCCTTGAACCTGGGGTGACAGGCGCAGGTTGCACGGCAGCTGGAACTGTGCAGCGCGGTCGAGCCTCAAGCAGAACGCGTGGAGCAGGCGAGGCGAGGTCTGTGCCGGAGACGGGAAGCACCACAGGAGAGGCGCGAGTCCGCTGGTGGGTGCCTGCCGCGAGGGTTTGCACTGATTCCCCGGGGGGGCGCCTGGGAGGGAGGCCCCTGGCGGCAGGACAGGGCCCCGTGGACGGTGACACAGCACCCCAGCCCGAAGACCTGCTCGCGGCTGCACCTGAAGCAGTTTGAAAGCACAGGGGCCAGGACGCGTTTCCACGACATCCCCAGAGACGGAGAGCAGGGCCCACACAGAGGGAGGGCCCCGGGTGGCAGCTGCACGGGCACCGAGCGTACTTGTGTCAGGGACGGTGTGCGGCCGGGGCGCCTCGCTGGGCCGGGAGGCAGGTCACAAAGGCACAGCGTGTTTCTAGACTCTGGTGCACAGGGAGCACGTGAGCAGTGAATCCCTTTGGGGACCAGATTTTCTTCGTTTCACCCCAGTCAGTATATTCAGATCGCCTGGCGGCCGCCGTGTCTTAGCTTTCCCTTTGCCGTGTTCCTCGTGTGACTTGCTGTATTTGGTTAGCAAGTACGCATTTGAATCTGCGCCTGTACTTTTTATTTTGGGGATGGGGGAGGGAGGGTTTTCTTTCTGTACTGTTGGGAACGTACTGTCTGTCTACACCAGCCTGAGCTCGTGGCTTTTGTTTTAAATAACGAAACACATGAGAGTCGATTCCACGAGCCCTTCCCTGTGTGCAGCTGCCGAGCCGCAGGCAGCGGATCGGAGGGCGGTGTGGACGGTGCAGGGGTCTGGCTGGGCTGTGGGTGGAGCCCAGAGGGCAGCTGGGAGGTGCAGGGCGACAGGCCACTTCCCTGGCGTGGGCAGGTGAGGGCGGCCCTGCTGACAGTGGGCAGCTGGGTAGGTGGTGGTGGGCTCCTGGGGGTTAGAGCCAGGGCCAGGCGAGGGGAGCAGGGGCTCCCGTGGCTTTGGCGGCGAGGCGGTGGCCCTTCCTGTGGGGGAGGTGCAGGGCGAGCTGGCGGGGTCAGGGCCGCTTAGACCCCTGGGCTGCCTGGATGGGCTCAGGTGGGTTCTCGGACATTGCCAGGTGTCCACTGGTGGTGGTGACGTGTGCCTGCCCCGGCCGGGGAGAGGCCACGGGAGGCGGGGGGCGCTGACCCAGGCTGGGGGCGGAGCTTGGGGAGCAGGCCCCGTCGGGCGGGGGCTGGGCGGGGGCCGGGCATGGTGCCGGTCCCCGGGCGACTGGTCTGGACGCCAAGTGGTGAGCGCCTGCCCCCGACACCCCCCCACGCCTTCGTGCACGGCCTTGTCTGGCCTCATCCGGGGCAGCTTGTCCCCGTACCCCCCCGCTCACCGCTGTCGTTTCCCCGCAGGTCCGAGTTCACTGATACCATCCTGTCGGTGCATCCCTCTGACGTGCTGGACATGCCCGTGGACCCGAACGAGCCCACCTACTGCCTGTGCCACCAGGTGTCCTACGGGGAGATGATCGGCTGTGACAACCCGGACGTGAGTGGGGCCTCGCTGGGGCCTGGGGTGGCGCCCTCGGGGCGGGTGGCACCCGGAGCGTGGGGCTGACCACCTCCTCCCTCGCCTTGCAGTGCCCCATCGAGTGGTTTCACTTCGCCTGTGTGGACCTGACCACGAAGCCCAAAGGAAAATGGTCAGTATGGGCGCCAGCTTTCCTGGAGAACTGGGTGAGCGGCTGGTCCTGGTCCCCGGCGCCGAGCTGCAGGGGACACCCACCCACCTCATGCGGGGTTGCGGCTTTTATTACGTTTGCATAATGTAGGGACCCGTGAGCAACATGGGTTTGAACCACTTAGATGCGGATATTTTTCAATGGTAAATACTGCTGTGCTCCGTGATCCCCCGTGGGTTGGATCTGCGGGTGTGGAGGAACCGCGGGTGTGGACGGCCTACTGTAAGTTATATGTGATTTTCAACTGTGCAAAGAGTCGGCGCTCCAACCCCTGCCTTGATCAAGGGTGACCTGCACTTCCTGTTCCCCCAAACCACAGCCATTCTGACTCTTGAGCGAGGCAGAGATGATCGCAGATGCAGACAGGGAATGGGGAGTCCTCCCGGGGAGCTCTGACGAAAGACGAAGAACGTTAGCCAGGCCTTGGCTGGGCGCAGGCCAGGCACCCTCAGCGCCGCGGGCTTTCTGTTCCACCGAGAAGGCATGCCGTGGGTCGTGGCTGCATCTGTTCCGTCCTGTGTTCCGTGGGCAGCGGCAGCTGTGCTGTGCGTAGAAGTCTGGGTTTTGCTGACCTGCGCCGAAGCGAAGTCCTGGGAACAGGAGGCGGGGAGGGCGATTTGAGTTTGACTTGGACGTGGTGGGTTCGAGTTGTTTGTGGGACTTCTGGGTGGAAGAGTCTAGTAGGCACTGGAAAATCATTTCCTTCTGGGAGGAGAGGGTCTGCCCACCACTTGCTGGGAACAGGGCGAGTCGCGCAGAGCCAGCCAGGCAGCCGGGGCGTGGCCCCAGCCCGCCGCTGTCTAACTCCCGGCCCCCCTGGGCTCCCCTGGGCTCCCCTGGGAGATGGCAGAGAGCAGGCTGCTTCCCACCTAGGTCCGAGACCTGAGCCCGTGTCTGGGAGTCTGCATGCCGTGCGCGCTGGTGCAGCGCTGCCCTCCGCCCCGGGGCCCTGCAGGGCCGGGCTCACTCACTGGCCTGGACCAGGTGCTGGTGGCCGGGGCCGGGGCAGCTGCATCACACGGGATCAGCTGCCTCCCTTCTGTTATGGGGCTGCCAGGGCCCAGGAGGGACCAAGAGCAGCCCCCTGTGTCTCTGGCTCTGGAACCTGCTTGCCCAGGGTCACCAGGGCCCGCTCAGCCCTGCGGTGCGGGCGGGGGTCTGCTCCTGCCCGGTTAAGGGGCCCCGCTCGACTGCTTGCCTCCCGTTCAGTCCCAGTGGCGCTGTCATCGCGCAGGGAGGACCCATGAGCTTGGTCGAGAGGAATGCTCGTGTGTAAACACCATTGTGCTCGCCGACCCGTATCTTATCCACCGACTTCAGAACAGACGTGCTGGATGGAATGGCCCGCGTGGGGGGTTTTCCCCGATGGGAAGGCTGCACTCTCTGCGTTTGTGGGTCTCTGTCCTGGTGCCGTTTCAGCAGCGTCCAGCCATCCTGGAGACGGGGTCTGGCCGCCCACGTGCAAAGGGCCCCTCACTGTGCCTTTCTCATCACAGGTTCTGTCCACGGTGCGTTCAGGAAAGGAGGAAGAAGAAGTAAGGAAGAGGCGGACGCCCGGACCAGAAGAGCACGTTAACACATCCCTTCATTCACGTCGCAATATTTTATCTTCATTTTAAAACGACCTTGTTTCCAATGATATTTAATAACTCAATGGCCAGTTGTAATTCTGGATATTTCCTAAAACAAACAAGAAGCCACCTGAGCCCTGTTGCCCAGAGGAGTGACCCTAGGGGACTTACCACAGTGACTCCATTCTCATGACTTTTCGTACAGACCCGTGGCCCCAAGCATGGCGGTCACAGCGAGTGGCCCCAGGACTTCGAGGGGTGTGCGTGCCTGGTACACTGCCATCGCTTTGCAGCTGGAGGTGTGAGCCCTGGTCATCTGTCTGTGGTTTCCTGGGGCTGCTCCCCGAGAGCCCGGCACCACTACAGGCACCTCTGACCCTCACTGAGAGCGGTGCGCGTGGAGCCTGCTGACGAGCCTGGGAAGGGCCGGCTTTCCCCGGGGCGGGCAGGGGTCTCAGCCTCGCTGTGCGCTGCCTTTTCGTCTGGACTCCCGCTTCCCTCTGTGAGGGGTTTACTTTCTGGAGTAAACGGCTCTCCATTAGCGAACGATAAGAGATGGCCCCACAGACAGGCTGATGTTCTGTTTCCCTGGGAATTCCTGGCGTTTTTACTGTGAAGGTGAATTATCGTAGTAGCATGAAGATAGTGGTCTGTGTGAATATGAAGTGAGTCCAGGCCACTAGGGGCTGATTTGAAACCTGTTCATTTGCACAGCAGATGAGCAGCTTAGATCAGGAGACAATTATGTGATGTGATTTGTGAATTTCTTGTGCCACAATAGCAGTTCTGGATGAATCTAGGAAACTAGAGTGTCCTTTCTTTTTAAACAGCATTCACCAAACCGACTTTGAACCGTCTTTTTGGTAATAGTTGGGGGAGATTGCATACCTTTGGTGTGTTGGTTCTGTGTGTGATGATGGTCCATAAAGCGTGACTTCTGCAGGTGTCCTCGGACTTGAGAGCCTCCGGCGTGCATTTACGGAAGGGGAAGCCTGCTTCTGTCTTCAGGCCAGAAGTCCGTGAGACAGACTTGGGGCTGAGATTCCCAATTTCGAAGAACCTTGTTTTCTTTATAAGGAAGGCCATCTGGAATGATACACCCGCTTCCTCCTGAGGCCTTGTTACTATAGATGCTCCTCCTATTTTCTAATACTCACCAAGGAGAGGAAAGAAAGCAGAAGGGAGCCTGTGAGGGTGTCCTAGACCGGGCCACTCCCCGCAGGGTTAGTCAATATTCAGCAGATGAAAGCGGGGTGTGGCTGGGGTCTGCGTCTCAGCTTCCCAGTGGGGCGTCGCCTGCGCCCCGTGTCCGACTCTGTCCTTTCTGGAGGGAGCTGACGGAGTGGCACTTGATCCCAGATGACCGCGGGCAGTTGGGTTCAGCACGTGTGGCCTGGCCAGTCTCGGGCTGGGGGTGGGGTAGGGGGTCGGCCACTGCTGGAGCTTGTCCCTGGAGGATCCCGGAGCCTCACGGCTTTCTAGAACCGATGCCCTTCTGCTGCCCCAGAGAAGGGGGGCTGTGTCCGGACGAGTGCTGTCAGCACCCTCAGTCTCAGCATTGGCTGGAAACCCAGGGGCGTTGGTATTTAATGACTTAGGTTTTTGTTAACACAGGTGTTTAAGGATTGTGGGGAATAAATGTGGAAAAAATTTTTTTCTTCACTCTTTTACCAGTTTTTGTGGAGAAGATAGGTAAGTACAATAAGCTTGTGGTGATTCTTTAGAAGCTAATTTAATATTTGCACTTCATCTGTGAACACTTCACACCCGCTGTTACTGCGGGAAAGTAATGGTGTTTGTGGATGCGGGTTGCTGGCTGATTCAGTTGGGATTGTCACCTGGTTTCCTGAGGCCGCGGTCGTTTCCCAGGAAGGATGACCGACTTCTCTGTCTTAAGCTTTTGTTTAAAGTCCGATGGTACCATCCTGCTTGTCACTGTGTAACATCCCACGTGTGGACCTTTTTTCTTTTGTTGTTAAAGTTTCTGTGCTTATATGTTTCTAGTGTTTACTTTTTGCTGGTTACAATAATATCACCAAAATAATATGCACGTAGCCTAGGAGAAAACGGAAAACACGAGCAGAGTAGAAAGAGTCCCCGGAGCATCGTTTGGCCTCCCCGAACGCCAGTGCTGCCTGTGACAGAAGACACTTGGTGGCCACGTGGTCGGGAACGTCCTGGCCCGAGGGGTCGGCTGGAGCCCACGCCGCTCGCGCCGTCGTCTGAGGCCCGCCGCCTTCATCGGGATGCTCGCCGGGTTCCGGGGCTGATGCCGGAGGCCGCTCTGGAGCCCCGCCCGGCCCTCGCCGAGGAGGAAGCTGCCCTGGGCCGTCGCAGCATTTCTGAGCGAGCGAGAGCGCCGGCGCTGTGGGGCTGTGGGGCTGGCTTGTGAGGGAAGAGGTTTCTCGTGCAGAGGAGAAGCACAGTTGTTCCCTTGTTTCCAGTGCTGTCTTATCTGTCGGCCGTTGGAGAAACATCCTCTCGTTTTCCTGCAGGAGAACACATGCTGCACCAGTAAAAGCAGGTGTTAAACTGAGCCCCCAGCCTCTGTGGCCAAGCTCGTGGGGCTCGTGGCTGGGACGCAGACACCGAGGCCTGTGTGACTGTCCCCACTGCAGGCTGGGCCCTCGAGCAGGTGGCCGTGAACCTGGTGCTGGCAGGGCCACGTGAGCCGGGTACCTTCCCACGTGCCCAGGGCAGCAGGTGCCGGACGCGGCCCCGGGCAGCAGGGACGGGGGTGGGCGTGAGGGGGTTGCAGGGGTGTGTGGGGACAGTGGCCGGCTGCGTGTCAGCCCTGCCTCCGGACCCGTCGCTGGCAGCCCTGGCGGGGACCGCGTCGAGCAGTAACGCTGTCTGAAGAGCAGCTTCCCCGTGTGGCCACAGCCAGGGCCTGCCCCGGTGCGGGGCTGGGACGCTTGTCACAGCGTGGAAGGTTTCAGACTTTCCTCAAGTTCTAGTGAACAGTGGTTGGGCTTCATTACCTGTGTCGAGAGGGATTTTAAAATGGGACGTCTAAGAAAAATGTGCTCGTTCAGGAGAGAGTTCTGTGAAGTTCCTTCCTAGTGTGTATCTGTGGTGTTCATCATACCACATCTCATCCAAAACGATGCAGCTTTAACATGAATGTTACATTGTATTTTCAAGGAATTATTATTGATGTTCTCTTTGTAAAGGAAAGATAATATTGTAAATCTTTTTATTAAATAATGTAAAGATGTATATCTGTATTTTTGGATCATGTTATAGATTATGGATATATTGTTTAATGAATAAAGTATTTTTTGGAACAAACATTTGAGAATGCATCCTTTCGGGAAACGATAAAACTTCAACATCGTGTCCGGAGATGAGAAGTACATCCTGTGTGGCCTTTTGAAGGGGACGTGCAGTGGACCAGAGGGGGTGTGTCACTGCCACGGGCCTGGGGATCCTGCCGCACCTTGGTCGGTGGACAGCCTTGGGCCTTAGCTGTGTCGTGGCATCACAAGTTGGTCCCCAAGCTCACAAGAAAGATAAGTGGTTAGAGTGCTGTGGGCCACTTTCTAGAGGCTTAAGGCGCTTCCTTTGGAACAGAAGTTTCACCCTCTAGGCCTGCTTGGGCGCCAAGGCCCTGTGGGAACTAAACAGCTCTTAGGACGTTCCTTTGACGAGTGTTAACAGTCAGGGCCCAGAAACCCAACCTGGTCACGGTGGGTTGGGAGAGCACAGCCGGGCAACCATTTTCCAGATGAAGCACAGACTCGGGTCCTTGGCTGGAGGGGCGCCTTCGGCTCTGGAGGAAGGCCTGTGACCTGCCTCTCCCTGCACCATCTTGCCCCACGCACACCAGGGCTGCCTGCCCGGGAAAAGGAGGCACCAGCTCTTTATTTTGGGGGTGGGGTGCTAGTCTGCACTGTTGCTGATTCCCAGAGGTCCAGGATGCCACTGGTCTGGTCAAAGCGAGGGCCCACGGCAATCAGGTGCTTAGGTAACATTTGTCTGGATGGGTCCACAGGCCCCTCTGTGGTTATCTTCCCAGTGCCTGAGTGTGTCATTGAAATAGGCAGACGTAATGGCTGGCAGGATGACCACGTTGACCTGTGCAGCGAGGGTCGTCACGGTAGGAAGGGCCAGGTGGAAGGCCTGGAGTGTCCTCTCCCTGCCAGGGCATAATTGAACGGCAGGATGTCTCCTTGACGGGAAGGTCAGGGGTGATGTTCCTAGCACACCCCATTAACATACCTGTGAAGAGGTGGGCGGGCTTAAGGAGTATGGTTTACTGAAGATGTGGGTGAGACCCCCGCTGCAGCTGCTGTTCCTAATAAGGCATGGTTACCAGAGCAGAACGTACGCTCTTGGCAGGTGGCAGGCAGTTGTTGATCTGGCCAGTGCCAATCTGCAGGGACCACCAGAATCTTTGTTCTGTTGATACTTGGCCGAGCTGGCAGCACACCGTCCTGGCCCTGCCTTGGGCCATGTACACACGCTCGCTCTCCGCAGTCCCCGGGCCAGGGATCGTCATCCTTGCATCCCACGGAACATCCCTCCTGTCTGCCTCACCAAGAGCTCTGCAACTGATGAGCCAGACACATACTGGAGACGCCTTGGTAGGACACGTGGGGGCCAGAGAGTGGGAAGAGAACTCTACTCTGGGTACTAGGGACTGTGCTAGTCAGCAGAGTAGAAACCACTGTTAGTTATTGTAACAATTTAATTGAGGGCATTCCAGGGCTGAAAAAGCAAAAAGGGAGCACTGAGGTAACAGTAGTTGGAGGAAGCAGCTGCCATCCCTAAGTCGGCGAGGGGGGGCGGGCGGGGTAGGGGGAGGAAGTTGGAGTCTGGATTTGGCTGCTTGGAGGAGGGGCGCTGATTAGGATTCAGAGCTCGGAGGAGGGCCGGCCGCACGGCCACCTAGAGCAGGTGTTACTTGGGTGGCCCCGGGCCTCAGGAGCCCCGGGAAGGGGTGCCCCATGGAGCTGGGGCACCCCTGAGGGAACGTGATACGGCTGCACCGTGCTGCTGGGGTGACGAATATCCATCAGGCCGGAAGCTTCCCCCCTCCCTTTGTCCCCCTTGGGTGGGTGCACTGGAGCTGCAGACGGCAGCCCAGCACCGGGCAGGTGCAGACCTGGAGGGGCCAGAGGAGGCGGCAGGCTGGAGAGGCTGCTTCCCTCCTGGTGTGGTTCAGGCCTTCCTGCAGCCGGGTCACCAACCCAGCCCAGCTCCTCTGAGGCCCCCTCACTAAAGAATGCTTGGGCAGGCAGCTTCTGGAGCTCCGCGGGTTCGGCCTGCCTGCAGTGCGTACCTGACCTGCACAGATGTCTGCCCTTCTGCCAGAGTGGGGGCCAGGGTGTCCCTGGGGCAAAGGAGGGGGGGGGGGTGAGCCAGAGTCCCCTGGGGACCGCCCGTAGGATGAAGGAGTGAGCAGTTACGCTCTCACCCTGGGCCAGTCCTCGTGGAAGGGGTGGGAGGGTGCGCTGGGACCCCCGCTAGCCGGTGCCAACGCGGGTCAAGGCCAGCTGTCACCCCCGTGGAAGCTGCATCAAGCTGCGCGGGGCTGGAGGCATCAGGGGCGGGGCCCGGGGACGGGGGCGGGGCCCGGGGACGGGGGCGGGGCCCGGGCCTCCGGCGCAGGCGCAGTCCCGCCCGTCCCGCCCACTCTTGCTGTGGCGGCGCGAGGCCTGGGGCGGGGACGCGGACGTGAGTGCGTGCGCGCGGCCGCCCGGGGTCCGGGCTGAGGGGCTGCGGGGCTGCGGGGCTGCGGGGCTGCGGGGCGCGGGTCCGGGGCGGCGGGCGCGCGCAATCGCGGCGGGGCGGGCGCCCGCGGGGTCCTTGGGCCCGACCGCCCGGGCTGGTCCCGTCTTGTGATCGCGCAGGCCGCGCGCTCCGGGCCCTCCGGAAGAGCCGGGGTGGCTCTGCGCCCCCGGGTGCGCCGAGGCCACCGCGATTAGCCGTTGCTTCCCAGCCGGGGCGGCCCCTCCTGGCCCCTGGTGGTCACCTGTGGGCTGGCCCGACGGCCGTGGCCCCAAGCTCCTGGTCCCGGTCGGGGGTCCCAGCGAGTTCCTTTCCTGAGCTCGCCCACCTGTACTGCGTACCCCCTAACGGTGAGGGTCACCGTCCGTGGTTCATTTAATCCTCACCCCCACCGGTGAGGCACATGCTGCATCAAGGCACAGAGAGGCTCGTTCGTTTTCTCAGGGTCACACAGCGGGTGTGAACCCACGCGAGAACGCTGCCCCCGGTGCCGGTGCCGACTCAGGTTGTCTGAGCACCAGGTGAGGTGGAAGTATCCAGAAAACGGGTGCTCCACCCCTACCCCCTCCCCGGGGGGCTGCAGGGCTGTGTGGTGTTTGTGCGAATCCCGGCTCTCCCACCGTGGGCAGCCAGAGGAACTTCCCCCTGCCCCCACTTTCTTTGATTCCGTGGTTTTTAAACTTGTAACATATCCACGAAACATAAGATTTATCATATTAACCATTTTTAAGTGTACGATTCAGCGGTATCTGTCCCTTTCCTTTTAGCACCTTAACTCCTGGTTTGTTCTGAAGGACTGGGGGTAAAAGGGAGATATGGTTGTTGCAGATGTTAAAAGCTGACACCCAGGGGTGGCCTCAGCCAAGGGCGTACATCTCAGTGACTTGTCAGGAGGTGACTCCACACTGGGTCAGGGTGAAGGCCTCGTGTCCCTTGTCCCCCCCACCCCCAGCCCACATCTCCCGGGTGGTCCAATCTCACTCCGCCACCACCACCGTGGAAACTGTTGTCTGTTTCTGGACCTTTCCTGGGCCTGGGCCCTGCCGAGGTCTCTCCCCAGCAGGTGCTTCCCTTTCCGTTGCTCCGTAGTATTCCAGAGTTCCAGGTCCAGTCACTTGCTTTTCAGGGCAGGAGCGATGATGTCCCGTCTGGCGCCCAGGTGGCCCGCGTGGCTCTTCTGGTGGCGGGCGGCCTGCGCTCAGGGAGTCTCCGCACAGCAGAGGACATGGGCAGGGGCATCCAGGATCCCTGAGCCGGGCGGCCCTTGGGGGGCCACGGGCACCAGCCCCCTCGTTCGAAGAGGCAGCTCCTCGGCTTCCTCCGGTGCTCCCGAGGTGACGCTGACCCGGGAGCGCTACTCCGTGCGGCGGCTGCCCTTCTCCGTCGTGTCTGAGGACGACCTGGCCGCCCTGGAGCGCATCGTCCCCGGCGGGGTCATCACAGACCCAGAGGAGCTGGAGGCTCCCAATGTGGACTGGCTGAGGACGGTCCGAGGTGAGTAAGGGTCTGTTCGTGGTTCTTGCTTGGCGGGGCGGGTGGGCCTGAGAAACAGCATGAGATGAGGTGAGGCGGTGAGGAGGAGCTCTGGGTGGCGTCACCTAACGCTTTTCTTACGCCCGACATCTACACATTAAAAGATGAAACAGCGCCTCCCCCACCCCTGCCCCCCCTCCCAGCTGCTCCGAGGTGGGGGTGTGTGTTAACTACTGCTCACTTCCTCTCAGCGCCTGCATTAGTCTCCCGGGGCCACTGTGTAACAAAGAACCACAAACCAGGCTCAAAACGACGCATTCATCCTCTCCATTCCCAAGGCCAGAGTCTGAGATCCAGGCGTGGGCAGGGCTCCCTCCAGGGGAGGGCCCTTCCTGCCTCTTCCAGCTCCCGGGGGATCCAGGTGACCTCGGCTGGCGACAGCATCACTCCAGTCTCTGCCTCTGTCCTCACATGGCCTCTCCCCTGTGTCCTCTCTCCGATCTCCTGTGAGGATGTCTGTCCTTGGATTGAGGTCCCACCCTTATCAGGATGATCTCATCTCAAAGATCCTTAACTTAATTACACCTGTAAAGACGCTTTATCCAAATAAGGTCACGTTCGCGGGTTCTGAGGGGTGGGAGGTGGACGCATCTTTTGGGAGGCCTGTTCTCCCCAGTGCAGCTCCCTCTCCTCCACTGTGCCGGCGGTTCTCCTCCTGGACCCAGCACGCCCTCTGGATAACAGAGATTTCCTAATACCCTGTGTTCTCTTCTGAAATGATTTCAGAGATAACGCGACCTACTTCCTTAGTTGCAGAAACCAACATGATGTTCTTGCTACAGTGTTCAGGAGAGCTAGGAGACAAGCAGTTTACAACATGCAGAGATTTCCTAATACCCTGTGTTCTCTTCTGAAATGATTTCAGAGATAACGCGACCTACTTCCTTAGTTGCAGAAACCAACATGATGTTCTTGCTACAGTATTCAGGAGAGCTAGGAGACAAGCAATTTACAACATGGTGACATATTTAAACCTGTAATTCCAGGACACGCTGGGCGGCCAGGTCCTCAGGCTGGGCCTGGATCCAGCGCACTCGGGACTGGAAAAGAGTAGTGGAGGGTGTGCTGTGCTGTTGACTCGGACACCCTGAGGGCCGTGCTGCCGGCGGGAAAACCTTCGAGTGAGGTTCCAAACCACAGTGCAGAGTCTTGAGCGAGTGGAACTGGGGCGGAGGCGCAGATAACGGGGCGGCCCTGCCCCTGTGGGAGGCCGGAGGCATTGGACAGCCTTCGGCTCTACTTCTCTGCTGGGGCGCCCTCGAGTGGAAGGGCGTCCAGCCCCGCCCTGCCCACAGGGGCGGCGCTGCCCCGTTGAGAGGCCCCGCCCAGCAGGCGGTGATCCTGGAGGCCGGAGAGGGTGATGCCCACCTCGGCTCAGCCAGGCCGGTCGCGGTCCCGCCTTGGTGCTGCTGTCTGGGCGGACGGACCTCAGTGCCCAGCCCCACGCAGGGCGCCCCACCTGCTCGTCCCCGAGGCCCGCGTGCTCCTGCTCCGGGGTGCCCCAAGCGGGCGGGGGCTGCAGTCTCCTGGGGGCCCTTCTCCCTGTCAGCCGCCCTCCTGGGGGCCGGGCAGTGGGCAGCCTGCCCTGCGTGCCCGCGTGGAGGACCCCCTCCGGGCTTCCTGTCTCCCTGGGTTCGGGAGGGCCGCACGGGGCCTCCTCAGCTCTGAGTCCGAGGGCTCAGGGCCCAGGGGCTGCTCAGTGGGTGTCTGTTGGGGGACTTGGTGAATTTTTGTCGAAATACTCCTTTATGTGGCTTTCTTTTGGAGAGAAAGCCTGTCTAAATTTTTGATCATTTTAATCTCAGAGTTATGTAGAAAATATAAGTTAGCAAAAGCTGATTAGGGTCTTTTAATTTTTCTTAAAAAGTGAGATTTTATTTGAAATGGAAACTTACTGAATATTTCTTCCTTCAAAACTTAGACCACTCGCTCGTGGGTGAACCCCACAAACTTTGCGCCTGCACCGAGTGAAAGGCTGGGGCCCTGGCCGTGCAGATGGACACGAGGCTGGCCTGGGGGAGGCAGCGGGAGCAGGGAGTGGGCTGTGCTCCACGTGGCCGTGAGTGCCCCGGAGGCCCCCCCCAGCACAGGCCCTTTTCTCCGACCGGGGCAAGCCTCTGGAAGGGCGTTCCTAGAGCAGGAACAGCCAGCCAAAGCCTCAGAGCAGGGCTGCGCTGGGCTCCTTGGAGGAGCCGTGAGACCCGAGACCCCATGAGCGGCCGGAGTGGATGGAGTGGGGGAGGTCAGGGAGGGACGGGTCAGCGAGGCCTCGAGGGCCCCGTGCGTACTGACCTTTCCTGCGAGCTGATGGGGAGTGCGGCCGGAGGGCCACAGCAGAGGGGGCCTGCGCTGTGACCGGCCGCGGTGGGTGTGCGAGAGGCCGGGCGCCTGGGCGGGGGGGCTGGCCGCTGAGTAACGAACGGTTGGCTCCGGGTGTGTCTGGAAGGGAGGTTGGCTGACGGCTGGATGAGGGTGTGAGGGAAAGACGGCAGGCACGCAGGGACGTTTGGCCTGAACAGTAGCAAAAACTGGACCCATCTGCTGAGTTGGTGAGGAAGGTGACCGGAAGGGTGAATCTGTGCGGGGAGAACCAGGAGTTTGGGTTTGGACGCATTCACATGGCCACTCGAGGGGGCCTGTCGGGCCGTGGAGCAAGCTAGTCTGAGGTCTAGGGCGGGGCAACACTGGGCGTTCCGAGGAGGCTGATGACCGCTGTGGTCAGTGGGGGGGGCGAGGGGCCAGCCAAAGGGGCGGAGCACCAGGGGCGGGGGAAGAAAGGCAGGGAGGCGGGGTCGTGGGGTCAGATGCGGCCGCAGGGACAGGCTGAGACGGGTCACGTGGGCGTCCTTGGGGACACGTGGGAGGTTCTCCGTGGCGTGAAAGGGATGCATGCTCCCCTGGAGCCGGCCCTGGGGTGTGAGGGACCAAGAGGGGCAGAGAAATGGGTGGGGCTTGCAGGGCTTTGGGGGTGAAGAGAAGGGACTTTCCGTCTTTAGTTCTAGGATGAGAGCGCCGTCTCGGCAGGTTTGTGGTGTCATCGGGGATGACCAGGTGGAGAGGGAAACGTGGATGACACAGGGACAGGAGGGACGTCCTCGAGGAAGCGTCGGGGGGGGGCCACAGTCCCGTGGGCGGTGCAGATGCTGGCGCTGGGGGCAGCTTGTTCTGCGGGCCACTGGACGCCAGGAGGCCAGGTCTGAGTCCTGCTGTTGACAGTCTCCATGGCCCGGCCAGCAGGCTCCTGCGGAGGGTGGGCAGGAGGTCCTGGGCTTCAGCTCTGCCCCCTCGTGTGCAAGCAGCCCCGACGTACGACGTACGCAGGGGGCGGCAGCCGAGCATGCTGTGCTGACCCTGAGGTCGGTGGGCACTGACATCCCCGGGACTCGGCTGGGAGACCGAGAACCGGGGGTGCCGCCAGGTTCGTGTGCGTGAGGAGGGTGCCTGGACGAGGCCCCTGGGGAGGAGGGCACCTCTGGCACCCCAAGCCCGGAGGCGTCCTGAGGGAGGGAGAGGGGTCAGTGCCCTAGGGCTGCAGGGGAAGCAGAGACAAGAGGCAGGAGTCTCGGCAGCCGCCGGAGCAGCTGCACCAGGGCTCCGGGCGCTCAGGAGGCAAGGAGAGCAGATGGCCTCCTGGGGGTGAGGCACCTGGAAACGCTGGGATGCCGCTGGCAGGTGGTGGGCGGGGTGCTGAGCGAGCTGGGATCCAGGGCGGTCCACCTGCAGGGACAGCCCCCAGTGCACTGTGAGGGTGTTGAGAGGGAGGAAGGCCGCAGTGGGGTGGTGTTCTGAGCCTGTGCAGCCGGCCTTTCCGCCTGTCTCCTCGCTGGCCTGCGCGTCCCGGCCTGTCTGGCCTGGACGCTCCTTCCCTCCGGTCCTGGGCGGTTCCCCCGAGTTGCCTCTGATGATTCTCTGCTCTGTGCTCCGTTCTCTTTGTAGGCCCGCCTTATTAACACGTTGGGCCATTTTCTTATCCTTTCCCCCATGAGAAAGTAAACTTCCCGGGGGCGGGAGAACTCGTCTGTGTTTATTCTCTGTGCCCATCACAGGGCACATAGGGTGGGCACTCAGGTGTTGCTGAGAAACAGTGTGTGAGTGAAACCAACAGGAGCCTCGGGGGTGACCAGGGTCCCTGGACTGTGCTGTCCTGAAGGGCTGGATGCCGAACGGCCAGCTGCCTGGGCAGACATGGTTCATTTGATGCAAAGCAAGTGAGAAATGGCTTTCAGAATAGAAAAGGGTGAGGTAGACACTACAGCCCGAGCTCAGAGCTCCATGAAGTCACGGACCAGCAGGAACACCTGCCAGACGCCCCCCTGTCCTCCTGCCGCCTCTTAGCTACTTAAAGTACTGATACTTCCCACAAAATTGAAAGGGTGGAAAGAGACTTGATTGTCTTGGAGGCAGTGGTCAGGAATGCCGGCAGACGAGGCCACGGCTGGACAGCAGATACATCGTGAAGAATTGTAGCAAAGAATTGTAACCAATGAACAAGCTAAGAACCCATGAGCCCGCACTGCTGTGATTAAATAGCCAAGGACACAAATACGTGAGAGGGAAGGGGAGGCCCCTTCTTACAGCAGAAGGTTGACTCGAATGCGGGCGGATGGATGGATTTAGAAACATCACCTCTGGTACCTGTCCTGGGAACAGATTCAGGTAAGGATGGTCAACAGACGCTAAAGTTCACGGGCGACTGTTTGCGGGACGACAGGGTATTGACGTAACCTCAAGTGTCTCTGCACGAGACATGTATTAATTACAAGGGAAACCCAGTAACTTTCAGTGGGGAAGCCGGGCAGACGCCCCTGCCCCGGGGCCCGGCCACCCTGCTTCCCAGGGCCCAGCTCGGGACCACAGACCACCACCCACTGGCCCTCCACCTCCTCCAGCTGGAGACGGGCCACTTCTGCCATCGGGTTTTGGCCCTTGAGGTTTGTGGGCCAGCTCCGCCAGGAGGTGGGATGCACCCCTGCCGCGGGGTGACCGCGCGGCTTCTGTCTTGCAGGTTCCAGCAAAGTGCTGCTGAGGCCCCGGACGTCCCAGGAGGTGGCGCACATCCTCAGGTACACGCCCTGCCCGCTCTCTCTCCTGTGTCGCGCACCGGTGGTTTCCTCACAGGCACAGGACACAGAACAGGCAGACCCCGTGAAGTGGGCGGTGACCGGGGCTGGGGAGGTGGCGGGGCAGTGCCAGCCTGAGCAGGGCTGAGCCCGGAATCTTGGACCCTTGGGGTACCAGGTGGGCCTCGGGTGGGGAGCGGCTGCAGACTCGAAGCGCAGGGCAGGGAAGGAGACAGACCTTTTCTTGAGAAATGTGTTTTTTGATGTTTTATATCAATACACTCTCGTGTTGATTATAGAAAAATTGGAAAACGTACAAAACCATAAAGAAAAAAAATGCAAAAGCAACCAGTAATTTCCCCTCCAGAGAAAACCACCGATGACCTTTTGGTGTGTTAGCTCAGCATCTTGCTTGCGCGGGTGAGGGTTTTTAAATGTTACCACATTGTATCTACAGCGTCAGAGTCTTTTTTCCCTTCCATTTGGCAATATCCGTGCCCATCTCTTGTTGCTAATTATTCTCCCACGCCACTTCCATTGCATGGAAAGTGTGCGCCCTGTGAGTGCTTTGTCCCCACGGCGGCACGTTGACGTGTGTCCAGTGCGTCAGAATAGCTGGCAGGTGGGCGGGCGCCCCGGCCTCCTCTGTCAGAGCCACGGCTGGAGGCTGACCGCGCGGCAGGAGGCTTTTTTGACGCACGTGGGCAGCCTGCCTCTCGGGGCAGGTGCCCTGCTGCCCAAATACTGACCCATCGGGGCCCTCGTCGCTGCAGGTCTTGGCGCGGTGGGAGCCTGGTTGGGGACGAGGTGCTGCTGATGAGGCTGACGTTTGTCTGGAGGGCGGTGGGCGAGGGAGGGGCATGCGGCCAAGGTTAAAGGGGAGAGGAGACGTGGGGCGTGGAGGTGGGAGGGGGCCCGGAGTGCCTGGGGGCTGCGGCTCTTCAGGTGAACAGGGAGGGCGGCAGCTGTTGCTCGGACTGTCTGTACTTGGAGCAGTGGCGTCTCAGGGCAGCTGGGGCCTCAGCCGTGATCTGGGAAGATGCCAGCCGCCAGCTCCCCGGGGGGTAGTGTGATGGACGTTTGTCCCCTCAGACTCCCATTGTGCGTGAGGACCGAGGAGGCACCCCCTCGCGGCTGCGGCAGGAGGGCCTTGGGGTCTCACGGCCCCGAGAGTGTCCCCCTGGGCTGCTGGTGTGGGAAAGGGGCCCTGACGCTGGTCCTGTGCGTGTCCCAGGTACTGTCACGAGAGGAACCTGGCCGTGAGCCCACAGGGGGGCAACACGGGCATGGTGGGGGGCAGTACCCCCGTCTTTGATGAGATCATCGTGTCCACCGCCCTCATGAACCAGATCGTCAGCTTCCACAACGTGTCCGGTAAGGCCAGCTGCCCGTCAGGACCATCCCTCTCAGCCGCGGGGCTGGGCCAGTGGGGGACCCCGGCCGGGGAGGGCCCAGAGGCCACCACCACTCCACCCGAGCCGGGCCCCCGGGGGCGTCTGCAGGGGGGCTGTTATTCAGTTGGTTACTGGGGTGACTCACCCCTTGGGCTTGAGCTGTCCCCGCGGCCCCTTCGGATTGACATGTCCTGACCGTGCCGGCCCTTCCCAGGGCGTGCAAGGCGTCTACGGGGCTCCCTGCTCGTGAAGCTCGGGGCCCGGCAACGGCGAGTCGGTGCCTCTCGGGCAGGACATCCGGGTGGATCGTGCTGTCTGGCAGGGGTACCTGGACACTGGGCGGTGTCGAGCAGCACCCTGGCCTCCACCCACTCGATGCCAGCAGCACCTCCAACCCAGATCGCCTCCAGAATTGTCACGTGTCCCCGGGGGCAGAATCACCCCCACAGTTGAGGGCCACAGCCTTGTAGCAGCCCTCCGTTTACGGCTCCCTTGCATAAGCGTGTATGTGTGTGGGGGGGTGTGGTGTATGTGAGGTTTTTTCCCTCCATTTGGCCTCACTGTATTTTTTCTTTTCTCATGAAGGCATCTTCTGGGGAGGGATGGGGGACACGCCCCTTTTCCTCCTCGCCCGGGTTCCGGGCGGACGCCCCTCCTGGGGGTTTTCGCCTGCAGGGCCCCCCCGCGTGGTCCGGCTGGTCCTGAGCTGAGTTCCCGCGGGCGCTCTGGTTGCTTGGCAGGGGTCCTGGTCTGCCAGGCGGGCTGCGTCCTGGAGGAGCTGAGCCGGTATGTGGAGGAGCGGGGCTTCGTCATGCCGCTGGACCTCGGGGCGAAGGGCAGCTGCCACATCGGGGGGAACGTGGCGACCAATGCAGGCGGCCTGCGGTTTCTGCGATACGGCTCGCTGCGAGGGACGGTCCTGGGCCTGGAAGTGGTGAGCCGGGGACGCTGTCGCGGCTCGGCGCTGGCCCTGCTTCCAGGGGCGCTGGCCCTGCTTCCAGTGACACTGGCCGGGCTCGCTCTGGCCCCCAGGTCGGTCCCAGGGTGGCTGACCTTCCCAGTGGTCAGCATGCGAGGTCTCTGGGCGAGACCCCCTGCCAGGTCCACCCTTGCTCCCTGCAGACACCTGGGGTGGTGCAGGCCCAGCACGGGGGCTGCCCTTTTGGGCCCCGGGTGGCACAGGTGCATGAGGCCACCTCGGGGATGGGGCCTCGTCCCAGCCTGGAGATCCAGGTTCCCACCGCGCCAGCCCCGGTCTCCTCTCGGTCCCAGCAGGGCCTTGGGGGTTACACGTAGCACCCCGCTCTCTGGCTTCCCACGAGGTGATGGCGTGCCCGCTGCCCTGCTGCCCCTGTGAGCAGCTGCCGTGGGGAGCTCGAGCGGGTTCCTGGACCAGCAGCAGCCCGCCCGCCAGCTTCCTGGTGGCTCGCGCTCAGAGGAGCCCCGTGGCGCCACTGTCACCACCCCTAGGGCTGCTGAGTCTGTGAAGCACACCTCGGGGCTTTCTAAAGCCAGGGCCCTCTGTTTACCCAAGGAGGGAACGACTTCCATCTGCTAAATCACGAGGTTCCCGTAGCTTTGTCCTCTGGACGCAGGTTATTTTTTATTGTAACTCACTTTCTCATTTTCACAAGCTGTTTCACTAAGCTTCTGACTAAATGAACCAAGCAAGACTCAGGACGGGCTTACAGAGCATGACCGAGGGGCCTGTGGATGAGGAGTGCAGGGGTGGGGGGCCTGACGCACTGCCGTTCTCTGCCCTCCTGCACCCCAGGTGCGCCCGCTTTGGGCCAGCTTCCCGTGAGCACCGGGCCCTGAGCTTCCCGATCGTGGTGGTGGGGGGTCGTCACTGCAGCCGGGGAAGAGAAGCCCCTCTTTCAGCCTGTTGGGGTGACTTCAGGCCTGGTGCCACCCTAGGGACCCCTGTGTTCCTGGACCAACGTGGGGCGGGGGACTGATGGCTGGCTCAGCTTTCTCAGGGTGCGCTGGGCTGGGTCGGCCTCCCCAGGGCGTCTGCTGGGCCCGTGGGCTGATGCGAGAGTGCCCGTCTCTGCTCCCTCGCAGGTGCTGGCCGAGGGCACCATCCTTAACTGCCTCACGTCCCTGCGGAAGGACAACACGGGCTATGACCTGAAGCAGCTCTTCATCGGGTCGGAGGGCACCCTGGGGGTCATCACCGCCGTGTCCATCTTGTGTCCGCCCAAGCCCAGCGCTGTGAACGTGGCTTTCCTCGGTAGGTGCCCCCCGTCTGCCTCTCGAGCGGGTTCTCAGGCTGCGCTGCCGTGTGCGGTCCCTCCTGTTTCTCCGGGCTTCTCGCTGTTTCCAAAGGTTCTGGGACCTGGCCTTGTTGGTGTCCGCAGTGGGGTTTGGGCAGAGCACACTCTATTCTGTAACAAAACCGGGGCTTTGTACGTTTCATCCACCCAGAGTTTGTTATTTAGGCAGCTTATGCAGTAAGATTCACAGGGAAATGATGTGGTTTGGCGCAAGATCAAGGGCACGAGTCTGTTCATCACGGGGTTGTGGGGGGGCTGTAAGCAGTACCCTCTGTAAGCCAGCCGCTCGCCTCCCCTGTCTTGGACCACCTGTCTCTGCGAACGCGTTGGGACATTTCCCTTGCCGGCCGTTCACGTTCTCTGCTTCCCTTCACAGCAGGCTTGAAAAACGGGCTCATGTCTGCTTCGTTCCGATCCCTCCATCACCTGTTTGCACCTCCTTTCCCGCCGTCGTTCAGCTGCGTTAGGTTGACCGCGGCCTCCGCTCCTCTGCTGGTCCAGAGGCCCGTCTCTGGGAGGTCCCCGCGCCTTGCCCGGCGGCGGGATCCAGGGCCCGCGGTGGCGCCCACCACGCACGGGTTCTTGTCTTGAGTCCGTCAGTCTCTGATCTCTGGTGGTCCTTACTGTTACTTTCCACACGTGCCATTTTCTTCGTCCCCTGTGTCAGGCCTTCCTCCGGAGGCCGCGTGCCTCGTGAACACGTCCTCCGTCACTTCCTGTCGTGGATGCCTGCTGCTGTCAGTTCTCGCTTTGAGTCTGTTCAAAACCATCTCCGTTTCACCGCATTCTTGGAAGACACTCTCGCGAGCACAGGCTGGCATCTGTGCCCTCTTGTCCTGTGAGGGCGTCACTCCGCGTGGCTCTGTGGCTGTTGGTGGCGTCAGCCAGCCGTCCTCTGTGCCGCTGCTCTGAGGGACCCTCTCTCTTTTTCTTTGGCCGATTTAAAGATTTTCTCTTTACCTTTGGCGTTTTATGGGTCTCGGTGTGTTGCATGTGAGAGTACTTTTCTTTTTCTCTCTGGGTTTCCTGAACTTCTTAAACCCATGGCTTGGTTCTCCCACTTCCAGAAGTTTCCTGCCACCCCCCCCCCCGTCACCGGTTGCCCCCGTTTTGCTCCCCTCTCACGATTGCGATTAGACGCCGATAGAGCCTGTCAGTCTGTCCACCCTCCCTGTGTCTTACCTGCACCCGAGTTTCCATCCTGTCTCACTCTGTGATGCGTTCTGGAAGGTTTCTTCTGATCTGTTTCCAGTTCACTGACGCTCCCTGCGGCTGGGGTTCATATATCGCCAAACCCGCCACGTCCAGCCCTGCGTCCAGCTGGGGGGCCTGCACGTGTTCCTTGGGCCTCAGCCCCTGAGCTTCACTCGCCGGATCTTGTCTCTGGACCCTCCTCCCTGACCTCCACACGACCTCTCAGTGCCTTCCCATCCCTGCCCTGAAAGGCCAAGTGTGCCCACCCTGCCGCCCCTGCTGACATATCCACGTCCCCTCTCTGCCTTGGGCCGCTTGGTGGTCAGCTCCAGGCACCGGGACACCACGGAGAGCTCGGGGGTCAGTAAATGTGCCTTGAACGACTTGCTGGGCCCTGGGTGTCGTCAGGGACGCACAGCTAAGCCGTTTTCCGGGGCGGCCCGTTGCTGGCCCTGTGTTTGTGGACTTTCCAAGTGGCTTTCCCGAGCGTCGGGGCTCTCAGGCAGGCTTTTCTCTTCCTCTTCGATGCCTGTGACCTACGACGTGGCGGCTGACCCGGGTGGCTTGTCCCGCTCCGCGAGGCTGCCCAGCTCAGCGGCACTGTTGCCGGGAGACGGGTTGGTTTTGCTGCTTGAAAGGGGGCTCAGGTGGGCCCGTAGGTGAGGCCCTGCCTCCGCATGACCAGCTCGCCTGTCCTTTCTCCACGTCTGTTGCAGGCTGTCCTGGCTTTGCTGAGGTTTTGCAGACCTTCTGCACCTGCAGGGGCATGCTGGGCGAGATCCTGTCCGCATTCGAGTTCATGGACGCCGAGTGCGTGAAGCTGGTCGGGCGCCACCTCCGTCTCGCCTGCCCCGTGCAAGGTACTGTCCCCGCCTGCTGGCAGCGCCCACCGCCCCTATTGTGCCGTTTGATGTGTGGGCTGATCGGAGCCTCCGTCCCGTCTGTGAAGTAGGAGATGGCAGGGAGCGTCGCCACGGTTCCCGCGTCCCCGTAGTTGTTGAGAGCAGAATTCTCCCGGAAATTCGTTTTACGTACGCCCCCGGAGTTCAGTCGATGCTGTCGGCCGTGCTGTAGCCCTGGGGTCTTTGGAACAGCCAGACGCACAGTCAGGGGCGCCCTCCCGGCTCCTGCACTGGGAGAGGTGTCATCCCATGAAGTGCTGGCCCTCGGAACTCAGCCAGCTCGTTCCGATTTAGCCAGTGAGCTCGTCATGCCCAGGTCTTTAGTCCGCGCTCTGTGTAAAGCTAAGTCCATGCAGCTGTACACCTTGATACTTTCACTTCTGGAATCGACCCGGAAGAAATGATCGTTGTCTTACCCCAGGCTGCCCTAACAGAACACTACAGCCTTAAAAAAGGAAATTTATTTCCCCCAGTTCTGGAGGCTGCAAGTCTAAGACCAGGGTTCCATCGGGGTTGGGTTCTGGTGAAGGTCCTCATGGGGTGTCTTCTGTGTGTGTGTGGGAGAGACCTCTGGAGTCTCTTCCTCTTCCCACGAGGGCACCAGCCCTGAAAGATCAGGGCCCCACTCTTAGGACCTCAGTTAACCTGAATTACCTCCCTAAAGGCCTAATTTCCAAATACAGTCACATAAGGGGTGGAGTAGGGCTTCACCGTGGGAATTTGGGGTGGGCGGTTACACAGTTCAGTCCATAATAGTCATAATGTGGAAAGAACTCTATGCTTTAAATTTTTACTGAGGTATTTGTTTTCATATAAAATAGGAAACCACCCGTCCAGGGTAGAGAAATAAAACATGTACAACCATTGGAAAGATGGAGGGTCCCTGGGGGGTAGGGGCGGAAGGTCCCTGGATGGACAGAAGGTCCCTGGATGGTTGGAGGGCCCCTGGGGTGTTATCGGCCATTGCAAAGCGCTGGGCCTCCCCTTTAGCCTACAGTTTGGTAAGAGGAGCCCCTGGGCGCCTCCCGCCCTATCCAGGCACCACGAGTACAGCTTTGTGGTGTCTCCAGGGGGCATGGTTTCTCTTACAGTGAAAGACCTATTTTTAAACTGTCTGAAATTCAGCCTGAGTAGCCAGCGGCTGCTCTGCGGGCAACATGAGAGCCGTCAGGGCTACTAGAGCTGCGGCTGGCCTAGACCTGTCCTGGCTCTCGGCCGACCGCCTTCCCCTCTGCTTTCCCTCTGCCCCCCCCAGAAAGTCCGTTCTACGTCCTCATCGAGACCTCGGGCTCCGGGGCGGGGCACGATGCGGAGAAGCTGAGCGGCTTCCTGGAGCAGGTGCTGGGCTCGGGGCTGGTCACCGACGGGACCCTGGCCGCCGATCAGAGGAGGGCCAAGGTGTGTGGAGGCTGCGGCCCTCGTCCTTCACGACGCCTGAGGTTGGACTGTGGCCTGTGGCTGAGCGTGAGCGGGCGTGCCCAGCGGGGCCATCTGTCCGGGCCGGCGCCGCATCCCTGGCGGTGGTGCCACCCGCCTCGGTGCCCCCTCTGGTCCTGCCCTGTCTGGGCTGCTGGCTCCACAGCCCCGTTCTTAAACGTCGGTGCCAGGGGCCCGGCCGGGTGGCACAGGAGGGGCCTGGGCCAGCACCCTTCCTGGGTGGGTGAGGGGTCAGGAGGACGTCCCTGAAGGGGCATTTGAGCACAGGTGGATGGGGGGTGGGGAGTGAGGTACCTGTGCAGGTGCACAAAGGCCCTGAGGGGCTGGTGCCTGCCGTGTTCCAGACAGAACTTTCTGGAGAGGGTGGGATTGGAGCGCAGTGAGAGGGGGTGGGCAGGCAAGGGGGCAGCAGGTCTTGTGGACGTGATGGACGTAGGTGGCCGTGAGCGGGGGTCGAGGAGCCCGTGGGCACAGGGGACGGGCGGGGCCGGCCGGCTCAGGCTGGCCGAGCAGGGCTGTGGCTGGACTCCAGGTGTGAGGGCGTCAGGCCAGAGGAGGGGCTGCCGATGAGTGTGCGGGAGGCGGGTGCCGAGTGACCCTCTGCTGTAAAGGTCTGTGAGGCGGCTGGGGAGGTCCGGACGCTGGCTGGGTAGTCCGTGGTGGCAAGGAATTATTGTTATTTTTTCAGGGGTGATCATTGCACTGGGGGTATGTTAAAAAAGCAAGAGAAAGGAGCTTTTGCCTTGCCGAGGAAGTTGGTTTGCTGGGAGGTTTCCTGAAATGGGGAGTGGGGAGTGGGGAGTGGGGGGTGGAGGGCGGGGCAGGGATGAGGCCCAGATGGGACGGGCGTGCCCAGGCCCTCTGTTCTCTGACGCGACAGGGAAGGCGTTCTCGCGAAGGACAGCGTGACCATGATGAGGACACCCTGCCTCTCTGCTCCCTCAGTCCCTCCCCGTGTCCCCGAGCCCAGGCCGGGGATGTCCCCCCTGTCTGCCATGCTCCTCCCACGCCTGCCCTGCCCCCGCCCTCCCTCGGGGCCCTGTCATGGGGGTCACAGGATCTGTTCCGATTGTCCCGAGAGGGGCCCTGGGTGCCTGGGTCCTGGGGGCCAGCCTGTGGCCTCATTCGGGGACCTTGTCCCATATGGACTCTGGGACAGAAGCCACACACCTGTCACAACACAGAACGTTTCTGTCACCTGGAGGGTTTCCTCGCGACCCCGCGGTCACCCCGCAGCAACTCAGCATCGCTGCCCTGCCCGCCGCAGGTGACCGTGCCCGTCCCCTCACTTCCAGATGCTGTGGGCCCTGAGGGAGAGGATCACCGAGGCCCTGAGCCGGGACGGCTATGTGTACAAGTACGACCTCTCGCTGCCCCTGGATAGGCTCTACGACCTCGTGAGCGACCTGCGGGCCCGCCTCGGCCTGCACGCCAAGCACGTGGTGGGCTACGGCCACCTGGGTGAGCGCCGCCTGCGGTGTGGGTGGGGACCCGGGGCCGGGAGGGGGAAGGGCGTCCTCGCCACGCGGTCTCTGGGGCCATCTCGGAGGCGGAGTGCAGGGTCCGGTCTTGGCTGGGGCAGCAGGAGGTGGGCCCTGAACGCGAGGGTCTCGAGGTTTGATGAAGGGGCCTCACCCCTTCCTCCTCAGACGTAAGGATCTTAAAACCAGTTCAGATAATTATTTTTTGCAGAAAAGTCACGCAAAATGAAAGGAACTGTTTCATTCCCCTTCATTCTCGGCAGCCTTTGGAACTGGGCGTCTCAGAGCCCCGTCCACAGGGCAGGTGTGCTGGGGTGGGCCCCTCTGGGGCCTCCATCCATGTCTTCAGGGTGGGATTCGGCAGTGCCTCCTGGGATTGTGAGGGTTTGAAGAGGTGCGGTGAGGGGCACATGGTGGAGGGCTGGCCCTGGCCCGGCATCGCTCTGAACGCTTGAGTGGAGGGATTCCACTTTCAAGAATTGAGGAGGAACGCTGGATTTGTCGAATGCTTTTTCTGGGTCTGCCCAGGTGCCCGGTGCTGGTTTTCCTTTGACCAGCCAACAAGGCTCATCACTCCAGACCTCTGAGGGCAAGTGGGCCTGTGTCCCAGGATAAGCCCAGCATGGCCATGATCCTTTTTGTGTCTTGTTTGATCCCGTTTACTTATCTCATGTAGGGCTTTCTCCATCCTGTCCTGTAAGGCTTCCTTCTTCTGTCCAGGCTGGATGTTGGTCTCAAAGTCCTAAAACGATTTGGGGGTCGTCTCTGGAAGAGTCTGTCGGGTTGAAATTACCTTTTCCCTGAATGTTTGGTAGAACCTGTAAATGAAGGTATTTGGGCCTGAAGGTTTTTGTGGGTATTTTTTGGGGGGGGTGGGATTGACTACAGAGAAATTTCTTTAACAACTAGAGGGCTCTCCTAGCTTTCCTTTTCTTCAGAATTGGTTGTGGTAATTTTTTTTCTGGGCATTAGTCCATTTCTTCTAAGCCTTCGAGTATATTGGCATTACCTTGTTCATATTATTCCTTTTTTTCCTTTGTGCCATGTCCAGCCTTTGGGGAGGGGGGCTATTTAACTGCTGATTTGGTTTGTTTCTTGTCTCTGTCGACTGAAGAAAAATGCACAACCTAAAAGTTGTGAGTTAAGTTTTATTCGGGGACCATACTGAGGACATAGGCTGGGAGGCAACCTGTCGGATAGCTCGGAGGGACGGCTTCAAAGAGGTAAAGGAGGAACCAGGATATAGAGGAGTTTTTGTAGTCAAATATCAAAATATTACTGCTAATCATGAAAACCAGACCGCTGAAGTTAATGATTTTAGTGCTTTTCTTTTCTTTTTTTTTTAACATTTATTTATTTATTTTATTTTTTATTTTTTGGCTGCGTTGGGTCTTCGTTGCTGCGTGTAAGCTTCCTCTAGTTGCGGAGCATGGGCTCTAGGTGTGCGGGCTTCAGTAGTTGTGACTCACGGGCTTAGTTGCTCCGCAACATGTGGGATCTTCCCGGACCAGGGCTCGAACCCGTGTCCCCTGCATCGGCAGGCGGATTCTTAACCGCTGCGCCACCAGGGAAGCCCCAGGTCCCACCCTGTCTGATGGCACTTTCATTATCTTTCGGGTCTGAATATTTTCTCATTTCCATTGTCATGGCTTCCTTGACCCATGAGGTAGGCAGAATTGTGTCTTTAAATTTCCAAACATATGGGAGTTTTCTAGCCATTTGAAAGATCATGGGCTTGTGACTGTGCTGTGGGCAGAGTGCTGGGTGGAACTCATCTTCAGTTGAAGCGTGGTCCCTGGCCCAGGGTGCAGCCAGTTTCCGTGGCCGTTTGGTGGGTGCCTGAGAGGGGTGTGCCCGCTGCAGACCCTCCAGATAAAGTGTGCACTCTGTGCCGCCCCCTTCCTGGAAGCTGCTCGCCTGTCGGCTGCCGAGAGGAGCCCCCACTGTGACGGTAGACCCCTCTGCTTCTCCTGGTGCCTCTGCTAATTCTGAAGATAGGAGTTGCGGGCTGTCAGTTTGATGCCGAAAGCTCGGCCTCGGTGACCGGCGCCAAATGGAATCTCAGAGACAGAGTTTTGGGTGAAGTAGAAAAGAATGGCTTTATTGCTTTGCCAGGCAGAGGGGGACCCAGCGGGCTCCTGCTCTGAAAAACTGTGGGTCCCAACGCGGGAGGATTTGGTGAGGAGTTTTATAGCCATGGTTCAAGGGGGGGGGTTGCTGATGAGATTAGGGTGTGTGCAGGGCCTGCGCTCCTTTAATCTGGCCTCAGGTGGTCTCCTGATGAGCTTCTCTGGTTCCTTTAATCTGGCCTCAGGTGGTCTTTTCTAGAATGAAGAATGCTGACATCTTCCATTTGTTGGGGGTTTTAGTTCTGTAAAGAGCTCAGATACATTGTTCTGTGCGTCCTGTGCAGGGGAACCGGGACCTGCCCCAGGGCTGCACTGTTGTTTCTGGGCTGCTCCTCCCTCGTCTCTGCAGCCCCTCCCTTCCCTGATCAGCAGCTGTTCGAATCTGCCCTTTGGAGTTCAGGGAAGGTCATGGAGGCTGAACAGAGGGGCTCCCTTGCCCAGGAGCCCCACAGGGTCCTGCTTGGTTTCAGTTAGAACTTGGGCTTATAGGGCATCTTAGCAAAGAACAGTACATCTTTGGAGATGGCACAGATGAAGAGGACAGAACTTCTAGGCAGCAGATTGTGGGAAGGTGCATAAACACACGGGGAAGCTAATGGACATGAGGCTTGTGTAGACCAAGGCCAGAGTTGTCTCAGGTGGGTACCCTGACCTTGCTGGAATGTGGGGACACCTTTACACACTCATGTCCTGCTTTTAGGTGGACGGAGGGCAGAGAGCTTCTCTTGTGCCTGTTTCTTTTCAATTGCCTTCAGCTCAAAATAATCCTTATGCCAAAGCAGGCTGTTTTGAAGTGGCATATTTTGTAATTTACATAGACTGTAATTACTCAGTGACCTGGATTTGTCTGACTTTGGGCCTTCTATTTGTCCTTCATTTCTTCTATTTCTTTTTCTCTGATTTATTACCTTCTTTTGGTTGGTGTTTTTTCTCATATAACTTGTTTCCATTTACTAATGAGGGAATCGTGCCTGTCTAGTCTTTTGGCAGTAGCCCTAGAATTGTAGCCTTACCAGGGCGGTCCTGCCTTCCCAGGGTTGGAAGTTAATCAGTGTCATGATCCCCCTCCCAAACAGTGTGGTGGTTCATTTTGTGTGTCAGCCTGGCTGGGCTGTGGTGCCCAGATGCTTGGTCAGACACCAATCTAGATGTTGCTGTGAAGGTATTTTTAAGATGAAATTAACATTTAGATTGGCAGACTTTGAGTAAAGCAGATTACCCTCCGTGATGTGGGTGGGCCTCATCTAAGCAGTCGAAGGCCTGAAGAGGAAGGCACAGGTGTCCCCTGAGGGAGAGGGGGTTCTCCCCACGGCCTCTGGACTCGAGCTGCAGCGTCCGCTCACCCCCAGGTCTCCAGCTGCTGGTCCGCCCTGCAGGTTGGGCTCCCACGTCCCCACAGTCGTGGGCCAGTTCCTTAAAATCCACCTCTCTTTGTCCCTCTGTCCTCCTAGCCCTCTCCCTCCCCCCGACCCCCACTCTGTACATTGCGTGCATCTGCAGGTGTCCTACTGGTTCTGTTTCCCTGAGAGCCCTGATCAGTACTTGGGGCAGGGACCTGGGGACCTGGGGACCCCATCACTTTGATGTTACCATCTGCTTCTGGTCACACACTGTGTTTTGGAGTGTGTTCCATCGTGTTTTTTAGCCCCAGATAGCAGCAGTGCTGTTGTTATTACTCCACGAGGTCAGTGTTTGTCTAGACTCACCCACACCTCTGGTCCTTCTTTGACCTGGGGTCACAGCCCTGCCTTTAGAATTGCCTCTAGTGTGGGAAAGTAGGTGACAGCATGTCTCGGATTTTATTTACCTGAAAATGTATGAATTTTGTTCTTCAGTGGTTGTTTTTCCAATGGATTTCAAAATTCTCTGTTGACAGTTCTGTTCTCTGCAGAGTGAAGACATCATTCTGCCCTCTTGACTTCTGTTGCTGCAGAGTTAGCTGTCAGCGAGTGCGGTTCCACTGAAAGGAGTCCATTTCTTTCCTTTTTGTTCCTTTTAAGATCTTTCCCTTTTCCTCGGGGTTCCTTGGCTTCACTCTGCTTTGGTTTAGGTGAGCGTCGGCATGCCCTGCTGGGGTCTGGTGGGCTTGGCTTTTAGAGATTGCTCCCCTGTTGTCTCTGCAAATATTGTCTCTCCCCACCCGCCCCTTCTTTCTGGAGCTTCAGTCGAGGGCTCACGATGTCCCCACGCGTCTGTCTCTCTTTCCTGTTGTCTGTAGCTCTGATCCTCTGTGTGCTTGATTTGTTTTCCATTTCATTAATCTCTCTTTGCTTGTTGACATTTCAGTGACCATATTTTTCATTTCTAGAAGATCAGCCTGGGTATTTAAAAGCTTCCCCTGGTCAGTGTCTTGTATTTTTCTCTCTCTCATTCCTTTAAACACGTGAAGCATTTATTTTCCGTTTCTGGAAATCACCAGGTCGCAGGTCCTGGCGGGTCTTGGTCATCATCGTTTCTTTTCTATGTGTTTGCGATTTGGGGCTCATGTATCTTAGGCTTGTATCTGTGGGAATTATTTGAGGCCGAGGTGGGGTGATTTGCTTGTGCAGGAGGTGGGGAGGGTGGGAGTGGGGCTGGGTCCCGGCCCGCAGCCAGGAATGGCCTTGGGGCCACCGGGGCCCTGTGAGCTGTGCTGGAAGCCCGTGCAGGCTGGCTGCTGGTGTGGATATCTGAGTGTCAGTGGAGATAAGCTTCTCGCTCCGCAGCGTTTCCCTTGGGAAAGACCCTTGTTTTTGGAGCCTTCGCCCTGAGGGTATCAGCGGGAACCACTTTTGGTGGGAGAGGGATCCCTGGTTCGCTCCCTACATTTGACAAATGTGCATGGAGGGAGGGGGTCTAAGAAGCCCCAGGTCACAGGGTCAGAGGCCCCCAGGTCACCTGGTCCGAGACCTCCTGGACACTGGGGACCCAGGTCTGTGGTGGCATCGGTGGTCCAGCCTGGGGCTCTCGCAGGTCGGGCGGGTGTTCGTCCCTCTCAGTCCGGAGCCCTCGGGGAGGGGTTGGGGGGTAGGCTGTGCGGGTGGAGATGGGGGGCTGGGGAGAACTTGGAGAGAAAAGTACGTGAAGCCAAGGGAGCTGCAGCCCCCAGAGGAGGGGAGTGGTCACCAGCAGGTCAGTGGCCAGTGACGTGAAGGGCTGGAAGCCGGCTGTGAGGGCAGAGGCGGGTGGGACCAGCATTCCCCCGGGCGGCCTCCAGGCAGGGCAGGGGCGGGGCTCGGGGCTCTCGGGAAAGGGGGACCCAGCCTGACCTGCGCGTCCCTCCAGGGGACGGCAACCTGCACCTCAACGTGACGGCAGAGGCCTTCAGCCCGTCGCTGCTGGGCACCCTGGAGCCCTACGTGTACGAGTGGGTGGCCAGGCAGCGGGGCAGCGTCAGTGCCGAGCACGGCCTGGGCTTCAAGAAGAAGGACGTCCTTGGCTACAGCAAGCCACCCGAGGCCCTGCAGCTCATGCAGCAGCTCAAGGCCCTCCTGGACCCCAAGGGCATCCTGAACCCCTACAAGACGCTGCCCACCCGCACCTGACGCCCACTGCGGTCAGCGGGAGACTCGGGAGGGGGCCTCGATCCTTGGCTTTGCCTGTGGGGCGCGCCCGCAGGCTGGCGTGGGCTCACAGGGCCTCCATCCGACGGAGCCAGCGGCAGGCGGGGTGACCGGCCCCCTGGTCGGCGGTGGGGAGCCGGCCCTGTGGAGCCTGGGACACGTGGCTCTCGGCAGGATTCCTCCGGGTGCTCTGCCGGTTCTGTTGGGTGGGCCGAGTGGAGAGGGCTGCTCGGTCCTCACTCCATCCTCGGGGCGGGCACTCCGTCCCTTTGCAGGTCCTGGACAGGCCAGGTGGGTGAGCCGTTCTGCCCAATCAGAATAGACCAGGTCACCCCTGCTTTGCCTGTGGCCCCTGGGGTTCCACCTTGTGGGGTGCAGCTCTGGGAGGGGGCACGGGTGGTCCTTCCGCTGGTCCCCCACGCAGTGTGAGCCTCTGAGGTGCCCTGGGCAGAGGTGATGAACTCCATGTGGGCAGCAGAGCACCGTGAGGTGGGTCCACGCGGAGCTCTGACCAACAGACCCTGGGCCATCGGGCGCTTTACGGATGATTTTTAGTCACATTTGAGCCAGAGTGACAGGAATGCCCCCCACTGTGGAAGGTGTCATTTCCCCTGTTTTCTAGAAGGCCCACGAGTTGGCAAGACCGTTGTCGGAAGACAGGCATTGGTTTCTTGCACTTGGTGGTTTGCTGTGATGTGTCTTTCCAGTTCTGCTTTGACCACGAATGTCAGTAGTGCCGGGTGAGAAGCCCCGCCCGGCACAAGCATCTTCAGTCACCCCGACCGGGCCCTCCCCATTGACCTTGGTCCCTGGGGCAGCTGCTCGGGCTGTGGAGACAGTCTGGGAGGCTGGACACGTTTTCTGTTTCTGGCTGCTGTGAACTTCCAGTAAAAGTGGGAATTAATCACGATACTTTCCTTCCTTCTGTTCTTAGAAATACAACCTCATAAAAGCCCAGGTGAAGCGCCCGTGTACCCTGTCCCTCAAGCACCCGAACGTCAGTGACCCGGGGCCTGGCAGTCTGTGTGTGGGGACAGGGCAGCCCTGTCCCCGTCCCCCATCCCCATGCCATGTCCCCCGTCCCTGTCCCCCACTGTGTGACTTGGAGCCCCGCCTCATCGGGCCCCTGAGGCGTGGTCTCACGTGGGTAATGTGCAGTGAGGGGCTTTGCGATGCAGAGAGACCTCCTATAAAAAGTTTTAGGACTAAGCAAGTTTATTTTGGAGAATTAAAATAATGCATGGATTACTAGAGGGCTTAAAACTTTGAGGCATTTCCTGCTAGAGTAAGAGTGGGGCTTCGAGAAGGTGGCCTAGTGACTGGGGGTGGGAGGGAGCAAGTGGCAGGGGGACCCCTCCATGTCCTTGAAGGGTAACCTGGCCCCCAACATGTCAGAAAGTGAAGCGGCACCCACTGGCCCTGCGGTTTCCTCCTGGGGCTCGCCCCTCAGGACCCACCTGTGCACGCGCACACCTGCATGCACCTGCACACTAATGGCACACGTGCACGCATGCACGTGCCGGCGTGTCCCCGGGCCATGCTCGGAGCACCGTCTGCAGGTGGTGTCGGTCAGTGGCCGCGTCGCCGGCCGTGTGTCTGTTGAGAAGGAGGCGGGTGTGCGCCTCTGTGGCCCCTGGACAGAGGGGCGGCCGGAGGAGGGGATGGAGGGGGTAGCTCACCTCCTGCTTCTGAGAAAGGCCGTCGACTCTTGGAAGCCGGTTCAAACAGAACCTTCCTGCGTGTCAAGACCGCGGCTGGGACTCACTTTGGGTGCCTGGAGGCCGGGTTGGGTGGGGAGGAGATGTCATTTTCTATATTTTTGGGATGCTTGGCCTTTTTTTTTTTTGCCAAGTGCCCGTACACTCTCATAAAACGTGAACAAACCAGGCGCAAGCTGATTCAGAGGTCCCATGGCTGCTGCTGGGCTGGATGGGTGAGGCCGGGCATGGGCTGCAGCCACGGTCCCCTCCCCTGTCACCCAGGAGAGGGGCGGCCCCAGCAGAGCCTGCTCCGACGGGGCACAAGCCCCTGCCCCTGCTGACGCGGCTGGCCCGGGTCCACCTGCCCGGCCAGGGTCCT
The DNA here is from genome assembly GCF_949987535.1 of Balaenoptera acutorostrata. Classification (NCBI taxonomy): domain Eukaryota; kingdom Metazoa; phylum Chordata; class Mammalia; order Artiodactyla; family Balaenopteridae; genus Balaenoptera; species Balaenoptera acutorostrata. The sequence goes on from NC_080071.1 coordinate 94,962,647, forward strand.
CTGGCTGCAGACGGGACACACCCTGGGGGAGGTGGGCGCTCTCCTGGGGGTGTCTTGGCCCCAGCGTGATTTCAGGGCCCGGGCCAGGGCCCATCTCCAGCCCCCGCGGTGGCCCAGCAGGGCGGGTGTGTCGGGACACCCGTGACTGCCTCCAACTGACCCTTCCTGCTCTCTGCCAGGATTTAAAATGCAGGTCCCCTCCCCACCCGTTGTCGGCTGCCTGTGGCCTCGCCTGGTTCCAGGGCCTGCCTGGGGGGCCCTGCAGTGGGTCCCTCCGGCCTTGCTGGCCCCATGGCTGGCTCTGTCCCCTCTTCCGTCATCCCCGGCTGGGCACTCAGCACGATGGAGCTCCCGAGAGCCCTGGTGGCTTGCCTGTCTCTCCTCCATCCTTCCAAGGTCAGCGGATGGCCCGTGGTGCTCAGCTTCTGACCCTCTGGAAGCCAGGTTTGAGGCTGGCGTTTTCCCAGTTGTTTCTGGGACGGAGCCGGGGCTGCCCTGCGCAGCGCCCTGGGTGGAGGAGGTGGCAGTGGCGGGTCATAGAAGGCAGGCACACACCAGGCATTCCCTGCCGGTGACGAGGCCTGGGGTGCGGCGCCGCGGGCCAGGGGCCTTGTTTCAGGACCCACAGCGGCTGGGGTGGGATATGCCGTTTTCTCTGCACCCCCTTGACCAGCGATGGTTCCCTTCTGCCTCTGAGGCGCCCTGTCCGCTGGTCTTTGTGCCGTCTTTGTGGATGGTGTCCTGGAATCCATGAAACAACGTGGCCTGCGGAGGGGACACGGGAAGGAGGCCAGCCAGCCGGACCCCCGCTTATGTGATGGTAAAACGTGGGCTCCGCAAGGACAGGGAGGTCTTGGGTTTTCACACGTCCAGAAAAACCCGCTGGAACAGCAGGAAGACCAGAGGAAACCCCGTTGCATCCAGCAGGCGACTCTCAGAACCTGCGGGGACATGGGCCGTGTGGACCACACCGCAGAGCCCGGGTGTGGGCTGTGCCCGCGGAGAACACGTGCCCTCCCCGGGGCCGCAGGCGCAGACGGCAGGACACCCGGAGCGCGTGTCAAGGCGGGGCCTGGGGAGGCTCCCCCATCCAGAGCCTTGCGGGCTCTGTGGTCACACGAAACGTCACACGAAACGTCACAGGCAGAGAGAGGGAGCCAGGCAGGCTGGGCGCCAACAACAGGCACCTTCGGGCCAGGAGCGGACCCTGCGGCGGGGTGGGGGCAGGGGGAGACCACCCACCTCCCGAAGCGGCTCCTCACCGGACGCTTGCCCGGGGACAGGCCCCACATGTGCCTGCAGGTGGCGAGGGAGGGGCTGAGGGCGCTGTTGGGTTCGGCTTAAAAAAAGCTTCTGGGGGGGCTTCCCTGGTGGCGCAGTGGTTAGGAGCCCGCCTGCCAGTGCGGGGACACGGGTTCCAGCCCTGCTCCGGGAAAATCCCATGTGCCGCGGAGCAGCTGAGCCTGTGCGCCGCAAGTACTGAGCCTGCGCTCTAGAACCCACGAGCCACAACTACTGAGCTCACGCGCCACAACTACTGAGCCCACGTGCCACAACTACTGAGCCCACGTGCCTAGAGCCTGTGCTCCGCAACAAGAGAAGCCACCGCAATGAGAAGCCCGCGCACAGCAACGAAGACCCAACACAGCCAAAAATAAAATAAATAATATAAATTTATTAAAAAGAAAAAGAAAAAGCTTCTGATTTTCACCTTAAAACCTCTAAGCTGCTGCAGTGTGAGAAGAGGTTACGTAAGAGGACCGCTCAGAGCGGAGGCCGCGGAGAGCGGCTGGAGGGGGCCCGGGGTGGGAGGAAAGCCCCAGGCAGGGGTGCAAGCAGGCTGTCGGGGAGCCAGGGGGAGCAAGGAGGCCGCCCACCCCTCAGCCCCAGGGATGGGTTGTGGCTAGTGGGTGGGCAGCCCTGCCAGGCCTGCAGGGGAGCAGAGTCTCCGCCCTGCCAGCTCAGGACTTGTGGTCCAGGACCCAGGGGGCTCAGAGGAAGACTGGGGACCTCGTGGCCCTGCAGGGAGGGCCCCCTGCGGGTGTCCACCAGGATGCTGACCCCACGGAGAGGTGGAGGTGACTGGCCGCGGAGTAGTGTGTCTGACCCCTGACCTCGCTCACACAGGATGCCGGCTCAGGCCCACTCCTCCACCTCCTCCCTGACCTCCACCAGGACAGGGGGTGCGCTCGGCTGCCCCACCAGCCCCGTTTCTGCCTGGCACCCCCCCCCCCCACTGTCCTAGGCTTGAGGCACCTTGGACCTCAGGGGCCCGTGGAGGACAGGCTGGGTTGTCCTGCTCAGGCCCCGAAGGCCACATGGGCAGTGGGGACATGGCCCCTTCCTGGGACGGGCGCGCTGCTGGACGCACTCACGACGGCCCTTGGGTGACCCCCCCCACCCCAGGGAACATCAGCCCTGCCCTCCCCCAGCCCTGCGGGACAACCGAGTCCTGGGAACTTTCTAGAGCAGCTCCTGGTGCAGGGGTGTGTGAGGAGGAGCTTCCGGGGTGGCCCTGGCGGGCCTGTCTCCCCTGGGGCCTCTCTTCCGCTCCCCTCCCCCTGAGGTGGTGCAGAGGTGTCCCGTGGGATGGTGGCCGTGAAATCAGCTGATGTCCCTTTGCTTTTGGGCAGTGCCCAGAGCCATCTTCCCATTCCATGGCCGTGGGCCCTCGGGACAGCGAGGGAGGTGGGTGCTGGGTGGAACCCGCTCGACCTGGCTGCTGGGATTCTTGGCTGGCCCCTGGACCCAGAAGCAGAGAGCTGGGGGCAGCGGTGCTTAGGCTGCAGTGCCCCTGCCCCGGGTCCGAGCCGGCTCCTGAGGTTCACGGGTACCGGCCGGAGCTCGGAGGGGCTGCCGGCGGTCAGCGGGCAGGGGTCCTGGCGCTGGCTTCCCCGAGCCCTGGGCTCGTGACGGGGGCGCATTCCCCGGGCTCTGGACTGGAGGGAGCCCTTCCCTGCTGGCTCTGCCTGCCCCTGGCTCACAGCCACCCCTGCCTTACTGTTCATGCAGAGCCAAGGGAAGAGGAGACAAATACTTGTGGGCCTCCCGTCCCGCCGTGGGTCCGGCCCGGCGCCGCCCACCCCGCAGGACCCAGGCCACACGCCCAGCACAGAGCATGGGTGGGAGCAGGGCTGGGCTAGAGGAGACAGAGCCCTGCACCCACTAAACTGTCCCTCACGCGGGAAGGAGGGGCTGGCAGGGAGGGCTGGGCATGTGCTCTCCAGCTGGGCAGGCACGGAGGTGACCTTCAGCCCTCAGGGTGCGGCTCTGCCGGCAGGGGCACCGCACCTGCTCCCAGACTTCGTTGGAGTCTTCTTGGTGTTCCATCTACCCCTGGAGTCCCCAGACCCTGGGCTCCTGGGGGCTCCAGCCGGGACCATGAGTCACAGCTGGCCCCCTCCCTCTGTCCCTGGGCCCACCTATGCTCCATGTCACGTTGCTTTGTCCTATTCTGCACCCCCAGCCCAGACCTGAGCCGGGGATGCTGTGAATGACCCCTGGGCCTCCCCCACATGGCCCACTCTCCCTGCCCGGGATCCTTTGGCCCCGCCCAGCATCCGGCCCCCATCACCCCAGGACCCCGGCTGCGCCTTCAGGGCTGAGGCTCTGTGGTCTCCCCTGTCCCCTCAGGTGGGGCCCTGGGCGCCTCTTGGGGTCTCAGCTCAACGGCCCTTCCTCCCAGCTCCATCACCAAGTGTCGGAGGCCTGAGGTACATTTGGAGGAAGGGAAACATTTGAAACAACCATGAAATCTGAGTTCCCCAGTGGGTGGGGGAGTGGGGTCTCTGCCCCGAGCGTCCCCACGTGTGGCCCTTAGCATCCCCACCCCCGGCCAGAGGGTCCCGGTTTTGCGCCCAGGCTGGGGCTCCTTTCCCCGGGTAAGTGGTCAGGCAGGATGCCCCTTTCCCTGGGAGAGCCGGGGCCGCGTGTGGCCTTGTTGACTGCGAGAGGAATGGCCCTTCGAAGCCGTAGCGATGGCTGTTTACCTCGGCTCCCTGAGGAGCCAGGCGGACACCTGCCTCTTGGCCAGGGAGGGGGACCCCGAGAAAGCCGAGGAAACCCTCCGCCCTGCACGACGGGGAGGACCAGCCACCCCTGCACAGGGCTTGTGACCAGAGCAAAGCGGGGGCTCCCTGTGCCGGGAGGGGACTGGACCAGGGGACCCCGGGGACAGAGGGTGGCTTCGAGTGGCCGATGCCCTGCCCCTTGTCCCGGGGCTCGGCTGTGTGGCTTTGGTGGCCTGTGAGGTGTGAGGGGTGGCGATGCAGCAGGTGGGACGTGCCCTTGTTCCCCCCGCACGTCCTAGCGGCCGCCGCGCGCTGGAGCCTTCGGTGGTCTGTCTCGGCGCCAGTGCGTCGTAGGTGGGGACTCCCCGGTGAGGTCGGGTGCCGTGCGTGTAGCGCTTCCGTCTTTTTCTCTCTTCACCCCCACGCCCTTATAGAAGTGAAATCCATGGTGCTGGGCTGCAGCGCCCCCGAAGGAAGACCCTCCCGGAACCGCCACCGAGGACGGGGGGCGCCTCAGCCTTCTCCCCAACCCTTTCAGTCGAGCGTTTTGGGGTGCGGGCTCCCTGCACTCTGAGCTGCACCCCTGCCCCCCAGCTCCTGCTGGGCCAGAGGTGCCCTCGGAGGGGACATGAGTGCCAGCACCAGAGGCCGCTCCGCCAGACTCGCCAGAGGCGTGGGAAGGTCCCGAGCCTATTCCTACCCACCCACCGCGATGGGTGCCGACCGAACTGGGAGCCCTGCCTCGCTGGCACAGAGGGGGCCTGTGGACAGGCGGCCCCAGAGGTGCCCGGCCGCGGCGAGGCGGGGAGGTGACCCCCAAAGCCCATGCTGCCAAAGACCACAGGGCTGGTCGGGGTGGGGCGGACACTCCACGGTGGCCGCCCACTGTGCTGTGGGGATTTTGTCTTTTCCTTATGGACTTAACATTTGGTAAAAATGCTGCAGACGTTTCCCCGCGTCTGTTGTTTGTCTTTGAATTCTATTTATTTATTTCCCAAGGAGAGAAATGTACTTCCATGGAGTAAAATCTACTAAATTTTTTGTTTATTTTCTACTGGGGTGTCCTCTTCCCAAAGTTCTTTTCCAGCCCAGGATGTAAATAATAGTTAACTTTCTCCTGGTATAGATCAAGCTTTTGAGAAGAAGAAGGAAGGGAGGAGAGCGCTTGACTTGGCCTGTTCCCCCCTCGTCCGTCCTCAGAGCTGTTGGCTGACTCATGAACGTTCGCATCTTGTGCTGCCTTCTGGTCCCAGAGGCCTTGACGATGCCCACGGCTGCCCCCAGCCCACCTGGGCCGACTGAACTGCCCTGGGGCGGGGTGAGCAGGTAGCAGCCCCACGGCGGCGAGCCGGGATGGGAGGCCCGTGCAAGGAGCCAGACTCCGCATGCAGCACCAGCCAGGCCCCAGGGAAGGTCCGGTTCCTCCTGAGAACGCTATGTTAAGCCCTGGGCTTGGGGTGAGGGTGGAAGGCGTGGCCTCCCACCGGGGCTGGGCTGGCGGGTGAGCTTCTCTGGGAGTCGAGTTCCAAGCGTCACACCCAGACTGGTACCTGTGCCCTGCGGCTCCCAGCCGGAGTGCGGCAGCGGGGCCAGGCCGGACCGCCACCTGCCAGCACGCGGTCTGCTCCGGGGGGCTTGCAGAGGCACGGCAGGGGCTCCGGGTCAGCGCGGCAGACAAAGCACTTCTTCAGTCCTGGGAGCCTGAGAGCCTGGCAGAAACAGGCCCTTCTGGGAAGTTGATGTGGACTGGGGGGTACTTCCCTGAATTCACCCTCCTTGGGCTTCATTTCAGATAGCGCGGAACCCCTCCTCTTCCTTCCAGGCCTGGGCCTTGTCCTGTGCCTGGGGGGGTGGGTGATGGGTGTGGGCCCTGGGCCGAGGAGACGGCGATTTGGTGCTTGGGCTTAAGGCCTGGGTGGTCGGCTGCTGGGGTCAGGGCCTGCTGGCCTCGGTCCTGCGGTCGCCTTCCTGCGGCACTGGCCGTGTCCCTGGCCACCTCCCGGCACTTTAGGGCCAGTTATCCACGTGTGCATTTTAGGATGTTGGCTGGGGGCCCTGAGCCACTTAGAGGGTGTCCCCTGACGGGTGCGGGCGCCCGTGCCTGCCACCTGTGGGTAGTAAATGGCACTGCTTCCCCGTGTGTAACGGAGGGAATTAGACTTTTCAGCACCGTTTGGAGGGGAGGTGGGTGTGGTCTGGACGCGCCTTCTTTTTCTTTCCTGGCTCACCCACCTGCTTCTGGGAGATTCCAGTGCCTCTGGGTGCCCTCCCCTTGCCCCGCTGCCGCCCCTCTGAGGGCCTGGGGGGTGGGCATGATCAACCTCTTTGTAGAGGTGACTCCCCTTTCTTGGGTGAGGATGGGCTCCCCTGGAGGGCCAGCCGAGAGGGGTGGCATGACGGCTGAGGGGTGTCACCCCACTATTTGGGGTCAAGCCTGGGTCCCGTGGGCTGTCCCGGCCCCGTGCACTTGGCAGGCATGGGAGGCCCTGCAGAAGGGGTCAGACGCCATCGCTGGCTGCTGGGACACAAGGCCGGGGTGGTGGCCGCTCTGAGCGTCCCGGGCTCACGGGTGCAGCTCAAAGCCCTGAAGGAAGGGGCTGCACGGAGCCGCTGTCCCCACAGCGCTCGACGGCACTGGCCGTCCGGAGCCTCTTGTTGATTTTCCTCGAATTGTGGAAACATCTGGAGGCTCCTCTTGCTTGGCCAGCGCCCTGGGCTTGGCAGGCAGACCGGCCCGCGGCCCTGCGGACAGGGCACAGGCAGGCTCGGCCGTGCGGGCAGATCTGGGCGCCACGGGGACAGAGAGGGGACAACCATGGGCCGGTGGGTGAGCCCAGTGGCCCTGGAAGGCCAGAGGAGCGGCCTGGAACAGGGACTAGACTTATTCTGCCGGGTGGGGCGAAGGGTCTCAGTGAGTCTCCTGGCCTGTGGTGTTTAGGAAACGAACCCTCCTCAGCTGCCTCAAGGCTTGGGGTGACCCTGACTTGGGGGGATCGCCGCCAGGCTCCTCTCTGCCGGGGACCCCAGACCAAGGTTTCGGAGTCGCTGACTGTATGGCAAACCATTGGGATGGGTCCCCAAATGTCCCCAAGTCCTGGCCTTGGCCATTTCCTTCGGGCCTCTGGAAAACCTGTGTTTCTGGTTGTTCAAGGTCAGCTGTTTCTGGGAACTAACATCTCCTGGGGTACTGAGCCCCAGGGAGTGCCCGTGGGGGTCTGTGCAACCCCGTGGAAGGCTGTGCGTCCCCGTGGGGGTCTGTGTGACCCCGTGGAAGGCTGTGTGACCCCGTGGGAAGCTGTGTGACCCCGTGGGGGGCTGTGTGACCCCGTGGAAGGCTGTGTGACCCCGTGGAAGGTTGTGTGACCCCATGGAAGGCTGTGTGACCCCGTGGAAGGCTGTGTGACCCCGTGGAAGGCTGTGTGACCCCGTGGGGGGCTGTGTGACCCCGTGGAAGGCTGTGTGACCCCATGGAAGGCTGTGTGACCCCATGGGGGGCTGTGTGACCCCGTGGGGGGCTGTGACCCCGTGGAAGGCTGTGTGACCCCGTGGGGGGCTGTGTGACCCCGTGGAAGGCTGTGTGATCCCCTGGGGGCTGTGTGGACCTATGTGGGGCTGTGTCTCTGACTCCAGGCCCTCGGGCCAGCTCTGAGGGTGGGGAAACAGCCTGTGTGTGGGTGCAGGGGTGCAGGGAACAGGGCAGCAGGCTTGGCAACAGTCTGCTGCTGTACAGCTGTGGTGGCCACGTGTGGGCTGGATGGGGCGCCAGAACAGCCCGGGGCGGGCGGTGTGGACCAGCCAGGATGCTTGCAGTCGATGGGTTGACTCTGCCTGGAGTCTCCAGCGCCCTCAGGGAGAGTCTGGCTTGTGCCTGAAACGTGTCCTGGCACCAGAGGGTCAGTGCGCTGGCCAGTCCGTGAGCGGTGGACGGGTGTCTGCAGAGGCGGCTGGCCAAGGTGAGGCGTCCCCTGGGGGCTCCGGGGAACGTGCTGGAGGAGGGGGTGCTGGGGGCCGGTGGGACCTGTGGGTGGACCGAGGAATCCACTGGCTGAAAGACACGCCCCCAGATGCCCGGAGCGGTTCCCGTCTCCATGGACCGGCCCAGTCCCGGGCCTCCTGGAAGGCGCTGTCTGGCGTGAGGGCGGCTCTGAGGCCTGGCCATCCTGACCCGGAGGCTGACCACCCCAGTCGAGGGCCTGTCTGGGGCAGGGGTGGGGCGGGAGGAGGACGTGCCCAGACTGAGGAAGGCAGAGGCCCAAAGGCTGCGAGGTTGCACTCTCCCCCCGCTGGCCTCCTGGCCCTGCACCTCTCGAGGGCCAAGCCGGATCTGCCCCAGGGCTGCTCTCCGAGCCAGAGAAGCTTCCCGAGAGCCACACGGCAAGAACTTTGCCCGTTGTCTCGTGTTTTCCCAGCTAATGGGCCCCTGGCACTTGCTGGGAGCAGCCCCCTGGAGAGGGGGGCCCAGGACACCGGCCTCGCACCCTCCTCTGTGGCAAAGGCAGTGACCACCAGCGCGGCCCGGGCTGCCCCTGGTGGCACGCCCTGCGGGGGTCCAGAGGGCAGGGCTGTGGCCCGGCCAGCTTCATGTCGCCCCAGCAAGGCCGGGAGGGGTGGTGGGCACGGGAGGCGCCTCTGTGGCGTCTGGGGGGCTCACCTGGGCTCCAAGGCAGCCCGAGCCCGGGGGCCACACTGGGAGCTCGGGGGAGACCAGGATGACAGTGCCTGCCGGTCCCCTCCTCCTCCTGCGCCCCCAGACGCTGAGAGGACGTGTCAGCAGACTGTTCACGCCTCTGCTGCCGGATAGGTGGCTCCTTCCCTGGGCAGCTCCAGGCGCTTCGAGTCCTGAGTCTGGACGCTGGCACCTGCGGGGCCGGAGGAGGGGCCGGCTGTGTGGCCCCTGCACCCCAGAGCCCACCGAAGCCCAGGACGCACCAGCATCTGGAGGACTTTGTGGTCCCCCGAGGTCAGTGGCCATGCGATGCTGTCCCCAGGGAGGGGTGGTGACTGCAGAAGGGGCTGAACCTGCTCCCCCAAGAAGAGGGCGTGTCCAGGCATGTGGGGTGGGGGGCAGGGAAGGAAGGCGCTGCACCAGGGCGAGTGTGGGGCGGGCAGGGGCAGGGGGTCCCAAGGAAACTGGCCAGAGAGGTTGTGAGACGGAATCTCGGCTGCCGTGCGTCGGAACTGGCGACGGCCTGCACGTTTCCTGCCCTGGACTTGGACGCCTGGGCCTGGGGCAGCCACTTCTCAGTGGACAAGGGGACCCCTTGGCCTGAGCGTGAGCGACAGAGGCAGGATGGCACCCGACTGATGTGGCAGAGTGGACGTGTTTCCGTGGTGACTGGGCGGAAGAAACGTGACGCATCGCTGTCGGGGACACACGTGAATCTCTGTGAGTGTGTCGATCTAGACAAGCCTCCCCGCAGCCTTACTGCACCCCACGCTCTCAGATACTCTCTCGTCTGTTCTGTTCTACTCCATATTTAATCTAGTCTATGTTTATTCTTTTCTATTCTGTATCTGTCCCACCCCATCGCGTTCTACTCTATATCTATTCTATTCTATATCCATCCTATGCTATTCTTTCCGTTCTATTTTGCTCTAGTCTACTCTATTCTTTAAGAGTGTTGGCTACAACCTCCAGTGCTGGTGGTGTGACCCACTGAATTGCCTTCAAGGCAAATGTGGTGCAGCCCGGAGTTGAAAAGACACCACCCAGGCTGTACAGCATGAAGCAGTGGTGTTCGGGGAAGGATTTGGAGGTCCCCGTGGGGTGGCGGGGACACGGGCCACCCTGGGATTTCCTTGTATCAGCAATCTTGTAACGAACCACCAGAGACCCGGCCGTGCAAGGTGATGCTGAGCTGTTTCTCAGGGTCAGTGTCTCGGCTGGCGCGCCCCCCAGCGGCGGCGTTCAGCTGGACGGCGGAGGGGCTGCAAGGCCCTGGCCAGCCCCTTGCTCACTGGCTCTCAACTGGGGCGCCTCGGTTTCCTCCCACGGAAAGTGGCACAACAGCTTCCTTGGGGGGCCGTCTCAGGACGGTGTTTTGGGGGAGCAGAAGTGGAAGCTGCCGGCCTCAGCACCCCACAACATCACTTCCTGTCAAGACATGGCCCAGTCATTCCCGATTCAAAGGGAGGGTTGCAGGTGGGGAGTGGGTGTGGGTCCAGGCGTCTGTGGCCACGTTTCTCCTCTGTCACACCCTGCAGGTGTGACAAAGTGACTTTCTTTTCTTTTTTTTGGAAGGAGCCCCTGGGTGGAGGGTGGCCCACACTCCCTCTCTCTATTATTTGGGGGATGTTGAGTTTGGACATCCGGGCCCCTGTCCCTGGTTCTTTTTGGTTTGGCCTCTATGTGGTTGGCTGTGTGCTCCGGACTCATCGGCCCATGGCCTCCACTCTCCCTGATCACACCGTCCCCAGCCCCAAGGAGACCTTAGGCCGCCCTGCGCCAGGCCTCGTGCTGACGCATCTGTGGGGGGACTGGGGGCCGGCATCTCCCTGCTCTTCTCCAATGGCTGAGCCAGGGAGGGGCCTGGTTTCCCGAGGATACGTCCTTTCTGGCCAAGTGCTCTTCTGTGAGGGGGGAGCCCTGAGTAACTGTTCTGTCTTATCCTCGGCCTGTGCTAATTAAATGCTCCTGCTGTACCTACCCCCTCAGCTTGTCCACATGCCTTATGCACTGGGGATCAACAAGGACCAGCTGAAGGGACGATGGATGGACGAACCAGCAGTGACCACTTTCGGGGGGGCGGTTTTATCTGACCACTTTGGATCCTACACAAGAGCCCTGGGTTGGGGCCCTAGATCAGCCAGAGGAGAAAAAGCCAGAGGACAGATGGAAGGCTTTGTAAGTTTGACCTCGTATGTGTGTGAGAGGGAGGGCTAGCTCTTTTCAGCCCATACCTGCTTCCTTCAGGCTGTGGGACCACCAGGAGAGAGAGAGAGAGAGAGGGGGAGAGAGAGAGAGAGAGAGAGAGAGAGAGAGAGAGAGAGAGAGAGAGAGGGAGAGAGAGAGGGAGGGAGAGAGAGAGAGAGAGAGAGGGAGAGAGAGAGAGAGAGAGAGAGAGAGAGAGAGAGAGAGAGAGAGAGAGAGGCAGGTGACCACGTGTAGCCCGGGCCTCCAGGTCCTCTGACTGTGCTGCTGGAGTTTGTCGGGTACTGTGTTTCTAGGTTCTGGCTAAAATTGGCCGACCACAGAATGGCAGTCAGACCTTCAGTTCTATGTCGTTCTGGAGAACTTCCCTGAGTTGGAGACGGGATGTCCTTGTCCTAAGACTCTTTATTACCCATAATTTTAGATCTTTTATTAGTTCTTACTCAGATGCCCAGGAATTCTCTCTGAGCAGCCTGGGAACGGCCCCACCTGGGGGCACTCAGCGGTCAGCCAGCTGCTCACCTGGGCCTGGGCCTGGGGGACTGGGGGCCTTGAGCTCCTCCTGCCGGCCCGCACTGGAACGGGAGCAGCGCCCCGTCCCGCGGACCCCATTGGCTCCTGGTCCCTCTGCTGCAGGGTCGGCTGGTGCCACTTTGGGGGCCGCACTCTGGGACCGGGGGGTGTCGGCCAGCCGGCAACCCCTGGAAGCCAACCCTGTCCCTGAGGAGGCAGCCAGAGCCCCCAGGCTTGGGTTCCAGACGCAGGAAGTTTGAGGCTCTTTGGAGTTTATCCACTGAGTGATGCAGGCCAACCCTGAAGGAAAGGGAGCTTCACCGAGAACCCTTTGTTTGAGCGGCCAGGTCCTTGGGGATGGTAGGAAGGCTTTTTAGCCAACAGCCCTCAAAGCAATGTTACATGGTTTATAATTTTCAGCTATATTTAATTATTTTTTCACAATTATTGGCTTTCCAAAGTTTTTTAGCAGCTGAACTCTTTAAAAATATTTCTAATTATTTTTAAATTTTTACAAACAGCTTTATCGACATGTAATTCCCATACCCATTTCCCCAAAGCTGTGCAGCCGCTGGGCTGGCCCTAAGGAACGGACGCCTGTGAGTAGCCCCTGGGGGTGAGGCAGACGCGGGAGGCCTGGCTCCCCGGGGACTCCATCCCTCGGCTGGGAAGAACACCCCACCCCTTTGCAGCCCTGGATAAGTGGCTCCCAGTGCATCAGCCCTGCTGGGCTGACCACCCGGCCCATCCAACACCCAAGACCCTGCTGACCCCGCAGGCGATGGGACCAGAGGGACTTTTGCAAAGGAAGAGCCTCTCTTTAGAAACGAGGGATTTCTCTGAAGACGTCCTTGCTCTTGGGCAGCTGTGGAGAACTTGTTGCCTTAAGGTCAAAGGGCTTATTGTAAATGTTAAAGCAGAACTTTCGAACAGATGGTCAGTGTGTGTCGGAATTCCGCCAGCTCCTCTGAAGGGGCAGCAAATGTGCAGTGTTTGCGGAAGGGAGTTTTATGTGTCGGAGCAAAGTCAGGAATGGGTGAGACTGAAGGGAAAAGCCAGGCCGGTTAACGTCCCATCCAGCAGGGGTTAAACTCTAACTCTACTGGGCTGTGAAACCACGGTGGCGGTCGGCACTCGGGCTCCAGGGCTGACAAGCCGTCTTCCCTGGGAGGGTCTCAGGAGCTCAGCAGAAGTGGCTCAACTGTAGGGTGGGAACCCATGACCCCGTGACCAGGGTGTGGCCTTCTAGGAGTTGTACCCCTTTGGGGTTTGGGAAAGCCTGTCCCTTCTACCTCGGTGCAGTCGACTGGCCCCGGAACCGCGCCTGCAGCCGGGACCCAGCTCCTGTGCTGGCTGCAGGGTCTCGCTGTGCCTCGCCACTGCCCCCCGCTGCAGCCCACAGGCCGGCGGCTACTCGGGGCCGACACAGGGGCCCTGGCCCATCCGGCCCCATCCGGCCCCACCCCGGCGTAAGCCTATTGGTGACCCTCCGTCCACTGTAGTCCTACGCTTGTTAAGGCTCCGCCTTTTGCCTCCTGGCAGCCTCTCTGAGGCGGGTCCCAAGCTCTCGGTCATGAGGGTTCAAGGGAACATCAGGAGAGAATGGCTCGAAGGCAGGTGGGGGTGGGAGAAGCTCGTATCACGTCTGTGTGACCTGGAGACGCAGGTGTAGTAGGAGCTGAAAGTGGTGGAGAGAGGGGACGGCATGTGCCCCAAACGGCTTGACCTTGAGGCCGTGTGTATGACATGAGGAAGCGATGGCGGGGGCTCGAAGTCCCCCAGCCTGTGTCTGGGACCATGCTTCCCTGGGAGAGAGGGTCCCCGAAGAGCTGCCGTGTGGTGTCAGAGCGACGTGTGGGTGTGGACTCCCGGGGAGTTCCCCGCTCCGTCCGCTGAGGGGCCCAGAAACTGCGAGCTTCCCAGAGCAGCCAGCACCGCCGGCCCAGACTGTGGTCCCCAAAGCCCATTTCCTACCAGTGAGATCAGGCCCTCTTGGCGATGGGGCCGGTCCCAGGCTGGGCCGGCAGGTGTACAGGACGGGCCCGGAGCGCCCTGTCACAGCAGGCACGGGAACGCTAGGATTCGGCCACAAGAGGCGTGTAAAGGGGCTGGAAGTGACTGGATACAACGCACCTTTAAACAAAGTTTCTTCTGCTCTAGTGATAAGCACCAAGAAAAGGAATGTGAATTAACATTCATTTACAATGGCAACAAAACCCAGCAGATTGCAGTCAACACGGGAGGCTCTGGACCTAGGTAACGAAAACGACAAAATCCTGTTGAGAGCTCCGCAGACAGACCCTGGACACAGGGACCCGGCACTTCCCACGGGAGGGGAACGTCGCGACCGAGTCCGGTCTCTGCAGATCCGCACCAGCACCCCCTCTGTTCGCTTCCCGGGGCCAGCACCCAGGAGACGGTGGTGCCGCTCGGTCCTGCCGGGCTGTCCTGCTGGACGTGTCCTGCTGGACGTGTCTCAGATCTCGACCGCTGCCGGACCTTCCGCCTGGAGTCCTGGCCCCGAGGTGATTTCCCTGCCCTGCCCCGTATGGAAGGCCGCCAGCGCATTGCTCCGTCTGTTTATTCCCCGGATGGGCCGGCAGCGGGGACCACTGCGAGCGGGGACAGTGTGGCCGCTGGTTAACTCGGCCTGGGCCACAGGCCTCTTCGCCGTGTCCTAGCGTGTGGGGACTCCATGGGGCAGAGCATGCTGGTGTCAAGATCAGGGAACGTGGGGTGACTATGGAATAAATCCCTGGATACATCTTTGCTGGGCAAAGGCTCTGAGGTTCCGAAAGGCAGCGCCAATCAGAGCAGCAGCCCCAGGAGGGACAGCCTGGCCACACCATGACCGTGTGTTGACATCTTTGACCAATTTATTCTGATCGATGGGGTGAGGTGGGGATCTGGCACAGGGGCCCGCTTGTGGTGACCCGCTGCTCCCCTCCCTGGAAAGCCCCACTTTATCATCACGTGCCCTCCGCGCACTCCGGGTCTCCTCTGGGACTTTCTACACCACCTAGAACCTGTGTTCCCTGACATTGTTTAGAATTTTCCTGCTATTACTGTATGATTTGCTTCCATCTGAACTTTAAATTTCTTTTTTCTTTTTGGCTGCGTTGGGTCTGTTGCTGCACACGGGCTTTCTCTAGTTGTGGCGAGCAGGGGCTACTCTTCGTTGTGGCGTGCAGGCTTCTCATTGTGGTGGCTTCTCTTGTTGCGAAGCACGGACTCTAGGCACGCGGGCTTCAGTAGTTGTGGCTCGCGGGCTCTAGAGTGCAGGCTCAGTAGTTGTGGTGCACGGGCTTTGTTGCTCCGCGGCATGTGGGATCTTCCTGGACCAGGGATCCAACCCATGTCCCCTACATTGGCAGGTGGATTCTTAACCACTGCACCACCAGGGAAGCCCCCCTTCTGAACTTTAGAATTGACTTCTTAGTTAAAATTTCTCTTTGGGGGATTATGTTAAACTTCGAGACTGTTTTGTGCAGAGGTCTGGCCATCTCCTTCCCCCAGAGCAGAGGAGTGGCGGCCGCAGCTGTGGGCGGTGGGACCTACGCCTTGCTTGGGGCCAGGGGGCCAGGGGGGTCCCACAGGGCAGCACATGAACAGCCATTTCTGGCCTAGCAGTGCGGGCCAGTGTGAATCCACTTCTGAGTTTCAGTTTCAGGAGGGTTAAGAGAGGTTCATATGGACTTCCCTGGTGGCGCAGTGGTTAAGAATCCGCCTGCCAATGCAGGGGACACGGGTTCGAGCCCTGGTCCGGGAAGACCCCACATGCTGCGGAGCAACTAAGCCCGTGCGCCACAACTACTGAGCCTGAGCTCTGGATCCTGCGAGTCACAACTACTGAGCCTGTGTGCTGCAACTACTGAAGCCCACGCGCCTAGAGCCCGTGCTTCTCAACAAGAGAAGCCACCACAATGAGAGGTCCGCACACCATGGTGAAGAGTAGCCCCACTCGTCACAACTAGAGAAAGCCCGCGTGCAGCAACGAAGACCCAACGCAGTCAAAAATAAAATAAATAAATTACGTAATTAAATAAAATGAAAAGAGATAATTCTATTAAAAAAAAAAAGAGTGGTTCATCTAAGGCCTGGGTCGGGTCTCCCTGCTGTCCTAGTGTCACCCCCACCCCGAGTGGAGCTGCCATGCTTTGCCCTTTCCTTCCAGGCTTCTTCTCCCTCGTGTTACCCCCTGGTTAGAATTCCTCTTCCTCTAGTTGCCTGTAACACTCTTATGTATCCCGTAAAGCCCTATGTAGAAACCCCAGTCCAATCAGGAAGCTCATCCCTGGGTCCACTCCAGGTGCCAAGCTCTTTGAGTGCAGGTATGTCATCTGGTCCCCTCACACCTGTGACTTGCCCCCTCCCGCACTGAGAGGCCATGGCCTGTGTGGCACGACCCCCCTCGTCCCCTCCAGCCCCTGCCATGCCCTCCATCCCCCGCCCCCCAGAGGCCTTCCTGGTACCAGCTGCCCCTCCACGTTGCTGGAGCCCGAGGGACAGCCTGCCCTGCCGGGCACCGGTTGCGTGGAGACTCAGGTCCCAGAGTTAGGTTCCAGGAGGACTCTCCTCTTGTCCTTCTTTTCCTTCTCCTTCTTCACACTGGGGAAGTCTAAAGCTCACCCTCTGACCTCAGATCAGCCTGAGGAGAGGCCCAGGGACTTGGCTCTGACTCATAAGCAGGAAGCAGGTGGACGAGGAAGGTGTTGGAAAGGCTATGAAAGGAAAGGCTGTGAAACTTGGGACCGACCTGCGAAAGGCAGTTGTGAAATCTTCCCAGGTGTCTGGGAACAGGTGATAGGCACCCGCCCACGTGGTGACGGGTGCCTGGGCTGGGCGGCTCCTCCCAGGGTCACTCCCCTCAGGAGCTCAGAAGCCAAGGTTCATGCTGTTATTGGCAAAGTCAAGGCGAGCACACACAGGTCTGCATAGGCATCTCTCGTCTGCAGGAGGTCAGGATGCTGAGCCGTCCGCGTCGCCCGGTTGGTGGGATGGTCGGGCCGTGCGCCAGGTGTGACGGGGGCCAGAAGCTCAGAAGAGGCTGCAGCCCCTAGGCTGTCTCAGGCGGAGGGACAGGCCCTGTCTCCCCGGCTTGCTCCCATCTGCAGGAGGGAAAGGAGCGGTGAGACGTGACGGGGGAGGTGCTGTCCCGGCCAAGTGAGGGGTCCCGGTGGCCCTCTACCCAGCAACCACCTGGCGTCCCGCTCGCTGGAAAATCGGGGCCAAAACACCTCGATGCAAACGGGGGCCGCAGCCGCTGAGGAGGCCCCGAAGACGGTGGCTTTGCCAACACTCCACTGAGGCCGTGCTAGGGTGGGGCAGTGCCGTACGGTGGCTCTGTGTCCAGGGCCGCCTGTCGTGAACTCCGTATGCAGACATCCGGAACGTGTCTGCAGCCTGAACATCTGGGCTAAGCAGGCCTGACTTGCGGTTTGTTCTTGCTGCTGACTGGGACACCGGGGCCCTGGGCCGCGAGCCAGGCCACGTGCGAGAAGGCCACTTGTATTTCCTTCAGAGATGTGTCTGCCTCCAGGGCAAGCCCAGCTAGGCCCAGGCTGCAGCCCACCGTTCCCGTAGAGCTACACAAATATAGCTGAGGCTGACACCCATCACCTTCTCCTTTCCCCCCCGCCCCACCCCCAACCACCACAGAGGCTGTAAACACTAAATAATGCTTTCCCAGCACCCCCTTGCAGTTGGGGGTGACGATGTGACCGAATTTTGGCCAACAAGATGGAAGTGGAGGTTTGCTAGAGGCTTCTAAAAGGCCTTTGGTTCCTTATCATGGCTGGTCCTGTCCCTTCTCCCTTCTTGCTGATCCAAATGTTGATGTGATGGCTGGAGCTTGGCAGCCATCTTGTGACTATGAGGCCACATGTGTGGAGAGAGAGATGTCAATATCCTCAGCGTGGTGGGGCTCAGTCTGCCAGAACCAGCGGCTTCCCTCCCAAGCTTCTAGATTGGTGAGGAAAGTCCACCGTTGTTTTCTGATTCTTGCGGCCGAGGCTCCAACTGACATGGGTTTTTATGCTGATTTGCAAATGTGTGTCCTGGCCCCAGCAACTCCTTGAGCTCCAGACTCCCTTTCTAGTCACTGCCTGGCATCTGCACTGGGTGTCTCAGGACATTTCACACTCAACAGATTTGCTCCCCCCACATCAAAACCTGTCCCTGCCCCATGGTTTCCCCTCCCCCTGCATCCCACGCCAGCTCAAACCAGGAGGTCCGCGGTTGGGGGAGGGGACGTGTGCTTGGTTTCACTCACTTACTCAGCAAATACGAGCTGAGCACCTTGCACATGCCAACTGCCCTTCCAGGAACCGAGGAGCTTACACGCTAGTGGGCAGCACAGACCACAAACAGACAGACGCATATGCAACCCCCTCAGGTGGCAGTGAGGCTGAAGGGAGAGACAACGAGGGGTGGGGTGAGCAGTGCTGCAGGGAGGTTGGGGAGACCCCCCACCCCGAGCCCGAGCCTGAGCCCGAGCCCAGAGGAGCTGGGGGTGGGTCGTGCAGTAACTGGGAAGAGTGTCCCCTGCTGAAGCCTCGTGAGTACAGAGGCCCTGGGGCTGGATTTTTGAGGAGCAGGAGGAGGGCAGTGGCTGCAGAGTGGGGGGGGAGGGGCAGGGGGCCTGGGGAGCTGCTGGGAAGACATGCATTTTCCTGGAGGGTTTTAGCAGAAGAGCCTTTTCAATTAAGGGGTTTAATCAAGGGTTTGAGCACCTTGGGCTTTTTAATAAAAGGGTCCTTTGGGCTGCTGAGGGAGAGTGGACCATGGGGGGCAGGGATGCAGGTGGGAGTAACTAGGCCCCCAGGGTCTGGGAGCGGCATGGGTCGAGACAGAAGATGGGGGGCCATGTGGCTAGAGCAGGTGGAAGGAGCCGCTGTCCCCTGTGGGTGGGCTGGGTTTGGAGGGCAGGGCAGGAGCAGTGGTGTGGACCTTGGCGGCTGCGATGCCTTTGGACACCCCAGTGGAGATTTGGGGCAAGCCAAGGCTGGGGATGTAAATTAGGGGCGGCCTGCAGGTGGCTGACACAGCCGAGACTGGCTGGGGCTTCCTCTCCCTTTCTCAGTCCGAAGTGGCCCTTGGGGTGGTGAGGGCCAGGGAGGCCCCTCATGGCTGACCCACTGCAGCTTCTTTGTCCACGGGATGGCAGGACATAGGAGGCGGTCACTGCCCAGCTCCGAGGAGCGCCCCTTGTCCCAGCTCTGTCTCTTCCCTGACATGGTCACAGCATTTCCCTTGGGTGTTCTGGCCCAGGGACCACGGCCTGCACCCCACGTGCCAAGCTCCTGGCACCTAGGCAGGTCCCCCAAGGCTCCCCTCTGGTGGGCCCCTCCCTCCCTTGCTGTGCCACAGTCTCTCGGGGGCCCTGCTTAGGGCTGGGGGTCCCCGGACCTGCTTTCACCTCTGCCCACCAGATCACCCTTCTCTGCCCCCCACCCCAGGGAGTGGGTTCCCCTCTTGGCTTCTTCTGGCTTCTGAGCAGTGGATGGTGTGGTAGGGGGACCCGGTGGGGGTAGAGTCTGATGATTCATGCCCATCCCGGGTTTCACCCCCTCACCCCAGGGCCCCTATGGGCCAGCGCACAGTAGCAGGTGTTGGATACAAGCTGTTACATGGACAATGGGGAGGTGGACGGGGTAGGAATGGGGGTGGGCAGTGCTGGCTCCTCCCAGGCCCCTGACTTGGGGGCTGAAGGGCTTCCCCCTGCCCACAGGTGCTTCTGGGCCATCCTCCTCCTGGCCCTGACGGTGTTCCTGCTGGCTGGCTTCCTCCATGTGGACGTCGGGCTGCTCGTGCCGTGAGTCCAGAGTTAGGTAGCCTGAGGTCTGGGCGCTGCCCCCTCCCAGAGCAGTAGCGGGACTCCAGTCTGCCCACCTCTGGGAGGCACCCAGCACTGGCCGTGACGGTGGTGGGCCACGCCTCTCTCAGGGCCTCAGTCTCTCCTCTGTAATGGAGGAGTGGGCCCTTCCTTACAGTCACCCTGTCTCCCGGGGGCCTCCCAGTGTCTCCCATGGGCAGTAAGCTGCCCAGGCCTCTGGGTAGGGCTACGGGAGGGTTGACTCTGGGCCCGGGCTGGGGATGTCTTGGGCAGAGGGTGACGGCGAGGCAGGGCTGGGGAGGTCAGGACCGCTGTTCCCCTGCTTGTTGGTGGTATGACCTCTGTGAAGCCCAGAGTCCACACCGATGGCCACCCAGGCCCAGTGCTTTAGCCTGGCTGCTGGAAGGGCCCTCCAGCCCCAGGCCAGCCCCCACCCCTCTGGTTGATGTCCACAGGAGAGGGGGGAGTGTCAAAGCCCCCGGGTATCTTTGCCTACCCCTCAACTGTCCCCGGGGCTGGCACAAGCCTCTGCATCCTGTCCCCCACCCTCCTGGGTCACTCTTACCGGCCCTGTTTTGGGGCCCTGCATTGGGGCAGGGAGGGCACCTGTTGCTCCAGGCTGGCTTCCACAGCTGGGTGGGTGCCACTGTGGGATCACGGGAGTGGGCACCGGCGTCCACTCCTGCCCTGCAGTGAGGTCAGCTGGCCTCGGCATGAAGGGTCAGCCAAGAAACGCCAGCCACGGGGCCTGGGTGGCAGGGCCAGAGCCATGCCGGTGGCCTCGGAGCGAGACAGGAGGTTGGGGGGGCGGGGAGCCAGGGCCTGGGAGCCCAGCCTGCAGTGTGCGGGGCCAGATGGTGCGGCCACTCACGAAGCAACGGTGTCTGTGCCGGTGGTCGTGCAGGGCTGCAGGGCTGGGGTCTCCAGGGTAAGGGGAGCTCAGTGATGGGGCTGGGTTGGGGTGTCGCCAGTTCAAGGAGTGTGGGTTGTGGGAGCACGGTGATGGGAGAAGGTCTGAGGGCCTCCAGCTTCTGGGGTTGCTGGGTTGGGGTCTCCGGGTGGGGAAGCACGGGGGCTCCCTGGCCGATGGCGGCTGTGCTCTCCCCCCAGCCCCCTCGGGGGCCAGGATGAGGGGACCCCCGTGACCAACGTCATGTTCCTCAAGACGCACAAGGCGGCCAGCAGCACCGTGCTCAACACCCTCTTCCGCTTCGCCGAGACACACAACCTGGCGGTGGCGCTGCCGGCCGGCGGCCGCTTCTACCTGGGCTACCCCTGGCTCTTCCTGGCGCGCTACGTGGAGGGAGTTGAGCAGGACAGCCCCGAGCGGCGCTTCAACATCATGTGCGACCACCTGAGGCTCAACCAGCGGGAGGTGCGGCCGGGGGCGGGGCTCCCGGGGGCGGGGCTCGGGTCCAGGCCTGCGCAGCTCCCTGGCTTTGCAGTGTGACCAGCCGGGACCGGAGAGGCTGACGCTGTGGGGGTGTGCGCGTCAGGGACCAGGCCGGAACCTTGCATGGGGGCTGGTGAGGCCCCCCGCAGCCCCCGCGGCCCCCTCCCTGGCTGCCAGTCGCCTGCGGCGGGCACCCCAGGGTCTGCCGCCCTCTCCCTCTTCCTCTCCTGCCTCCTCCTGGTTCCCAAACCCGCCAGTTCTTCCCACCCCAGGCCCTTTGCACGAGCTGTCCCCTTTGGTGGGGAGGCTCTTCACAGCTCCTTCTCTGGGTCATTCGGGTCTCAGCTTAGAGGTCACCTCCTCCCGGGGTCTTCTCTGACCTCCTTCTGAAAGGCTTAGCGGGGGTGAGGGGGAAGGGTGGGGGTGAGGGGCCTGGCCCGGTTTTAGGTGTTTTAGGGTCACTCCGGGTGCTGGTGGAGAGTCGCGGCCAGGGGAGCCAGGAGGCCTGGACTGGATGCAGGGAGGCCGGGTCGGGGAGGCGATGGGGCGGAGCGCAGGGGGCAGGTTCAGGTGTGCTGTGGGGTGGGGAGCGGGGGAGGAGACACCACCTGCCTCCGGGGGGGCCGCTGCGAAGGAGTCCGGAGCGTCACCAGCCCTTCCCGTTCTGTCACCGAACAGGTGCAGAAAGTCATGCCCAGCGACACCTACTTTCCCATCCTCAGAAACCCCGTCTTCCAGCTGGAGTCCTCCTTCATCTACTACAAGGGCTACGTCCCCGCCTTCAGGGGCGTCGCCAGCCTGGAAGACTTCCTGGCGTCGTCGCGGACCTACTACAACCCGAGCCTGGGCTTGCGCCGCGCCTACGCCCGGAACAGCATGTGGTTCGACGTTGGCTCCGACCACGACGTGCCGCCCGAGGAGGGCTACGTGCGCGCGCGCCTGGCCGACGTGGAGCCGCGCTTCCGGCTGGTGCTCATCGCGGAGCACTTAGACGAGTCCACGGTGCTGCCGAGGCGCCTGCTGCGCTGGCGGCTGGACGACGTGGTCGCCTGCAGGCTCAGTTTGCGCAGCCCGCACAGCGTCGCCAGCCTGACGACCGCGGGCCAGGAGCGCGCTAAGCGCTGGCGCGCCCTGGACTGGCGCCTCTAACAGCACTTGGACCGCACCTTCTGGGCCCGGCTGCGCGCAGAGCTGGGCCCGCGGCAGCTGCGCTCGAAGGAGCGGCGGCGGGAGCGGCTGCGCGGGCTGGCGGCCCTGTGCTTGCAGGATGGCGCGCCCAAGGGCAAGTCGCAGGTCACCGACCGCCGGCGGCGCGCCTACCAATCCGGCAGGGCCGACATCCTGGGCTACAACCTCACGCTGCACATGTGTCAGAGGATGGTCATGCCCGAGCTCCAGTACGTGGCCCGCCTGTACACCCTGCAGTTCCCCGACAAGCCCCCCAAGAACGTCCACGTCCTGGAGGCCTGGAGGGATGGCGCCGGGGACTCTGTCTAGCCGCTCTCCTGTCATCCCTGGGAGGCCCTGGGCACCGCCTCAGGCTCGGGGGGTGTCCTGGGGCATCGGGGGGACCCAGGCCCTGCCAGACCACCAGTCCTCAGGGTGAAGACGCCTGTGAAGAGACCACCCTTGATCCACCCTCTTGGAGGCGACCTCTTTGGTGAGGATCCCAAATATAGGACACTGGGCACACCTGGACTGATGACGTGAGCCTATCCATCAAATAGAAAAGTCTTACCAGGTAGGAAAGTGAGGGATATTTAATTACGTGTCAGCACACTGTCCATCAGAAGAACAGGAGTCCAGGGAATCTGGAGGGCTTGGGTCCCTGAGGAGCTCAGAGGTGCTCCCCTCAGTTTGCCGGCCATGGGGACACGGCTCTGGTCACTGAGACACTGGTTCAACACCCACAGGCAGTGCTTTGAAGATGGGCCTGGGGAGCTGGGTCTGGAAGGGTCTGGAATGCCCAGCTTCCCATCTTTGGCTGTAGGAGGCTTATTTCCAACTGAAGAACGGTTTTTGATTGAGAAACGTTAGAAATGCTTATGAGACAAATGGTTTAGCCCAAACACAGGTCAATGCTGCAGCTCTTTGTTGGGATAGCCCCCCTCCATGAATGTCCAGCGAAGGAGAAAACCTGCTGGAGAGCTTGGATGGGCCAGTGCACCCTTGGTTGCTGTGGAGACCACGCAGGATGCAATCCCAGAGGAGGGCTTCCAGGCACCCCTGTTTGTGGCTGTGGGGAGACAGTGAGGATGCCCTGCCTGGCAGAACGTGATCCCTGGCTGCTTGGGGGTGCAGTGGTTAGAGTGGGGTGCACACATCCAGCACCATGGGCCCTATGCCCTGAGAAAAGTGGGGCGCCTGGAGCACCCAAGCGACAAGGCCACTGTCTCACACTCAGCTGAGAGGCTTAGCCTGGCCTGTCCACCTGGTGCTGGGGTCCCCTTCCTTCCACGTGGGGCCCTCAGCCCTGAAGACCCTGGCAGCTGCTCAGGTGCTCCTGCGTCCGGCCATGTCCGCACTTTTCAGGGGAATCAGCATTTCAAAGAAAAGGAGACTCCCACCCCCAGGACAGGCAGCAGATCCCTTAGGCATAATTTAATGGAGGGACTTCTTTTTTAATACATTTATTTATTTTATTTTTATTTTATTTTTGGCTGTGTTGGGTCTTTGTTGCTGCCCGTGGGCTTTCTCTAGTTGTGGCGAGCGGGGGCTACTCTTCGTTGCGGTGCTCGGGCTTCTCATTGCGGTGGTTTCTTTTGTTGCGGAGCACGGGCTCTAGGCACGCAGGCTTCAGTAGTTGTGGCGCAGGGCCTCTAGAGTGCAGGCTCAGTAGTTGTGGCGCACGGGCTTAGCTGCTCCGCGGCATGTGGGCATGTGGGATCTTCCCGGACCAGGGCTCGGACCCGTGTCCCCTGCATTGGCAGGTGGATTCTTAACCACTGCGCCACGGAAGCCCCTAATGGAGGGACTTTAAGAAGAATGAATTTTCAGTAAGATTAGAGGACATATTGCAGCATACTTGAGAATAAAAGAGAATATTTGGAAACAGAAAAAATGACTTCTGTAAAAATGGAATAGAGACCGTGAAGGATAGATGGACACTGCAGAGAGCCAGGGTCAGCCAGGGGATCCTCCGGAGGGGCCTCCATCCTCCACCCAGAGGAAAATGCAAAGGAGGAAATTCCAAGGGAGAGTGGAGACGGGGAATCAGATCCAGGATGGGCCAACCTGATAGGAGTCTGGGAAGGAGAGTAAGGGCCATAGGTGAGAACCTATAGCCAAGCAAAGAATGGGAAAAATGACCCCGATTTAAAGAAAGATTCAAAGCAAATCACTGCCCTGAGCATCAGGCAGCTCTGCGAACCCCCAAAGAAAACCAGACGCCGCACTCCGCCGACGTGGGCAAGCGAGTGAGCCCAGGATAAGCAGAAAGCATTGCTGCTGCTTAATGCGGAGAGCGGACTGTCGCAGGGGAGGGGGTGTCAGGCCAGCAGCGCTGGGACCGCGGACGTGGGCCCGTGCTCAGTGGCACAGTAGCCAAGAACACGAAGTTACCATAGAAACTCAACGGGGGTTACTCTTGCCTTTGAGGTTGGCAGGAATGTAAACTGGCACTGTCTTTTTGGAGGGAAAATTGGGTGTATTTATCACAACGTAAAGTGTATGTGGTTTGTAACAGAGAACTTCAGAAACAATCTGTCTGGGTGTCCATCCAAAACAAACTCAGTTGTTTAAAACGCTAAGTCCTACACAACCAGTAAAGCTGGGAGTGCAGAGTCTGTGAATCTCCTCTCCGGAGGGGCATCTCCAGGCCTTGTGATGCTGGGTCAGGGTGGGTGAGCAGGGCTGCGGGTGACTGGGGTGGGGTGTGCTTGTCCCAGCCAGTGGTGCCCATGGGAGTGGGGGAAGCCGGGGAGACAGACCGTCTGATTTTTCAAGAGAAGCTGGAAATACAGATTTTTATGTGAAATCTCTAGGTTTAAAAAAGCTGGCATCTAACTAAAACATGAAAACCCCTGAGAGAGGGAACAAGGCGTGTGTGTGCGGGCCGCCTCCTTCTGTGGCCCCCGGGCACCCTGGTTAGACAGCCCTGCTCTGGCTGGGGGGCTTCGAACAGGTGATGCAGGGACTTGGAGGCCCCATTTCTCCGGGGCCTGGGTGCTCAGCAGGCAGCCTGTGAGACGGCACCTGGCTTGGACTTGGGGGACAGGGGAGGAAGGTAGACCCTGCCTTCTGGTTTGGATGGGGCTCTAGAGGCGGGAGGTTGTGTGAACTGTTCCTTCACACTGTCTTCCCCTTTCCGTTCACGGCAGACCCCTGGGCTTTTATGTGGGCACGGGCTGCTGGCCGGAGACGTCCTGGGGCCCCTGGAGGGGGCAGAAGTGATGTGTGCCGCATCTGAGCCACCTCCGTAGAGTGGGTGCCACGGGGCCAGCACCACCCCGCCCCGCCTTGCCCTGCCGGTGCCCGGCTCTGCTGTGTGGCCGCGGCACGGGGAGGAGATGGTGGCCCAGACACAGGGGTAGGATGTGGGGCCCATGAGGGCCAAAGGGGCTGGCATCCTGGGGGCCGAGGGAACGGCAGGCAGGCACCCAGGTCGTGGTGTGAAGGACCACAGAGAGCTCACTTGGCTTCTCGTGGGAGGCATCTCTGGGGGCAGCTGATGCCCGTGTCCCCCACGGAGGTCAGCTGTGGCCCCTGGTGGCGGCCCGACCCCAGCACAGCCTTGTTGGAGGGTGAGTGCCCAGGGTGGAGCCAGTTGACCAGCAGAGAGGAGCCCTGTGTGGCCCTGTCCAGACACTGCCCCCTCCTGGCTGCCCTTCTTCACCCCCCCACCCCTCTCTGTGCTGCACCACAGTCGCATGGCTGGCGGGACGGTCCTGGATCCTGACGCAGCCCTGGGGCACGGCCAGCTCCCAGCTCCCGGCCACGGAGTGGGCCCTTGTCTCTGCCTGTGAGCGGGTCGGAGAGGCAAGCACTCCTGCAGCCGCCCCGCAGCCAGCTCTGCGGGGCCCGGTGAGTCCCCTCCCTGCTCACCTATATTCCCGGCCCTCGGGGGCCAGGACCTGTCTGTCTTTGGCCTGAGGGCAATGGGCTTGTGGACGGAGGGCCCTCAGCCAGAGTTGCCACATGGGCCCCCCGCAATGGGACGACTTCCTGCAGGGCCTCGGGGTAGATTTAGAGGATGGAGTAGATGTAGGCTGGGTGTCGGGGCCCCGCTCCAGTGAGCACGATCACTTGGGCCCATAGGTGACGCTTCACCAGGCAGAAGTGTCTGAATTGAGTCCTTGCCCTGGACAGGGCACAGGACACCCGGGTTAGGCCGGAGACCCATCCTGAGGTGACACAGCCAAGTCTGCCCATCTTGTGTGCAAAAGGCCTATGCCCTTTGTATGTGTGTGTTTCATAGCCCCGCAGGCTGAGTGTGCCCAGCGCCAGCAGGCCCACGGGACAAACGTGCTGGCCCAGAGGTTGTGGGGCAGGCGACCTGGGCTGGCTCGTGCTCCAGGGTGGAGCCCAGACAGGACCGGCTGCAGGAGTTCGGGGCAGGCCCCTGCTGGGGCAGAATGACCCCCAATAACTCGCCTGGGTCCAGGGCCAGGCGACCAGACTGTCTTGGAGGTCCCATCTCCTCTCCAGGCCTCGGTTCCCCTTCTGTGTTGCATCACCCCTGGGGGGGGCCCCGCTGGGGAGGGTAGATGGGCATGGAGGCTTACGGGTGCTGGCTCCCCTGAACGCTGGGTTACGGCCGTCCTGGTCGAGCCAAACCCCTGGAACCTGCTGCACTGGCCCAGCTGGGCAGGGCCAGCAGCCTGGGAGGCCTGCTCTTCCTCTCAGATTGAGGGCCCCCCCGAGACTCTGGGGCTCTGCAGAAACCCAGGGCGCGGCCCGGGCACAGGTGCTCTGAGCGCCCGGCAGCCTGTCCCACTCTGTGCAGTGAGCCGACGGCCCAGCTAACTGCTGGAGCCTCCATCCCTGCCGCTCCGTCCCACGGTGGGGGCTGGACCTGAGCCCCCTGCTTCTGCTGGCCCCAGCTCCTGGCGGTCCTGGGCCCTGCAGAGCAAGCCAAATGCAGAGAATGTCCCATTTGTGTCCATTCAGCCTGGAGGGACATGTGGCACCTGCACCTGCTTCCTGCTTGGGCACAATTGCCCCTTGGATGCAGAGTGGGGGTGGGGGCCCAGGGCTTCCAGGACACGGGAAGCTGCTCTCAGAAGCCCCAGAGGCATGGTGAGGTGGGTGGACCTGGCATTGGGCAGGGGTCTGCTGGGCTCGGGGGGCAGCGCGGTGGGGCTAGTGCACTGCCCCAGGGAGCCTTCCAGGAGCAGGCGGTCCTGGGCAGAGGTGGGCGTGTCTGTCTGTTTCGGGGACCTCGGGCATGGAGGTGTATGTGTGCATTCATTCCCGTCACCCCACTCTCCATCCTGACTGTGTCCTTCGATGTGCGCCGGCCTCGCTGTACAGGGACTCCCCTCCCCCCAGCACCCTGTCTAGTTACCACTGCGTCTGGCCCTCAGCTGCTCAGACACCTCTGGTTCCTGTCGCAGCCCCTGGACCCCACTGCGCTGGGGGGAGCAGACTCACTGCCATCCCTGGTGGGGGCTTGGCCAGCCCACCTTTGTGCGAATCAGAACGGGACCCCCGGCAGGGGGCCGTCGGATTGCAGACCGTGTGTGCCCCCAATGCACCCGCACCCTAGGCCCCGCCCCTGTGAGCCTCCCTCAGGTGACCCCACCCAAGAAAGGCCGCCCAGGCCACACCCCGTCACCCCTGCAGGAACCTGGGCCCGTGGGCCAGGGGGCTGGGGGACCAGCCAAGGTTTAGGGAGCCAGGCTTCGTGGGGCCTGGGCTGTGGCCTTCCTCATGGTGGCTGGACCCTGCGCCGCTCCCTCCTGCTGGGGCGCTCCTGGTGCCTGGCTTGTGGTCTCCCCCCGCCCCTCCCCTCTTAGCTCTCAGCTCTGAGAAGCCCACCCAGCCTCCACCCCCTGTCCCCCAGCCTGGCTTCTCTCCTGGGTGTGCTCCCGCTTCTGGGGGGCTCCGTCGTGGAGGGCGCTCATCTTCCTCCCATCACTGTGTGGGAGCCGCTGCTTTTCAAGTTCAAACCCCTGCCCCCTCCTGCAGACTAAACCCCCCGCCCCACACTTGGTTCCTTTCTGCCTGGAGGGGGCAGGGGCAGGACGGCAGGGTGGTGACCTCTCTGGCCTCCTTGGGGTCCCTCTTGTTGCCCCACTGGCTTGTACCGCCCCTAGCTCTCTTGGGGTACACGTGTGAGCTATTTGGGGTACCCCATAGGTAGGGGTGGCTCTGCTGGACTTCCCCACGTCCCCCAGCCTTGCTCAGGAGCCCGGGGGGCAGGGTGGCGGGTCCCCTACCTCGCAAATGTCCCGCTGGGGCCTGGAGTTCAGGACCCTTATCTGCAGGAGAGCTGCTGGGACCCCCCTTGGGTCAGCAGGCAACCCTCTCTACGTCTCCTGGCCACCCCCAGAACCCCAGGTCTGAGAGGGTGATGGCAGCGGAAGCCTGGCGTCTGGGTGCGGCACATGTGAGCGTGTCTTCCTCTGTATCTCCCATGTTTCCGTGTTTCGTGTCTTTCTGTGTCCTTTTCTGCGTGTCTGTTTGCACGGCTCCTGTGGTTGTGGGGCCCCTGCTTGGGGACACTGAACCCTTCCTTGTCCAGAGCCTTGGGGTCCCCCTGGCAGCCTCCTGCCCGGCAGGCTCTGTGATGACCGCAAGTCCCCAGCACGCGGGTGGGCAGCGTCGAGGGGCTCTGGCCAGGCTACCCTGCTCCTGACACCAACCCGTTCCCTCTCCGTGGGCCATGCTGAGAGGAGCACGGCGCGGATTCCAGACATTTGGGGTGCAGTAGCCGTCGGGGAGGGACCACCCTGGACGGGGGTGAGGGGCCCTGGGACAGGGCGGTCTCCGGGTGGGCACAGGAAGGCAGGCTGGACGGGGTCAGGGGCAGGGCACCTGCACCCGCAGAAAACCCTCGCCCATCCGGAGGGACCCCGCTGACTCTGGGGTCCTGGGCCCGCGCCCGCAGAGCATGGGGCCCCGCGTGTCCCCGCGCGGACCGTGCTCTTCCAGGGCAAGAGGGCCGGCCTGACGTACCGCGTGCCCTCACTGCTGCCTGTGCCCCCTGGGCCCACCCTGCTGGCCTTCGCGGAGCAGCGGCTGAGCCCCGACGACGCCCACGCCCACCGCCTGGTGCAGAGGACCGGCACGCTGGCTGGGGGCCCCGTGCGGGTGAGCCCGGGGTGGGCGGCGGGGGCCGCGCCGCGCGGAAGGACTGGGGACTGAGGCTCGGCCCCCTCCCCGCAGTGGGGCACCGCGCGCGTGCTGGGGGCGGCGGCCCTGGACGAGCACCGCTCCAGGAACCCCTGCCCGGTGCACGTCGCGCGCACGGCCAGTCTTCCTCTTCATCGCCGTGCGCGGCCGCACCCGCGAGGCCGCGCAGATCGCTGCGGGCGAGAACGCCGCGCGCCTCTGCTGCGTGACCAGCCGGGACGCGGGGCGCAGCTGGGGTGGCGCGCGGGACCTCACGGCGGAGGCAGTGGGCGGCGCCGAGCAGGGTAGGTGGGCGCCCGTCTGCACGGCGCGGGGGTCCGGGGGAAGGGGGGTCCGAGCAGGGAGGGGGTCGCGCGGGGCGGGGATGGGATTCTGCACCGCGTGGGGGTCTGCACCCCGGCGGTGGAGGGGGGCCTGGCTGGAGCTCCCGCCTCGCTCTGCACCCAGCCTAAGCGCCACCGACACCGTTTACTGGGCCGCCCCCGTCCTGTCCCCGGAACCCCTCAGTCCTGCGCCCAGCAGGCTCTGTCATCTTCCCGAGCCTGTCTCTGTCTGAGCGCTGAGGTCCCTTCTGGCCCTAAACCCCAGGTGGGTCATCTCTTTTACCCCTTCCTCTTTTTCCTTCTCACCCCTCCCCCGGGGCCCAGCCCAGGGCTGCAGCCGGGTAGGTCGGCTTGACACCAAAGCTTTCCCTCTGCTCTCGCTGCCCCTTCCCCAAGGGCCTGACCATCCACTGCCCTCGGGGCCACTCCGACCCGGGCATGTGGAAGCTGACCCAGGGGTCACCTAGGCCCTGGCAGGTAGGAGCTAAACAGAGGGGTGGGGCAGGCTCTGAGACCCAGACAGGACACAGCGGATCTAAAGAGCTGTCTGCTGGTGTGGACCCCGCCCCAGGGGACTGGAGCCCATTGCCAGGAGGGGCTGCCCAGACCCTCCCGCCCTCAGCTGTCCCTCTGCCTGGGCAGTGCGCACACTTGGGTGCTGGCCTCCCGCTCACCCGCTGAGAACCTGGCCCTGCGGCCTGCCTGGGCTCGTGGCTCCTGCTAATGACCCAAGAGGCTTGTACAGCCTGGGGGTGGCCGGAAGGAGTGGACGGTGGGGGCACAGTGAGCCGATGGCTGCCTCCTGAGCTGTCCCCTAACCCGAGCACTTGTCCCCCATCCTCCCCGTCCCCTAGGGTGGTGGTGCTGCCTGACCGTGGGGACCAGCAGCCCTTCCTCCCTGCAGACTGGGCCACGTTTGCTGTCGGCTCCAGCCATGGCGTGCGGCTGGGCTCGGGCCGCCTGCTGGTGCTGGCCTACACGTACCGCGTGGACCGGCGAGAGTGCTTCGGTGAGATCTGTGGGACCGACCCCCACTCCTTCGCCGCACCTGGCACCACGGGGGCCTCGTGCCCAACCTGCGCTCGGGCGAGGGCCAGTTGGCGGTGGTGGACAGAGGGCTGGCCGGGGGCATCCTCTACTGCAATGCCTGCAGCCCCCTGGGCAGCCATGTGCAGGTGCTCAGTGTAGACGAGGGCGCCTCCTTCCTGCCTGGGGAGCTGGTACTTGCCCTGGCCGAGACCGCCGGGGGCTGCCAGGGCAGCATTGTGGGCTTTCCGGCCCCGCCCTCCAGCAGGCTGGAGGATGAGGGGTGCTCCATGGGTACCAGGAACCCCCTCCACCTTCCACACCTCTGCCCTGGGCCCCAGGAACCCCCAGAGGAAGGAGGGCGCTGGAGACACCCGAGGGGGCGGGGGGCTGGGTGGGACAGAGGGATGTGGGGATGGCCTCGGTGAGCCTGGCCCAGGGCCTGGGCTTGATGGGGACAGGGGGGCCTGGACCCCCGAGCTCCCGGTCCCCCCTCGGCCTTGTCTCAGAGCCCCACGTGGCTGCTGTATTCCCACCCGGTGGGGCGCAGGGCACAGCTCCACATGGGCATCCGCCTGAGCCGGTCCTCCCGGACCCCCACAGCGGCACGGAGCCCTGGGCGACCCACGAGGGCCCCAGTGGCTACTCTGACCTGGCATCCATCAGGCCCACCCCCGAGAGAGCCCTGACCTTCGCCTGTCTGTATGAGAGTGGGACCGGGGTCTCCTACGAGGAGATCTCCTTCTGCATGTTCTCCCTGCAGGAGGTCCTGGGGAACGTGAGGGCGGCGCCGGGCATCCCAGCCTTGGGGACAAGCCTCCGGGGCGCTGCCGGCCCTCCTGATGGGCCTCTGGCCAGGCCCAGGAGGAGCGGGGAGGAGAGCAGGGGCGGAGGATGCTGGGAGGTGGCGGGGCGGGGGTGTCGGCGTGACCCTGACCCAGGCCTGGACGGGGCTCCAGCCTGGAGAGGCGCCTTTGCTCCTTGGCTTCTCCGTGGAGGTTCGTGAGGGTGTTTTTGAGGGACCTCGTTGAATTTCACAGAAGCTCAGTTGTAACAGTCTCCAAGCAGGGCTGGTCTTTAGGAAGGAGGTGTGCAGCTGGGAGGGAGGGTGGCCCGGATGGCCCGGATGGCCCAGGGTGGACGGACGGGTGGCCCTGGATGGCTCACCCCGCCCCCTCCCAAGGCCGACAGCAGGGGCTGGGGGCTGTGGCGGTGGGAGGGTGGCGCCGGGATCCTTAGCCTAGCCCGCGGTGCTTGGTCGCCTGTACCATTTTCCTCTTTCCTCTTGCTCTGCTGGCTTTTTTCTGGCTTATGAACAAGAAATAAAGGGATCCTGCGTGTCTGTCTAGGGGTGTCTCTCCTCAGTTCTTTGCACGTCGAAGCCTGGGGAGGGTCCCCAGTGCTCTAGCCACGTCACTGTGGGGTCTGCCCCCCTTAGCTAGACTCTCCAGTGCTGGGGGCTGCCAGCCGCGGGGCAGGAGGAGGACAGGAAAAGCCGTCTCTGTGTGGCAGCCCCAGATCTGCGTGGTCTCTGCACTGCTGGTCGGAGGGGCCGGTGGGGAGTGGGGGCAGCTGCCCCTCCCTGGATGGGTTACCTCCCAGGACCGGCCCTCTGTGCCCTCGTGGAAGCACCTTTTTATTTCCTTTTCTTTGTAACATCTTCTTTCTGGTTATAAAAATAAAATGCGTTCATTGTAGAAAATGTGGGAAATGTATAAAACTATAAAGAAAAAAGTGACCCACACAGACCCTTCTGCCCACCACAACTATGATTATCTTTTTGGCATTTCTTTCTGATTCCTTGAAGAAATTCTTTTTAAAAAAATACGGGGCTTCCCTGGTGGCGCAGTGGTTGAGAATCTGCCTGCCAATGCAGGGGACACGGGTTCGAGCCCTGGTCTGGGAGGAATCCACATGCCGCGGAGCAACTAAGCCCGTGAGCCACAACTACTAAGCCTGCGCGTCTGGAGCCTGTGCTCCGCAACAAGAGAGGCCGCGATAGTGAGAGGCCCGCGCACCGCGATGAAGAGTGGCCCCCACTTGCCGCAACTAGAGAAAGCCCTCGCGCAGAAACGAAGACCCAACACAGCCATAAAGAAATAAATAAATAAATAAAAATTAAAAAAAAAAGAATTAAAAAAAAAAAGATAGGAATGAAAAATATTAAAAAAAAAAAAATACGGCTTCATTTTAGCACGTTGTCACCCTCCCCACCAGCTCTGTTTACGGGCCCCAATACGCCATGATGAGGACCCTGCAGGGCGACCTTCCGGGGCTGGTCAGTTTCCCCAGTTGCCAGTC
Organism: Balaenoptera acutorostrata; assembly: GCF_949987535.1. Lineage (NCBI taxonomy): Eukaryota > Metazoa > Chordata > Mammalia > Artiodactyla > Balaenopteridae > Balaenoptera > Balaenoptera acutorostrata. The sequence goes on from NC_080071.1 coordinate 94,995,213, forward strand.
ATGCGTGATGAGCCTCTCGGGGGTGTCCCTGGATGGCCCCAGTTCCTGTCACCTCCTTAGCCTGGACTCTGGGACAGCATGACGTCTTACACGGTCTTCCCGAAGGGTGGGGACGTCCAGGAAGCCTCTGAGCAGTGGCGGCCCAAGGGTCCCCAGGGAACTCAGAACAGCCAGTCCCCTGGGAGCCGGGAGGCCCCCTTATTGCTCTCCTTCACTGTCAGCCGTCCCTGCAGGGGTGGCCACCTTTCAGGGGTCACCACTGGGCTCCAGGCACCCCCCACCACTTCCAGGCCACCTCAATCCCCCGTAAGGACAGCCCCTCTACCTGGGGCTTTTGGGCAGTGGCTTAAGTCTGCTTTTCTGTTTTCAGGTTTAAGCCACAGAAACCAGCAAAGACGGGCAGGTGGGGCTTTCCAGAGGCCCAGAGGTCACAGGTATGTATGGCAGTGTCCTGTACTCACTTCCAGACTGGGTGATTAGTGTCTCCTAAATTCCACCTGGAACCTCAGATTGTGACCTGTTTGGAAGTAGGGTCTTTGCAGATGTAATTAAGGTTAGGATTGAGAGGAGACCATCCTGCGTTAGGCTGGGTTCTAAGTCAGGCAGGAGTGAGTGTCCTCATAAGAGAAAAGGGCCGTCAGGGAGAAGTCATGTGAAGATGGAGCCCGGGACTGGAGGGGCGTGCCCACAGGCCCACGGGCACCTGGAGCCCCCGGAAGGTAAGAGGCAGGAGGACCCTCCCTGGATCCTGGGGAGGAAGCGCGGCCCTGGGACTCCTTGACGTGGGGCTTCTGGCTCCAGAACCGGGAGGGGACAAACACCTGTTACTCAGGCTGCCCTGTTTGTGGAACTTCGGGAAAGCGCTGCTGTCCCACCTGGGGGAGGGAGAGTGCCGGCCAGGGCAGGTCCCGGCTGCCCCTGTGTGGGGGCCGTGGCAGCGGCTCGAGTCCTGGCTGGCACGGCGGGCAGGCGGCCAGCCTCCCACTCCTGCACCTGCATCCTGGGCAGGCTTCTCCCGCCACGGGGCTCCCAGCGGGCCGGTGAGTCCCCTCCGTCGAGCACCCCACGCAGGCCAGCCGTGGAGTGAGGTCTCCCAAGTGAGCAGAGCTGGCCTTCGGTGACTGGGTCCATCCCAGAGCTGTGGCTTCCTCGGGGGGCCCCATCCTGGCTCCTCGTGGTCTAGGCCGCGGCTGAGGGCTCTGGGTTAGGGCTTCCCCAGGTGTGACCCACCCCCGGGCAGGGAGGGAGGCTGTGGGGAGAGTCCCTGGGCTCAGGGCAGCTCGGGCCCCCTCCTAAAACGGTCCTCACCCACCCCCGAGGCCTGTCGCCACCTGCACCTGCTCTGGCTGGTCCCCGAGGGCTCAGGGCCCCTGGTGCTTGCTGCTGTAGGGGGCAGCTGAGCTAGGGATGGCCCTCCCCGCTCTCTGGGCCTGGATCCAGATGCTGGCCTGCAGGGCTCAACCTTGCTGGGGCCTGTGGCCCTGGCTTCCTTGGTCCTGGGTGACTGTACCTCGAGCAGTGCCCAGCTGTCTAGCCTCCGGGGCCACTGGTCCTCAGAGCGGCCCAGCCTGACCCCACAGGAGCTGCTCCTCTGCCCCCTCCTCCCACTGCCCCCCAGGCTGATCTGACCCCCCAGGCCCTCTGGGATGGCCCTGTGCTCTCCCAGCCTCTTCCTTCCTTCCTCGGTTCCAACTTGATGGACCAGGCCCTGGGCATTTCCCCAGGCTCTGTTATGCGCCTGTGGTGCTGTCCCCAGGCCGGGTCGGGCCTTGCTGGGGGTTCTAGTGCAGACTGCCCGTTGCGTTGTATCCTCTCCAATGCTGTTCCTTTTGTTTCCTTTCCTTGTTTTACTGGACCGGCAGGACCTCCAAGGAAATGTGAAAGAGACGTGATGTCTGGTAGACAGAATACAGGCTCCCAAAGGTGTCAGCGTCCTAACCGCTGGAACCTGTGAGTGTGTGATCTTCGTGAGAAAGGGACCTCGCAGCTGTGATTAAGTTAAGGGTCTTGTGATGGGGGACTGTCCTGGGTTATCTGGGTGGGCTGGCACTTAGAAGGGGGACAGAGGGTCAGAGGGGAGAGCAGGTGTTACGATGCTGGGCTTGAAGATGGGCAAGGGGCCTGGAGCCAAGGGATGCAGTGACCCCTGGAATCTGGAAAAGGCAGTGAGCGGATTCTCCCCCGGGACCTCCAAAAGGAACCAGCCCTGTGGACACTGTGACTTTAGCCCAGTGAGACCCATTTCAGAGCTGAAGGGGGATGAGTTTGTGCTGCTGTAAGCAAGTTTGTTCCAGTGGCCGCGGGAGACGCCAACAGGCGACACTGGCTGCCTAGTCCCACTCCAGAGTTTCTGGGACCCGAGTTCCTGAACGCTACCCTTCTCACTGGATGCTTCTTACTCTCTTCTGTGTGTTTTTCATCATTTTCTGTCTCTGTGCTTCACTCTTGACTTTTCTTCCAACTCACTAATTCTGTCTTTGCCGTGACTGATTGGCTGCAGTCATCGCCTCCCTCCTTCTCTGTCTCTGTCTCTCTGTCTGTCTCTGTCTCTGTCTTTATGTCTCTCTGTCTCTCTCTGTCTCTCTAGCTTTCCCTCCCTCCCTCCCTCCCCCCATGTCTCTCTGTCTCTGTCTCTGTTTTTCTGTCTGTCTGTCTCTCTCTCTGGCTTTCCCTCCCTCCCTCCCTCCCTCCCTCCCCCACCTGTCTCTGTCTCTGTCTGTCTCTGTCTCTCTGTCTCTGTCTCTCTGGGTCTCCCTCCCTCCCTCCCTCCTCCGCGCTGTCTCTCTCCTCCGTCCCTCTCTCGGCTTCAGTACTGTGCTCCGTTTCTGTGTGTGCGCAGAAGGGAAAGGATAAAACACTTACAGAAGGTCTCCTGTGTGTCACATACTTTGTGCACTCCATTCCCTTTAATAAATCAAAGCCCCTGTGAAGCAGGTATTATGTCCATTTTCCAGATGTGGAAGTTGAGGCTCAGCGGCCTGTGCTGATCCCACAGTTCGGGGTAGAGACCAGCTTGCAGTCCATTTGGTGGCTCCCACATTGAGTCTTTTGAATGTTTTCCGCTGTGGGTCATTAAAACAATTTCAGTGGCCACAAGTGCTTGTTTTAATTAGTCAACCCAGAGTCTCAGCCCTCCCCATTCTGCCCCTAAAGGTGACAGCAGCCCGCTCCCCTCCCAAGGTTCATACAAGAGGAAATAAATGGGAACATACATGGACGTGTTTCCCTTTGCACCAGGGTGAAATAGTCGCATGACTGTGGTCCTGCAGCTGACCGCCCGAGTGCAGCAGTGCTTGGCCGGGCCGCGTGCCCTGCGGATGAGGCTAGTCGCTGTGGTCTGGTGTGGCCCACAGCCACTTCCCTCACCCCAGTGGCCCCAGCTGCAAACCTCCATCCTGGGGTCCATTTCCTGCGGAGTCCAGACAACAACACAGACGCCTTTTAAGACTCGCATCCTAGCTCGTGCTTTCTTAGTAACTGCACGATGTGTTCTAGAGCATCGATGTACGTGGGCCAGCCAACATTTCCTTGTCGGGGACATTCAGATGGCTTCTATTATTATTATTATTATTGCACTGCAAACAAAGCTGCAGTGCACATCTTTAACATCTGTCTTTACAAACCAAGACTGATTTCTGGAGGATGGATTCTCAACTGTGGGGTGACTGAGCAAAAATCTCTGTAGTTTTTTATTCTAATAGATAACAGCAGACTATTTTCTTAAAAGGAGTAGTAATTCACAAGCTATCCATACAAGTGAGAAGGCTGTTTTCTTGCACGCTGTTTGCCTTTTTCCTTTTTCCAATCTGATGGGTGCACGGTGGCCCGGCCTGCCCTTCCCAGGTGACCGTGAGCTTGTGCTTGCACTGCTGGCGTGGACCCGCAGGGGAGGGGAGCATGAGCGTCGCGGCCGCAGCGGGGTCTGAGCCTTCCCGCCGAGCCTGCTCACCTCCTCCTCCTCCTTGACAGAACGCAGGGCTCTGCAGGTTCCCGCCGTGGGATCTCCCCACCACCGTGCCAGGGGTGGCCGGCGTCCTTCCCCGGCAGTGTCTGTAACAGGGAAGAAGGGAGAGGTTCTGTGCGCTCAGAGCGGCACCGAGAATAAAACCATGATGAACGTGGGGTGGGGCGGGGCCGTAGTCTTCTTTAGTCTGCAAACCCTGTGCCGTCTCTGAAGAGTGTTTGGAAGGTGGGAAGGAGGGAGGCTGCCCACAGAGCTATTTTTAGATGAGATTAACATTTAAATCCGCAGACTCTGAGGAAAGCACAGGTATCCTTTATAACGTGGGGGCCTCCTCCAGCCAGTTGAAGGCCCTATGAGAAAAGAGTGAGCTTCCCCGAGGAAGAGGGGATTCTGCCCTTGACAGCTCAGATCCCAGCTGCAGCACCGGCTCGCCCGGCTCTCCAGCCTCTGACTTGCCACAGCTGTGGCAATGACCATTCTCTACCCCAGCCCCATGTTCATCTTCCTAAACTGACACTGTCGCCACTAAACATGAACTTCCCAACCCCTCGTCCCCAGCTGTTGGCACCCTCCATTCTACTTTCGGTCTTTATGATTTGGCGACCTAAGTACCTCATAGAAGGGACTCATAGGTGTCCACCCCCTGTGTCTGGCTTATTTCACTGAGCGTCGTGTCCTCACGGTTCATTCGCAGTGTAGCGTGGCTCAGAATTTCCTTCCTTTTTGAGGCTCAATAATATTCTGTCATGTGGACAGACCACATTCTGTTTATCCTTCATCAGTTGACGGACGTGGGTTGCTTCCGTCTTGTGGCTACTGTGAATGACGCTGCTATGAATGTGGGTGGACAGAATTTTTGAAATTAATTAGTTAATGTTTTAAATGGCCGAATAATAGAATTTGATAGTATATTTTCAGAATTCAGACTGAGATAAAAACATAAAAACAAAAAACTATCATGGATTTTGCCGCCGCGGGTCGGTGGGATGCTGGTGCACGTGTGCCTGAGGCCCCGCCCCCCCAGGCCCCGCCCTCAGGCCGTGCCCTTGGACCAGCCCCATTTTGCCCAAAGGACCAACAGGAGCTGAATCTAGAGGAGCTACGACCCCCACTGGGACCCCTGGCTGGGAGAAGTCAAAGCAGCTGGCGGGTGTTGGGTGTGGCTCGGTGCCCACTGGGCAGGCCACCGGGGGCCGGCGCCCCTCGGGGCGGATGTGAGGCTGGGCGCCGTCTGCCTGGACGTGTGGGTGCCTTGGCCCAGAGCCTCTTCCCGCCCGAGGGCCCAGCAGCCGAGCGCCTTGTGATGCTCAGATAACGGGGCCTGAGACGCAGGGCTGCGGGGCGGTGACACATCTTTCCCCTAAAGTGGCTCTCAGAGGCGGCCCTGACCTGCGGCGAGTGCAGGGCACCCCAAACCGCAGGAGGCGAGGGCTGTGGGGACCTCCCCACCCCTGCCCACCCAAGTCAGTGGGCTCGGGAGCCAGGAACACAGGCTCCCCCCAGCGGATGGGGCAGCCCGACCGGGTCGAGGTACAGGACCCCCGGGAAGGGTCCCCCGCACCGCCTTGGTCACTCTCAGGGGGATCCCCTCATTCTGAAGTCTCCAAACACTCAGGAACCTCACTCAGACCATAGGGGCAACCGTGCACGTCAGACCACCAACCCACAAGGGCTGAGAGCCCAGGCGCCGCACGACAGCCCCGCTTCCCTGTTCCCAAGGCTGGGTTCCCTTTGAGACCTGAGCCCCTCTGCTGCCAGGAGGCCTTGGCCACAGCGCCCGCCCGTCCCGCAGGCCTTGTGGGACCTCGGACTCCTATGGTGAGGTGTCCGGCCACCCCCACTTCCCAGCACAGCAGCTGGGGACAGGGAGGGCACAGGTGGCCCGAGGGGGTGTCCTGCTGGGCAGAGGGGCTGCCAGGGTGGGGCTCGGCTAGGTAGCACCTGGAACCTGGTGGGCTGCTGGGGTCTCAGGCTGGGAGCAGGGAGCCCTGAGACCCGCCCTCCCCCTCTCCCCACTCCCGGACGCTGTGGCTCTGTGAGATGCACAGACGCTGATGCAGGGACTGACCCGCTGGAGCGGGTGTGGGCGGGAGGTGGGCGCGACGCCCCGCCAGGCCGGTGACACACGCGGCTGGGGCAGAGCAGGGGAGCGGAAAAAGTGAGTGGCGGCAGGCGGCAGGCGGCAGGTGGCAGGGGCCGCCTTACGGGAAGGCGGATGCAAAGTGCTGAGTGTCGCTCTCGGTCTCACTTCTTATCTGAGCGCGGCTGCCAGGGCGGGCGGCCGGCACTGCCAGCACACCCGAGGCCACTTCCTTCCCTCCCTGCTCTTTCATCTTAAAATTTTTTTTTCCAGTATCAATATGAGCTCGTGGTCTTTTAAACTTGCTCAGAGTGTGTGAATCAATTAGATTTTTCATGTTGATTTTGGCAGTTTTGATGCTCAGATTGCCCCCTTGTCTTTTGACCGGACCCCAACCTGGTTCCGTGCTCCGGGGCCGAGTGTGCCCATCCCTCCTGCACACACCTGAGGGCTGGCGGTCACCCGGGAGCCAGTTCACCCAGAGTCCGGGCGGGGCCCCTGCTCCTGCCGCCCCGGGGCCTCCCCGCCTTCGGCCATCAGGTCCAGCACAGGGAACCCCGCGTGCTCCCGGTTTCTGCCAGTCTCCCCGGGAGCTGTTGCACACGTGGGGCTCAGGAGTGAAGGGCAAATGCTCCGCTAACTGCTAAGCAGCCGCTTCCAGCATCCTCGCCCAGGGTGTGGTCAAGCTTTCCGAGATGGCCGGTGAATAGGTGTGGCTGTGATCTGCAGTTTCCTTATTTTGAGTGAAAATAAGCATCCTTTCCCTGTTTAAGGGATATGTCTGCATATGTGTACATATAACATGTGGGAGGCATGGGCGTGAACAGTCCGTCATTTCTCTGGCTCACTTTTCCATTGCAACTTTGACCTTGATGTCTCCCCGATTTTAGACCTTTCTCTAATTGGAGCATTGGCCTTCTGCGCGATATTGCAAATACTTTCCCCAGTCTGCTCGTGCTGATGTTTCTGCTGTGCTACAGGGTTTTCCCCAATTTACACAGTTGAATTTCCCCATCTTCTCTTCCATGGCACCTAGGGTGAGCCGGCATCCCTGCCCTCCCTGTGAAGTTCTGGTAGGTTTTTCTCCTGTGTCTCACAGGGTTGGGATCGATGCAAGCACAGGGTAGGAGGGACGTGTCTACCTTACTATACTCTACTTTCCAAATAGCTGTGCTGTCCCAGCACCACCTAGAAAAAGTCTATGGTTCCCCACTCATTGGCTCGATTCCTGCCTTTTCATGTGCTAACGCCACTGTTTTAATGATCATCAGTATTAGATCTGATAAAGCTGCTCTTCTTTCACTTTCCTTTCCTGGTTTTCTTGGCTGTTACTTGCCTGTTTATTTTTCCAGATGAACTTTACGGTTGCAGAAATGTGGGTTTTTACTGGGATTGTATTACATTTGTAGAATTAGGAAGAACTGACGTGTCGATGGCTCGAGGCATCCGCCCCAGAACATCAGGCCACGCCTGTGCTCTGCTCTCCTCCTGCGGGTTCGTGCTTTTCTCACTAAATCTACGTCTTGGACACGCAATCTTTTCTGTTGCTGTCATAGGCGGAATATTCGCTATCACTTTTTCTTCTAAGTGGTCACCGTTGGATGTACGGAAGCCATTTATTTCTGGATGTTAATTTTACAGCTGCTCCTGAACTAGATTTTCCTGTTGCCGTAGCAGTTTCCCCACAGAACCTCCTGGGTTTTCCAGGCACAAAAGCCCACGTCGTCTGCAAGATTCACCAGCAGTGTTCCCTCCAGTGTCCCAGACCCGGTGACTCTCCCTCTGCCTGGGACAGTCTCCAGGATGGCAGGCACAGGGTGTGGGCTCAAGGGCTGAGGAGCTGGTGGGGGCCGCTGTGCTCCTGGCACCTGCGGGTTTGGGCGAGGCTCGCTGTGGGGGGCAAGGTTGGGGGTGTCTGTCACGGTAGTCAGGGACAAGAGCCGATGACCTGTGTGGTGGCAGTGCATCCCCTCCCTGGGGGACTGAACCATCATCCAGTTTGCAGAGGGGAAGGGACTGGGTTTCCCCACAGATGCCAGCTCCCCAGCAGCCTGGCACCTGCTCACTCATAGCATGCGGCAGCCCACTCGCTCGCCTACCCGCTCCATCCCCTCGCCGGCCTGGTGTGGGGACACGTGGGGCTGGGGCAGGACATTCAGGCACAGCTGCTCAGTTGGGGACATCCTGTGCCAGGTTCGGGGGCAGGGGGCTACGGGACCCGGGGGCGTGGAGCCTAGAAAGGGCTTCTGGGGGGGCGGTGCCCGGTGGCCCCCTGAAGTCAGAGGGGTTTCAGGCTGTGGGCGTGAGTGTGGTGGGGACGGAGAGGAGGGGCCTTGGAGGGCCAGGCCGGGCGGGCTGGTGCGTCCTCCTTCCTCAGGCCGGTGTCCAACGAGTGAGCAGGAAAACTCGGTGCCTTTCTTAGAGCTTTCACCACTCTTTAATTACAGTGTAACAGAGCAAGGAAGTGTGCGTGGACCCCTAGATGGGACACGTGCCTCCGAGTCCCCCACACCCAGCTGCCCCGGCCACGCTGCCCCGGACGTGTGTGTGCAGGCCACGGGGAGTGGCGGCTCCGTCGGAGGGGTCCCTGCTGAGGGGACCCCGCACCTGCCCCACTACCCTGGAGGGAGCCCGGCAGAGGCCCCTTTAAGTAGCACTGTGAATGGGCGCCAAGGAGAAGTGGGGATACACGGTGGACACCAGGGCCCCCAGGATGGCCTCGGCGGGGTGACTCCAGCTCCGCCAGCTCCCTTCATTGCCTGTTTCCTGGGCTGCATGACGGGCCTGGGCACACGTGAGGGTGGAGGGGCCCCACCACCGCCAGGAGCTCTCTTCCAGGCCTGGGGGAGCACGAGGCCCCAGGGGAGCCCTGACCTTGTGCATTTCCCCGTGTGCCCCTCGGGGGATCCGTGCTGCACCTACCAGGCCTGCTCCAAGGCAGAGTCTCCAACCAGGACCCGCAGGCCCCTACGTCCAGGCACCAGGCCCTCCTGGGAGGCAGCTGGCGTGTGTAGGAGGGAGGCTCTGGCCAGCTCAGCCTGAGACTGGGTCTGGAGTCCGGGGTGAGGCTCCTTCCCCTGCCCATGGAGCCGGGCAGGGCTGGCAGGTGCTGGCAGGGGTGGGCGCGGTCACCCTTGGACAGGCTCACCTCCTGGGCGGCCCTACCACTCTGTGCTCTTCCAGGGAAACTGTCCACCCCGGCTCTTGGCGGAGGGTCTGAAGGACTCGGGCCAGCCGAGGAAGCCGGTCAGAGGGGCCAGGAGCAGTGTCCGTCCTCAGTCCTCAGAGGCCGGGGCCCCTGCGGGCTGTCTGCGGAAGCCCTGCGGCCTGGGGAGCCCGGCCTGCCCGGGAAGACGATGGTGGCGTACTCGGTCTGCTCAGGGACACAGGGGGCCGGGGGCTCCGGGGTCTCCTCTCGCCACTGGAAGTCCAGCTCCCCGTAGTCCACGGTGCACGCAGGCCCGGCGGGGGAGCCCTCCTTCTTGGGGAGAGAGGGAGGGACGGCTCGTCGGTCTCCGAGGGGCTGACACGTGCGCGCGCACACCCCCCCCCCCATACTCGCACGCGCGCGCACAGCAGGGCAGGGCTGGCCACCCAACCTCGGACACGCAGCGGTGGCGGGCGAGGGGCGTGGCTGCTCTGAGGCCGCCCACCCGGGGCAGTCGCCCCGCCCCCCGGCAGTCGCCCCGCCCCCCAGGGAGGTGCGGCCGCGGCGACGGCACCGCCAAGGGAAGGACGCTCACCGGAGGCTGGTCTTCGCTCCTGCGCGCGCAGCCCTCTGCAGAGAAGCACACGAGTCAGGGAGCCCCGAGGCCCTGCTGTCGTGGCGTGGGGTCTCAGGGGTCCCTGGGAAGGGCACCAGGCTCGCCGCCCGCCCCGCTCGCCTCCTGAGGGTCCGGTTGGGACCTGGGTTGTCTGGGCCCCAGAGGCCCGCCTGGCTTCCAGGCCTCACGTGCGGCCCAGCCCCGCGCCCAGCGCCCGCTCGGCAGCCGCAGCGCACACAGCGGGCGCATCATCAATGATCCCCGCACGTTCTCAAAAATATTTGAGGGCGGGAAGAGCGATTCCCTGGAGAGATGACCTCCCACAGGGGCTCTGCTGTCAGCTGGGCTGCACCCCTACCCCGCTCAGCGGGTGGGGTGTCCTCAGCCGTCTCCAGGCGGTGGGGCGGAGCCGGGGGCTCCAGGCCTGCAGTGGCTGTGGCTGTCACCTCGGGCGCCCAGCGGTTAGAAGAGCTTTCAGTGTCTTGCAGCCTGAGGTGCAGCCTGGGGTGACTCAGCCTTGCAGGGGGCTGCCCTCCCCACTCCCCTCCCTCAGACCCCTCCTGAGAGCAGGCACAGGGGAGGGGCACTGCTGGGGTTGTGAGGGGACCCCAGACCCTGGGAAGCCCAGTCTGGCCCCTCCTTGTGGGGGGACACGGAGGGGCTAGGAGTAGGGGAGGGGTGAAGGGAGGGAGACTGTGGGCTGCGCCTGTGGGGACCGGCGGGGCATTACCTCGAGTGGCCCAGAGGAAGACGGCCGCCAGGACCCAGGTCAGCAGCAGCAGCAGCAGAACCCCCAGCAGGGCGCTTGTGATGCCGGTGACCAGGCCCTGCAACTGGCCTTCGGGCCTGGGTGGGGGGCTGGGGCGCTCTGTGGGCAGCTCCAGGACTCCCTCTGCAGGGGCAACAGGACAGGAGTCGGAGCCGGGGACCCAGGGCCCTGCCCTCTGCCAGTCCTAGACCTGCACTGACCAGTCTCGCCCAGGCCTGCACCCCGGCAGAGCTTCCGAGCACGAGCTCATCCTGAGAGGCGCCCGCCACCGGCCCCCTCCCTCAAGGACAAGTGGGTCTGGGGGTGCTTCCAGTCATGGAGAGCCAGCGCCATGGGTCGCCGTGGTCCTGGGTGTGGGACAGAGCCCTGGAACGGAGCCTGGCAACCCCTGCCCACTATGCCCCATGGCTGAGGCTGCTCCTGCTGGCTGCCCAGACCCTGCCCTGCTCACCCCAGCCTTCGGGGGCCCACCCCAGCCCTGGGGGGCCCACCCCAGCCCTCGGGGCCCCCCCCCCCGCGCTCGGGTCTCCGACGCCCGCACCTGTCACCGTGAGCTCCGCAGGCCGGCTCTCGTTGATCTGCGTCTTGGGGGGCAGGTAGATGGCCCCACAGAAGTAGACGCCGCTGTCATTGCGCTGGGCGGCCAGGATGCTCATGTGGAAGCGTCGCCCGCCGGGCAGCGGTGTGACGTGGAAACGCCGGTCCCGGCCAGGCTGGCTGCGGTCCTCGGGGAAGGCGGCCAGCTTGTCCGTCTGGTTGCTGGGGCTCATGCGGTACCAGTTGAGGACGAAGTGCTCGGGCTTGCTGGAGAAGCTGCAGGTGAAGGTGGCGTTCGCCCCCTCGGGCACAGTGAGCCGGGCCGGGGAGAAGGTGGGGGTGCTCCAGGGCCTGCTGGGGGCATCTGAGGGGTGGAGAGAGGAGCGGTGGGCGGGCGTGCGGAAGGGCTGTGGGGACAGCCCACCAGACCCTCCCCTCCCACTTTCCCAAGGCCCGTCTGATGGGAAGGTTGTGCAGTGCTTCTGCCACGGAGCCTTGCACGCCCGCAGGGACGGGGTGCTCACCTCTCACGGGCCACTCCGTGGTGGGACTTTGTCCTTTGACGCTACTGAGACCTGGGGCCAGGGCTGCGATCTGGCTCTGACCTCCAGGCCCTTGTTTCTCCCCCGCGTGGTGGTTTAAGGGCCTTCACCCCCTCCCTCCTTGAGTCCCAGTTGCCAGTCCCCGCAGGCCTGACCCCCACGCTCCCAGACCAGACCCGGCATACTGGTCCTGCCTGCTCTGCACTGGGGGAGGGGGAGGGTAACCGGGAGGCCGGGCTGGGCTGGTGGGGGCGTCCCACGGAGAACCCAGCCCCGGCAGGCTCCATCTCAGGACCAGCTCGGAGCTGGGAGCCCCCCCTCCGCTCCCCCCGTGGGCACTGCTGACTGGGCAGCAGGAGGCCCTCCGTGTCTTCTGCCACGACTGGGGACTGGTGCTCAGAGGCCAGCCGGGCCATCGCCCCTCGTGTGGACGAGCCTGGGCTCTGCCTGCAGGCCCCCAAACAAGGCCAGCCGTCGCCTGCCAGGCCCCACCTGGGGACGCCCTGCCACGTGCAGGGGCCCACCTCGCCGACACACACACGCAGCTCACGCTGGCACGCGCACGCATGGGTGTGCACGCCCTCACACCCAGCTCGCTGGCTGGGGGGTTGGGGGAGGGGCAGCCCCTCCCAGGAGATGCCCGGCCGCACCCCACACGGAGTCCAGGCTGACGTGATGACCCGTGTCGCAGGGAGGGGCCCCGGGTGGGACCCACACGTGGCCAAACCCACACTCGGTGCTTTAGCCCCTGCGGACGGCTCATGCTGGGAGCTTGCGCGGTGGCCCCTGATTTGCACACAGCGGCAGGCCTGAGGCTGGCCCCCCCCCAGACCCAGCTCCGTGTCTACGGCCAGCTCCCCTCAGCCCCCTGCCCGCTCCTCCAGGCGGGGTGATCCCCCGGCCCCTGTGGAGGGGCAGCTCTGTGCAGGGTGGACGGTTGTCCTCGCATCTCTGTGGAGGGCCCGTCCCACTGGCAAAGAGGGGCGGGGGCAGCGGGAAGGCCGAGGAGGCCTGAGGGCGGCCGGGCCTCCCCTCTCAGCCAGGCCCACAGCCCCGCAGGGCCCGCCTCTGCTCCCCCGCCACCGCCCTGCCGCCGCTTCGGTACAAGCTGGACACAGATTTGGTCAAAGTCGCGTGGTGGCGATGGTGCACCGGATCCGAGAGCCCTGCTCTGCCCAAGGCCCTTGGGTGCCCCCCACCCCCGGGCTCCCACCCGCAGCGAGCCCACATCTGGGTCCGGAAACCCAGGACGCCTCACAGGTACCCCAGGAGCCCCTGTTCTGGGTGGTGCCCCCCAGACTGTGCTCCCACCCGTTCTGTGTCCACGCCACCGCCCCTTTCCCACCTGCCAAGGCCTCGAGTGAGCCCCCTGGGGAGCCCCCCTTCCTGCACAGGCCCCTCCAGCAGGGCCCCCATGAGCGCCTGCGGGGACCTTCGCTGATGAGCCCTGCGTGGACGGCGGCCCTGCTCGTCTTCAGTGCAGGCCCTCACCATCACCCCCATCCGCCAGCCTGAACTGGTGGCCATTTGAGTCTCTTGTCTACCTGCTTGCTCTTTGTGGGGACTCTCACAGAATCTGGACCTGAGCAGCTGGGACCCTGGGCTGCCTGGGTCCCTGGCCTGGTTCTCTACACGGCCTCCCCGTCCCGCTCAGGCCCTGGGAACTCCAGGTCCCTCCCAGGGGCTCTCCAGGCCCTGCTCCCTCTGGGCCCCATGGCCTCCCTGCTGCCCCTCAGACCCCTCCCCCAGCACAGCCCTACCTGGATGCCTGTCCCGGCCCCCCCCCCTGCCCCCCCTGGATCCTCACAGTGTGGGCAGAGGCAGGGGCTGGATGCAGCTGCTGGGGGGCCGGCCTGGGACACATGCATCCCTTTACATCAGCCTTGGCCTGGGAGGCTGATAGCAGAGATTCCTCCGAGTCCTGGGGTCTCACTCGCTTTATCCCTGCAGTATGAATGTCTATGAATCTTTTCTTATGTTGTTTGAGTAATTGAAAATTTAAATGTTGTCTATTTATGTAATAATGGAATGTCAGTGAGGGGTCTCCAGGCCTGTTTTTCTGTTTGAGGAGTGGGTTGAGGAGAGAGCCGCTGAGCCCCAGCAGGGTGGGAGGGAGAGACCCTGGGGGGTGCCTGGGTGTGGGACGGAGTGTGAGTGTCGAGGTGGCATCAGCCCGGGGCTCCCGTGGAGGGAGGCCTGGCACGGGCTCAGGGTGGCCTCAGAGACCACATTTCACAACTACCATCTAACACCTGATTTAGGCAACACCCGTGAGTGGGTGCTGAAAGCATTGCCCAGCGGACTGCTGGGTCCCTACCTCGGGTCTCTGATTCATCCCGAAGGGAAAAGAGCACCTTCCCCCAATACTTTGCAGTGGACCCAGAGGGAGCGACCCCGTCGTGGGGTCTCCGATGGGTGCCCCAAGAAGGACCATCATGTCTATGACCTCCCACAAACAAACAACAGACACACCCAGGTGGCAGGTGCTTGCACACCTGGCCTGGCTCCTTCAGGAATGCCAGCACCGGCAACAAAAGCAGAAATAGACAGGTGGGGCTACATCAAGCTAAAAAGCTTCTGCACAGCAAAGGACACCATCAAAAAAGGACACCAAGAAAAGGCAGCATAGTGAATGGGAGAAAATACTTGCAAATCATATATCTGATAAGGGGTTGATATCCAAAGTATATAAAAAACTCTTACAACTTAATAGCAAAAAAAGAATCTGATTAAAAAGTGGGCAGAGGACCCAAAGAGACATTTTTCCAAAGAAGACATGCTGACGGCCAACAGACACATGAAAAGATAGATGCTCAACGTCACTAATCATCAGGGAAATGCAAGTAAAAACCACAATGAGGTATCACCTCACACCCATCAGAATGGCATCGTCAAGAAGTCTAGAGATAACAAGTGGTGAAGAGGATGTGGAGAAAAGGGAATGGAAACTGGCACAGCCACTGTTGGAACAGTATGGAGGTTCCTTAAAAACTAAACAGAGAACTACCATGTGATCCAGCAATTTCACTTCTTAGTATTTATCTGAAAAAAATGAAAACACGAACTTAAAAGATATATACACCCCAATGTTCACTGCAGCACTATTTACAATTGCCGAGATATGGAAGCAACCTCAGTGCCCATCGACAGAGGAATGGATAAAGAAGATGTGGTGTATATACGATGGAATACTACTCAGCCATAAAAAAGAATGAAATCTTGCCACTTGAGACAGCTTGGATGGACCTAGGGAATATTATACTTAGTGAAGTAAGTCAGGCAGAGAAAGACAAATACTGTATGATTTCACTTATATGTGGAATCTAAAAAAAACCCAAAAAACAAAACAAGACAAAAACTGAGCTCATGGATATAGAAAACAGATCGGCAGTTTCCAGAGGTAGGGGCTGGGGAAATGGGTGAAGGTGGTCAAAAGGTACAAACTTCCAGGTATAAAATAAGTAAGTCCTTGGGGTGTGATGTGCGGCATGGTGACTAGAGTTAATAATTCTGTGTTGCGTATTTGAAAGTAGCTAGGAAAGTGGATCTTGACAGTTCTTTTCACAAGAAAAAAATCTGGTAACTGTATATGGTGATGATATTAGTTGGGCTTATCGTGGTGATCATTTTGGAATATATACAAATACAAATACACTGTATACCTGAAACTAATATAATGCTATGCCGATTACACCTCAAAAAATCCTAATTCTAAGGATTTCCATATCTAAAATAAAATTGAGGTTTGATTAAAAACAAACAAACAAAAATGCCTGCTGTAGGTCAGAGGAAGCTGAGGACAGTGGCGTCCAGATGAAGCCGAGGTTCTGGACTCGGCTCCATCAGGGAAAGAGTCCAGCCAGAGGGCAGGCTCGGGACGCCAGGGCATCTGATCTATGGGACTGCATCAGCCACCGTCCCGGGCGTTAGGAGAGTCTGTGACTAACGCTTAGGTGACCAGCGGTGGGCGGATGGAGAGGGCTGTGGGCTGCACCGGCCCCCAAATCCCCGCGTTCAGCAGCACCCCGCAATGTGACCTTATTGGAAACAGGGTCTTCGCTGATGTGATCCGTTGAGATGAGGTGTGGGGTTGGTGGCCCCTAAGCCGACACGACCGTGTCCTTACTGGGGAAAAGGGGACACGTGGACAGCCCTGCACACGGGAGGACGCCGTGTGACACGGAGCAGAGCTGGGGTGACGTGTCCACAGGCCGAGGGACACCAAGCATCGCCACCACCGCCCGCAGCTGGGAGGGGCCTGGAACCACCTCTCGCTTGCAGCCTCCGGAGGAAGGGACCCCGCGACACCGAGGTCCGACTTCCAGCTTCCAGAGCTGCCGGCCCCTAAGCTTCTGTGGTCCCAGCCGCCCGCCCAGTGCCGGGCGTTTGTTACCGAAGCCCCAGCCGACTAACGCAGAAAGCCAGTGTGCCAGGGTTACCAGTCGGAGACTCTGGGTGAGGGTGTTCACTGCTGTGTTTTTGTAACTTTTCTGTACCTTTCAAATATTTTGCAAGTCTGTAAGTTGAAAAAAATAACACATATCTGACTTAAAAAAATGTGTCATAGGCTGGGCCAGACAGTTCTTATAAGATCGAATTCTCATGACGCTATAAAGCGGGCATTATTATCACCAAACTGCAGGGGGGAAAACCGCAGCTCAGAGAGGTTAAGGGACCTGCCTGAGGGCACAAAGCTCACCAGTGTCGGCTTCAGTTGGAACTCAAGGCCAGCCCCTTTCACGTTTTGATCTTCCCCTGCTTTGGGAAGGGGCCCTGGTGGGGAGTGGGCGGCCGAGGGTAAGTCACAGCGCCCCCCAACCCCCGGGCCTTGGTTCCTCCTCCCGGGATGACACGCACCCCGTCTCCACCCCCACGCCGTGCCTGGGCTCCCCAAGCCTCCCCACGGGGCACCTTTTGGCCACAGGCTCTTGGACCACTGACTGCAGCCGTGAGTTTCCTCCGTCCATCCTGAGAGCGAGGCCAGGTGAGGGGAAAAAGCAGGGCGACCTGGGCGCTGAGCAGGTGCTGAGCAGGCCCGGCTGGGCCGAGACAGCTGAGGGCCTCTGGGCACAGAATCCCGGACTGGCAGCCAGTGGGGGTCAGGGCAGCCCCACCTCGGCTTGGCCCTTCTAGGGCCCTTCACCCCTGAGCCCAGCGAGGTCTAGAGGACAGGCCCTGGGTCTGGCTGGGGACCCCTTCCCATCAGGCAGCACCGGGCGCAGTGGCTGAGGGCAGGGCAGCCAGGAGGGGCCTCTCCCTGACCACCGCTCTGGCCACGGGCCTGCCGGGCCTGCCTAGGGGGCAGCCCGTCCTGAGGGCCTTGGGGCCAGGGCGCCTCTCCAGAACCTGCCGTGGACGCTCCCGGATGTGCCCGGGCGCTGTGCTCCAGGCCATCTCGTCCAGAGGCCCAGGTGGGGCTCATCCCAGGCCCACGACGGGGTGGGTCTTTACTGGAACTCTTACACTTTTGACATAATCGGAGAAACATCTCCAGGCCACCCAGCCTGTGCCCTCATGGAAACAGTCAGTCCCTTCCCCCCAGGAAAACACAAGCGGGGCCGAGGTTTGGGGCTCTGGCGGGCCAGCCCTTTCATCCTACAGAGAGGGGCATGAGCTTGCCCGTCCCTCGGGACTCCCAGGAAGAGCTGGGATACTCCTGCCTGCTCATGAGCAAGGAAGGGACTCACCACCAGGTGAGGGGAGTGGGTGAGGAGCCGGAGCCCAGAGAGGGCCCTTCACCTGCCCAAAGCCACACAGCGCCCTGCCAGGGGCCGTGCTGGGCCTCAGGGGCCTGGTTCCCAACCTCCCCCCTCCCCCCCGCCAGAGACTGAGAACTGGAGGTCTTTGCCCAGCCTGACCCCTCGCCACCCAGCCCCGACCCACATACCTAGGAGCCATCCTGGCTGCCAGCCCAGCTGCAGCACGGCCCAGACGAGTGGCCACAGTGCCCGCGGGATCCCCATGCCCGGAGCGCCAGCCCGCCCGGCATGCTGTCTCCTCTACTGCTTGCAGAAGTGCAGGAGGAAAGGAAAGTGTCCCGGGTCAGGTCGGAGGGCCACGCCCCAAGCCCCTGCCCCCTCTTCCTCCTCCTCCACTTGGGCAGGGAGTTGGTGGGAGGGAGAGAAATGCTCTGCGCAGAGATAGAGATGAGAGAGAGGGAGAGAGAAACAGAGAGACAGAGGCAGGTGGAGGGGGAGGGGTGCCTCCATCCCGGGCACTTCTTGTCTCTTTATTTGTTGGTGGCTCTTCCGGAGGCTGTGGGTCCGCTGGCAGGGGGTGCAGGGTCTTCTCTCCTCCCCTTCCCCAGCCGTCCCTCTGCCCTCTCGGGGCTCAGGTCCCTGGAGCCACGGTGTTTGAAGCACCGCGCTCTGCCACTGCTGGGCCAGGCCTCTGCTGCCCGCCCCCGCCACCCGACGGGCTGTGGGCAGCGGGCACACTGCTGCCCCAGTGGGCAGTGAGGGTCTGGGGCCTTTCCTCCAGGCCCACCTGAGACCCTTTCCCTCTTGTCCTACCCGGGGCCCTGGGCCCCTCCCTGCCCCCATGGTGGCCCTGCCAGCCCTGTGCTGAGGGGCGTCGGGGCCCAGCACCAACCCCCTTCAGGAAGCCTTCAGGGGCTTCCGGGGCCAGCTTTCAGGAGACCCCAGGCTGGGGGCGGCCGCGTTTCCAGATCTTTCCACTATCAGCAGCTTCCTGACCTCCTCCAGTGCTGGGGCTTGACCGGTAATGCAGACCTCACCTTCCAGGACTGACTTGCCTCAGGCTGGGGGAGGTCCTGGGGTCCGGGGCCCCCTCACAGCCCGAACATTTGTGAAGTGATTGGATTATTCACCGCATTTCGCTCTAAGCATTTTGTTCTAATGAATGGAAAACAGGAAAAATGAAACTGCTGATATTAGCGGCGCAATGTGTAGGTCTCATCAGCTAAGATGACAGAGACAGAAACCGCCTGACAGCTGGTGTTCAGCTCCGGCTCTGAGACACTCAGGGTTCGCTGTGAAGGGAAAACATTAAAGAAAGCTGAAACGGTGGAAAAAGAGCATCAGAGATGATGTCTCAGGCGAGGCGCTGGGCGGAGGAGGCTTCGGCGGCAGACGGAGGGCCGCTCCCCGAGCCTCAGCTGCTGGGGCCCCAGCAGGGCACGGCCTGGAGCGTGGGAGGGGTCCCCGCCGGCCAGGTGCGCTCCGAGCCTGGAGCGTGGGGGGAAGCTGGCCACACGGCTCCGGTGGCTGGTCTGGGAGAGTGTGGCCCCCAGCTGCCCCGTGTGACACCCCATGCAGACAGGCATCTCCTGGCAAACCCTCCCCTGGGGCCTCCCCTCGGGGGGCTGGAGCCCTGGGCCGCCAGGCACCCAGCACTCTGCTCCCTGCTGACCCCTGTGTCCGTGAGGCACGTGGCACTCACACTGGGGCCCTGAGGCTCTGTGCCGGGGGACTCAGCTGTCCTCGGAGGACCAGGGCTGGAGGAGGCTGGGCTGGAGGGTGGGGGTGTGCTCTGGGATGGGAGGTGCTGTCAGACCCTGGGGGGGTCTCCTCACCACCCCTCACCTCAATTCCATCTGCGAGAGGTCAGACTGTGTCCACAAAGGGCAATGCAGGGCCCCTCCTCACCCGCCCACCTCCCTCCATCTCCCTCCGTCCCTCCCCCTTCTCCCCCTCGACTTCCTCTTTCCCTCTCACGCCCCCTTCCCTTCCTCTCCCCTCCTGATTTTCCCCTCCCTCCGGACTCTTAACCCCTGCCCCGCTGACACCCTTGGGGCTGGGGGCTCGGTGGGGGACCCAGACTCAGGAGGCTGAAAGGGGCCCAGAGACCGTGGAGGTGGGGAGGGGGTGCACATGGCCTGGGGTCGGCAGGACCAGCAGGACAACCGGGTCAGAGCCAGGGAGGGGCTCAGGCAAGTGAGGAAGGGGGAGGAGTCCCAGAGCCTCTGGGGTGCTGTCCCCCCAAAGTCAGCTCCCCCCGAGCTTATCAGCTCACTATACCCCAAACACCCCCATCCAAACACATGCTGTCCCCACCACACACTGTCCCCCCCAAACACACAAACTGTCACCACACACGCTGTCACACCACACACACCGTGCCCACCGCACACACCGTGCCCACCACACACACCGTGCCCACCACACACACTGTCCCCACCACGCACACACCGTGCCCACCACGCACACACTGTGCCCACCACACACACCGTGCCCACCACACACACCGTCCCCACCACACACACACCGTGCCCACCACACACACCGTGCCCACCCGTCCCCCTCCCTCACCATCCTTCCTTAGGGACAGAACAGGCTCCCTGGGAGGAGGGCAGAGGGAAGGTCAGGGCTCCATCTGTCTCCCTTCTGTGTCCCCTGTCCTCTCTGTCCTGCGTCCTGATTTCACCCCTTCAGGTTTGGGAGATTCCAGCCGAGGTCCCAGCCAGGGCCTCCGTTCCCCTGGTCCCACGTATTACCCTCTCACATGACCAGGCACTGGACCTGGTCATCAGAGCCAACAGGGGCCCCCAGTTCAGTGGGCTTTCCAGTGATGAAAGCTGCGTGTTATTGTCATCGAGGTGATTGCAGGTGTGCTTCCAGCTGTGAGGATAACAGAGCTGGCCCTGCACATGGGGCCGAGTCTCTCTCAGTGATAACACTTTGCACAACTGCTGTCTGCTATTACAGCCAGGATGCTGCCATGGGTACGGCCCAGCCAAGGAGCGCAGAGGGCCTTGTCTTAGTTCACTCACTCGTGTGTGTTTAGTGCTGTACGATGTAGCCACGTGACAGCCCTGGCATCCAGCCCTCTGAGATGATGCCAAGGTCTGTCACCACGGGACACCCTGTGCCTCTTTGAGCCACACCCATCTCCCTTCTGCTCTCACCCTGCATCCACTGGTCCATTCTCCAGCATATACTTTTGTCTCCACAAAGTACAGTGGGATGGCCCGGCAGTGGCCCGCGGGGTGGGTCTCTCATGCTGCACGATCCCACGGACAGTGGTCCACGCGTGCGTTTGTCTCCACTGGGATCGTCGCTGTGCCCGCATGTGCTCCGTGGCAGGTGGCACACTTGGCTCTTCTCTGCTGAGGTCCGCTGGGCAGATCCAGTTCGGGGTGGTCCTGCTGGGAGGATCCCATGTGCAGGGCCTGGGTGAGCAGCAGCTTTGGTCCTGGGATCCGTGGGTGTCTGGGTGCAAGGTGCCGCGGGGTGTGTGTTCTGTGTCTGCGGGGCACCCCACCTCTACCCAGTCCATCAGGCTGCCGGCTGCTTCCTGCCCGACCAACTGCAGCAGCCCAGGGACCAGCAGTGAAGGAAGCGAACGGCCCAGAATGTTCTCAGCAAAGCGGGCACTGAGGACGCAGGGTCTGGCTTTTAGGAGCCTGGGGAAGTTTCCCTACTCGGGCCGCCCACCCTTCTACCTGGAGAAGAGGGGCCCTAGAGTTTCCAGGTGTGCCGGCCGAGGTGACACGCAGAGCCGCACAGGAGCGGAGGGAGAGTGGGGGAGAGGGGATTCCCATGCTCCTGAGGCACCACCAGAGCCGGAGGGAAGTTTCCATTCACAGGAGAAACACAGGAAGCAGGAGGGTCATCCTGAAACTGCTTCTGAGGGGCTGGAGGGTGGTGGTGTCGGTGACCTCTGACCCAGACTGGGAGGTGCACAGCGGAAATGATGTCCCCCAGCCCGGGAGGGCGGTGGATTCACAGCTAGTCTGAGGTTGGAACAGGAAATGGTTAATAGTGTTTGCAAATACAAACTTTCTGCTCTATCCTGTTTCTGAAGCATTTCCCAGAAGTTAAAAAAGAGCGCCTAATTTATCTGCCCAATTTAAGAATCAAATTAAAAAATAGGGACAAAATATTTCCACCATTTATTGTACACAAGAATAATAGTTGGCTTGTTTGTTAAGGTGGTGGGGTCCCAGAAGATTTCTTACCCCCTCATTTCTAAACTTTCTAGAATGCTGTTGGGAGTTTAAATGCAAATTTATATTTTAAATTTCCTAAAGTGTGTGTTTGGGTGTATGTGTTCATGTGTATGTGTGTGCGTAGGTGTGCAGGCATGTGTGTGTATTCATGTGCAGGTGTGTGTATAGTGTGTGTTCATGCCTGTATAGGTGTTCATATGTTTATGTGTGTTTTGTGTGTGGTGTGTGTTCGTGGGTACCTGTTCATGTGTGTGCACGTGCTCATACATGGGTTGGTATTTGTATATGTGTATATATGTGTGTGGTGTGTTTGTGTGTGCATAGTGTGTAGGTATGTGTGTGTTTATGGGTGTGTGTTCATGTGTGTGTAGTGCACATGTGTGAACGCTTCCCTGGCCTCTCCCACTGGGTGTCATTCACGCTCCTTGCTGGCTGCTCGCCCAGGCAGCTAAGGTGCTGCCCCGCGGGCTCTGGTGCCAGACTGACCTGGGTGGACGTGCAAGAGCCACTGCCCTCTGGGCAGGCTGTCCTCAACTCGGAGGGCCGGGGTCCCCTCTGCCCAGCCTGTGCCGGCTTACTCAGAAGGTGCCCCCCCCGCCTGCGTCCCCTCCGTTGCCCGATGTCACGGCTCCTTCCGGGACCTGGTGGAGCTGCCGGCCCCTCGCTTGGCAGCAGCCGGGCTGGATGTTGGAACTTGGGACGGTGGGAAGCGCCTTTAGGAACAGAACCGGCTGGACGGGGGCTGCTGCCCCAGCTGCTGGCCAGGACCCCCTCCTGCTGCCTGCAGGCCCTGGACACACACCTTGACGGCGTGCTGGGGCTCGGGCCTCCCGGGGGGCCACACGGCCTGGGGTTCGGGGAGTGGCCCATGTTCCTGGAGCTGCACCCCCTCTGCTGAGGTCTGGGGGGCTGAGGTGAGCCCAGCACGGGCTGAGCACCACGCTTCTGCCCGAGTCTCTCTTCTTGTCTGTCTGTCTGCCTGTCTGTCTCAACCTCTCCTGCCCAGACACACAGGGTGGGGCCCTGTTGACAGAGCAAAGCCAGTCGGCCGGCTGGCCTCATGCTGGACCCCGCGACCCCTTGACCCTGACCTGGCTGCCAGGCTTGATGCCTCCCTGCTGGGCGGTCCTGCCTCTGCCACCCACCCCCTCCCCCTCCCCACCCCCGGCCCAAATGGGGCAGTTCCCTGGTCCAGTGTCGCAGTGAGGGGCTTCAGGGGAACCAGCCAGGCCAAGAGGGGGACAGACACTCCTGCAGGAGACTGTCCTCGTGTCTCACCTGGGCTGCGGAGGGTCTGCTTTCACACGCTCCACCTGGAGGCCCCCAGTGTGAGGGCTGCTCCCGCCCTCCGATCAGGGAGGTGAGTGTGAGTGAGGAGGCCAGAGAGTGTCCACGGGGAGAGGGGCCTCAGCGTCTCCCTCGGGGGGCGATCGTGTAGAAATGGTACCTGTTTCCTGACACTGCTTTCCACACCCATCCCACCCCGGCCTGGGGTCGTCAGCGCCCCAGGGAGGCTGTCATAGGTCAGAAGGTGGAGGGCAGAGGGCGGAGGGCAGCGTAGGGGCAGAGGGCGTGGCTACGAGCCTTGTTCTTAGAGCCTGTCCTTAGAGATGCCAGCATCCTTGCACCTGCTCCGAGGAAGGGCTTCTCCCAGCCCTCCTACGGGCTGCACAGTCACACAGCCGGACCCATGGTTCCAGGACGCGCCGCACAACCCAGGAATCACGTACGGAGTGGTGCGTGCGTTTTGCTTCGCCCATCGTTTCTCTGGTCAAAAGGAGGGGATATTTATGGTTGAAGAATTTGTTAGCTGACCCTGTAAGTAGTTTTTGCAGGGGGCTTGGCTTGTGGGTTTGGGGAGCAGATAAATGGGCAGACGGATAGAGGTATGTGGAGGCTGACTTCCCCGGGGTCTGCACCTGGGCCTTTGGAACAGGCTCTGGGACAGACTGAGGAGGTCCTGAGAAGGGTTGGAGGCGACAGGCTCCTTCCATTTTGAAAGGGTCCGTCTTGTCACCCAAAGGTTATTTTCCAGGGCGGGGGGTGGTGAGTCATGATTCCAAGACTCTCCTCCAGAGTCAGAGACAGTTGGTGGTCTTGGAGCAGAGGGGCCTGCAGGGTGGCCTGGTGTACAGGGCTGTGGTCTGGTATGGGCAGAGCGAGGGTGCCAACACCCAGCACGGTGCAGGCACAGCCGGGGCAATGTGCCTGGAGGGGCTACCAGAGAGGGAGAGCTCGGTGGGGGCTCCTTGGGCTAGGCCTACAGCCACCCCCTCAGCCCCCTGCACGGGCACGTGACAGGACTGCATGGGTGCCCCCATACACACACTGACCAGCAAAATTCAGGACCTTAGAATTGCTACGATTGGCTGGGTGATAACCAAAAAACTCCCAGAAAATGGCTGCTAGAAGTTTATTTCTCTCTTGAAGAAGAAATCCAGAGGTAGGCGACCCTGAAGTGGTATTGCGACTCCAACTGCCATCCAGGATTCAGGGTCTCAGCATGTGGTTTCCATCTGCAAGTTCACCTCATGGTCTAAGGTGGCTGCAGGAGTGCCAGCCATCACCTCTGCACTGATGAACTGAGAAGGTGAAAGTGGAATGGGAAAAGTAGGACTTTCCCTGGTTACCTGGTCCCATATTATGGAACCTTCCCCAAAGCACATCCCAGTAATTTCCTGTTCTATCTCATTGTCACACTTAGCTGCAAGGAAGAAAGATGTCACCCAGTTGAAAGAGAGCCAAAAGGAAGTTTGAGAAATGAACAAGTCACTTGACAGGATCAGCTGTAGTCTGGACACAGACAAGGAAAGAATCAAGGAACTGGGAGAAAAATGAGAAGAAACTGCTCAGCATGCAGGGTACAGAGGCAGAGTCATGAGACAGGTGAATATAGGGAGGAGGCCCACAAGGAGGTGAATAGGCCGTGGGCAGAGCATTCACTGGGGGCGAAGGCTATGCTAAGTTTGCGCCTTGGAATTTCTAGGTGGCTCTGGGCATGAACAGGCTGCAGGAAAGGCCCGCGAGGCCCGCTCCCAGCAGGGGCGAACGCAGCGATTCTCGAACCTGGAGCCGGCCGCCCGGGAGGTGCCGTAGCCCTCGGCAGGGGACACAGAGCAGGCAGCTCGCTGCTGTGGGCACTGCCGCCTGCCCAGGGCGAGGGTGGGGGCCCAGCGGCCCAGGCGCAGAGTCCACGACCCTCATTCCGGGAGGGGGTCCGGATGAGGCCCGCTCTGTCCTGGGAGCTGCCAAACGGCCTGGGGGAGCATCCTTTCCCACCAACCGCGGGCGCCGGGGGCTTGCTGGCCGCTGAGCACTGTCCCTGCCAGCGGACGTCCCTGTTTCACTCGCTCAGAGCCTTTTCCTCTCGTCAACACGAGCCGCCGTTGCACGGCCTTGGGCCCACGGAGAAACCCGCTTCCTTGGCACTGGACCGGCCAGCTCCTCGGCGGGGTCTTGGAGCCACACTGCCCAGTGGACAGGGCACTGGGCGCCGCCTCCCCACGGTCACCGAGGGCGGCCTCCCCTGGGAGCTCGCTTGAGCCCTTCCCCCGCCGCCCCGGGCTCAGGCCCCTCCCGGCTCTGCTCGACCCTCGACCCTCGGCTGGTTCTTTCCTCGAGCCATGTCGCCATCTCACTGTCACCAAGTACTGGACACGCACGGGGTGAAGCTGGCCCGCGGTCAGGAGGGGAGCCAGACGCATGCGCACAGGACGCGGGGCGGGACTTCCTCTGAGGGGAGGCGCAAAGCCCCCAAACAGGCCGCATCCCAGGTGGAGCTGCCAGGGGTACCAGCGCCGGTGCCTCTGCTGGGAGGGGCGTGCTGGCGGCGGGTAGGGGGCACGCAGACAGCTTTGGGGGGCTGGCTCCTTCGGGTCCTGAGCTAAGACTTTAGAGTAATTTGTGAAGTTGTGCATTACCTTTAAGGCATTTTTACGTAAATGTACATTTCTAGCCAATAAAAAGTGTGAAGAAAGGAAACGTCATGGGAGGGACTTCCCTGGCCGTCCAGTGGTTAGGACTCCGCACTTCCATTGCAGGCGGTGCGGGTTCCATCCCTGCTCAGGGAACTAAGATCCCGTAAGCTGCGTGGAGCAGCTGAACAAACAAGCAAACAAACAAACACCAAAAAAAAAAAAAAAAAAAAAGAAAAAGAAAGAAAAGTCATGGGAAAATTCGCAACGATACATGTTCAATAAAGTTCCTCAAGCTTTGTTTGTAATGGCAAAGACTTAGCACCGTGTTCAAGGACAGAGGCCGGGCAGGTAGATTATGCCCCAGCCACAGACTGGAAAATATCAGATATTTAGCAGAATGGGTATCACCGTCCATGCTATGCTGTGGGTAAAAGAAGCAGGCCTTGGGATAATATGTTTAGTAGGGTTTCCTATTTGTGAAAAATAATTATGGAAATGTATATGTGCATAGGCACCGAAAAACACGTGGATGTCAGCACCTCGATGACTATGGGCGATTTTTATCATATTGTAGTTTGTCCTTTTTATTTATCTGTTTCTGATTTTTCCTAAAATGAAAATCCACTGCTTGCGTAATAAAAAATACGCAAAAGGATCAGAAAAAAAGGGCTATTTCTCATTTCTCTGAGACAAATCCGGTTGCTATGGAGACGAGACGGTTGTCAAGGCGGCAATTGGTCGGGGCCGGAGGCGGGTGGGCGCTCGCTAGGAGCCGGAGCCAGCGCAGCCCTCAGACCGCACTGCGGAGCCCAGCGCCAGCATGGACGGCGTGGATGTGTGGGCCAGCACCTTGGCCCAGCTGATGGCCAAGAGGAAGCCCCAGGACACCTGGGAGCTGGTCCCCGAGGAGAACCTGGCCTCAGGGCACCTGGACAGCAGCGGTTTCCAGTACCGGCTGCGGGGGCTCTCGAGGTGCGGCTGAGAGTGGGGTCTCCTGTGGGGTCCTGGGAGGGAGGGGCCGAGGCTACTTAACCACTGGCTAGGCTGGGTGTGGCCTGGCCGGTGAGGAAGGCCGGGAGGGGGGGGCATGTGTCTGCCTGGCCTTGGCACCCAACAGCTGGGTGGGTGGGCCGGGTGTTGCTCCTCCCTTCCGGAAGTGCGGGTGTTGGGGGAGCAGCCTCTTCGTTGCCTTTCAGCACAGGCGAGCTGAGACCCTGCCTGGCAGTGCCGGCACCGCCAGGCCAGTCGGGGCCCTGCCAGGGGGTGGCTGGCGTGGTGGTGCTGCCCCCGCGTGGAGGACTTTGCTTGTTCACTGCAGCGCCTCCTCGTTGCCATGGCAGCGCTGACAGCGGGCGCAGGGGGTGGGCAGGCACCCCGTCAGCGCCCGGCCCTGCACTGCACAGAGGCCTGAGGGGA
Source organism: Balaenoptera acutorostrata (assembly GCF_949987535.1). Lineage (NCBI taxonomy): Eukaryota > Metazoa > Chordata > Mammalia > Artiodactyla > Balaenopteridae > Balaenoptera > Balaenoptera acutorostrata. The sequence continues at coordinate 95,022,112 of NC_080071.1, forward strand.
TGGAAGAAGGGAGCACGGGCCCCAGAGGAAGGAGGATGTCCCCGGCCTGGGCTGTGGCTGAGTGGGGGCTGACTCACGAGCCCCGGGGACCCCGGGTCGCCACGTGAGCCTCGCCCTTCCTCATCGTGATGACAGCTGCCGTCAGAGCAGCCAGGACGGGCCAGACCTGCGGGGGCCCTGCCCAGCCAGGCAGCCTGGTCCCCCAGGGGCCAGCTGGGAGGGGGCTGGGGGGAGAGGGGGCCTCGCAGACCAGTCACCGTGTGGACCCTGCAGGCAGCTACCCTTTGACACGGACGCCCCAGTTCCCCAGCGTCCGAAACCCCTGGAGTCAGGTGTGCAGTGGGATGCCGGCTTGCCCAGGTGTCAGGAAGTAACAGCCTTCGGTGCATCTGAGGGGCCCCTTCCAACCCGGTACTGTTCCCACAGCCCCGTGGAGGAGCCGCTCTACACAGGTGGGACGAGGACCCTGAGCGCACATTCATTTTCCGTTTTCATGGACAGAAATGCCAGCTGGTGGGGTGGTCACTCGGGCAGACCCACCTCTCCACGTGCAGCCACGACGCGCTCATTAATTAACAGTTAAAGGAGGACGTCCAGTCCCTAGGGCACCATCCGTGTCCAGGTGCTCCCCGGCCACGTGTGGCTGGAGGCTGCATGCAGGGGCGCAGTGGGGACAAGCCCACCATCAGGGGAAGTTCCGGTGGACGGGGCAGAGGGTCACTCACCTGTGACCTGACCGTCTGGAAACAGAAGCACACAGGGCCTTCAGCCTCCGGAGCAGCACCGTCACCGTGTGAGGGCCAAACCCGCCGCCCAGGGAGTGGTGCCCGCAAGCGAGCGCAGGGCCACCCCGGCATCCTGGGGTCCCAGCCCCTCACCGCTCTCCTCACGCTTCTCTGCCCACCCCCAGCCTCCCCATCGCCTCTCTCCCGTGGGATGGGCTCCCCAGGTCCTTTCTGCAGCCCCCCGCCCCCGCACTGGGCATCACAGATGCTCTTCCTTCCCTCACTGTCCTGGTGACGTCTCCTCGGGCAGTTGAGACCCAGGTCAGCAGGCGACAGACCAGCAGCAGCAAGCGCAGACGTGGCCCTGCACGTGGCAGTCCGGGCTTTGCCGCTGAGGGCGTCTTGGTGCCAAACGGACGAAAGGCGTTTGCTTCGGCTTTTCAGGTTATGGGTGCAGCGAGGGATGTGCGCACACGGGCTGGGGTCCTGAGTTCCTCTGGGCCCGGGGGAGGGCCACCCCGGCCCCGCTCACCCCCTCTCTCCTCCCCAGGCTCCAGTGTGGCCGCTGCCAGTGGGGCTGGTCCTCGGCCCACGTGCACATCCTCTTCCACCTGTGGTGGGACGAGGATGCCCGGCAGGGGCTGGTGAAGATGCGCACCTGGGCCCAGCGGTGCCGGCTGTGCCCGCCGGGCGGGGCCGCCTGCCAGGTCAGCCTGCTCAACGTGCGGCTCTTCCTCAACAAGCTGGTGCAGTCCATCGTGCAGAAGTGCTACGGGGAGGGCCCAGGCTCCGACCAGTGCCCCGAGATCTGCTTCGGTGAGCACTGCGAGGCCTGCGACCTGGGGGTCTGCTTCTTCCAGAAGCCCCCGGACCCCGCCTGGGGGCCCGAGGTCAAGAGCCCCAGCACCATCAAGGGCAGGTTCACCCTGTATGGCGGCAGCAACGTGGACGCCCCCACCGCCAGCCAACAGCTGCGCACGCTTGGCTGCGGGCTTGTGGTGGACCGCTCCAGGGGCTACACCCCCAACTCCATCACGGTCCCCCTCTCCGTGGCCGACTTCATCAAGAACCCCCTCTCCGAGGGCAGGGACTTCTTCGGCGAGGATGAGGAGATCGTCACTGTCCCCTTCTCCCTTGTGCGCAAGGACAAGGGGCCCGTGGCCGACCCCGCCGGGCCGCTCATCGTCGGCAGGGGCTCCCTCTACCTGCCCACCAGTTCCAAGGCCACGTCCAAAGGCAAACGCTTCCCGGTGAACATCAAAGCCCCCGTCTTCCACGGCAAAGGCCTCCTCCTCAGCGGCACCAAGGAGATGACGGGCTTCATCTACAAAGGCCACGGCTGCGTCTCCGACCCTGATGAAGATGAAAATGAAGACGAAGATGCAGATGACGGCTGGGGCCCCGCGTTCGGCAGCAGCGGTCCCATCATTGAAGTCACTGAGGGAAACGGCCTGCGGCCAATGACCTACATCATCGGCCTCATGAACAACGGGGAGGGCTCCGTCACCTTCCCCTCTTCCTTGACCAATGTGGTCCTTGAAGGCGAGGACCCCTTTGACCTCATCTACGGCTCCCTCACCTTCCCTTTCATCTTCGCCGACAAGGGCAAAGGCGGGGCTTCCTCTGCTGGCGTCACCGAAGGCAAAGGGAAGGAGGATGGCGACAGCGGCCCTGCCACCGCTGGCCGTGAGCCCCTTCCAGGGACCAATGCCGGTGGCCCCGTCCCCATCAGCGAGGGCTCCGTCACTATCCCCTTCTCCGTCCTCAGTATCATTCAGAGCAAGGGCTCTGGCAACGATGCCAGTGGCCCTCAAAGCAATGGCCTTGCCACCCATGGCTTTTCCAAGAAGCAGAGGCAGCCGGGGCCCAGGGCGGGCAAGTCCGGCCCTGGGTCCTACTGGGAGGAGGACTTCTGCTGGGCCGAAGGCTTCTGCTTTGACCCCTACGAAGAAGTCTGGATCTGGGTCTCCATGACCGTCTGCATCCTCTGGATAATGTACCTGTACAAGTTCAGCCCTGACCACTCCCCACGGGTGTGAAGTGTGGCGCCTCTCGTTGGTCCCCACTTCATCCCCCAGCAGGGCCGCCTGGGCAGCCAGCGAGCCAAGTGACCTCCCTGTCCCACCAGCAAGCCCCCGGCCGCCTTGGCCGCCCCCTGCTTCTGTGTTCTGTCTCCTGCCGTGAGTTGTGGTGTCGTGGCAGCTCACGCCGTGGTCATCCCCCGAGCTGACCGTGTGTGTTCCAGGCGCTTTTCTGTACGTGTGTTACACTCCGATAAAATAAAAGTTAAGAAGAAGCAGCCACACGGCACTCGGGCTGAGCTGAAGCTGTGAGGTGGGAGGGCGAGGTGGGCACACGGGCCGACACCTGGGTCCCAGTCCCCGCAGGGTCTCCTTCCCTCGATGGCTTCTGGATCCCTGGACGGGACGCTCGGACCTGTTCAGCACAGGCTGTCAGGGCGGGGTGGGCGGTGGGGGGGAGGAGGTCCTACACCACCCACACTGCGAAGATCACAGCCCCTTGAGGTGTGGTTGGCAAGCCTCTTCCTCCCCCCCACCGCCCCCCCCCCCCCAACACCAGGGTCCCAGGAGCTGAGGAGGTACCTTCCCCATGGGAGGGGCAGGAGGCCAGCCAGCACTTTACCAGATTCTGTTCACGGTTCCCCTGGAGCATTTACATCCACAGTGCTGTTCTGGTTTAAGAAACGCCATCTGTGCTGTAGGTCAGAAAACTGTCCTGTCACTTGTATGCACACCCTGGATTTCCATCTTAAAGGCCACAGGTCCGGTTCTAAGGGCCAGGGGTGTTAGGCCATGTGGGTCCAGGCAGCTGGGGACGTGACAGCGGGCAGCTGGGTCAGGCCACCCTGTAGCCCCCCATGCAGAGCCGGCCCCAGGACCCTGGTGGGGGGGTTGTCTGCAGAGCCCTGAGGTCTGAGACTTGCATCCCCTGGCTGAATGAGAGTTTGGGAAGGCCTGCCCTGTGGGGAGGGGTGAGTGGATGGAATCCAGCGGTGCTGGAGATTCAGCCCTCAGGCCTGCCCTCGGGGTGAGTGGGGAAGGCGGGGCAGGGCTCCCGCACAGACAGGGCTGCCTGAGACGGCAGGGGAGGAGGGGGCTTTACATCAGCACCAGGGCGGCATGTGCCAGCCCCATGCCTGCCCACAGAGACCCCACACGACACCAGAACCACGGAAGTTTCCACCCTATGGGGAGGCCAAACCTGCACGCGATGTGAGCCTGGACACCTCAGCCAGCCCGAGCAGAGCCTCACCAGACAGCACGAGGCCAGGCCACCAGGTGCCCTATGCGCTAACCTCACCCTTAGTGCGAGACCCACCCTCCACCCTCAGTGCTGTGTCTACACTGGGTAAGACCCTCACTATTTGGGCGGGATCCACCCTCCACCCTCAATGGTGTGTCTACACTGGGTGAGACTCTCACCCTTAGTGCAGAACCCACCCTCCCACCCTCAGTGGTCTGTCTACACTGGGTGAGACCCTCACTCTTAGGACAGAAACCACCTTCCCACCCTCAGTGGTGTGTCTACACTGGGTGAGACTCTCACCCTTAGTGCAGGACCCACCCTCCCAACCTCAGTGGTCTGTCTACACTGGGTGAGACCCTCACTCTTAGGACAGAAACCACCTTCCCACCCTCAGTGGTGTGTCTACACTGGGTGAGACTCTCACCCTTAGTGCAGGACCCACCCTCCCAACCTCAGTGGTCTGTCTACACTGGGTGAGACCCTCACTCTTAGGACAGAAACCACCTTCCCACCCTCAGTGGTGTGTCTACACTGGGTGAGACTCTCACCTGAGAGCAGGACTGAGCCTCCCACCTTGGGTTTCCTGTCTACACTGTGGTGTGACGACCTAGCCGGGTGGTGTCTGTGGTGGTTGGGGTTCTAATTTACTTTTATTTTTAATTTTTTTATGACATAAGCACTGTTTTATTCGGGGGAATCAGGAAAGGCCTTTTGAGAGGCCTCTCTCCTCTTTTGAGAGAAGGCTTTTGATTAGGAGACTTTTGAGAAGAGGCTTGATGGAAATAAAAGTAGCAAAATGAGGATTAAAATAAGTAAATCTATAGGATTTTTCAGTTAGGAAGCCACTTCAGTTAGGAAACCACCTTTACAATGATGAATGGAGTACGGGGGATGAAATCTGAGTGCAAAGGGCTGAGAATGAGTAAGAGGAGACAGTGTTATTCTTTCCAGTAGTTCACTGCAAAGGGCAGAGGAGAGACAGGGGAGAACACGCATATCTGAAACAACACAGGATCCGATCGGTCTCTGCTTGCAATTACCATCGGACTCTTAGCTCCCTTCCTGGGGCCACATTTTCTGATTCTGTTTTCTTTTAGCTTCAGGTAGTCTTTTCCCCCGCCTAGCTGTCCTCTTCGGCCCTGCACAATTCCTTTAGGGAGCTGTCTTTAAGCCCCATGTCACATACTAGGCACCACAAGGAGGCGACTGCCTCCTTGAACTCTTGCGCTGATGGAGGCTTTTATTTCTTCAGCTTTTGCACAAAGTTATTCTTCAGTTGCTTCCTCCTTCTGTCTGTTCTCCCCTATCCTGACTTCGGCCTTCATTGTTCACTTTCCACTTTCAACCCCGCCTTGTCTTTTAGACTTGTCTTCTACCTGTTTTCCAAGACTTAGGTCCTTTCTGTACACTGCTTTGGGCTGCCTCTCAATCCAGCCCCAGGAGATATGGTGTTTCCTGAAGATACAGCAGAAGAAACCACAGATTAGGTTGTTAACCTACAGTTCTGGATCACCTCCTTGGTAAGACCATGGCCATTTCATGCCCAAATTAAAGTCCTCCATGGCTAGCCAACCTGGCACTAGAGGTAGAACATTACTCTAGGGACTTCCCTGGTGGCACAGTGGTTAAGAATCCGCCTGCCAATGCAGGGGACACGGGTTCCAGCCCTGGTCTGGGAAGATCCCACATGCCGCAGAGCAACTAAGCCCGTGCGCCACGACTATAGAGCCTGCGCTCTAGAGCCCACGAGCCACAACTACTGAGCCCACGTGCTGCAACTACTGAAGCCTGCACGCCTAGAGCCCGTGCTCTGCAACAAAGAGAAGCCACCGCAATGAGAAGCCCGTGCACCGCAACGAAGAGTAGCCCCCGCTCGCCAAAATAGAAAACCATTAGAAACCAAACTAGAGAAACCTGCACACAGCGACAAAGACCCAACGCAGCCAAAAAAAAAAACCAAGACCAAAAACAAACACGCCCCCCTCGCCAAAATAGAAAACCATTACTCTAATGACTGGAATCCCTGGGCTCATTAACCATTCACGGAGCCCAGGGCCATATTGCTGGCTCTACATTGAGAGGCCCAACCCCCACGGCTCTGAGAGCCCTCCGAGTTCTGTGGTCTGTTTTCCCAGAGGTTCAGTTCTGCTCTTCTCTAACTGATAGCATGCCAAGTGTGCATAAAGCACTTTTGCTGAACCGGGGGGTCTGACCGAAAGGGCAGTTGCAGTTCCTGCGCTGGGGTCAGCACGGACAGTGGTCGGGCCCTCTGCCCCCACCTGTCAGGGGCCCCCTGCCTCTGGCTCTCTGCCTTTGCCCGGAACTGGCTGCGTGGAGGCTGTGCTGTCCATAGGGGCGTCCCCTCTGTTCCTGGTTCCAGTGCGACCTCTGCTGGCGCAGGTCTCTCCCTCCCCAGCCCTGGCCGAACGGCAGCGTCACCTCCATGGTTTCCAACTTCTAGATAAACTAAAATTATTTCCCAGATGCAAAGCTTGCCTGGGTGGCTTAAACTGGATGCTGTGACTGAGAATTTCAGTGCTGGTCGGTCACTCTTCCTGTGGATGTTCAGTCCGGGAGTCCGACCACACCGGCTCAGAGGGCGGAGTCACCCTTGGTCCTGGGGTAGGTTTGGGGAATCTGCCCCCAGCACCACCTTCCAACCCGTGTGGGTGGGGTCTGCACCAGCTCCTGGCTTCTGGGACCTCCTGGTGGTCAGGTGGGCCACCCCAGGCAGACAGTAACCTGCCCCTCCCCCACCACCACCGGCCAGCGCCGTGCGGCGGGCGGTCCTGGGCCTGCTGGACTCACGGTAACGGTCTGTGCCTCCCCGGGCCCTGCTGGCCGCACACCTTGACCTCATCTCTGTCCCCCCCCATCGCCCGCCAGCCCCGCGCACGTGCAGGGAGAGGGAGGGTCGGGTTCCCGTATGGCCCCTCTGGGTCTTCAGCACCCCTCGCCCTAGGAACCTGCGAAGAGCGGTGTCCCCTTAGGTGTGAGCACACGGGGACCTCAGTAAGGTCCACACCAGCCGGAAGCAGAAAATGTGGGGAGCGCTAGGGTCCTCCAAACAGGGAGTGGGGAGAGGGCGGCACCACGGATGGCGTAAGAGGTGGGGGTGCAGCGCCTCCGGGTCCGGGGGTCCTCAATAGGCACTCCCAGCCCCGCCCCGTCCCTCCCACCCTTCCCCAGCCCCTCGGTCTCCTGCCGCCCCAGGCCCCGCCCCCAGCTCCGGCCCCTCCTCCTGCCCCCGCCCGGCCGCCCGCATTGTCCTGCGGCGCCCCCGCGTGGCCGCTTCCGGGAAGTGCAGCCCTGTGATGGGGGAGGCGGGAAGGCCCTGCCTCTCTTTAAGTGTTTACTGTTTAATCAGAAGGTTCCTTAAAACCCAGCAAACTCCACCCATCGTCAGCATCACTAGCACACGTTTTCATAAATAATTAAATTTCATTTAATTACTTAATAATTAATTCATTCAGAATTAAGATTCAGGAATACGATGAAAGCGAGAGCAATACCCACACTTGATCTGTGCACCCCCCATGGCCCCCCACCCCAACATTCAGGCGTGCGGGCTGAGTGCGTGGTCAAGGGAAGTTCAGGCTCGCGGACACTGGATAAAACGCCAAGGGCGAGCCTGGGGCTCAAATCCAGGGCAGCCGGCGCCCCAGCCCCTGTGCAGCCTGAGTGACCACGTTGGGTCTAAGAGGACTAAAGGCAGACACGTTTCAAATGTAATTACTATTAGTTCAGCCAAAGATGGGGCACTTAAAGTGTGAACGATTTCCTGATCTCTTGCCCTCTAGGGAGAGGCCATAGGGTCACGGCCGGGGACACAAAGCCCTGCTCTCCTCAGCCTGTTTCCAGAGCAGGTGCAGGGGACCACACGTGGGGCAGGGGGCTTGATCTGGCCGAACCTGACTGGCGGGTGCCCCTCCGAGGACGAGGACGGGGGCGGCGGCTGGGCTGTGCCACCTTTTCATCACCTGTTCTCTTAGTTGAAAGATCAGACGGCAGACTGTTGACTTTCCTTATGATGAAATAAAATTCATATTTTATGGCAAGATGAGAAAAATTTTAAACAAAAATGTTCCCTTGCCCGTTTGGGCCTCCTCCCTCCCCTTTAGTGTGTGCTGTGCATCTGCGTCAACCAGACCTCCTTAGGAGGGAACCTTCCTTCCTAATCCTGTGAGGGCCCACAAGGACCCGTGCCCCACTATTCACTCTGTACGTGCAGGTCTGGATTATGTGAACTGTCAATAGTACGTCATTTGATGCATAACTCTGTCTCAAGACCTTATGTAAATGGGCTTTGACTTCTAATGGGCAGAGCACTCCCCAGCGCTTTCTGAAAGACTCTCCGCAGTTATAATCCTGAGGTTGGCTAGAGGAAAATTTTCTATTTCTTTCTTGGCTTGACTATTGATTAATTTTCATTGACAATTAGGAAACACATCTGTTTTGTAGTCCAGATGTTCTCATCCGCTAGGGCAGTCCGGCATTCCCTTCTAGAAAGTTATACAGCTCTAGTCAGAAAGGGGCTGGTGAGTGTGCCCTGCCCCCCGCGTGGCCTTGAGTGGAGTGCGTGGGACAGAGGGCCATGTTGCTTCCTTTCCCAGGACATGTGACTCTAGACACGGGGTGTGGGCTTTCTTCTGGGGGGAGCTGCTGCTCCGGGGGCCTTGCAAGAACTGCACACTTAGTATTTGTGATTTGAACCACTCGGTCCATTTTCATTATGAAAGTAAACGAAAAATTCTGGCTCCTAGAGACAGAAGGTTAAGAACTGCTTCCTGGGACGTCTGCAGTTTTTCTCTTCAAGTTTCTTCTCTGCGTTATCCAGCAGCATGGTTCTCTCTAGATAATACAAAATGGGATTTGGGGTGTAGTCTTTAACAGTCAAAATACTGACATATCTCGGAGATAGTGGGGTTCAGTTCCAGACACTGCAATAAAGTGAGTCATATGAATTTTTTGGTTTCCTGGTGCATATGAAAGGTATGTATATACCATACTGTAGTCTATTAAGTGTGCAATAGCATTGTGTCTAAAATACAACGTGCATACCTTAATTAAAAAATACTTTATTGCTAAAAAATGCTAACCAATGTCTGAGCCTAATCTTTTTGCGGGCGGAGGGCTTTGCCTCGATGGGGTGGCTGCTGACTGATCAGGGTGGGGGTTACTGAAGTCTGGGGCAGCAATTTCTTAAAATCAGATGACAATGAAGTTTGCCTCATTGATCGACTTTTCCTTTCATGAAAGATTTCTCTGTAGCATGCAGTGCTGTTTGTAGTCTTTTACCCAGAGTAGAACTTCTTCCAAAATTGGAGTCAATCTTCTCAAACCCTGCTGCTGCTTTATCAACGAAGTCTATTTAATTTTCTAAATCCTTTGTTGTCATTTCAACAGTCTTCACAGCATTGTCACCAGGAGTAGATCCATCTCAAGGAACCACTTTCTTTGCTCACCCATAGAAGCAACTCCTCATTGCTTAAAGTTTTATCCTGAGACTGCAGCAATTTAGTCACATCGTCAGGCCCCACTTCTATTCTAGTTCTCTTGCTATTTCCACCACATCTGCAGTTCCTTCCTTCACTGAGGTCTTAAACCCCTCAAAGTCATCCATGAGGGCTGGAATCAGCTTCTTCCAACCCCTGTTAATGTAGGTATTTGGACCTCTTCCCATGAATCACGAGTGTTCCTAATGGCACCTAGAATGGTGAGTCCTTTCCAGAAGGTTTTCAATTGACTCTACCCAGATCCATCAGAGGAATCGCTGTCTTATGGCAGCTATAGCCTTGTGAAATGTATTTCTTAAAAAGTAAGACTTGAAAGTTGAAATGACTCCTTGATCCATGGGCTGCAGAATGGATGTTGTGTCAGCAGGCATGAGAACAACCTTCATCTCATTGTGCATCAGAGCTTTTGGGTGACCAGGTCCTTTGTCAATGAGCAGTAATACTTTGAAAGGACTCTTTTTATTCTGAGCAGTATATGGTTTAAAATGTTCAGTAAACCATGTTGTCAACAGATGTGCTATCATCCAGGCTTTGTTAGTCCATTTATAGACCAAACACAGCAGAGTTATCATAATTCTTAGGGGCCCTAGGATTTTCAGATGGTATATGAGCATTGGCTTCAACTTGAGTCACCAGGTGCATTAGCCCCTTTGAAGCTCCAAAGCCAGGCACTGACTTTTCCTCTATAGCTATGAAAGTCCTAGATGGCATCTTCTTCCAGTAGAAGGCTGTTTCGTCTACACTGAAAATCTGTTGTTTAGAGTAGCCACCTTCATGAATTTCCTTAGCTGGATCTTCTGGATAAATTGCTGCGTCTTCTACATCAGCACTTGCTGCTTCACTTTGCACTTTGATGTTATGGAAACGGCGTCTTTCCTTCAACCTCATGGACCAACCTCTGCCAGCTTAAAACTTATCTTCTGCAGCTTCCTCACCAATCTCAGCCTTCACAGGATTGAAGAGAGTTAGGGCCTTGCTGTGGATTAGGCTTTGATTAAGGGAATATTGTGGCTGGTTTGATCTTCTATCCAGACCACTCAAACTTTCTCCATACCAGCAATAAGGCAGTTTCTCTTTATATCATTCATGTGTTAACTGAAGTGGTACTTTTAATTTCCTTCAAGGACTTTTCCTTTGCGTCCACAGCTTGGCTAACTGTTTGGTGCAAGAGGCCCAGCTTTCATCGTCTCTCAGCTTTAGACCTGCTTTCCTCACTGAGCTTCACCATTTCTAGGTTTTGATTTAAAGTGAGAGACATGCGACTCTTCCTTTCATTTGAGCACCTGGAGGTCACTGTAGGGTGATTAATTGGCCTAATTTCAATATTGTTGTGGCTCAGGGAATAGGGGGTCTGAGGAGAGGGAGAGATGGGGGACCAGCTGGTCAGTGGAGCAGTCAGAACACACCACATTTATGGATTAAGTTCGCCTCTTGTATGGGCGTGGTTTGTGATTAAATTATGTTACTATTATAATTGTTGCTATTTGAAACAGTTAAAATAGTAATATCAAAGATCATGGTCACAGACCACCACAACAAATATAAGAATGAAACAGATCGAAGTATTACGAGAATTACCAAAATGTGACACAGAGACATGAAATGAACAGACGCTGCTGGAAAAGTGGCCCCAACGGACTTGCTGGATGCAGGGTCCCCACAGACCCTCACTTTGTAAGAAGTGCAACGTCTGTGAAGCACATTGAAACGAAGGCTGTCCGTAATTCCCGACAGGACGACTCCGTTCACCAAACAGCCTGGCCCGCCCGGCCCTGCTGGGGTTCTCACCTCCCGTCACAGTGCCAGCCCCGCAGCTGCAGGGGACACACAGAAGGACGGCGTGTGTTTCCTTCAAACACAAGAAAACCGTGAACATGACACGTGCTTATTCTAGAGAAGGAGGAAAACAGGGAAGAAGACGGAGGAGGAAACGAGAGCGATGGACCCCACGGTCCTGCTGCGGCCCAGGCGCGTCCTCCCGTTGCTTCTCCTGTGTGCGGCCTCGGTGACGTGGGACACGCCCGGGGGGAGCAGGCGATCCTCCCGAGGAGCCTGCCTGGGCCCCGGAGGGGTGTTAGCCCGGGGGTGGGGTGGGTGATGCCTGTGCGCGTGCAGGCAGGGACACGGGGACAGCCGTGCGCCTGGCGGCCACGAAGGGTGGGGCTCATTTCCCTCCTGGGTGTGGAGGGTGGGCGCTGCCCTCCGCGCGGGACTCAGGGGTCCGGCTCCCCGGGAACTCTTCCCACTGTCAGGCTCCCTGTGGGGGGAACGGGGGTCCCTGGGCCCAGCTGGAGCTTGGTGCGTGACCACAGGCGGTAGCAGGGTCCCCAGGCTCCTGGGCAGACAGGCTGAGTGGCCCCCGTCAGCACCGGGCTCCACCACCGTCTCCACCTGAGTCCAGGTGGAGGGGCCGCCAACCCAGCCCGAGGCCACAGCTGAGTTCTGCCCCGGAGGGGGCCTCGAGGCCGAGGACAGGCCTGGCGGCAGAGCAGGCGGCTGGAGCTGGAGAGCCACTGGCACGGCACAGGTGTGACCCGCACCTGCAGCGGGGGTCACGGGGACCCTGTGTTCTCTCTGCTCTGGCCGCTGTTGCCCAAGGTGCACCCCGTCCCTCCCACTTCCAGGGTCTCACGTGCGGCGCCTGTGTCGTGGCCCCGCTGTCCCATGTCCCACCCCCAGCACGCGTCCTGCCCCAGCAGCCTTGACCTCGGCCCCAGCCGTGCCGGCCGCAGGGCCCTACTCGGTGCGGAAGGGCAGAGGGTCAGAGGGTGGCCCTGGCTGAGTCCCTGAGGCTCAGGAGACGCTGCGACTCCTGGGCTTCTGGCGTGTGGGGTCCCGGGAGGGGAGGCCCCAATGCCCCAGCGCCGACTCTGCGTGTGGGACGGGCCGCCGGGTCAGGGGCCACCAGGTGGATCCCTCGGCCCACGTTGTGCGATTTCCTGTTTTCAGGCTGGTGGGCGGGGCGGAGGTGCACACCTGAAATCGTCTGAAATCATCCCCCTGGCTTGGTGTGTCCCTGGGGCAGCAGGCAGAGCCGTTGCCGGGTCTCATCCTCTTCAGGTTGCCTGACCCTGGGACGCACGGTTCTCACCTCTGGCCACAAGGAGGGAGGCTTCCACTCCTGAAGGGCCGCTGCTTGGTGGGGGACCCTGACCACCTCTGGGCTCACCCGAGGGTGTGGGGTTTGCAGGGGAGGCTGGGCCGCGACTCTGGGCCTCGGGGGAATGGCCAGAACCTCTCCCCACCTGGCCCTGGACTCTGAGGGTCGATGCCCTCTTTCCTGCTTCCCGGGTTCCGCCCTGGACCCCAGTCCTACCCTCCTCTCTCCCCGGGAATCACTCACAGTGGCTGCCAAAACTTCCCGGGGTGTGGGCGGCCCAAGGCACTTTATTTCTGCTAATTTTTATTTAGATTTGAAAGGAGCCTGGTCCAGCCAAAACACAATGCCGCTTAACCAAGGGAAGCTGTTTCATGTTCTTTATTGAGCTGCGTTTGAAACACAGCCACTTAGTGAAGAGGCAGAAGTCACTCTGGGTCAGACGGGAAGGCGCTTCTCCCAGCCCTGCATCTGCCCCTCCAGCGGTCGCTGGGCCGCCTCACCTTTTAATTCCTCTGTTGGTCTTCTGGCTGTGCCTTGCTGCATTACTTTTTTGGTAGTTATTCCAGGGGTTACAATATGCATCCTTAACTATCACAGTCTGTTGCCACTTCGCAAAAACCTAAGAGCCTAGCAACAGTGTAATTCCATTAACCCCATCCTTGTGCTGTCGTTGTCGTGTGTGTAACTTCTACACTATAAACTCTGCAACACGAGGCAGCTCTTACTTTAAGAAACTAAGTGTATATATGTCTGTATGTCAATCCTAAAAAAAAAAAAATAGATCAGTGAAAAACAAACAAACAAAAAAAGAAATTAAGTGTCACAGGTTGGGTTGTCTGGGAAGGAGTTTGGGGGGGGGCACATGTTTTATTGGAGACACACCTGGAAAGGGAAGAGAGGTGGTGGGTTTGGGTGGGGGGGCGTCGGTCCGCCTCGGAACTGCACCACCTTACTCCAAAGCCACGAATTCTTCAGGCAGTTTTTTCTCTGCCCACCTGCTCCCTCCCTTTCCCCTTTGGGGCTCGTGTATATTCCCCCAGGCTGTACCCAGGGGGGTTAGGGCGTTGCACTTTTATTTTCTTGTTTTCTCTTTGCTGGTGGGATAATTCCTATTCCTCTGCCTTCCGGCTCACTTGCCTTTTTTCTGCAGTTAAGCCCGGCAGTGAAGTTTTTGTTTCAGACGTGGCGCTGTTTCCTTGGCGACCCGTCCTGGGGTCCTGACGCTGCTGATGGCGGCCAGGTTTGGGGCCGAGAATCGACTTCCTTCCTTCAGGGCTTGAGTTTTGCCCTGACTGGTGAGGAGGCTGGTCTGCTGCTTGTCGGGTCCATTTTAGTTCCATTCTCGTCCCCTTGTGGCCCTTGCTGCAGGGCACGGTTCTCGTTCATGCCCGGTGCTGCGGCTCGGGAGTGTCTGCAGCCCTGGACGCTGGTGCTGGTCTCGGCGAGGTCACGGCTCCTCTGGGCTCCACCTCCCAGGGGAGGGGCAGCAGCCCCAGGCAGAGGGCCGGCGACGGGGCTGTGGCTCACGGTCGGCTCTGCCTGCTGCCCTGTATTTGTCCAGTTTTACAGCCATGGTGGCAGCAGGGCAAGTCGGCCCCAGTCAGTCTGCCAAGGCGAGAGGTGTAAGTTTCCTGCCAACCTAGCAACCCAAGGGCACCCAGGTCAGCGACAGGGCAGAGTGAACACGCCTGCCCAAAGCGTTGGACGGTCACAGCGGCAGCTCTCAGGGTGCTGATGGCAGAGTCAGACTTGGAATTGCTGTAACCTTGGCAGAAGTGGCGTCTGCTGGGAGCACAGGGCTGGGTCTGCCCCTCCCATGAGGACAAGGTCTTCCAGTGGGCGTGCTGCCCACTTAGGGCTGCTTACGGAGCCCCTGGGGGGAGGCACGCAGACCACCCTCTGTGGGCGCCCTCTGACAGCACCCTCAGCCTCGGGAGACCCTGGGTCGGCTCAGCGCCTTTCATGGGGGCCTCTCTGGCGATGCCCCGCTTTCTTAGGCATCGTTCTGAGCGTGTCTTTCGAAGCTGCAGCCATGAGCTGCCCAGCCTGGGTGCTGGGCAGGAAATCATGCACCTGGGCTTCAAAGGATTTGAGAAGATCAGGGCTGCAGGTGGGGGCACTCAGGGCGTTCATGCAGGGCTGCGGCGGGGGGTGAATCGCATGGGCTGGTGTTGGGTGGCTAGACCCTCGGAGAGGGCGATAAACCCACACACGGGGAGATAAGAGGAGTCAAGCCTTCCCAGGCGGCCGTCCACCCAGTGACCACCGGCGGTCTTGACGCAGGGCCACTGTCCCCTGGCCCGGCCACTCCGTGCTCTGCCTTCTCCTCCACAGATGGGGCTGTCCCGGGCGGGAGCTCCTACGCTCAGCGGCTCCCTTGAGGTCCTTCCCAGGTAGCACCCCTACCAGCGCGTGAACTAGAAGTTG
Organism: Balaenoptera acutorostrata; assembly: GCF_949987535.1. Taxonomy (NCBI): domain Eukaryota; kingdom Metazoa; phylum Chordata; class Mammalia; order Artiodactyla; family Balaenopteridae; genus Balaenoptera; species Balaenoptera acutorostrata. The sequence goes on from NC_080071.1 coordinate 95,037,147, forward strand.
GGTCCTCTCACCTGAATTGGGATTAACCCAAGAAGGACCCTGGCGGGGAGGGCAGGTCTCTGTTCTGGGGCCTGCAGTGCAAGCAGGGAGGAGCGCCATGGCTTTGCACAGACACCTCACGCCTGGCTTTGCACAGACACCTCACGCCTGGCTTTGCACAGACACCTCACGCCATGGCTTTGCACAGACACCTCACGCCTGGCTTTGCACAGACACCTCACGCCATGGCTTTGCACAGACACCTCACGCCTGGCTTTCGGAGCCCCAAGCCCTGTGTTGTCACTTCATCCTGATAAAGTTCAAGCTTCCGTGTTCTTCCACATCACCTGTCCTCAGGTCTCACGGTGAATGGCTCTGTTGGATCTCTGGGGGCGTTGGGGGGTGGGTAGGTCCTCGGGACCGGAGCGGAAGCGTCTGCATCGGGCGGTGAGGGGTCCCCTGAGCTTGTGCTGCGAAGGGGGTTGGGCTGAACCTGAGCGGCAGGTGCGCCGGAGGCTTGGCCACCCGCCCGGAGGGTCTCTGTGCAGAGCTGGGAAAGCGGCCCGTTGTATTTTCTCCCCTCTGTGCGCAAGAATAACTGCTTTTGTTTATGATTTTCTGAAACGTGTTTCTAAGTCGATTACCCCTGAAGGGTGAGCGGCGCCCATGCGTGGCCCGCAGATGCACCTCCAGGGAGAGATGCATCCAGGGGCCGGAATCAGGCCAGCGCCACCTCCTCCCCCCACGTCCTCGGCTCCCAGACCTGCTCAGACGACCTTCTAGGTGGGCGACCCCCTCCCCCCACCGCCCCCGGGCACCATCCCCCGCCCGCACGACTGAAATTCTCTCCTGGTCTTCTCCACCCCATGCGATGTAACCAGTTTCCCCACCTGAGGGGGTCCAGGCGAAGCGCACTAGTTGGTATGATGTAGTTTCTGTAACAAATCATCACAAACTTACTGGCTTAAAACAGCTCAAATTACTTTCCTTACAGCCCTGGAGTGGGACTCACGTTGCACAGTGCAGAGGGGGTCCCATGGGGCTAAAATCAAGGTGTCCTCAGGGCCGGTTCCTTCTGGAGGCTCCAGGGAGAATCTGCCTTTTCCAGGTCCCAGAGGCCACTGTGTCCCTCTCCCGTGGACCCTCTAATCTTCTCTGATTCTGACCTTCTTGCCTCCCTCCTTTTTTTCTGGCTTCATTGAGAAATAATTGACATATAACATTGTGTAAGTTTACGGTGGTGACTTGATACGTGTATATGTTGCGAAATGATTCCACAATAAGGTTAGCTAACACCTCCATCACCTCACATGGGTACCATGTTTTTTTGTTTGTGGTGATAACATTTAAGATCTACTCTCTTAGCCACTTTCACGGATACAGAACAGTCCTGTTAGCCAGAAGCACCAGGCTGTGCGTTAGATCCCAGAGCTTGTTAACCTTAGGACTAGAAGTTTGTACCCCTTGACAAATATTTCCTCATTTCCCCCTCCCCACAGTCCCTGGTCACCACCATTCTGCTCTCTGTTTCTACCATGTTTTCCCTCTATTCCACACGTAAGTGAGATCATATGTTATTTGTCTTTCTCTGTCAGGCTTATCTCAGTGTAGTGTCCTCAAGGTCACATATGGCAGGATTTCCTTCTCATGGCTGAATAACTGTATGTATATATTTATACCACATCTTCTATATCCATTCATCTGTCTACAGACACTTCGATTATTTCCATTATTGTAAATAATACTGCAATGAACACAGGGTGCGGACATCCCTCTGAGATAGTGAGCTGCTTCCCTTTTATAAGGACCCGTGTGATGACATTGGTCCATCTGGATAACCCAGGATAATCCCCCATCTCAAGACCCCTAACTTAACTACATCTGAGAAGTCGCTTTGTATGGAGGTCGCATACGCAGAGGTTCTGGGGATTTGGACGTGGATATCGGGGGGAGCGTTGTCCTGCCGACAACAGCACGAATCAGATGGCCCCGAACAGTTCGCAGCTCACAAAACACTGCACTCTGCACAAAGTCTCTGTCTTCCCCAGGTTGAGAAAAGTCTATTTATAGCCGTTGGTTTGGTTCTAGGCTGGGTTTATATTCGTCATGCTCACACCGGCCTTCTCTCCGGCAGCCGATGAGGGACGCAATGACCACTGGGCTGCACCCCCAGCCCCGTCAAGCACTGCTCCCTGGGTGGGGCCAGTGCACGGCTGCCCTCCGCCGTCGTCCCTCTCAGACTGCCGCCCTGGCCTGGACCTCGCCCTCTGCACGAGTGTAAGGCCCGGCCCCTGGCTCGCCTGGACATGTCTGCAGAGCCCCTCGGGGACTGGCCACGGCCCCATGTCTCCCCTGCACAGTCCTGTCGACCTCCCATCTTCCAGGGCCCCCTGGCAGCAGCCTGCACCCTGCTGTGATGGGGCCCCTGTCTGCCCCTGGGATCCCACAGCCCAGGCCCCTGGGACTGGCAGTGAGGACCCACCCCTCATGGCATTTCCATCCCAGGACCAGGGGACCCCACAAGTGCTTGCCATGGGCTGGGGTCCAGGTAGTGAGTGCTGGCGGGCGCAGACCAGGCGAGGGAGGGACAGTAGGGCTGGTGGATGATGTGGGGACAGTGATGGCTGGAGAGGGACAGAACGAGGCCGGATGAGGCACCGTCAGTCAAAGGTCGCATGTGAAGCCGGGAGGACCCTCCCCTCCCCCATCCTGAGCCCAAGGACCATTCAGCGGTCCCAGGTGCACCTGCCCAGGTCAGGGTCCGACTGGGAGGAGAGGGACAGTGGATCCCGGTGGGCAACGCGTGAGACAGGGGACCCGAGATCCCTGGGTGGCATAAGCACCCCTGCCCCCATCAGGGCCCAGCACTCGCCCTCCCTGGAGGCAACGCGTCCCTTCAGATGGGAGGAGTCCCCCCCACTGGTCAGCAGCAGAGGTGGGGTGCACCTGCTCCTTCACTGTAAACCTTTTCTATTGGGATGAAATTCACATGCAATAAAGTGCACACTCCGAGAGTCAGCTCCATGCGCCATGAGGGTTGTGTGTCATGTAACCTCCACCCGAACGAGATCTGGAGCATCTCCACCCCCACTCGGCCCCTGAGCTGTTCGGAGATGATCACCTGCCCGGAGGGGACCAGGGTCCCGCTTTCACCATGACTCTCTCTGCCCCTTCTGGGATGTCACCTGCAGGATGGGCACGTTTTTATCACACCCCAACCTCCTTTCACCACACGTGCCGCATTGGTGCACGTATCAGCAGTTTGTTACTTTTTATTCCTATTATTTTACTATTGAATGTACCACATTTGGTTTATTCATTTTCTGTTCCGGGGCAGCTGCGGTACACACAAGCTTAGGACCTTTTGTTGTTTCAGAAAGCAAGGGAACTTTCAAGATGAGTGGAAAATCCTTTGAAAAGGTCCCACTGGTCAAATCTGTGACAATTCAAGCATCTAAGGTGATGCTCCGAGTTGACTGACTGCATCCAGTCGATGTAAATCCACGAATCCACGGTCATACTCAATAGGAAGCCTGGGAAATAGATCCAAGGTCATACTCAGTAGGAAGCCTGGGAAATAGATCCATGGTCATACTCAATAGGAAGCCTGGGAAATAGATCCACGGTCATACTCAATAGGAAGCCTGGGAAATAGATCCACGGTCATACTCAATAGGAAACCTGGGAAATAGATCCACGGTCATACTCAATAGGAAGCCTGGGAAGTAGATCCAAGGTCATACTCAATAGGAAGCTTGGGAAGTAGATCCACGGTCATACTCAATAGGAAGCCTGGGAAATAGATCCACGGTCATACTCAATAGGAAGCCTGGGAAATAGATCCAAGGTCATACTCAATAGGAAGCCTGGGAAATAGATCCAAGGTCATACTCAATAGGAAGCCTGGGAAATAGATCCAAGGTCATACTCAATAGGAAGCCTGGGAAATAGATCCACAGTCATACTCAATAGGAAGCCTGAGAAATAGATCCAAGGTCGACATTAAGCCAACTTTCCATTTTGAATATTGGTGGCAAAGGGAAATGAAACATTATCCTGCTTTCTGCACTCATGAGAGGCAGTCTAACCAAACCACTCCAGTCACAAGAAGAACCCACTTGAAAAAGGGATGTTGTCTAATGAACATAAAAGTGGTGACAGATGAGCAAGTCCCCCTTGTCAGCTTTCTAGGCTTATCTGGCGTCAGCGGGGTTGGGGGGGGGGCGTGTGTCTCTTGGACGCAGACTCAGACTCAGCCTCACGCAGAGGGCACCCAGGTGCCGGTCTTCGGGAGGGAGGTGACGCAGCCCTGGTGTTTAGCTCGAACCCCTTGAGCCCTTGGAGCGAATTTCCATCTTTAAGAGGGTAGAGAAGCAGACAAATGACACCGCGAGGAAGGGGCCCCTCAGGACAGGGTGGGGGGGACGGTCCCAGGATGCCGGTCTCCCCCCGGAAGTAGAGTCACCTGTTCAATGCGAGTCTTGTTCACACAAACCTGCTGTCACAGGAGTTTGGGGGTAACTGGGCACATTCGAAAAAGGACTCAGCATTAACTGGTGTTAAGGAATCTTTATACCTTTTTGTTGAGCATAGTAACTTAATTTTGGCTAGGCTGAGAAATGCTCTTATTCTTAAAAGACATGTGCTGAAGGAAAAAGAAATGGTACACAGCCAGCCACCTCTAAGGATGACTGACGTCCTCGTTTAATTAGCCCTGTTCTTGGTTTGGCAGGTCCCAGCATCGCTGCTCTGCAGGGAGGACCCTCCTCCAGGGAGCCTCCGCGGGTGCCGCCCATGGGGTCTCGAATTCAGAGGCCAGCCCCGCGTGGGCAGCTTTCCTTCCCACCATGACAGCCCCTCAGTCCCTTGTCTGCAGTGCCCAGGTCCAAATAGCTCTGAAAAGTAGAAGCTTTCTTTGTAGCTCACTTGTCAGCCAGACCCTCTCATATCACACTGAGAGGAAACTTCCCTGTTTTCCCGGCAGAAACATTAAGATGCTTGACGACAGGTGTCAGGAATTTCTGGGCTGTGGGCTGTGGTTTCTGCCAGAACTGGGACCGAGTCCCGTGCAGGCTGAGCAAGGGGCTCACGGATGAGGAAGAGCACAGCAAGCGGGGGGCCCGGGCAGCCCCACGAGGCTCTGCCGGACCGTCACCTAGCTGCCCGACCCCGGCTCGGTTCTGGAGGGCGAGCCGCTGTGGACTCAGGGTTACGGTTACTCTTCAGGCCGCGCAGCTCTGTTCAGCCTTGCTGAGCTCGGCAAAACGTGGTGTGAGTTACGGAAACCCTTCCATGATACAGCAGGAAAAAACCCAACTAGCCACCGGGCGTTACCCTGCTGTGTTAGGATGAACGTCAGACCTGAGCGGCGATGCTGTTTTGGGGAAGAGCTGATGGGCACAGTGGACGGACCCCAGGTGCCCCGTGGAGGCCCGAGAGCGGCAGGTGCCCGCACAGACCCGCTGGGAGCAGGTGTCTGTGCCCAACCTGAGGGCGGGAGTGCCCCGGGCTCGGGGGTGCCCCTCACATCAGGCGGCCCGGGTGACCCCACACCCTCCGCCATCACGGCCCTTCCCTCAGTTACTCCCGATGCTGGGAAAGGGCAAAGGCTTGTGGAGAGAAGAGAAAGGCCTCTTCGCTCTCTTCTCCAGGCTGCGTGGCTGGGGCCCATCCCCACTTCTCTGTGTCTCAGATTCTCCTCCAGAAGAGGAACAAGTGGATATTCTGTTGGAATTCAGCCCCTAAACATGCTCTGCACACGTGGAAAATTACAGAAGAGCCAGGTGTGTGGAGGGCTCGGTCCTGAGCCCTCACGTGGGCCCCTGGGGCTGGGGTCCTGCCCGCCCTCGCTGCAGCGCCCTCTCCGTCCCCTCTCCCTCACCGAGTGCCTTCTGACCTCAGAGTCTAGCTTGGCTTCGCCTGAGGCTAAGATCAACAATAAAGAGAGAAGATGCAGCTGGTGAAGAGCCTTGTCTCCATGCCATTTTGGCTTTTGCCACGAAGGGAAATTCACTGGGTCACTGCAGAGTGACCACAGCGTGACAGGCAGTGAGGACAGAGATTGTGCACGGCCTCACAGCTAGGGCTGCTGCACCAACACGCCCGTCCACCGCAAACGGTCCAGGCCTCTGTTTATCAGTGTTGACGGCACGGAGCTCTAAGCACATCATAGATGAAATTACCTTCCAGCAGCCTGGGGCTTTGTGAGTCTTACTGACGGACTTCTATTCTCCAACTATTTTTAGGGCAATTAATCACCACGTTCCCAGCATGTTTATTAATGGAAACTCCTGAGTCACGAGCAATGACAGACAGCCCGTGAGGTGACCCAAGGAACATGTGTTTGCAAGTTGGTGTCGTAAGGGACCTTTGCTAGGTTCTCTCCACTGGGTCATTTGGGGAGCTAAACATCCACGCTTTGTGTCAGGTTCCAGGCCTTTCCTGCTGGACTTTCGCTTGCCTGTCCAGTCTGTGTGGTCAGCTCTGGAAATGCCCTACAAGGCATCTGTGTTCAGCGCAGGATGTCACGTGGATGTCACAGGATGTCACGTGGCCATTGGTGTCACGTTTTTTCTCTGGTTAAGTCTCTGGAGAGGCTCCCAAAACTGGTGAAGTCATGCTCCTTCCCCTCTGCTCGCCAACTGGACCAGAGGGTCAGAACAAAACAGAATCCAAACCCAGTTGTTACTGAGTCCGAGCTTGTACTGCTGGCCGCACGACAGGCCAATAAATTGAGAGACCAGGTGCTGGGGCAGGGAATAGGGACTTTATTAGGAAAGCTGGCAGACCGAGAAGATGGTGGATGCGTGTCCCAGAGAACCGTCTCACCCAAGTCAGAAGGGGAGGGGTGTGGCTGGTTGCTGCAGACTTCTTGGTGTAGACTCTTCTGTCCCTGCAGCTGCCCACCTAGGTCAGGTCGTGATGTTCCTGTAAACCTCCAACAAGACAAGTGGTATTCTCTGTCCTGCAAATTTTTCTCTTTATATGAATGAAAAGTGTTGTACCCTTACAGGTCAGAGCCTTGAGAATGGGCTACCTTGTATATTTCAGGTTATAGGCAACATTCTTTTAGTGATTAACTTGTAGCAAAAGCAATACAATACAAAAGTTAAAGAAACAGACCCAATATGGAGTCAGATTTGTCCTTCCCTGTTACTCAGTCTGGAGAGATGACGTGAGCTAGACCCCAGCCCCATACCAGCAGTCCTGCACCGCCAACGAGGGGCCGCAGTGGCCACCGCTGGGCGCACACAGGCGGGCTGGCGGAGTGGGGTCAGGCACCGGCTGGTGTCTGGGCCTCATCAGGAGATGAGACAGACCAGGTCCTCCTGCTGCGGCCCGGCCTCTGCTGCATGCTCGGCCCTCCTGCCCATTTGGGGTGGTCACAGCCCCCGCTGGGGGGCTGGGGGGGACACGACTGAGCCTGAAGCACCGAATCCCAGCTCGAACGGCCTCTGTGGACTCAGGAGATTTGTGCCTCCAAACCCGAGTGAAATTTCTGGCTGTGGACAAGACTGCTTAGCTTCCTGAGATGTTCCGGGTAATGAGTAAAGTGTGTAAAGGAATTCTGGGAAAGCACATGCTTTACACACCTTCACATCAGGCAGTATCCTGAGGCTGAGCTTTTGCACACATTTTGATCAAAGGTGAATGAAACTGTTTAAATTTGCACGAGTCCCTGCAGCGCAGTGGCTTCTCTCTGTGGCTTGTTGTAAGTTAGTAGTGTCACTGTCGCTTTTAATATGTGTACATTTTACAGATACAAAGAAAAATGTGCACAAAACATCCACTTAGCTTAGATTTTATTGGGTGCTTGCATCACGCTAGAGACACGAAACTGCAAAGCGGTTCTGCTGGCGCGGGGGCCACGGCGGGGCCGTCGGGGGAAGCAGGTCGGGCCTCAGGCTGCGGGCTGGTCGGGGGCGCCGGGAGGGGCGGGCCAGGGGGCGCCTCCTGGCGGCTCAGCATCGTCTGATTCCGCGTCTCCAGCTTCCGAGCCCACTCGCTGCGGAGCCTGGGGCGGGCGACCGTTTGGGCTCAGGGAGGACTGGGGTCAGCTGGGCCCGTCTGTGGGCACCTTGGCCGCGTGCGAGCTAAGCTGCCCCCTCCCTGCCGGCTGGTGCCCGCGCTTCAGGCCTCGCCTGCCACGGAGGGTCTCACTTGGGCTCCTCCCGGCAGGGAAAGCGGGGACCCAGCTGCGTCCTGAACTCGCACCTGGGGACGCGCCCGTGTCTGCGGGCACCTGTGCTCCCAGGGCCTGGATGCACCCTCACGCCGGCCCCTCGGGCGGAACCTTCCTGGGAAGGCGGCCTGCTGCGGTGACCACAGCACAACACACGGGGTGCCCCCTGGCGGGAACAGCCTGGCCGAGGGGTCAGGCTCCCCCAGGCCCCACACCTGCCTGTGGGCCACGTGTGAGCGTGTGGTTTGGTTTGGAGGGAGGCAGGTTGGGGGGCGCCTGGCCGGACTGACCTCCAGGGCTGGCGGGCAGACTGGTAACGAGCGTCCCCGCAGAGGCCTGTCCCAGTGCCCAGGGACCCAGGTGAGGAGGCGCCCCCCAGCAGCCGGTGGAGAGGCTGGGACAGCCGGGCCCCGCGCCTTGGCCACGCTCCTGCCCTTTTCCAGGCTGTGGGTGGCCCTGGGGACGTGGCCCAGAGCTGCTGCCGGCCAGGAGTAAGGTGTGGGCTGGGGGGGTCCGAGGCCCCATAACAGCCACTTCTCTCTAGAGAGGCGAAGATGTCACCCCTTCCCCAGTCCGGCCCCTAGCAGCCCAGGACCTCTGTGACTAACTGGGCCGGTGCTGACCCGTGGCCCACTCTGGGGACCTGCCCCCATGGGCCAAAGACCCAGAACATCCCAGGGCCTGATGACACATGAAAGACAGGGACAAGGCCGCGGAGACCCAGGAGGGGGCCTGGGGTGGGGAGGAGCCATTTGTGTGAGGGTTCTGTGCCAGGACCCCTGCCGCAGGAGGCCAGGTGGGCGCAGTGACCAGCTCTGGGGGCTGCACCGCGAGGAGAGGAGACGTCACGGCCCCCACACCTGTGCCGAGTGGCCGGAAGCCTTGGATGACGGGTGGGGGGCGGCCAGCACGGCAGCGAGACCTCTGGCTGCTCACAAGGTCAGTGCAGGCCTGGTCCCGCCGCGGCCCCCAAGAATCCTCCTTTCCAGCCCAGCTCCCGGGGCGGCAGCTGCTGGTACTATCTGGGGACTAAGGCTGCGCCCACTTTGGAAGTTTCTGGCCATTCGGATCCTTGTCTAGGTGCAAACTCTGTGCTAATACGCCCTCTTAGCTGTCCACGAGCGGTTACTCCTGGGCCTGCTCGGGGTCGCCTGAGCTCAGGGAGACGCCCTCAGAACTCACAGGCCCCTGGAGTCCACCCAGTAAAGAAAGGGGTGGCTTTGAATCTGCAAGTCAAGCAAATGTGTGGGAAGGAGTAGGAGGGAAACGTTGTTTTATCCTGAACTCAGTGGGAACAACTGTCAGAAAACAGACAAAGCCAGACTAACCCTGGGCAACAACTTCCTACAAGACCCTCAGGAGAGTGGGGATGAATGGATGGGGTGATGGAGAGATGGGGTGAGGAGGGATAAGGTGATGGAGGGGTGGGATGATGGAGGAATGGAGTGATGGAGGGAGGGGGTGAAGGAGGAATGGGGTGATGGAGGGATGGGGTGATGGAGGGATGGGGGAGGGAGGGATGGGGAGATGGAGGGATGGGGGTAGGGAGGGATGGGGTGATAGAGGGACGGGGTGATGGAGGGATGGGGGAGGGAAGGATGGGGGTGATGGAGGGATGGGGATGAGGGAGGGATAGGGTGATGGAGGGATGGGGGAGGGAGGGATGGGGAGATGGAGGGATGGGGGAGGGAGGGATGGGGTGATAGAGGGACGGGGTGTTGGAGGGATGGGGGAGGGAGGGATGGGGGAGATGGAGGGATGGGGGTGAGGGAGGGATAGGGTGATGGAGGGATGGGGAGGGAGGGATGGGGAGATGGAGAGATGGGGGAGGGAGGGATGGGATGATAGAGGGATGGGGGAGGGAGGGATGGGGTGAAGGAGGGATAGGGTGATGGAGGGATGGGGGAGGGAGGGATGGGGTGTCCTCTCTCCCACTAGTGATTCAATGATGTGACTCTGAAGCTGAGTTAATGTGGCTGGTGTTCAGGGTTTCGTACCCGTTTCTCCTGTGACACTGATCCGGGGGGAGGAAGCGGGAGGTGGTGGTGGGGTCTGCGGACGCCCGCGTCCTGAGGGCTGAGCAGCCCTGGTGCAGGTGTGTCTGTGCCCCCAGGTCGCTGGCTCTGCGCTCACCTGTCCAGGGCACTCCTGCGCATCCTCATGTCCTCGTTCTGCAGCTGTTTAGTGTGAAGCTCGATTTTTTTCTCCCAAAACATTTTTATCATCCCAGCATCATAGGATACCCTTCCCGGATTCTTCAAGGTGTAGCTTTTACTCATTTTCTGGGTAAAGGAGAATTACAGGACCTCAGTCACTTTGTGCTGTGTTGGTGCGAGAGCACATGAAACCAGCTTGTTAACAATAAAGAAGGTGGCTCGGCCCCAGACATTTCCCGGGCACCCTGTACATCTTTTTGGGGCGTTGGACTGTCAGCCCCTCAATGGCCTGTCTAAGACCAGTGGCCCTGCCACCTTCTGGAACGGTTTCCTGTATTAGAGGAAGTAGCAGCTGATGGCAAATCCCATTTTGGGTCCTTGGATGTTTCACGCGGGTGATCTTGGGTGAGGACGGCTGGCAGTTCATAAGGCTCCACATGGCAGGTGTCCCTTCCTGAGCCCCCCGAGCTGTCGCTGAACCGTGTCCTCCAAGTCCTAGGTGGGGGTCCCAACCCCCAGGACTGCAGAACGTGATTGAGGTAATTAAGGCTAGAAAAGTTCACTAGGGTGGCCCTGACCCAGTAGAGCTGGGGTCCTTATAGGAAGAGGAGGTCAGGGCACAGACACGCACAGAGGGGCACCCCGTGAAGACCCGGGGAGGAGGCGGCCGTCCACACGGCAAGGAGCAAGGCCTCAGGGGACCCTGCTGCCCACCCCTGGCTCTTGGAGTCCAGCCTCCAGGATGGAGACGTTCAATGTCTGTTGCTTCAGCCTGTGGTACCTTCCAGCACCTCAGTGCGTAACCAGGTTTCCAGCTTCTGTAAGCTCGGGGCCCTAGTGTCTACCCTGCACACACGACCCCGACACGCCTTCTTCTGGACGTCCCAGTGCTGTGCCTGGGCTTCCTGCCTCCTGGGTGCCTTTCCAAACACACCCCAACCAATCCAGAGACTCCCTCTATGGCTGCCACACTCCGGCCCACGATCCACTTGCCCTCATCACCCAGGACCAGGTACCAGAAAGCCAGGGACAGCCCTGCACCCCGGGCCACTGGAATCACTCAGCTTGCCCTGCCTCACCTGGGCCTTGCCACGGAAATCACAGCCCCCTCTCTCCCTGCCCCCCAGCCGACCCTGCCGCTCCCCGGGAGGCCCCGCAGGGTGGGGCGTGCCCCCTCCTCTGGGGACCATGAGTGACAAACTGTTCAATGGCAGTCACAGCCTGATCTGCTGGCCTGGCTGCACCCCACGTGTTCTATCAAGACCCCATGTTTCAGAACACACAGGTGGACACTGGTTCAGGAGAAGCCCGGTGGGAGATTCCAGGACCCTAGTGGACCCCTGAAACCAGCCGAGATCATTGGAAAGGCACCTCGGCTTAATTAGAAATCGAGATCAAGGTAAATTTCTGGGGACAGAATGAGCTTTTGTTTTTCATCTAGAGTTGGCTGCTGTTAAAACCTCAGGCTGTGCGCTGAAGGGCCAACCAGGCTGCTCCCTGCTGGCAGAGGTGGAGCGGGGGGGGGAGCGGGGGGGCAGCGGGGGGCAGCGGGGGGGGGAGCGGGGGGCAGCGGGGGGCAGCGAGGGGGGAGCGGGGGGGCAGCGGGGGGCAGCGGGGGGCAGCGAGGGGGGAGCGGGGGGGCAGCGGGGGGCAGCGGGGGGGGAGAGCGGGGGGTGCCCAGCCCTCAGCCCCCACAGCGCCGGCTCCCCTGTTGCTCCACCTCCACGAGGCTAGTCCACGGCTTCTAGCGAAGAAGGGGCCCAGCGCCAGCCTGTCAACACACGCTGCATGTGTGTGCATGTGTGCACACGTGCCTGTGTACGTGGGCGTGAGTACTGGGGAGCAACTTCTGTGCTCTGGACACTGGTTGACCCTCAGGACAGAGGGCTGGCCATAGGGACAGCTGCTCACATCTGTGGCCAGAGCTGGACCCAGGCGCCGTGTGGGAGAAGGAGATGGTGCTGGTGCAGGAACCCGGGAGAAGAGAGGAAGAATGATGAGCTGCCCGCTTTGCAGTCTAAAAGCTTCTCGGGGAGGCCAGCCCTCCACGCTCAGGCGCAGGATGCTTACAAAAACGAAAGAAGAAACCAGAGCCTGGAGACCGGCAGCAGATCCCTTAAAACAACTTTAAGTCTCCGAGGCTGCTGGCTTGTTGGGTCGGGGTTTACGCGGCTGCGTGACTAACCCCAAAGCGCCAAGCCTGCACCTGCTGTGGATTCTGAAGGAGAAACAAAAAAGACACTTGCAGGCGTCAAGGGCGGAGGGTGGAGCTGGCAGGGAGGGTCTGGGCAGGAGGGCGGGGCAGGAGGGGAAACGGCTGGGAGGGCTGTCCTGTCCGAGCCGCGGGGCGGGCCGCCCCCCTCCTGGTCACTGCCCTCCACGCCAGGAGCCCGTGGGATGGGACAGCCTGCCCTGCACCCATCTTTCAGGGCCATCGTTTATTTTAGTCCTCACCCTGGCACGTGGGGCTGGGCTGTCTTCACCATGTTCTCGCCAAGCAGGTGGCGACGGGCTGGATCTGGGAGCAAGTGCAGCCCAGCTGGGGACAGGGTCTACTGTGACAGTGAAATTGCAGAACGCCATGGGTGCGAGGGGAGACCCCTCTTCACTCTGTGTGACTCTGCGTGGCCGTCTGTCCCTCGTCCTGGAATGCAGCCCCTCCCCAGCCTCCAGGCATGAGCCCTACTCCGCCGTCATGTCCACACTCCGAGGACGCCAGCCTCTCCTGACCATCAGGCAGGGCCCCTCCTCTGGGTCCCATGGGCCTCGGTGTGTCTCCAGGGGACCGCAGGCCCCCAGTGGCACCAGGACACACACGTGTATTTGCAGAGCAAATAAAGGAATGAGTGAGCTCCGTGAAAGGAGGCTGTTAACAACTCCGAAATCAGCAGTGATGGGGAAGGAGCCAAGATGGTGGAGGAGAGCCTGAGCTCGCCTCCTCCTGCGGGTACATCCAGACTCTAACAACCGCTCACAGGGCAGCTGTCAGCGAGGCTGGCAGCACCTCCCACCGCCGAGGGTACACGGAAGGAAGGAGCCGCCACCAGACAGGCGGGAGGACTGGAGACACAGTAGAGCCAAGACCCCCACCCCCGGGTCTGCAACCCACAAAGGGGAGGGATTTCACAAGCATAGAGGTTCTCCCCAAGGAGCAACGGGTCTGAGCCCCACATGTAGCTCCCCAGCTTGGGGGTCTTGCACCAGGAAGATGAACCCCCAGAATGTCTGGCTTTGAAGGCCAGTGGGGCTTACTTTCAAGAGAGCCAGAGGGCTGTGGGTAATAGGCTCTGCTCTTAAAGGCAAAATCTCACACACTCCAAGACCCAGGGCAGAGGCAGTAATTTGAAGGAGCCTGGGTCAGACCCCTTGCTGATCTTGGAGAGCCTCCTGCCCCCCCAGGGGACACAGATGTTGACACCCCCTGGGGACACAGATGCTGCAGCAGCCAGGTTTGGAGGCTTGTTCTACCACATGGACACAGATGTTGGCAAGGACCATTTTGGTGTCCTCTCTCTAGCCTATTAGTGCCAGGGGCTTACCCAACATGAGCCGGTCAGCACCAGTCCTGGGACTGCCCCCCTCCTCCCCGGCTGAGCAGCCAGTTGCACAGGGACCCAGCCCTGACCACCAGCAAGTCCAGGGTCCAGCCCCACCCACCAGCGCACCAGCATCAGCACTGGGGATTCCCCCAAGCCCCATACTCAGCTGCGGTAGGACCCATCTCCAAGTGCCCCAGGTTGCAGTCGGCCACGTGGGGACCTGGCCCTGGCCACCAGTGGGCTGGCAGTGGTCCCACGCCCCACCTGGGCCACACAGCTAGCTGCTCAGGAAGGCTACCCTGCCCTTCACTGGGCCCACAGTGGTCAGTGCCACCACAACAGAAGGGTTCACACAGCCCACGTGGAGGTCACCCCTAGAGCACAGAGCTCTGGTGCCAGAGGGAAGCGCACTGCTGGGCCCCACGGAACATCTCCTACAGAAGGCCACTCATCCAAGACTGGGAAACGTAGCCAAATATCCTGACACATAGACACAAACACAGGGAATTAGGCAAAATGAGGAGACAGAGGACCTCAGGAAAAGAACTAAACAGAAGGTAATGATCATAAAGATGTTCATGGAACTCAGAAGAAGAATGAACACAGTGAGAATTCCAACAAAGAGTTAGACAATATAAAGAAGAACCAAACAGAGCTGAAGACTAGAATTGCTGGGGACAAAAAAACAACACTAGAAGGAATCAACTGTTGATTAGATCATACAGAGGACTGGATCTGTGGTCTGGAAGACAGAGTAGTGGAAATCATCTGAAATGAAGAGATGAGGATAGTTTAAGAGACTTCTGTGACAACATCAAGCATACTAACATTCGCATTATAGGGGTCCCAGGATGAGAAAAGTGGGAACAAGGAGCAGATAACTTACTTGAAGAAATAATTGCTGAAAACTTCCCTAAGCTGGGCAAGAAAAAAGACATCCAGGTCCAGGAAGCATAGATAGTCCTAAACGAGAGCAACCTAAAGAGGTTCACATCGAGACACATTACAAGTAAAACGGCAAAACTAAAGATAAAGAGAGAATCTTAAAAGCAGCAAGAGAAAAGCGACTAGTTACCTACAAGGGAACCCGCATAAGACCATCAGCTGACTTTTCAGCAGAAACTTTGCCGGCCAGAAAGGAGTGGCAGTGTATATACTAAGTGATGAAAGGGAAAAAAACCTATAACCAAGGCAAAGCTATCTTTCAGATTTGAAGGGGAGAAAAAGAGTTTTACAGACAAACAAAAGGTAAAAGAGTTCAGCACCGCTAAACCAGCCTTACAAGAAATGTTAAAGGGACTCTTCTCTAAGCAGAAAAGACCACAACTAGAACTTACAAAAATTATGAAAGAAAAAAAAATCTCACTGGTAAAGGCAAACATACGGTAAAAGTAGCAGATCAGCAACTTATAAAGCTGGTAGGAAGGTTTAAAGACAAAATCATTAAAATCATCTACATCCACAATAAGTGGTTAAGGTGTAAAATATAACATCAACTAAACTAAACATGTGTGTGGGATAAAAATGTAGGGTTGTTAAAATGCATTTGAGCCAAAGAGGTCATCAAATTAAATAATCACCTATTTATATAGGTTGTTATATATGAACCCCATGATAGCCACAAACTAAAAACCTGTAACAGATACACACACACACCAAAGAAAGGAATCCAAACATAACATTAAATAGTCATCAAATCACAGGGAAGGGAGCAAAAGAAGAAGAAAGAAACAAAAAAGAACTACAAAACTATCAGAAAACAACTAATATAATGGCAATAAGCACATATCTATCAATAATTACTTTAAATGTCAATGAACTAAATGCTCCATAAGACATAGAGTGGCTGAGTGGATGAAAAAATAAGACCCATATACGCTGCCTACCGAAGACTCACTTCTCATCTAAAGACACACACAGACTAAAAGTGAGAGGATGGAAGAAGGTATTCCATGCAAATGGAAATGAAAAGAAATCTGGGGTAGCAATACTTATAGCAGACAAAATAGACTTTAAAACAAAAATTGTAACAAGAGACAAAGAAGTATATTACATAATGATGAAGGGGTCAATCTAATAAGAAGTTATAGCAATTGTAAATATGTATGTATGCACCCATCACAGGAGCACCTAAATACATAAAGTAATGTTAAACATAAAGGGAGAAATTGATAGTAACACAATAGTAGTAGAGGACTTTAACTAGCAACTTATATCAAAAGGATGGATCATCTAGACAGAAAGTCAGTAAGAAAACACTGGCCTTAAACGATGCATTAAACCAGATAGACTTAATAGACACATGTATATGTTTATATTTTATCCAAAAGCACCTTAATTCATTCTCTGAGGCCAGCATCACCCTGATACTAAAAAGAAAAGACACCACAAAAAAGAAAATAACCCCAATATCCCCTCCACGGCCAATATCCCATCGCGGACGGTGAGGACCCCGACGGTGAACACCGTGTGTCCGCACGGCCAGCCTGCTCCACCCGCTTGGGGCCTCTCCCTCCAGATCACAGCCTGGCCTCAGTGGCTTCCCCTCTGGATGCCGGATGGTGCGGTGTGCTTGCTCACTGTGACCCGCCCCACGAGCTCCAGCCCCATGAGCTCGGACCTGGGCTCTCACGGGCTTCTGCACGTTCACCTTTGGGGGAAGCAGAGCCCCCACCTGCCTGACCGCAGGGCCATCTTATCGGCCTGGTCACTTCTTCTCTTGCTTGGGACTCTCTTCCGGAAGCATCCAGGGCACCCAGGACAGCACCAGAAGCACCTATAGCATCTGGGGTTGTGGTACATGGAAGGAAGGAAGGAAGGAAAAGGAAGGAAGGAAGGAAGGAAGGAGGGAGGGAGGAAGGCAGGAAGGAAGGAAGGAAGGAGGGAAGGAGCAAAGGAGAGAAGGAAGGAGGGAAGGAGGGAAGGAGCAAAGGAGAGAAGGAAGGAGGGAAGGAGGGAAGGAAGGAAGGAGGGAAGAAGGGAAGGAAGGAGGGAAGGAGAGAAGGAGGGAGGGAGGAAGGCAGGAAGGAAGGAGGGAAGGAGGGAAGGAAGGAAGGAAGGAAGGAAGGAGGGAAGGAAGGAGGGAAGGAGGGAAGGAAGGAAGGAGGGAAGGAGGGAAGGAAGGAAGGAGGGAAGGAGGGAAGGAAAGAGAAGGAGGGAAGGAGGGAGGGAGGAAGGCAGGAAGGAAGGAGGGAAGGAAGGAAGGAGGGAGGGAGGGAGGGAAGGAAGGAAGGAGGGAGGGAAGGAAGAAGGGAGGGAGGAAGTGTTGTGGCCACAGGGACAGCTGGTGAAGGTGCTCACAGCTCCGTCCGGCGCTGGGTGGCAGCTGGTGCTCAGCCCCTCCTGCGGCCAGAGAGCAGCGGGAGCCCCGGGGACCCTCCTCCTGAGTGGGGCACACACATCCCTGACCCCGACCCTGACCCTGTGACCTTCGAGGTGAAGGCAGCGAAGGGGGTTCCCTGCTCTGCCCGGCTGCTGGCCCGAGTCCAGAGGAGCGGGTTTTGGTGGAGGAGCCCCTCCCCGGGGCCTCTGGGTTCCCCGCCTCCCGCCGGCGGCAGAGGGCAGGCTTGTGGGGGCCCCTGCGGGCACATGCTGCCCAGCCCCACCTGAGACGGCGCCAGGGCAGCGGGTGCTCAGCCGGGCCGCCCGCCTCAGCCTCGGGGGACCGGCCCCACTGTGCTCCCCACGGCTTCTTAGAAGCAGGTGGAGACCGGTGTCCGCCACACCTAATCAGGGTCAGGAGGAGGCTGTAGAATCTGGGAGATCTCAGCTAAGACGTTACACTAACTTGTCACGTTGTCCCCTCATGAGAGGAAATGGGAGGCCCAAGAGGAGGTCCCCTGGGCTTTGGAGACTGACCCAGTGCTGGCCCCAGGCCTCCAAGGGGTGGAGGCCCATAAGGAAGGCAGGGGGCCCTGGGGGAGGGCAGGGGGCCCTGGGAGAGGACAGGGGTCACTGGGAGAGGGCAGGAGTCCCTGGGAGGGCAGGGGTCCCTGGGGGAGTGGGCAGGTGTCCCTGGGGTGGGCAGGGGTCCCTGGGGGAGTGGGCAGGTGTCCCTGGGGTGGGCAGGGGTCCCTGGGGGAGGGCAAGGGTCCCTGGGGGGGGCAGGGGTCCCTGGGGGAGGGCAAGGGTCCCTGGGGGGGGCAGGTGTCCCTGGGGTGGGCAGGTGTCCCTGGGGGAGTGGGCAGGTGTCCCTGGGGTGGGCAGGGGTCCCTGGGGGAGGGCAAGGGTCCCTGGGGGGGGCAGGTGTCCCTGGGGTGGGCAGGTGTCCCTTGGGGAGTGGGCAGGTGTCCCTGGGGTGGGCAGGGGTCCCTGGGGGAGGGCAAGGGTCCCTGGGGGGGGCAGGGGTCCCTGGGGGAGGGCAAGGGTCCCTGGGGGGGCAGGCATCCTTGGGGGGCCAGGGTCCCTGGGGACCAGCTTGTGGGTTTGAGTTTCCTGCGCCCTGCTCAGCCCTCGGGAGCACTCTGGTCTCAGTGGAGCCGGCCTCACCTCTGGAGCTGTGGCAGCTCCACCAGGGGTCCGTGGTGTCCTGTGTGGCCCGAGGAGCCTGTGACCCCTGGTTGCCCGGTAGGCGTGGTCTCTGGGCCTGCAGAGCTGACGGCACTGACCCTGAGCCCCGGCTCCCCAGTGCTGCCCCTGGCGGTGCCCCCAGCGGCCTCGCCTGACCGCCCAGGGGCGGCTCTCCCTCCGCCTGGGATACACCTGGCCGCGGGGGCGAGTGTGTCGGGTAGCGCTAAAACCTTCAGGTCGACTATTGGACAGAATACAGTAAAGTGAGGCTGACAGAAGCGCTCACTTTCAACCAGTTCTTCTGCACTCACCCGAGGCAGAAATCAGGATCCCAGCAGCCCCTCGAGTCCAGAGCCTACAGCGAAGCGAGGCTGGTCTGACTGTAGCTCCCGTTCCTGCCCTGGGCCAGGCTGGCCCGCCAGCTGCCTGCCTGGTGCGGGTCTCCGCGGAGGCCGGCTGGGCTCCAGGGCGAGGCTGGAGGGGGAGCGGCGCCCCGCCCCGTGTGTGAGGCCCCCGGGCTCTGACCGCAGGTGACTCCGGTGCGCAGCCGCCCGAGCTCCGCGCTGCCCTGGGAACCTGGGCCGTGCGGTGGGGCTCAGGGAGCCGACACGGCGCTGGATCCCCTCAGATCCCGGGACAGCTCCCCCCGCCCCCCGTGATGCACCTCCCTGGTGGGCGGGCTCAGGACGGGAAGGTTCTGGAACCTGGCTCAGGCAGCCAAGAAGAGGGACCCGGAGCATCTTCAGGGAGCTCCGTGTGATGTCTTACGCGTGTTGCTGCCGCCGTGGCCTCCAGCTCAGGGACGCAGGAGCGAGGCCAGGGCTGTGGAGGCCACTGGGGCCGGTTCTGAGGAGGCGGGAGGGCGACCGCTTTTCTGGGGGCCCCGTAGACGAGAGGACTTAGAAACGCGGCAGTTTATCCCCCTGGGGCCGAATCCTTGCTGGCGGTGCTGCCGGTGAACTAAAAGAGTGAAAACGTGGGCGACTGTGTGTGGGGCTGGGGTGCATCCACTCAAGGGTTTTGCCTCCGGGAGGGACCAGGGATCGGCGCTGGACTCGTTCTGACCGAGGGAAAAGTTGACATTTTAAGGTCAGGTTGGCTGTTCTCCTTGCGGGGCTTCCCAGAGACACGGGGTATCAGAGCTTTAACTCTCGGGAAGACCAGCCCTGCAGTGCAGCCCTTCAAACCCTCACGGAGCAGAAACAACGGACAGACAGACAGACAGAGAGACAGACAAGGGGCACCAGAAAGCCAGCAGCAGACAGTGGAAACCGTCCAGCAGTCGGCCCCGGAGTGGGAGGAAGGGGGAGGGGGCCGGCCGCTTGGTATCCATCCCGGGCTTTGTCACCAGAAGGCTGAATGGGAGAAGCTGCTAACAAAGTTA
This sequence comes from Balaenoptera acutorostrata, assembly GCF_949987535.1. Taxonomy (NCBI): domain Eukaryota; kingdom Metazoa; phylum Chordata; class Mammalia; order Artiodactyla; family Balaenopteridae; genus Balaenoptera; species Balaenoptera acutorostrata. The sequence goes on from NC_080071.1 coordinate 95,056,896, forward strand.
AATCCCCAGAAAACGCAAGTGTGCGGCCCTGGCTCCCACATCCCACGGACGGCCCACCGCCGGGGTCGCATCACCCAGGCTTACTCTGAGGTCTGTCCGGGCCGGTCGGCGCAGCTCCTTTAGGCAGGTGTCCTCCCGTGTCCCCAGCGCGCCTGGACTGTGTCTGCCCGTGACTTTTATACGGGCTTGGTGACACAGTGCCTGGCATCCGGTCAGAGGCCGGAAAGACGAGCTGCCTTCAGTCTGGCGGCCCCTGGAGACACAGTGGGCTCCCGCCGCAGGCCCTGGCAGGCACGCGTCCCTCGGCTCCCGGCCAGAAACCGGAGGGCAGCCCGGGGAGTCTTCCCTGCTCGCTGGCTCCTGGCAAGATAGTGTTACCAAAATCACCGCCTTCTCTTCCGGATGGGCTGCTCCTGAGCAGCCTCGTAGGCTGAGGTTAAAAAAAAACCAGCTGGCATCAAACCCCCTTTATCTTAAGATGTATGAGAGGAAGGCCTCCAAACAATACATGATTATGCTCATAGTAAGGCAGCCATATCGTAAATAGCGTTCTTTTAAAATTTTTCTTTTATACTGGAGTACAGTTGATTTACAATGTTGTGTTAGTTTCAGGTGTACAGCAAAGTGATTCAGGTATACATATACATATATCCATTCTTTTCAGACTCTTTTCCCATGTAGGTTATTACAGAGTATTGAGTAGAGTTCCCTGTGCTGTAGAGTAGGTCCTTGTTGGTTATCTAGTTTATATATAGTTGTGTGTATCTGTTAATTCCAAACTCCTAATTTATCCCTCCCCCCTCTCCCCCTTGGTAACCACAAGTCTGTTCTCTGTGTCTGTGAGTCTGTTTCTGTTTTGTAAATAAGTTCATTCGTATCATTTTTTTAGATTCTACATATAAGTGATATTATATGATGTTTGTCTGACTTACTTCACTTAGTATGATCATCTCTAGGTCCATCCGTGTTGCTGCAAACGGCATCATTTCATTCTTTTTGGATCCACCTCCTAGAGTAATGAAAATGAAACAAAAATAAACAAATGGGACCAATTAAACTTAAAAGCTTTTGCACAGCAAAGGAAACCATAAACTAAATGAAAACACCATCCACAGAATGGTAGAAAATATTTGCAAATGATGCGACTCACAAGGGATTAGTCTCCAAAATATACAAACAGCTCATGTGGCTCAATACCAAAAAACCAAACAACCCAATCAAAAAATGGGCGGAGGACCTAAATAGAAATTTCTCCAAAGAAGACGTACACATGGTCCACAGGCACATGAAAAGATGTTCAGCATCACTAATTATTAGAGAAGTGCAGATCAAAACTACAATGAGGGATCACCTCACATCGATCAGAACGGCCATCATCAAAAAGTCTACAAATATCAAATGCTGGAGAGGGTGTAGAGAAAATGGGAACCTTCCTACACTGTTGGTGGGAATGTAAACTGTGGAGAACAGTATGGAGGTTCCTTAAAAAACTAAAAATAGAGCTGCCATATGATCCAGCAATCCCACTCTTGGGCGTACATCTGGAGAAAAACATAATTCGAAAAGAAACATGCAGCCCAATGTTCACAGCAGCACTATGTACATAGCCAGGACATGGAAGCCACCTAGATATCCGTCCGCAGAGGCGTGGATAAAGAAGATGCAGCACATGCATACAGTGGGCTATTACTCAGCCTCAAGTAACATTTTTCTTATTTCTTAGCTCATTGTGGGAATTTTATATTGAGTGTGGTCGTGTACATTGGCCCCAGGAGCCCTTCACCAGGGAAATAAGGTGCCTCCTGGGGTGGCCTTTGCAGGGCAGGAGGCAGGGAAGGGCGGGAGGGGGACCCCCAGGTGGACACTGCAGTGACTGGGAGGGAGGTGGGACAAGAGTTCCTGGGCCGGGGCCGGGTCCAGATTCGGGCTCGGCTCCTGGCTCCTGGGGGGAGGCGTGTGCCCCTCGCAGAGGAAAGGCCGGCAGGGAAGCCCTGAGGGTGGATGGCCAGGCCCCGGGCACAGTGGCTCACCTCGAAGCTTGGGCTGGATGCCCTTCGTAGGCCCCGGACAGCAGGGTGCCTTGAGGCGGAAATGGTGCAGGAGGCACGTCCAGATGCGTTTCATCCTGGGGGGCCCACTTGGAGCTTTTGCTAACCTCCGGCAGAGCCCGGCTGACTCTGCCGGGTAGTGCTGCTCCGAGCCCAGGGGAATCAGGGTCCGGCCCCTCTGGGCCCCTCCTCTGGGACCCCTGGGCAGCCAGGTCCCCTGATGCTCTGTCCACACTTTGTGCGCCTCAGCAAATGCATGCAACTCGCCAAAACGGGAAATGCAGCTGCTGTTTATTCTAAGTGCTTCCTCTGCAAGCCCCTCTCTCCTCCCCCCCGGGACTCGGATTACACAGGCGGGATCTTTGTTCTTGGCCCGCAGGTCAGTGGGCTTCTGCTCACTTCTTTTCCTTTTCTCTCTTCTTCAGGGTGGATAAATTCTGCTGATTTATTCTGTAGATCACCGGCTCTGTCTTCTATCATCTCCAATCTGCTGTTTTGCACAGTAAATTTTTTATTTTGAGTACTGTATTTCTTGGCTCTAGAGTTTCTATTTGATTACGTTCTACAGTCTTTTTTTTTTTATTACTGCTGACATTTCCTTTTTTTCATGCAATGTGAGCATATTCTTTCACGTTTTACCTGAGCACACGTTGAATGGCTCCCTTAAAGTCCGTGTCTGCTGTCTTCATCACCTGGGTCACCTGGGTCACCTGGGGCTGGAGGTCTGTTCAGATGATAGGCCACAGTTTTCCCTCTCTTTGTATGTCCAGTAATTTTGGATTGCATCCTGCACATCTCGGACAATGCGTCGTGGAGATCCTACCTCCCCCCATGAGTGTCTGGATTTTTGTTTAATCAGGTCAATCAGGTAAACCCCAAGTTCTGTCTCCCTGCCATCTCTGACAGGTTTTCTCATGGCCACTTGGAGTCCCGCACATGTGTTGGGGTCAGTGGGAGATTTGGGGTGAGAGCTCCCCTTTCTGGGATTCCCCCTTGGTCTCCAGCTGCTGTGGTCACCCAACCATCTCTGGGTCTTCACACCAGTGGACGTGGGTTTTCCTCCCGAGGTTTCGCCCACCTGAATGGGGCCAACTTCCCTCAGGCAAAAGGCCCTGATAAGGGAGACGCACGCACACGTTCCTCTCTGCATACCGACTCCTCGGTCTGCTCAGCCTGCCGCTGTGTTCTGCTGGCTAGCTGCTTGTCTGCCCAGAGGATGCAGGGGGCCGGCGGGTCTGACGTGCACAAGCTCAGCCGTGATGGGAAGTGGACCCTGGGAATCCCTCTTGAGATAAAGGGCCTGGCCCCAGCCTCACTGGGCTGACTCTGAGGGGGGCTGCCCCCCACGAAGGAGCACAGACCCCTCACTCGGGGCTCTTGTCAGAAGGTGTGGCTGACACTCTCCTGGCCGATTCTGACCAAGGACGAGTTCCTGGAACCCGGGGCTGGGGAGGGGTTTCTGGCCTCAGTTTCCCATCTGTGCAATGGGCACAAAGGGGTCTGAGTGAACATATGAGCGGCACATGAACAGGGCTCTGCCTGTGGTGATGCTGGATCTTGTTGTTTTAATTGCTTTAATATGCTCATTAGTCGGGAAGATTGCATGAAGGGTATGAGAATCCTCTGAAAAAGGGTTCTGGGGCAGGTGGGCCCTGTTTTTCTGTCTGACTCTTCATTTTTCAAATGTATTTGATAACAGGACCCTCCTCTATTTTTTTAGAAACCCTATCGACACCCTGAGGCATGTGCTTCGAAAACGTTATTGGGAGTAATCTGACTATTACTGTCATTCTAAATAGTCTGAATTTCATTCACGAATCAAATCAGACTGCCATCTTCTCCAAACCGATCTGCCTTTATTTTCCTTTTGCCCTGATTTTTTTTTTTAACAAATTTATTTATTTTATTTATTTTATTTCTGGCTGTGTTGGGTCTTTGTTGCTGTGTGCGGGCTTTCTCTAGTTGCAGTGAGCGGGGGCTACTCTTCGTTGTGTTACGCGGGCTTCTCATTGCGGTGGCTTCTCTTGTTGCAGAGCGCGGGCTCTAGGTGTGCAGGCTCAGTAGCTGTGGCTTACGGGCTCTAGAGCGCAGGCTCAGTAGTTGTGGTGCACGGGCTTAGTTGCTCCGCGGCATGTGGGATCTTCCCGGACCAGGGCTCGAACCCGTGTCTCCTGCATTGGCAGGCGGATTCTTAACCACTGAGCCACCAGGGAAGCCCTACTCTGATTTTTTCATCCATTAATTTTTCATCCTGATACATCATAAGTATTTCTATCAGCCCCCTTAAATGAAATTAATTGCTGTAGGTAAATAAATCAACTGTTTTCTAAGGGAAGAAATAGAAATACTGTTTATCCAGACTTGGGGGATATTAGGGAAAAATGTAAACTTCCACGAAGCCAGATGATGTCATGTTGTTCTCGAGGCAGATTCAGGGGCCGCCCTCGAAGCACAGAAATACTGACCCCTCCGCTGCCTCAGCCTCCTAAGCGCCCGTCTCCTCGGGCCGGCTCTCCCCCGGTGTGTGGGGCGGCTGGATGCCGGCCTCGCGCTGCCACGTCTGACGACCATGAGGCACCACGTATTTCTTGAAGGACAAACCCCCAAACTCAAAAACACTAACTGCAGAGGAAAAGACTGTAAAGAGGAAGTATGTTTTTAAATTTTGTTTGGCCACGCCGCTTGGCTTGTGGGATCTTAGTTCCCCCGACCACCCTGGTGCCCCCTGCAGTGGAAGCGCGGAGCCCTACCCACTGGACCGCCAGGGGAGTCCTAAAGAGGACCTGCATTAGAACTAAGATGAGACAATCATCCAAAGTAAAGACACAGGAAACGAGAGGCAGGCACAGGACGGGAGAAGACCTTTGCAGCTGGTCAGCCTCAGAACAAAGGGTCTGTGCAAGTCAGCCAGAAATCGCACACAGTGTATCCGTGCACAGGCGCGAGATCGTCCCAAACACGTCAGAATCGGCCGACGGAGCCAGGGCGAAGCGCTGGCCTCAGGGAGAGCGATGCCGGGTAGTAGGGCAGGTGTTGGTGAGGCTGCAGCAGCAGGCCCCCGACCACTGCTGGTGGCCACAGGAATTGGTGTCGGCACCTTGGAAAACAGCCTGACGCATGACATGCTAAAACCTTACCCACCCATGCACAGCATACAAGCCGGCAATCCCACTCGTGGGACGTGGTGGACAGAGGGCACGCCCACGCTCCCCCCAGGTACCTGTCCAGAGCAGCCAGAGCAGAGGCATATGTAACAGCCCCAAATGCCCAGACGCCCCGCAACAGCAGAATGGATAACTGAGTTATATTCAGACAACTGATTGCTCCCCAGTGACGAAAGTTACCGGACTGACACGCTACAAAACCACGCCTCTCACGAACGTGAAATGAAGGAAGCCAGGCACGAAAGAACAGACGCTCTTTATGTAAGCCGCCGTTCTGTGAAGTCCAACCACAGGGGCAGGGGCTTGCAGGCTCGGGGGTCTGTGCGCTTGGGGCGGGGGCGGGTGATTAGAGGGACGAGTGGGGCGTCTGGGGCGACCCGTGTACAGTTAGCACGGCCCTCAGCTCTGATGTGGCGCAGGGCATCTCGCCTGGGATGCAGACACCACTCTGGTCGTACACGACGCCTCCACCAACCTCTGGAAAAGCTCACTTTCTCTGTGTTAATTTGAACCATAGGACATTGCTGATTTCAGCCTACAAACAGGGCCATTTCCAAACAGACACCAACTCTCTTATTTGCCAGTTTCTGAGGCACATAAAAAGCTGTTTGCAGATGTTTAATTTAAGAGGAAAACTCATTAATCAGGAATTGATAAGTTGGCAAAAGATGCTGTAAACGCCAACCTCCCCACAATCTTGCGGGTATCAGAAACCGTGATGATTCCTCAAGTAACAACAGTTTTCCTTCTACAACTGGCATTTTCCTCTAACAGGTGTTGCTGTCTGCCTGTTCTGAATAGCACAGGCTGTTCTTCAGAGATTTTCTCCTTTGCTGGATTTTTGAAGCCTGCTGTTCAGCAGTCAATATCAGCCATGGGGGGAGCTCTCCGTGGAAGGGGGAATATTCTCCCCTTTAAGCAAGATTGCAAAGAGAGATGCAGTACAAATAGACTCTGTTTTTCCTGACAGATACACATGGTACATTTAAAATCCGAGGCAAGAATAGTCTAATCCAGCGTGTGAGGTATCCCTAGACACCAGGAGTTGCTGGCAAGGTTAAAACCTGTTCACTTTGGGGCAGGTTCATACCGTGTCTCTGAGGGTCACTCTGACTACCACGAGTTTGTGGCTAAGTCACCAGGAGCTGGCCTCACCTGTGGATATCACCTGTACACACAGATGCCGACTGCTGAGGGTGGAATGCACGGACCTCTTCCACAAAGGAAGCTGGAGTGTTTCAGGTGGCCCCTCAGTGTCCGGACCCTCGGCCCTGCGTCCGTGTACTGCACTGGAGGCAGAACCCACGGCACAGAACGTGGCGGGAGACTCATGGATGGAACCGGTTCCAGCTCCAAGCTTCCTCCTCTGTCTATATCGTCCCAAAACTTGAAGGGGAAAAATCCCGCCCCTCCTAAAAAAAGTGGAATTAAAACAAAAAAACAAAAGCCCACCTGCTATTAAATTCTCTGGGAATTGCTTTATTTCTCTTTGTTATCCCAAGCTAGACCCCAAATGTTTCATTGCAAGATGAGCTCTTTTGAGCCTGCAAATGCTAATAAGACCTGTCTGCTCTTGGCCAGGATGAAAAGGAATTAGCCGTGGACCAGGAAGTTGGCCACATCCTAAAACACGGTCTGTCCTAAGACCACGTCTTCATCTGAGTTTCTAACGAGACTCAGCACCAATCGCTAAGGCTGTGCTTCCTTCTGGGTCCTGACAGCCAGGTGGAAATGACCTTTCCTCTCCTCTCCGTGAGGAGGGGCTCAGCTGGCACCCTCCTGCTCCCTCCTGCCTGGCTCTGCGCTCCTTCCCCCTCCCCTGCCCGGTGCGCTCGCTGGCCTCTGGCCCTTTGCACGTACTGTCCCCCCTCCCCCAGCTCCCGCTTCCTGTCTGCCCGGCTGCCTTTGGGGCTTGGACGCCACCCGGGGTTCTCCTGGCCCTGGAGAGGCCGAGTGTCGCCATCACACCCCCTGCTCTGTCTTTCCTAGGTTCCCTGTCATGATTCTGTGCTTTGCCCCGTGACTTGTCCTCGGTCCTTTCCTCTCCCGCACTGGGGAGGCAGCTGCAGACAGTTTATGTGCTGTTAGAGTCTCCGTCTGATTCTTTGTACAGATTCTGTCGATATCATCCATCTTTTCAGCTACTTTCTCCATGTTTTCTTCTATTTATTCAACATGTTAAATGTGGTTTAATTCCTGTCTGTTAGCTCTAGTATCTGGGATACACATAGTACAGATCTGGGGAGTTTCTGTGTGTCTGAAAACTTCTTTAGTTAACCTTTATTTTTAAAAGGTATTTTCACCTGGGTATAGAATTCTGGTTTGGCCGGTTTTTACCTTTGTTACTTTGTTAGTGAACCAAACGAGAAGTTGATCTGTGAACTTAGTTCCCGCTTCTCCATTCTTTGGCCACTGAACAGAGCCTGTGCTGTGTTGGTCTCAGCTTTGGTTTTGTTATTTGCCTACTTGAACCCACATGGAAAAGGAAACCTTTCCCGCTGAGGCAGAGCACCTCGCCAGGCCAGGGTCCGAGCAGGGTCCCTGTGACTTCACTTGGTAACAGTCTGTAAGGGGACGGTGGTCTCTGCCCGGGGGTGGGGGGAGGGAACACCTAGAGCCACAGCACCGGCTCCGTGGACGGCACGGCCCCTCGTGGGCCTGGACCGTGTGCTCTCGTCCCCCCACGCCTGACACCCCCTGACAGTCATGACGCGGTGACACTGGCTGCTGGGCGTCCAGTCAGGAGGGACCAGAGGCAGCACCTGGGGCCAGATCAGACGTGCCTTTTCACGGGCAGGGGACATAGGAGATATTAGGACTTTGTGTGTAGAAAACAAACCAAGCGGCCAGAAGGTGATCTGAGCTGTGGACGTGAAACCCACGTGTGAGGTGAGAGCTCCCACTGGACACTGGCTCGGAAGCTTCCGCACAGGGGATGACCACACCAGTGCTTCCCGCCCGACCCCTCCAGGCCTCCCTGGCAGGCACGGCTGGACCTGCGCTCATCAGGCTCCCCGACCCCGAGCCTGAAGGTCTGATGCTGGCAGGGCCTGGGGACGCGAGTGGTCACCCCACCAACGCTGCTCGGCTCCTCCTCCCCAGTGACCAGGGGAGGGAAGCCCCGTGGAGTCTGAGGCCCGGCACAGGCAAAGCTCGCACACCCCCTCCTCGGGACCCCCAGCCCCGCCCTGCTTCCTCAGCCCACTGTCTGCCCCTCCCGGTGCCCGCGTCCCACCGCCCCACCTTCCTGGTGTGGACGTCCACGTACACGAGCTGCTCCGTGTTCTCTTCCCACATGGGACACCTCCATCCCTGCTTCTTCCTAATGACGGCCTGGACCTCGAATGTTCTGGGCAGGAAGAGGGCCGAGGAGGAGGCCAACCTGTCCCACCTGCCTCCCGGGGGCCCAGACACAGGGCTCGGGGGCTGCTGGGCCTTGAGGTCTGGACGCTTCCAGGTGTGGGATGAACCTGCCACTGCCCGCTGGAGCTGCTCCTTCCGAGATTCAGGAAACCGGGGGACCCACCGAACGGAGCCCATCCCCAGGCTCTGCTGCAAGTCTGCTCGGATTTGCTCTCCTGATCCTGAAGACAGACCTGCGGGAAACAGGACCTGCGATTCCCATATGGACGGTGTTCCGTGGAATTTCCACTAGACCCCTTCCTACCCTGTTCTGAGAAAATTACTAGTCAATCCACGCTACCATCACTCCACGAGCAGACCAGGAAGCTGAGGCTCCGAGAGGCCAAGTAATCCAGCCAGAAGCACAGATGGGCGACCACGGAGTGGGGTCTGCACCCGCCGCCCGCCCAGGGGGACTGCCCACTCCCCACAGCTTCCACACCTGTTCCCTTCGCGCCCCTCCCGGGACCAGCTCACAGAGCCTCCTCTTGGGGGGATTCACTCACCTTCTTCTAACAGGATCCGTCTAACTATCCTGTTCTGGGATCATCCGGAAGGCTTGTCACTCTGAAGCAGGTTCAGCCTCACGTCACCAGGGCAGCTTTCCTGGATCACACTCACCACCTTCACATCCACTCCCAGCTCAGACCCAGAAAAGCCCCCTCGGCCCCGAGCCCCATGGCTCTGCCTGGGCTCCCACCCACTCCTGCCTGGTCCGTCCCTCTCATGTCCCCTGCAGCATCACCAGGAGCTCCCACCTGCCCCAGGCAGGCTGTCTGCTCTGTCCTGGGGAGGCCTCCGTGGTGTCAGGTGGAAGACACAAGAGGTACCCGTGGGGCCTCCCTCACGCAGCACAGTGGCCAGCACCCACCTACTGACCTCATCACTCTAGATGGACAGGGGTTCAGGGGGTCCGTGGCATCTCCTGGTTCTCATTTCATCCCAGCGCTGCCCACAGGGAAGTTGCTAAGCAACTCTGTGCCGGCTGCACAGAGAGGACGCCCATACACGCCCCGCTCCCAGCACACGGGGCTCTCGTGGTCAGGCCCCTCCCAGGATATGGAGCTCACCTGAGCAGGTACCCAGCAGCCCCCGGGGCTCTCGTGGTGAGGCCCCTCCCTGGATACGGAGCTCACCTGGGCAGGCACTCGGCAGGGCTGGGCACACAGGAACCATGCACGTAGCCCTCGTTGCAGAGCACCCCAGCCCACCTGTTGGTCAGAGCTGACCCTGAGCACCTCAGAGCAGGACCTGAACTAACAAACAGCAGCTCCGACAGGTCTGTGACCCTGGGCTTCACTCTGTGCGGCCTCCCTCCGCCTGGTCTTCCGGGGGCTTCCACTGCAGCCGGGGCACCAGGCCTCTGTCTCCACCCACCACCCCTCCTCTCCCTGACTCCTGGGTTCCTCTCATTAGGAGAGGGTCTTCTTGAAGTTGTCTCCCACTCATGGACCAGACAAAATGATTAGAAAACAAGCAGAGCTGCAGCCCTGTATCCATCCTGACTCTCAGGACCCCACACCTGTTCCTTGGGCCTGGCCGGTGCAGCAAGGCCCATTTTCTGCAACTGTGAGCCCCTGAGGGGCGAGGACTGGCTGACCTGGGCAGCCTGACCCGGCCGGCCAGCCCTCCCCAGGTGTGCCTGGGTTGAGGTCAATATAAACACCCCTCCCAGCAGCAAGAGCCCCTGCAGCTGTGCCTGACGTCATATGCTCTGCCCCGTCAGCAGTCTCGGGGCTGGGCTGGTGGGAGGGAGTGAGGGGTCACGGCTCTGTTAGTGGCCTGCTGTGAGTGGGGCTCTGCTGGACTTTCTGCAGGAGTTGCCTGGCTGCCACCTGCTAAAGAAGAGGATGTGTCACCCATACCTGCCGCTGGAATTTCTCCCCGGGCAGAGGTGAGGAAGGAAAAAAGCAGTGGGGGACGGGACGGGAGGGGTACCTCAGGCAGGGAAATGGAAAGCTTCCAGAAGAGCGCCCGGGGCCAGGACCATCCTGCCTGGCCTGCAGGCACCAACTCAGGCCTGCGTGCTGTCGCTGGTGTGGCCCTTCCTCTAGGCTTTAAGGTCCTTGCACACATTCAGGTGTTTTACCAGGGAAGGGTGGGAAATGTTCAGCAGCAGCTGGCCTGGGGCTCAGCTCACGTTTACTCAGAGACGCCTGGGCACGGTCCCCCAGCTTTGCAATGAGGACGGTCCTGGCGGGGGGTCTGCTGGCTGCGTGTGAGACGATTCCCCACCTCTGACCAACTTCAGAATTGTTTACCACTGGAGCAAGTGTCCTGGTAGGGTTTTCATCATTGTAACTTGTGGGTTCTTAATGAGCAACGTGAAGGGTGACATCAGAAGTCCTGAATCAGGATGCAAATACTTATCCCCAGCATGTACAGGCGTAAAAACCTGGGGAGGCCGTGTGCAGCCGGCACCCTTAGGGATGGGCTTCCAACTGACCCCTCAACGTTCTGGTGTCCAGCCTCTGCTTTAGGATTTCTGGGCCCCAATGCTGACTCTAAGGGTTCTGCAATCCAGCCTCTGTCGGCCTTTAGTGAGACCCGCACTTCCAGGATCCTGCAGAGCAGGGTCTGTGTGACCGTTCTGTGGCTTCTGTAACAAATGATCACAAGGTGTGTGGTTTAAAACAACAGGAATTCATCCTCCCCCAATCCTGGAGACCAGACATCTGAGATCAGGATGTTGGAGGACGGAAGTCTCTCCAAAGGCTCCAGGATAGGGTTCTTCCTGCCTTTTCCAGCTTCTGGGGGCTCCAGGCGTCCCCAGGCTCGCGGCTGCATCCCTCCCATCTCTGCCTCTGTCTTCACGTGGCTTCTCCTCTGTGTCTGTGTCTCTCCTCTTTTGTCTCTCACAAGGACTCTCTCAATCGGATTGAGGGCCACCCTAACCCAAGATGACCTCACCTCGAGATCCTTAACTACATATACAGAGACCCTTTTCCCAGATATGGTCCTGTTCACGTGTTCTGGGGGGACACATCTTTTGGGGCCAGCATTCAACCCATTACCTGTGTATGAAATAACCCTCATTTTAAGAGATTACCAAGGTCCCGTATAGACTGGCACAGACAGCAGCCATGTGGGTGAGGGTCTGGGGAGAATGAGGACCCTGGAATCACCTGGAAGGGATGAAGTCCTGGCTTCATTAGGTGAGCTCTTCCACCACGGGGCCCGTGGAAACAGCCACTCCGCTCTGTCTGTGGAAAGGGACCCAGCGCCGAGTCCAGAAGTGGCTATGTTGCAAAGCTGGCTCTTCTGGGATTTCATCATCAATAGCATCATGTAACCAGTGACTACCGGCTTGGAGGAGTCACTCTCTGGCACATGATGACAGCACTGTCACTTTAGGCTCATCAAGCCTAGAATAGGAACGTTTGAAGGAGAAGAGTTTGGGAGATTGCGAAGCTTGGTTGTCAAGGAAACTGATCAGGTTTGTCAAAGTTGTCAAGGAAACGTCTCCCTTAAACTGAAGGCAGGGCTGGGAGAGCTGAACTCCAGGGATCTTTTAAAGGGGCTGCTCTGAAACACCATCACCTGAGAGGTGGTCTCAGCGTGAGCTGGGGTTTGAGAAAAGTGTGATGAGATTAAGCCTTTCTGTGACAGCTGGGGAGGGGTCTGTAAAGCACCTTGGCTTTTTTTTTTTTTTTTTTGAATTTGTTTTTATTTTTATTGGGCTATAGGGGATGGGTTGGGAAATATCTCTGTAAGTTATGCCCTACTAGGGAAATGTCCATTCTAATTTTCCTGGGATAGCTTTCGGAGCTTTTTTCTTTTTCTTGGAGCTGCTGCTCTTGCTGGCAGCAGCCTCTTCAGGTCCACTGCTGAGAGGCTCCTCCTTGGAAGAGAATTTCCTCTTTTTCTTGGGGACCCTCTTGTTTCCTGACTCCTCAGGGTCACTATCTGGTTCCTCTTTGGGGAAAGATTTCTTCCTCTTGGGAAGACTTCCACTGCCAGCTGTCTCTTCAAGATCACTCCTAACCAGCTCCTCCTTGGAAAAAGATTTCTTTTTTTTGGGTTTGGAGGAGACAGATGGGTCTTCCATTCCATTCTCCTGAGGAGCCTCCTGGGGCTTTTGCTTTTTCTTCTTTTTGGGTCTTTCACTTGTCTCCTCACATTCCTCTGGGGTACTACTGCTGTTTTCTGAAGACGCCAGGGCAATCGCAGCCAGCCTTTTCTTTTCCTTCTTCAAGCGTTTCTTCTCCTGTTTCTCCAGCTTCCTAGTAATCTCAGCAGCCGCTTCCTCTGCCTGAACCATTGCCTCCTTCATAACATCCAGATTCTTTCGTGGAATCTCTCCAGCCTCGTAGAAGGACAGCCGCTCCTCAACTTGTTCTCGAAGCTTCTCCCCAAATACACTGGTAGGTACCTCCGAGAAGCAATCAGTCGTGAGGCAATACTGCATTTGTTTGCCAGGTATCGGGAGATACGGCCTTTGTTCTCGGCAGCTGCTCGGCCAATGAAGGTAGAGTGGAGAATGAGTCCATATTTTGGGGTGTCACCCCTTGTCTTCAGGGCTCTGGAAAGCTGGTCCCTGTGCTGCGCCCAGGGAATCACTCAAGCACCTTGGCTTTTAAGGCAAAGTTTGTTGCTGGAACAGAGTGTCTCCCAAAACTGGGCTGAAGCTCAAGATGTCTCTGTCCCCTTCTTGTGAGAGTCCAGGGCAGGTGGGTGGCAGGGCCCAGACTCTGTCCCCCTTGTTTCTCCTCCCTGCTTCCAGGTGAGGGCTCCCACCAGCAGGGTGGGGTGACCAGGTGGGCATCATGCCCTCCGTCCTAGGATGCAGGCTGGCCCAGGCCCTCACCACCTCCACCCCTTCCCCTTGGTAACACGAGACACTGTGCCCCAGCTGTAAGGGGTGGGAAGGCTGGGAGGTGCAGAGTAGCTGTGAACAGGAAAAAGGGAAATGGGATCGGGTGGGCATATGTGCGGCCCTGCTGTGAGGGTCACCTGGACGGTAGCGCACAGACTCTGGGTCCTGTGAAGCTTCGATGCTTTGTGGTTCTGGAAATCCTGTAGGAGACAGTCCACAGCAGGTGAAGCTAATGCTCTCAGTGGAGGTGGTGAAGCCAAAGATCTCAGTTCAGACTGAAGGTGCCGATGTACATACAGGACAAGACCATCCCGTGTGAATGGACTTCAGGCACGTTTAACGTGAATGCAGTCGTGTTAATGCCTGGCACCTTCTATCTTGTGCCTCTCCTCAGGGACCCCCTCCTCAGTTCCTGAGGATCCTGTAACTCCCGTACAGGGGGATGGAGAGTGGGCTCTGTCCAGTCTGAGCCCTGAGTTACCCTGCGTGTGAGTCTGCTCAGGACCGCCGTAACAAATACCACAGACTGGGCAGCTTGAATAACAGACCTATCTCCCAGTCCTGGATGCTGTCTGAGATCAAGGTGTGTGCAGGCTGGCTTCTCCTGAGGCCTCTCTACTTGGTGCTTAGACAGCCATCTTCTCCCCAGGTCCTCACGTGGTCTCCCCCTGTGCCTATCTGTGTCCTAATCTCTTCTTGTAGGACACCAATCCTATTGGATTAGGATCCTCCCTAGTGACCTCATTTTTACCTTGATCGCCTCTTTAAAAATCCCATCTCCAAATACAGCCACATCCTGGGGTCCTGGGGGTTAGGGATTCAGCATGTGAATTTGGGGGGACATGGCTGAGCCTATCCCATCCTCCTTAGGAGCCAAGTGTGCCTCAGTCCTTCCTTCCCTCAAGTCACACGAGGTGATGTAAGGGCTCAGGGAGAGGCCACTCGTGCAGAGTCTGTGTTCCAGCTGGGGAGCACTTCTCTGCTCTCTCTGATCAGGCTGTGGCCGTGCCAGTCCCCTCCTGAGGTGAGCGGTTCTGGGGTTTCCTGCCGTGTCTCCTGGCCTGCTGAGGTGCTCATTGTCAGGGAACCCAGGAGCCAGCAGCCTCGTGGGGATGCTGGGGACTCTCAGGGCCTTGGCAGATGTCTCTCCCAGCAGATACCCTAGCGAAGGTGGGGAAGCATTTGGGGGATTACAGGTGGGGGAGAGTCACAGTCTTGTTTATGCTTCAGAAAGACCACGTTGGGGTGGGATGTGAGACGCACCGTGGAGGCAGGGAGTTTTGCCAGGGCCTGATGGAGGAACCAGGCACAAGATCGGGCTTGGGCCAGGGCTGTGGGCGTAGAGGTGAATTAGTGTGGGAACTGGCCACAGACTGTTGTCGAAATCTCGGCTTCCCTGTGCACCGAGGCCAAACAGAAACACGGAGACAGGGATTTTGGAGGAAGAGAGAGATGGCTTTATTCTTCTGCCAGGCAGCAGGGAAGACACAGCCGGCTAGCGCCTCAAGAATTGGGCACCCCTCCTTGAGAATCAGGGAAGGTTTTATACGTGGGGCTCTCGCAGTCCGGGGTATAGGATGAGGATCGAAGTAGTGAAGGTCTTGCATTCCTCCTTTTCTTTGCATTATTTCAAAACAGTCATAGTTGGCATCAGGCCGCGCGGTAATTGGGGTCCAGCAGTCTGGTAATTGCGTCCGTTTGCCTCTGGTTTATCGGCCGGTGACCTTGTTTCTGAAATGCAAAGGCTATAGGGGGTGATTTGTTATGAGGGGCGTATAGAATGTAAGTGCTGGACATAATAAGGTTAGGGAGTGAGAGGCAGGGGATGTAACTCACGCAGAGTTAGGGGTGATGGGTGCTGAATGTAAATTACATAGTGTCAGGGAGTGAGGTTAGCTTTCTAAAGTACAAATCTAGTTACTACAAATGAGTGACAAAGTAAAACAAGGAGTGATGAACTCTTTCAGGCCAGGTTATGTTTCTTCTCTAGCCTGTTCGCTGTTCCCTTTGTTTTCCTTGTTCTCAGGGGAGGGAAACTTCATTTCTATTTTTGCTGCAACAAGACTCTGGAGGAGCAGATGACAGTCAGTGGGGCACAAGGAGAGTGGGAGCCTGGGAGACCCCAGTGTTACCGAACGAAACTTGGGTCCACTTGCCCGAGTGCAGTAAAGCCAGTCTACTGACACTGGGTGTGGTGAAGGGAAGTGCAGCTTTAATTGTAAAAGTGCCAATACAAGGAGAACAGGCGGCTTGTGCTCTAAATCCCCGAACTCCCTGAAGGATTTCAGCACAGCAATGTTAAAGGCCAGGTGAAGGAGGGGGGTCGCAGGGTATGAGATCAGCTGGTGCACAGTTCTCTGGTTGATGGTGAGGTAACAGGCAGTTAACACTCTAAATTCTTAGGCCTCAGAAGTTCCGGGGCTACCTGTTCAAGATCATCAGGTAGTTAATTTCTTCCGTTTGGTGATGGTTTTAGCATCTGTAAAACAACTCAGGAAGCGTGCCTCAGATACTGTTATCCAGGTACTTCAGAGAGGAGCTACAGCAGAGGATGTGGGGGAGGGCTCTGTCCTGGGAAGGCCCCGTAGGGTCCTGCTCGGTTACACCCGGTGCCTGGGCTCAGCAACCTGGGAAGGTGGGGCTGCTCCTGGGTGTGGGGAGCTGCAGGATCCCGGTCCCCTGAGGGCCCTGTTAGCCCCCAAGGTGAGATGGGGGTGCAGTGACTGGACAGAGGCGTCTGGCCTGCGAGAGGGTTCCAGGCTGGAAATGTCACAGGACTCATCGCAGGGAGGGAGAGGAAAGGCCAGTGGGGGCAGGTAGGTCACAGCAGACTACGTGCAGGTGACTGCGGTCCTGTTGGAAGCAACTCAGAGCCAGAAAGGAGTGGCTGTCAGGGGCTCAGCTCCATTCTCGTGTTCCTTTGTAAAACCGCTGTGTCAGAGTTTGAGACACTGCCAGGAGACGTCTGGGGCCAGTGCTGCCATGGCTTCATCAAAGGGGTCCAGGGGGAGCACAGAACCACTGCAGACCCTGCCCATGTCCTCACTGGGAATGAATCCCATCGGGGCTCCTGGGCTCACAGACTTGAGGGAACCTCTGTCCTCAGGACTGGTCCTCCTCCTTCCTCTCACCTGCTGGTCAGAGGCCCAGGAAGCCCCAACCTGGCTCCACCCCCAGGGCCTGGATTCTGGGACAGCTTAGGGGTAAGCAAGACCCTCGTGCTCCTTTATCTGCCTGGGGGCGAGAATGTCTTAAACGCTGCAATTGACTGATGATGGAGGGCTGAATGTTTCCAGCAGGTATGGGTGGAAAGATGGGGCGTGAAGTTCCTATGTCTGCAGGGTCTTCCCAGCATGAAGATCTGTGTGTTTCCCCCGGCCAGTCAACATCCTCCCAGGAAGCCCAGATCCAGGATTACGAGGGCAGAGGCTCTCCCCTTGCTTATCTGTAACTTCCCACTCCCACAGCAAGGAGCCTGGCTCCCACCATCTGCCGTTTATGTATGCATTGCTCCTTTCCAGGTTACACGTGCAGAGGTTTCAGAATTGTTAGCTACTACACCCTGGAAAGAACTTCGTAAAATAAAACCCACTGTTTATGTATGGTCCATTTTGCCTTCAGTCTACAGATTCCATTCATTTCCAAAGGTAACTTAGGTCAGCACCTTTTATCCCATCCCCTACAGTGAGATCAGCAGGCCCCACCCATGTCCCCACTGGGGGTGAATCCGATCAGGGCTCCAGGGCTCACAGACTTGAGGGAACCTCTGTCCTCCGGACTGGTCTTCCTCCTTCCTCTCACCTGCTGGTCAGGAGCCCAGGCACCCCCATCCTGGCTCCATCCCCCAGGGCCTGGATTCTGGGACAGCTTAGAGGTAATGCAAGACCCTCACGCTCCTTTATGTGCCTGGGGGCAAGAATGTCTAAAAAGGTGCAACTGGCTGATTACAGAGGGCTGAGTGTTTGCAGCAGGTATGGTTGGAAAGATGGGGTGTGAGTTTCCTATGTCTTCACAGCCTTCCCAGTGTAAAGATCTGTGCATGTCCTATGGCCAGTGACCTCCCCACACCATCCTCCCAGGAAGCTCAGCCAAGTATTATGAGGGCAGAGGCTCTCCCCTTGCTTATCTGTAACTTCCCACTCCCACAATGAGGAGCTTGGTGTCCACTATCTGCCATTTACCTATGCATTGCTCCTTTCCAGATTACATGTGCAGAGGTTTCAGAATTGTTAGCTGCTACACCCTGGAAAGAACTCCATAAAATAAAGTCCACTGTTTGTGTACATTTTGCATTTAGTTTAGAGATTGCGTTCATTTCCACAGTTAACTTAGGTCAGCACCTTTTATCCCATCCCCTACAGTGAGATTTTTCCATGCATTTCTAATACAGTTAGATTCGGTCACCTTGAGTATTCCATCCTGTAATACCCCTACACTGTAAATAACTAAATTTGAATAGAGTTTGATTGACCCCTTGGGCTATACACATCTGTGGGCTTAGACAAATGCATAGTGACAGGTATCCATCCTAGAGTGTCACATGGAACACTTCAAACCCCCCACCGCATGATCTGCTTATCATCTGTGTAGCTTTGCCTTTCCCAGAATGTCACCAATGGGGTCATACTGTGTGCAGCCTCCTCAGCCTGGATGCTTTCACGTAGCAGTATATACTGAGGATTTATCCATGTCTTTCCATAGGCTGATGGTGCATTCCTTTCTGCTGAGTAGTATTCCACTGCATGTGTATGGGTGGAAAAACAATTTCCCCTCTACTTTTCTAGGTTCTTGGTTGAGGCCCCCCTGCCCCTGAAATAAAAGACAGATTACCAGGAGAAAAGCAGAAGTTTAATTACATGTATACCTTCTGAGTACAGGGGGGATAGCAAGGAAAACGGAGTCACTCTCTGAAATGACCAAAACCATCCCCTTAAATACCGTCTTCAGCTAAAAACAGAAGAAAGATGCTGGGGAAGGGGGGAAGGCCAGTTTTGGCAGGTTATCCTGCAAAGCACAGTAAACAAGGGTATGAGTGTTTGCACATTTAAGTCAGGACTTCTCCAGTGAAAAGAGTTACTTAAGATTTAATTATCCTTCTATTTTTGGTGCAAAGAGGGACATACCCTTATAAATGGAGACTTCTCTATTGTAAATGTCCTTCATAAAACGGCAATCTCAGTTTTCTGAGATTTTTTTTTTGAATAAATTTATTATTTTATTTTTGACTGCATTGGGTCTTCGTTGCTGCATGCAGGCTTTTCTCTGGTTGTGGCGAGCAGGGGCTACTCTTCATTGCGGTGTGCAGGTTTCTCGTTGTGGTGGCCTTTCTTGTCATGGAGCACAGGCTCTAGGTGTGCAGGCTTCAGTAGTTGTGGCACACGGGCTCAGTAGTTGTGGCTCGCGGGCTCTAGAGCGCAGGCTCAGTAGTTGTGGCGCACGGGCTTAGTTGTTCCGCGGCATGTGGGATCTTCCTGGACCAGGGCTCGAACCCGTGTTCCCTGCATTGGCAGGCGGACTCTTAACCACTGAGCCGCCAGGGAGGCCTTTTTTTTTTTTTTTTTTTTTTTTAAAAGCAGACCAATAATCCTTATGCCAGAGAGACATATTTTGGGGTGGCATATTCTACTCGCCTTGACATGGATATACCCCAATTTGCTTATGCATTCATCTTTTGAAGGATATCCTGATTTCTTCAAGTTTTTAGCCATTATGAAAGTGCTGTTGTGCATAATTGCATCCTTGTTTGCATTTGGACATAGATTTTCAAAGCAGTTGCCTAAATGCTGGAAGCGTGATTGTTGGATCCCAACGTGAGACTTGTTTAGCTTTGGAAAAAACTGCCAAATTGTCTTACAAAGTGGCTGCACATGCCTCCCCCCAGCTATGAGGGAGAGCTCCTTTTGTTCCTCACCCTCTAGCCATTGGTATTGTCATATTTTTGGAGCTTAGCAGTGCTAATAGGTGTGCTGTGATATCTCACGATTTTAATTTGTAATTCCCTAATGGTATATGATGTTGAGCTTGTTCCTGTTATGACTTTTACCATCTGTATATCTTTTTTGGTGGGATGTCTGTTCAGATCATGCTGTTCACGTTCACGCTGAGAGGAGCACTGTCTCCTCAGGACCCGCTGGGGCTTTGGCTTCTGGGACACGCGGGGCCGAGTCCACGCTGACGGCCGGGCTTCGGGACAAGCCGGGGTCAAGTCCACACTAACAGAAGCCGAGTCTCCTCAGGACCCCCTGGGGCTTCAGCTGTGGGACACTGTGGGGTCCAGTTCATGCTGACAGGAGCCTGGTCTCCTCAGGACCTGCCGGGAGGTGATGCCGCTGAGGGAGAAGGTGAGGAAAAGTGGGCAGAAGGTTCCTGTACGTGGCTGACCACTGAGGGTGTCTGTCTTCAGAGGAGCCAGGAGAGGAGGGGCTTGATGTGGAAAACTGGGTTTTGGGCCCCTTTTGTGTGTGGTGTAGACAGAGTGCAGTGTTGTTCTTTGGCGTGTGGCGTCTGGTTTTCCCAGCACCGTTTATTGAGGGGACTGTCCTTTCCCTGGTATATGTTCTTGGCTCCTTTCTTGTGAATTAACTGATCACATACCTGTAGGTTGATTCCTGGGCTCTCTGCTCTGTTCCTCTGGTCTGCGTGCCTGTTTTTGTGCCGATTCCACACTTTTTTGGGACTGTAGCTTCGTAATGTAGTGTGAGGTCAGGGAGGGAGATGCCTCCAGCCCCTTCTCCTTCCTCAGGGTTGCTTTAGCTCTTCTGGGTCCTTTGTGGTCCCACACACATCTTAAGATTGTTTGTTCTGTTTCTATGGAAAATGTCATTGCACTTTTGGTAGGGATTGCATTGAATCTATACATTAATTTGGCTAGAATGCATATTTTTTTTAAATTAAAAAAAAATTTTGGGCCACACCGTGTGGCATGCAGGATGCGGGATCTTAGTTCCCCAGCCAGGGATCGAACCCGCGCCCCCTGCAGTGGGAGCGCAGAGTCCCAACCCCTGGACGGCCAGGGAAGTCCCACCTTAGAATGCATATTTTCACACTATTCTTTTTACCCATGAGCACGGGGTATCTTTCCATTTATTTTTGTCTGTTCAGTTTCCTTTATCAGTGTCTTCCAGTTTTCAGTGTGCAGGTCCTTCACGTCCTTGGTTAAATTTACTCCTGGTTATCTTTTTGGATGCAGTTGTAAGTGGGATGTTTTTTTAGAATTCTTTTTCTGATGGTTCATTATCAGTGTATAGAATCACAAATGATTTTTGTGCATTGATTTTTCTTTTTTTGTATCCTGCAGCTTTACTGAATTCATTTTTTAGTTGTAACGGTTTTTTGGTGGTTGAATGTGGAAAACTAGAATTCAGAAATGCCACTGTTGCAACTACATCCAGATCATCCACAGCACCCAAGACATAGTGGTTCCCAATGTAATCTTCCCACGGTGCCTCTCATAGTATGTGGACCCCTACAAGGGTGATTGGCATCACCACTGCGGGTGAACTGGATCTGGGTAGGGCTTGGCCTCTATAACAGAGTTTGATGTCTGTATTTCTGGCGTGGTACAACATGGTTGTTTTGATGAGTACTTTATTTTCTAGTAAATTTCAAGTGTATAAAAAAACTTTAAATAACAGTATCAAGTTTTCCACATTCACAAAATACTCCAGTTTGTTTTACCCTGTGAGAGTGGGATGGCCACTCTCCCAGGGAACCAGCGCATAACCCCAAAATGATGAACAATTATGGTTGCCACATTATAATCCTATCCACAGACCTGCTTCAACTTTCACCAGTTGCCCCAGCTTTGTGGAAATGTATTTTCCCATTCGAATACAGTTTTCTTTTCCTGGAACCATCACTGGGGCTTTTCCTCACTTTAAAAACCTTGCTGGATTTAAAGTGTACAAGATGAGCATGATCTGGGTGGTTTTTCTGTGTGGCTTCTTTCACTTAGGATGTTTTCAGTGTTTATCCACATTGTAACATTGATCATTATTTCATTCATTTTTTCCATCGTGATTAAAAACACATAACATTTACCATTTAAACCACTTTTTTTTAAAGCTTTTTTAAAAATTTTATTTTATTTTTTATTTTTGGGCTGTGTCGGGTCTTTGTTGCTGTGTGCAGGCTTTCTCTAGTTGCGGCGAGAGGGGGCTACTCTTCGTTGCCGTGTGCAGGCTTCTCATTGCGGTGGCTTCTCTTGTTGTGGAGCACGGGCTCTAGGCGCATGGGCTTCAGTAGTTGTGGCACGAGGGCTCAGTAGCTGTGGCTCGTGGGCTTAGTTGCTCTGTGGCATGCGGGATCTTCCAGGACCAGCGCTTGAACCCATGTCCCCTGCATTGGCAGGCGGATTCTTAACCACTGTGCCACGAGGGAAGCCCCATTTAAACCATTTTAAAGTATACAGTTCTATGGCATTAACTACATTCACATTGTTGTAAAAATATCCTCACCATCCATCTCCAGAACTTTATTTTCCCCATGTGAAACCGTAGCCATTAAACACTAACTCATCTCAACCCCTGGCAACCTTATTCCACTTTGTCTTTGAATTTGACTTATCTGGATACCTCATACTAGTGGAATCGTAGAACATTTGTCCTTTTTGTGTCTGGCTTGTTTCACTTAGCATAATGATGTCAAGGTTCATCCACATTGTAGCATGTGTGAGAATTACCTTAGTTTTAAAGGTTGAATCATATCCCATTGTGTATATAATACACTGTACTTATCCATTCATCTGTTGAAGGATGTGTTGTGTTGCTTCCACCTTTTGGCTATTGTGAATAATGTTGCTGTGAATACGGGGTACAAATATCTGTTCCAGTCCTTGCTTTCTAATATTTTGGGTGTACACCCTGGAGTGGAATCCAGGGCTCATACATTTTCCGTGTTTTTGAGGAGCCACCATAGAGTTTTCCACAGCGACTGTATAATTTTACTTTATTCCTTTATATGACAGAATAATGCAGCTTATGGATCTACCTTATTTTGCTTATCCATTTACCTGCTGATGGACATTTAAATCTTTTCTGCCTTGAGCTATTGTGAACAGTGCTGCTATGAATAATTGGTGTTCAAGTTTTTGTTTGAACACCTGTTTTCCATTTTTTGGGTATATATCTAGGAGTGGAGTTGTTGAACCACATGGTAATTATATTTTATATTTTTGAGTAAATGCTAAAGTTTTGTACACATAGACTGCACCATTGTACATCTCCACAAGTAACTTTTAAGGGTTTCAATTTCTCTACATTGTTGCCAACATTTGTTATTTTTATTTATATATTTTAAAATTTATTTTAAAATTTATTTTTATTCTAGTGTGTGTGAAGGGGCATCACACTGTGGCTTTAATCTGCATTTTCATCATGACTACTGATGTTTGACATCTTTTCATGTCCTTGTTGACCATTTGTATGTCTTGCCTGGAGAGCAGTCCATGCAAGCCATTTGTCTGTTTCATAAATTTTATTGTTTGTCTTTTTGTTGATGAGTTGTAAAAGCCCCGGGTATATTCTAGGTAAAGAGTCTTATCAGATATATAATGTGCCAATATTGTCTTCCATTCTGTGGGCTGTCTTTTTACTTTCTGGATAACCTCTTTTGATGCACAAAGGTTTGTAATTTTGAGGAAATCCAATTTATCTATTTTTTTCTTTCATTTCTTATGCTTTACTGTCAAATCTAAGAAACCATTGCTAAATTCATGGTCAGGAAGATTTAATTCCTCGGTTTATTTGAGAGTTCATACAGTCATCCCTCGGTACCCACTAGGCCAGGCTTTAGGCCTGGGGTTGAGTCAGTGTGAGGGTTCAGGGGTCACGGTTTAGGGTTATGGGTCATTGTTGGAGAGTCATGGTTGGAGAGTTATGGTAGAGGGTTGTGGTTAAAGGGTCAGCGGCGAGGGTCTGGGGCTAGGGTTGTTAGGGGGTTAAGGTTAGAGGTTAGGATTCTTAGGGTAAATGTTAGAGTTAGGTTTAAGCACAGTTGACCCTCATTGCCTTCCCCTCTCCTTCTCTCTGAAGCCTCCAGAATGGATAGGACTTGCCCAGGGTCAAACAGGAGTCAGGGAGCTGAGGTCAGTAGCTGTTTTTCTGGCCTCCCTTCCCCCAGTCCTGGGCTCTGAGAGAAGAATGAAATGTCTGTTCTTGTCTCGGACTGTTTCTTATCCAACTCAACCTCTGTCAAGGATTAGGGAGGGTGTCAGAAGTCATGCATGGTTTCCTTCTGCCCTCCCACCTGGGAAGGGTGATGCTGGCCCTAGTCTGCCTGGGCAGCCCCAGGTTCCAGCACAGCCCAGACAGCAGGGCACTCAGTGGGCATGTGTGGATTTATACAGGACTGGGTGCAGTGACCTGCCAGCCCCCAGATGCTGCCTTCTTAAGGGCTGGCGGGGCCCTCCTGGCACTGGAGGCATCCTTTGTCCCGTCTGAGTGGGCATGAATAGATGATCAAGTCTCAGGCAGGACAGCCCTTGAGCTCTGACAATCCAGGTAGGCATCTGTGGTCCTCTAGCTCAGTCCAGCCTGGGCATTGTCAGGCCCTCATGTACAGTTACGGAGCTGACCAGGATGCCGGGCAATTCAAGAGCTACCTGGTCAGTGTAGACATTCCTTTGAGAAGTTTCAACTACCAACATGCATGTGGTTGAGAAAAAGGCCTCCTGCTCACAGCCTCATAGGCTGCCAAGAGAAGTAATAATCCTCTAAACATTGGAGTGCGTCCCTGACACAACAACCATACAGCAGACCATGGCCCTGCAATCCTTTGTCCTGTCAGTCGTTAGAAACTTTTTTTTTTAATTTAATTTTTATTTATTTATTTATTTATTTATGGCTGTGTTGGGTCTTCGTTTCTGTGCGAGGGCTTTCTCTAGTTGTGGCAAGTGGGGGCCACTCTTCATCACGGTGCACGGGCCTCTCATTATCGCGGCCTCCCTTGTTGCGGAGTACAGGCTCCAGACGCGCAGGCTCAGTAATTGTGGCTCACGGGCCTAGTTGCTCTGCGGCATGTGGGATCTTCCCAGACCAGGGCTCGAACCCGTGTCCCCTGCATTGGCGGGCAGATTCTAAACCACTGCGCCACCAGGGAAGCCCCCGTTAGAAACTTTTGACATTCATAGTCATTAAGAATCAAAGATATGGAGGCAACTGGACCTCCCAATGGAAGGTTCACAGTGACACTGCATTGTCTTGGAGAGCCATATGCATCCATGTGGCCTCTGGAAAGCCTGCCAATTATGGGTTCCATGGCTTGGAATAATTCTTGAGCCTCCCATTACATCATTGCACAAGAGTTTCCTTACCACCCTAGCATTTGGTTTCTTCCTCTTAGTAAAGGAGAGAGAAGAAACTGGAAAAGGAGCAGTATTGTTTTTCAGGGATGGGCAATTAATATGGCCATGGAGATGGCATAACTCAAGGGCTCCCACCTCTCAGGGGCAAGAATGAGGTCTGTGTGTCTTCTGAGGGCACATGGGCTGTTCTGGGTCAGCCTCTGAGATGTGAGGACCTGATGCCCAAGGAAAGAGACTTGAGTTTACCACCACCAACGATCCTGACTTTTCAGTAAGTGAAAGAACTTCTTGCAGTCTTGGGAGGACAGTAAGAGCACTGGATGAGTAGCTGCAGCCCCTGACCCTGAGTGAACTCCTTTCTTCCTTTTGTGTCAGATTCTGTGCTGTGCAGTGAGCTGTCATTGACTTAGAATCTGCTGCTTTCTGCCAGCCAGCATCTGTTCTGAGGCCCAAGTGCCTCAGTTTTCCTTTGGGAATTACATCTCATCTGCTTCCAGTCCAAACAGTTGCAGAAGGATGAGCCCATGTTCCACCCAGCTCGAAGATGGGTTTACAGCCCACATCTAGCCAGTCCCACTTTCCATCTTCTGGTGATGGGTCAAGGATGAGAATGCAACCCAAGCCAGATCAAAGGCATTTAAAACCATGACTTTCTTGGAATCCAAGAAAAGGAGAAACTCTTTCTCGGAGAATGGATGGTGAGTGGTTGTCAGCCTAGAATTGCTGTTGGCCCAAGGGCAGTGAGAGAGCCTGTGCCTGTGAATGGGGTCCCCCAAAGGCACTGAGCAGGACAAAGTTTTGGAGAGAAGCAAGGTCACACTGAGACAGTGTGAGCCACTGGACCTGCCAGGTCCAAACCCATTCTTCAACTTGCCACTTGCAAGTATTAATTTATTTCTACCCTTACAATAAATACTAATTTATTTTACTTCAGTAAGTGTGTCCAGTCGCTGGGAAAAGAAAAAGTCCTGGTTGATACATCTGAATCAATAATCCCTGATCCTTCCTCAGGTGTCCTCACTGGGTAGGCGTGGCTGGGGGAGATGAAGACACTGGGTGGGGTCAGATACTAGGGGAGCTGCCAAACATCTCTGGCCCTGTTCCTTCCCTGTTCCGGGAGAGGGAAACCCTGGAACAGTGATAGGATAACCAGTATGGGGAAGAGGTTCCTCAGTGATTAACTGGTCTTTTTGTATTTTCCTTAATTTAGGGTTCATTTTGGTAATGTGTTTTTACAAAGAAATCCCCCTTTTCCTCTAGATTTCCAGTTTGTTACAGTAGGTTTCTCTTATTTGACTTTTAATATTTCCTGTCAAATTTTCTACAGAATCATGACAAATAATGAACAAATATTGATACTTTATTATTAAGTGAAGTCCCTATTCATGTTCCCTTTGTTATACCTTTCCTTGTTCCAGGATCTCAAAGGACATGGGGCCATCATGTCTGTTTAGTCTCTTCTGGGCTTTGACAGTTGCTCAGACTCTCCTTGTTTCCATGACCTTGCCAGTGTGGAGGAGGGCTGGTCAGGTATTTTATAGACTGCCGGGCACTGGGATTTGCTTGGTGGTTTTGTCGTGGTTAGACTTGGCTTTGAAAAAGCAGACCACAGAGGTGAAGTGCTTCCTCTTCACTATATATCAAGAGGACAGGCTCTTAAGGAAACTCCTCACTTATATTCTTAACTTTGGTCACCTAGCTGAAGTAGTGTTTGTCAAGTTTTCCCACAGTGAGGTTAATTTTTTTCCCACGTCCATCCTGTGTGTCTTATTTAGGAGGAAGTCATAATGCAGAACCCACACTTGAGGAGAGAGGGGTTAGCTTCACATCCTTGATGGACAGCTGAGTGGCTATATACATTGTTTAGAAGCTTTCTGCATAGGAGATTTCTATTTAACACCATTCATCAAAAACTATGTAATTTATTTTTACCAGTTTGGACACGTGAATAATTACTGTAAACTTTTGGTTATAATCCAGCACTACATTATTAGACTGCTTACTTAATTCTTGCTCTGGCTGTTGAGAGCTTTTTCCATTTGCTCCTGTTTTCATTTTACATAATTTTCCTTTTGTGGGTTTTTAAAATTTTTGGTACTTCTTTACTTTCTGATATTTTAAGATTATCCTGCTTCATATATTTACTGTCTCAGTCCTAGCATCAGCCCTTTCTTCAAAGAGCCCTTGTTCCTTTTATTAGAGAATGGTATTAAAAACTTACACGTGGGAGCTAAATATGCTCAGCTGACAGTGCATGGAAATATGTGCATGTATCCCAGCCTATGCATATACACATAATGATAAAGATTTCCATGTGGAACTATGTGTATCTCTATTAGGCTAAAGATAGTTTATACTGATGTCTCCAACCGGATCTGTTATGACATGGATATTGTAACCTTCTCCCTTTGTTTGACTGTAACATCCCACTCCAGGGGTAAGAAACCTGGTTTCCACCATTTGTCATTTATTAAATTCAGTGCTTGTTCCATTCGATTACTGATATAGTAGTTTTGGTGCCGTTAGCTGCTACCCCTCATGGAAAGAACACAGAGTCCACTGGGTATGTATGTTCCATTCGATTACTGATATAGTAGTTTCGGTACCGTTAGCTCCTACCCCTCATGGAAGGAACACAGAGTCCACTGGGTATGTATGTTCCATTCGATTACTGATATAGTAGTTTCGGTACCGTTAGCTGCTACCCCTCATGGAAAGAACACAGAGTCCACTGGGTATGTATGTTCCATTCGATTACTGATATAGTAGTTTCAGTACCGTTAGCTACTACCCCTCATGGAAGGAACACAGAGTCCACTGGGTATGTATGTTCCATTCGATTACTGATATAGTAGTTTCGGTACCGTTAGCTGCTACCCCTCATGGAAAGAACACAGAGTCCACTGTGTATGTACGGCACGTTTTGTCTTTGGCCTACAGAGTCTGTACATTTCCAGAGTTAACTTAGGTCAGCCCGTTTGTCCCACTACCAACAGTGAGTTTTTTCATACATTTCTGAATCAGTTAGATTCTTTGTTACGTTCTGTATTCCAGTCTTTGACACTCCCATATCCTAAGTAGCTAAGTTTGAATAGATTGTAAATTACTTGTTGGGTTGTAAAAATCTGTGGGTGTAGACAAATGCATAGTGACAGGTATTCACCACTAAAGTATCATATGGACTATTTCAACCACATATTCCATAAACTGTTTACCATTGTCAGTTTTGCCTTTTCTAGAATGTCATATAAATGAGGTCATACAGTGTGTAGAACTTCAGACTGGATTCTTTCACTTAGCAATGTAAGTGTTAGATGCATCTATTTTTTTTTTTTTTTTTGCACGGGTTGATGGTCCATTCCTTTATATCTCTGAATACTATTGCATTGCATGTATATGAGAGGAAAAATAGTTTTCCCTCTACATTTCTATGTTCTTTATTGAGATCTCCCTTGTAATGAAAAAGAGACGAACTGGAGAAAACAATCAGAAGTTTAATATATACCATGCGTACCTCCTGTATACTTGAAAGATACCCAGGAAAACTGAGTCACTCCCTGAAATGGCCCAAGCCATTACCTTAAATGCTATCTTCTGCTGAGAACAAAAGAAAGATGTTAGGGAATGGAGGAAGCCATTTAAGGGATGTTATTAGTCAAAGCCCAGTAAACAAGGGTATGGTTGTTACACAGATTTACATCCAGGCCTGTTTCATTGACAAGCTTTTTTTTTTAAACATTTATTTATTTGGCTGTGCCGGGTCTCAGTTGCGGCCTGTGAAATCTTTAGTTGCGGCATGCGGGCTCTTAATTGCAGCATGCGGGATCTAGTTCCCTGACCAGGGATTGAACCCTGGTCCCCTGCATTGGGAGCATGGAGTCTTAACCACTGGACCAGCAGGGAAGTCCCAACAAGCTTTTCTTGATATTTAGTCATCATTCAATTCCTCGTCCAGAGAGGGACATACCCTTACAAATGGAGATATCCTTAATAAATGTAAATTTACCTCCTAAAAGGGCATTTTCTACTTGGTTTTGAAAGATTCTCCTGGGTCTGCTGTTTCTTAAATTAATCAGTCCAAAATAATCCTTTTGTCAAATGGGCATATTTTGGGGTGGTGTATTCTTCTCCCCTTGACATGTATGTGCCCTAATTTGCTTATGAATTCATCTACAGAAGGACATCCTGATATCTTTAAGTTTTTAGCCATTATGAATAGAGCTGCTGTGCATTACTTGATGCTAGTTTTGGTTTGAACACAGTTTTTCAAAGCAGTTGTCTAAATACAAGAGGTACACTTCTTGGATCCTAAGGTGAGACTTTTTAGATTTGGAAAAAACTGCCGAACTGTCTTCCAAAGTTGGTTGTACGTGCATTCCACCAGCATCTTGAGTATATTCTTGTACACTTATTTACTGCCTGTTTATCTTCTTGGGCCAGGTGTGCATTTCAATCTTTACCAAATTTTAATGGCACTGTTGGCATAATTTGAGTACAAATCTTTTATCAGATATGTGTTTTGGAAATAGTTTCTTGCAGTTTGTGGTTTGTCTTCCGGTTTTCTGAATAAGGTCACCAGACCCAAAGTCATGTAGATTATCTTTTTTTTTTTCTAGGACTTTTATAGTTTGGTAATTTAAATTTGTCTATGGGCAATTTTGAGTGAATTTTGGTTTAAGTTGTAAAGTTTGTGTCTACATTCATTTCATTACATATGGTTTGTAATTAATTGCTCCTTAACCATCTTTTGAGAAGACACAGTGAGATACTTGGCTCCATTTCAGTTTGGATTTCCAAGCTTAGTATATACAGCAGAACTGCCTTCCGGATGAGGCCTCTGGGTTTGTGAGTGCGGCGCTCCCGGCACTCCTCTGACGTCCCACAGGGGGCGCCGAACCCACCTGTCTGACCCTGGGGGCACAGGTGCCCCCTGCCCACAGACTTTGCTCCGTGACAAGCAGACAGGAGCTTTGTCTCCTGTCAGGGCTGAGGCTTCTGGACCATGAGGCGTTGTCCACACTGACAGCAGCTGGGTTTTCTCAGGAGCCACTGGTGAGGAGACTCCACAAAAGGAAGACATGAGCAAGTGTGGAGAATCTTCCTGTGCAGCTGACTGCTGGGTGGGTGGGGTGCATCTTCAGGGGCCTCAGGAGAGAAAGGGTTTAATGTGGAATACTGTGCGCTTTAGTTAGTTTTGTGTGCCGTGTAGATGGGGACCAGTGTCGTTCTCTGGAGTCTGGTGTCTAGTTTTCCTGGCACTGTTTGCTGATGGCTTTGGGTAGAATAAACATTTTTTTTTAACATCTTTATTGAAGTTTAATTGCCTTACAATAGTGTGTTAGCTTCTGCTTTATAACAAAGTGAATCAGTTATACATATACAATATGTTCCCATTTCTCTCCCCTCTTGCATCTCCCTCCCTCCCACCCTCCCCATCCCACCCCTCTAGGTGGTCACAAAGCACCGAGCTGATCTCCCTGTGCTGTGCGGCTGCTTCCCACTAGTTATCTATTTTACATTTGGTAGTGTATATATGTCCATGACACTCTCTCACCCTGTCACATCTCACCCCTCCCCCTCCCCCGTGTCCTCAAGTCCATTCTCTAGTAGGTCTGTGTCTTTATTCCCGTCTTGCCACTAGGTTCTTCATGGCCTTTTTTTTTTTTTCCCTTAGATTCCGTATATATGTGTTAGCATACTGTATTTGTTTTTCTCTTTCTGACTTACTTCACTCTGTATGACAGACTCTAACTCCATCCACCTCATTACAAATACCTCCATTTCATTTCTTTTTATGGCTGAGTAATATTCCATTGTATACATGTGCCACATCTTCTTTATCTATTCATCTGTCGATGGACACTTAGGTTGCTTCCATGTCCTGCCTATTGTAAATAGTGCTGCAATGAACATTTTGGTACATGACTCTTTTTGACCTATGGTTTTCTCAGGGTATATGCCCAGTAGTGGGATTGCTGGGTCATATGGTAGTTCTATTTGTAGTTTTTTAAGGAACCTCCATGCTGTTCTCCATAGTGGCTGTATCAATTTACATTCCCACCAACAGTGCAAGAGTGTTCCCTTTCCTCCACACCCTCTCCAGCATTTATTGTTTCTAGATTTTTTGATGATGGCCATTCTGACCGGTGTGAGATGATATCTCATTGTAGTTTTGATTTGCATTTCTCTAATGATTAATGATGTTGAGCATTCTTTCATGTGTCTGTAGGCCATCTGTATATCTTCTTTGGAGAAATGTCTATTTAGATCTTCTGCCCATTTTTGGATTGGGTTGTTCGTTTTTTTGTTATTGAGCTGCATGAGCTGCTTGTAAATCTTGGAGATTAATCCTTTGTCAGTTGCTTCATTTGCAAATATTTTCTCCCATTCTGAGGGTTGTCTTTTGGTCTTGTTTATAGTTTCCTTTGCTGTGCATAGAATAAACATTTTAATAGTAGTAATTTTTCTGATGCATGAGCATGGAATATTGTTTTCTATTGTGTGTTCAGTTTCTTTATCAATGCTTTATAGTTTTCTGAGTATAGGTCTTTCATGTCCTTGGTTAAATTTATTGCTACATAGTTTGTTCTTTTTGATGGAATTGTAAATGGGATTGTTTTCTTAATTTTTCTTGCTGGTGGTTCATTATTAGTGTATAGAAACAAAACTGATTTGTGTATATTGATTCCATATTTTGCAACTTTACTGAATTTATTTTTTAACATATTTTTTGAAGTAATGTGAAAAATTGCAATACTAAAATCTCAGTGTCTACTGCACCCCAAGTAATCCACAGGACCCAAGACATGGTAGCTACTAATATACTCTTCCCACGGTGCCTCTTAATACCATGCGGACTCCTACAAGGGAAATAAGTGTCACAACTTTGGTTGAACTTGGTCTGGGTGAGTCTTGGCCTCTATAACAAAATTTGATGTCTGTCTTATCTGATTTTCTGGCATGATACTGACATGGTTGTCTAGAAAAGTAATTTACTTTCCAGTAATTTAAAATGTACAGAAAAGTTGCAATAATGGCAAAAAGTACTCACATTTGCCACTTCACACAAAATGCTCAGTGTGTTTTGCCCAAGGAACCAGCACATAACCCCTAAATGAGGAAATCCTGATGTCCACATTATAATTTAATACTCAGCCCCACTTCAACTTTCACCTGCTGTCCCAACTGTATGAAAATGTCTTTTTCCATCCTGATCCAGTTTTCTTTTTCTGGAACCATTACTGAGTTTCCCCCACATTTGAACAACCTTGATGGATTTGAAGCAGACAAGATGAGTATGGGATCTAGGTGGCCTTTTCTGTATGGCTTTTTTCACTAAGAATGTTTTTAATGTTCATTTTTGTAACAAATATCAGCGCTACAGTTTTTTTTCTTTTTTTTCTTTTTTTTTTTTCCATTTTTATTTTATAGCTACTTTATTTATTTATTTATTTATTTTTTTTATTTTTGGCTGTGTTGGGTCTTCGGTTCGTGCGAGGGCCTTCTCTAGTTACGGCAAGTGGGGGCCACTCTTCATCGCGGTGCAGGGACCGCTCTTCATCGCGGTGCGCGGGCCTTTCACCATCGCGGCCCCTCCCGTTGCGGGGCACAGGCTCCAGACGCGCAGGCTCAGCAGCTGTGGCTCACGGGCCCAGCCGCTCCGTGGCATGTGGGATCCTCCCAGACCAGGGCTCGAACCCGTGTCCCCTGCATTAGCAGGCAGACTCTCAACCACTGCGCCACCAGGGAAGCCCAGTTTTTTTTCTTTGTCATTAAAAATGCAAAACATGACTTTAGCATTTAATTCACTTTACGTATACAGGTTTGTGGTATTAACTACCTTCATATAGTTGCACAAACAAGTTAACTAACATGTGTACCTCCTGTGTGCATGGCAGATACCCAGGAAATTGAGTAACACCCTGAAACGGCCCAAGACATCACCTTAAATACCGTCTTTATCTAAAAGGAAAAAAAAGGAAGGCTATAGTTGTTTCTGTCTGCATTCATTTGATTGTATATGGTTTCCAATTGATGTTGTATAACTAGTTGTGGAGAAGTCATGGGATAGGTGGCTTCATTTCAGTTTGAATTTCCAAATTTAGTGGATTCTGCAGGCTTGATACAACGTATACAAACTTCATATTGGATCAGGGCATCCCATGGTGTAACTGATATTCATGGTTTGTTCAACAATTAAAGTTCTGTATGATATGAGTTCATCCCGGAGTAATCCAGGTTAGTTTCTGTTATACATTTGTCCCAGGATGAAAGGACAAGAGAAATAAGGCCTGATTTATAAAAGTGCCTTCAAACTAATTGATACTGAAGTATAGTTGACCTACAATGTGGTGTTGATTTCTACTGTACAGCAAAGTGATTCATATATACATATATACATATTTTTCATATTCTTTTCCATTATGGTTTATTACAGGGTATTGAATACAGTTCCCTGTGCTGTACAGTAAGACCTTGTTTATCCATCCTATATATAATAATTTGCAGCTACTAATCCCAAACTCCCAATCCATCCCTCTCCCCTGTCTTCCCCTTGACAACCACAAGTCTGTTTTCTATATTTGAGAGTCTGTTTTTGTTCTGTAGATAGGTTCATTTGGGTCTCATTTTATAATCCACATATAAGTGATATCATATGGTATTTGTCGTTCTCTGTCTGACTTACTTCACTTTGTATGATAATCTCTAGGTCCATCCATGTAGCTGCAGATGGCATTATTTCATTCTGTTTTATGGCTGAGTAATATTCCATTGTATATATGTATCACATCTATATCCATTCATCTGTTGAGGGACATTCAGGTTGCTTCCATGTCTTGGCTATTGTGAATAGTGCTGCTGTGAATGCTGGGGTGCATGTATCTTTTCAAATTATAGTTTTGTCTGGATATGTGCCCAGGAGTGGGATTGCTGGTTCATATGGTAATTCTAGTTTTAGTTTTTGAGGAACCTCCATACTGTTTTCCATAGTGGCTGCATCAATTTACATTCCCACCAGTAGTGTAGGAGGGTTCCCTTTTCTCCACACCCCCTCGAGCATTTATTTCTAGGCACTTTAATGATGGCCATTCTGACCACTATGAGGTGATAACTCACTGTAGTTTTGATTTGCATTCTCTAATAATTAGCGACGTGGAGCATCTTTTCATGTGCCTGTTGGCCATCTGTATGTCTTTGCAGAAATGTCTATTTAGACCTTCTGCCTATTTTTTGATTTTTTTTCTTTTTTGAGTTGTATGAGCTGTTTGTATATTTTAGAATGAGGCCCTTGTTGGTTGCATCATTTGCGCGTATTTTCTCCCAAACAGCACAGGTTCTGGAACGACTGGATACCCACATGCAGAAGAATAAACTTGGACCCTTACCTCCCCTCACCCCGTATACAAAAATCAACGCAAAATGGACCAAAGGCCTAGATGCAAGAACCAAAATTATAAAACTCATAGAAGAAAACATGAGGGTAAATCTTCATGACCTTGGATTTAGTCATGATTTCTTAGATCTGCTACCAAAAGCACAAGCAACAAAAGACAAAATAGATGAATTGGACTTCCTCAAAATGAAAAACAGTTGTGTATAAAAGGAGCAAGGAATAAGATAATCCACCATCCAAAATGGCACAAGATGTTTGCAAACCATGTATCTGCTAAAGGACTGTAGCCCACCAGCCAAGCCCCCGGTGGTCCAGTGGAGTGTCTGTGCAGCCCCTCCCGTCCTCGGTGATCAGGGGATCTCAGGCCCCACAGCACACGAGGGGTGGACACTGGTCATCCTCAGCACCCTCAAGGAGTGAGCGCTGGATGGTCTTGAGCCCAGATGCACTCCCATTACTGCCCTCAAAGGCTGACGGCTTCAGCATGCCTCCAGAAGGACACAGAGTATTTGCAAGTCTTTGAGAACCAAGAGAACCATCTTCACTTTTCTGAAAAGGGCATCTTATTATTTCACAGCATGACCATTTTCAACCTGGCTCTCAGGGGTGCCCTCCCACCTTCTTTATTTCTCTGAGAGTGGCCATGGTGGTTTGGCTGTCCCCAATCCCCACACCAGGTGACAAGGCCGGTGGGGCCAGATCCTGGTGGTCCTTAGCTTCATTGGAGACTAACCCAGACTCTCAGCATCCTGCTTCTCCCCATCACCAATCCTCATCTCCTCCCCTCTCTCTTTTCCTCTTGCTTTTCAGTCTCAGATTTACCTGATGATCACCACTCACAGTTCCCGCAGAGCCCAGAGATTTCTCCTTGAAGGAAAGGTTCTGGAAAATCAGAGGGATAAATAAAGAATGCAGCTGATTCCCGCCTTGTGCTGATGCCCAAGAGGGTGAGGAGAGTGAGTGTTTTCTCATTAGAATTTTAAATCCTCCAAGTAATAGATCATTTGGGGGGGGGCATCCGGTATCTTCCTGCTCATTCTAATAATGTCATTCCTGTATTTTAATGTGGTAAATAATTTAAATCATAAATATGCTGAGGGGGAGATCCATTTAAAAAATGTTAGAGGTAACTCCAAGGGATTTACAGCAAACAAGGACACAGAACCCTGTGTCCAGACGCTGGCTGAGAGATTCCTACCCTGAGCCGCAGTCCCCTGGAGGGCGGAGTGGCCATGACTCTCCTCCCGCAGGTGAGCCTACACAGGCACGTCCCACGTGGGACCACTGCATCACAGAATCTTAGAGTGGCCAATGGCAGGCAGCTGGCTAGAGATGCGGACAAGAGAAAACTGCCCAGCAGCCTGGGACAACCCCGAGGTGAGGCCTTAGGAAGGGCCAGTGTCAGAGCATCAGAGAAAACTTGAAGAGAGTTCAGGCTGTTAGGGACATCGTCAGAGATGTACTTAGGGACATATTCAGGACCTTAGTTATGGACAGGATCAGGGCATTATTTAGTGACAGCTTAGACTATAAGGGACAGCGTCAGGGCCTAAGTTAGGGACAGTGTCAGTGCTTCAGTTAGAGATAACGTGAGAGCCTTAGCTAGACACAGTTCAGGCTGTTACTTAGGGATATCTTCAGGGCCTTCGAGCCAGCATCATGGCCATAATTAGAACCAGTGTCAGGGCGTTAGTCAGGGCCAAAACTAGGGTGTTAGTTAGGGAAAGAGTCAGGTCATTAGTTACAGACAGTGTCAGGGTTTTAGGTAGGGACAGCGGCAAGTCCTTAGTTAAGAAGAGTGTCGGGGCCTCACTTAGGGGCAACGTCAGGATGTTAGTTAGGGAGAGTCAGGACATTAGAATGTCAGGTTCTGAGATAGAGACAGCATCAGGGCCTTAGTTAGGACCAGCGTCAGAGACTTACCTAGGGACATATTCAGGGCCTTAATTATGGACAGGATCAGGGTGATACAGAGGAATACCTAAGGGTATTAGGGACATCTTCAGGGCCTCAATTAGGGATAGCATCAGGGTGTTAGTTAGGGAAAGAGTCAGGCCATTATTATAGATAGTGTCAGTGCCTTAGGTAGAGAGAGCATCAGGGCCTTAGTTAAGGACAGCGTCAGAGACATACTTAGGGACATATTCAGGGCTTAGTTATGAACAGGATCAGGGCGTTATTGAGAGATACATGAGGCTATTAGGGACAGCATCAGGGTGTTAGGGAAAGAGTTGGCCGTTATTATAGACAGTGTCAGTGCCTCAGGTAGAGACGTCATCACAGCCTTAGTTAGGAAGAGGTCAGGGCCTTGGTGAGGGACAGGGTCAGGCCAACAGTGAGGGAAATCTAAGGCTATTAGGGACATCGTCAAGGCCTTAGATTGGGTCAGCATCAGGGCTGTAGTGTCGACCAGTGTCAGGGCATTAATGAGGGACAAAATTAGGGTGTTAGTTAGGGAAAGAGTCAGGTCATTAGTTACAGACAGTTTCAGGGCCTCAGGTAGAATCGGCATCAAGGCCTTAGTTAGGAAGAGCATCAGGGCCTCAGGTTCAGCATCAGGACATTAGTTAGGGCCAGCAACAGGGCCTTCGGGACAGTGTTGTCAGGCCCTCAGAGATAACGTGAGGGCCTTAGTAAGAGACAGTTTAGGCCGTTAGTTAGGGACGCTTCAGAGACTTTCTTAGGGACATATTCAGGGCCTTAGTAATAGAATCAGGGTGTTATTTTGTCACCGCTTAGGCACTAAGGGGCAGCATCAAAGCCTAAGTTAGGAAGGGTGTCAGCATCTTGGGGATAGTGTTAGGGACTTTGTAAGTTATAGCTTAGGCCATTAGCTAGGGACAGTGTCGGGCTTATTAAGGGCAGTGTCAGAGACGTAATGAGGGACATCTTCAGGGCCTTAGTTATGGACAGGATCAGGTCCATACTTGGGACCAGTGTCAGGCTGTTATTTAGGGGCAGTGTCAGGGCCTTCTGTAGAGACAGCGTCAAGGCCCTTAGTTAGGAAGAGGGTCAGGGCCTTAGGACAGGGTCAGAGACGTACTTAGGCACATCTTCAGGGCCTTAGTAATGGACAGGATCAGGACCACAGTGAGGGACATCTAAGTCTATTAGGGACATCGTCAGGGCCTTAGATAGGTTCAGCATCAGGGCCGTAGTTAGGACCAGTGTCAGGGTGTTATTTAGGGGCAAAATTAGGATGTTAGTTAAGGAAAAAGTCAGGAAATCAGTTACAGACAGTGTCAGCTTCTCAGGTAGAGACTTCAGGGTCTTAGTGAGAGCATCAGCATCTCAGGGAGGAACTGCATCAGGCCATTACTTAAAGACAGTGTCAAGGCCTTAATTAGGGAGGGTGTCAGGGCCTCAGAGAAAACTTGACGACCTTAGTAAGAGACACTTCAGGCTGTTCATTAGGGACATCATCAGGGCGTTAGTTATGGACAGGGTCAGGGTATTAGTGAAAGACAGCTCAGGCAATTAGGCACACAGTCAGGGCCTTGGTTAGGGGCAGCGTCAGGGAGTAGTTGGGGAAAGAGTGAGGCCGTTAGGTAAAGACAGACTCAGGGCCTGAGTTAGAGACGGTGTCAAGTTCTTTGTTAGGGACACTGTCATGGCCTCAGTTAAAGATAACTTGAGGGTCTTAGTTAGAGATAGTGTCAGGGACTTAGTTATGGACATCTTTAGGGCCTCAGTTAGAGGTAATTTGAGGGCCTTAGTAAGAGATGTTTTGGGTCATTAGTGACATCGTCTGGACCTTAGTGCCGTCTTCAGTACATCATGTATGGGCCGCATCAGGGCATTAATGAGGGACAGCTCCTGTTATTAGGGACCGTGTCAGGGCCTTAGTTAGGGACCGTGTCAGGGCCTTTGTTAGGGAAAGAATGAGGCCATTAGTTAAAGACAGACTCAGGGCCTTAGATAGAGACAGCCTCAATCCTGAGTGAGGGAGAGTGTCAGGGCCTCAGTTAAAGATAAGTTGAGGGCCTTTGTTAAGGACAGCCTCCAGGCCTCAGTTAGGGACAGGGTCATGGCCTCGGGACTAATTTCAGGGCCTTAGTTAGGGACAGCATCAGGGATTTAGTTAGCATAAGAGGCAAGACATTAGCTAGGGACAAGGTGAAGTTAAGGTCTAGGGATAGTGTCAGGAAATGAGCTAGGGATAGTGTCAAGACCTTAGTTACTGAGAGTATCAGGGCCTTATTTAGAACCAGTGTCAGGGCTTCAGGTAGGGCCAGCATCAGAGGCTGACTTAGGGAGAGTGACAGGTACTGAGTGAGGCCTAGCGTCAGGGCCTTAGCTGGGGACCCTGTCAGGTCATGACTTAGTAGCAGCATCAGGGCCTTGGCTGAATAAGCATTAGGGTATCTTTAGACATGATCAGGGCCTGAGTTAGTCACAGTGTCAAGGCCTCAGTTAGGGATAGTTTGAGGGCCTGAGTTAGGGACAGCGACAGGGCTTTCTTAGGGATGGTGTCAGGACCTTGGTTAGAGATGGGTCAGGATATTAGCTCAGGATAGTGTCAGGGTTTTAGTTATTGCCGGCAGCAGGGCCTATATTAGAGATAGATTCCGGGCCTTAGTTAGGGACAGTGTCAGGGCCTTAGTTAGGACTAGTCAGGGCCTTAGTTATCGAGAGCATTAGGGTTTCAGTTAGGATAAGAAGCAGGACATTAGCTCCAGACACAGTCAGGTTCAAGGCCAGGGAAAGTGTCAGGAAATGAGCTAGGGATAGCGTGAAGGCCTTAGTTATTGAGAGCATCAGGGCCTTAGTTAGGACCAGCGTCAGGGCCTTCATCAGG
This sequence comes from Balaenoptera acutorostrata, assembly GCF_949987535.1. Lineage (NCBI taxonomy): Eukaryota > Metazoa > Chordata > Mammalia > Artiodactyla > Balaenopteridae > Balaenoptera > Balaenoptera acutorostrata. Next base: position 95,095,820 of record NC_080071.1, read on the forward strand.
ACCAGTGTCAGGGCTTCACGTACGGACAGCGTCAGAGCCTAACTAAGGTACAGCAACAGGGCCTAAGTGAGGCCTATCTTTAGGGCCTGAGTTAGGGACAGTGTCAGGGCATGACTTAGGAGCAGTATAAGGGCCTCTGTAGGATCAGCATTAGGGTATTCGTTAAAGACATCAGGGCCTCTGTTAGGGACAGCCTCAGGGCCTCACTTAGGGACAGTATCAGGGCTTACTTTGGGACAGTTTCAGGACCTTGGTAAGACATGGGTCAGGATATTAGCTCAGGATAATGTCAGGACTTTAGATATTGACGGCAGCAGGGCCTTAGTTAGAGACAGCGCCAGGGCCTGAGTTAGGACTAACATCAGAGCCTTTGTTAGGTACAGTGTCAGAGACTGAGTGAGGAATAGTGTCAGGACCTTAGGGACAGTGTCAGGGACTGAGTTAGGTGTAGTGTCAGGGCCTTAGTTAGGGACAGCGTCAGGGATTTAGTTAGCATAGGAGGCTCGACATTACCTAAAGACAAGGTTAGGTTAAGGTCTAGGGATCGTGTCAGGAAATGCCCTAGGGATAGTGTCAAGACCTTAGTTACTTAGGGCATCAGGGCCTAATTTAGGACCAGTGTCAGGGCTTCAGGTAGGGATAGAATCAGAGCCTGACGTAGGGAGAGCGACAGGGCCTGAGTGAGGCCTAGCGTCAGGACCTTACCTAGGGACAGTGTCAGGGCATGACTTAGGAGCAGCATAAGGGCCTCTGTAGGATCAGCATTAGGGTCTTCGTTAAAGACATTCTCAGGGCCTCTTTTAGGGACAGCCTCAGGGCCTCACTTAGGGACAGCGTCAGGGCTTACTTTGGGACAGTTTCAGGACCTTAGTAAGACCTGGGTGAGGATATTAGCTCAGGATAATGTCAGGACTTTAGATATTGACGGCAGCAGGGCCTTAGTTAGACACAGTGTCAGGGCCTGCGTTAGGACTAGCATCAGAGCCTCTGTTAGGTACCGTGTCAGGGCCTGAGTTAGGAAGTGTTAGGGCATTAGTTAGGGACAGTTCTGGGCCAGATTTAGGACGAGCATCTAGGCCTTAGTTAGGGACAGTGTCACGGCCTTGGGACTAAATTCAGGGCCTGAGTTAGGCACAGCATATGGGCTTCAGTTAGCATAAGAGGCAGGACATTTGCTAGGGACAGGGTTAGGGTAAAGTCTAGGGATCATGTTAGGAAATGACCTAGGGATAGTGTCAAGACCTTAGTCACTGAGAGTATCAGGGCCTTATTTAGAACCAGTATCAGGGCTTCAGGTAGGGACAGCGTCAGTGCCTGACTCTGGGAGAGCGACAGGGCCTGAGTGAGGCCTAGCGTCAGGCCCTTAGCTGGGGACACTGTCAGGGCATGATGTAGGGGCAGCATCATGGCCTTTGTTGCATCAGCATTAGTGTCTTAGTTACAGACATGATCAGGGCCTGAGTTAGTCAGTGTCAAGGCCTCAGTTAGGCATAGCTTCAGGGACTGAGTTACGGACAGCCTCAGGTCTTCACTTAGGGACAGCAACAGGGCTTTCTTAGGGACGGTGTCAGGACCTTGGTTAGAAATGGGTCAGGATATTAGCTCAGGATAGTGTCCGGATTTTAGTTATTGCCGGCAGCAGGGCCTATATTAGGGACAGTTTCCGGACCTTAGTTAGAGATAGTGTCAGGGCCTTAGTTAGGACTAGTCTGGGCCTTAGTTAGGGAGAGCATTAGGGCTTCAGTGAGGATAAGGGGCAGGACATTAGCTCGGGACAGAGTCAGGTTCCAGGCCAGGGATAGTGTTAGGATATGAGCTAAGAATAGCGTGAAGACATTAGTTATTGAGAGCATCAGGGCCTTAGTTAGGACCAGCGTCAATGTTTTATGTAGGGACAGCGTCAGAGCCTAACTAAGGTAAGGCAACAGGGCCTAAGTGAGGCCTATCTTTAGGGCCTGAGTTAGGGACAGTGTCAGGGCATGACTTAGGAGCAGTATAAGGGCCTCTGTAGGATCAGCATTAGGGTCTTCGTTAAAGACATTCTCAGGGCCTCTTTTAGGGACTGCCTCAGGGCCTCACTTAGGGACAGTGTCAGGGTTTACTTTGGGACAGTTTCAGGACCTTGGTAAGACATGGGTCAGGATATTAGCTCAGGATAATGTCAGGACTTTAGATATTGACTGCAGCAGGGCCTTAGAGACAGTGTCTCAGCCTGACTTAGGACTAGCATCAGAGCCTTTGTTAGGGACAGTGTCAGGGACTGAGTTAGGTGTAGTGTCAGGGCTTTAGTTAGGGACAGTGTCAGGGTCTGAGTTAGGACGAGCCTCCAGGCCTCAGTTAGGGCCAGGGTCACGGCCTCGGGACTAATTTTAGGGCCTTAGTTAGGAACAGCATCAGGGATTTATTTAGCATAAGAAGCTCAACATTAGTTAAAGACAAGGTTGGGTTAAGGTCTAGGGATTGTGTCAGGACATGACCTAGGTACAGTGTCAAGACCTTAGTTACTTAGGGCATCAGGGCCTAATTTAGGACCAGTGTCAGGGCTTCAGGTAGGGACAGCGTCAGTGCCTGACTCTGGGAGAGCGACAGGGCCTGAGTGAGGCCTAGCGTCAGGCCCTTAGCTGGGGACACTGTCAGGGCATGACGTAGGAGCAGCATCAGGGCCTTTGTTGCATCAGCATTAGTGTCTTAGTTACAGACATGATCAGGGCCTGAGTTAGTCACAGCATCAAGGCCTCAGTTAGGCATAACTTTAGGGCCTGAGTTAGGCACAGCCTCAGGTCTTCACTTAAAGACAGCGACAGGGCTTTCTTAGGGACAGTGTCAGGACCTTGGTTAGAAATGGGTCAGGATATTAGCTCAGGATGGTGTCCGGATTTTAATTATTGCCGGCAGCAGGGCCTATATTAGGGACAGATTCCGGACCTTAGTTAGAGATAGTGTCAGGGCCTTAGTTAGGACTAGTCTGGGCCTTAGTTAGGGAGAGCATTAGGGCTTCAGTGAGGATAAGGGGCAGGACATTAGCTCGGGACAGAGTCAGGTTCCAGGCCAGTGGTAGTGTCAGGATATGAGCTAAGGATAGCGTGAAGACCTTAGTTATTGAGAGCATCAGGGCCTTAGTTAGGACCAGCGTCAGGGCCTTCATCAGGACCAGTGTCAAGGTTTTATGTAGAGACAGCGTCAGAGCCTAACTAAGGTAAGGCAACAGGACCTAAGTGAGGCCTATCTTTAGGGCCTGAGTGAGTGACAGTGTCAGGGCGTGACCTAGGAGCAGCATAAGGGCCTCTGTAGGATCAGCCTTAGGGTCTTCGTTAAAGACATTATCAGGGCCTCTGTTAGGGACAGCCTCAGGGTCTCACTTAGGGACAGCGCCAGGGGCTTAGTTTGGGACAGTTTCAGGACCTTGGTAAGATCAGGGTCAGGGTATTAGCTCAGGATAATGTCAGGACTTAAATATTGACGGCAGCAGGGCCTTAGAGACAGTGTCAGGGCCTGAGTTAGGATTTGCATCAGGGTCTTTGTTAGGTACAGTGTCAAGGACTGAGTTAGGAGTAGTGTAAGGGCCTTAGTTAGGCTTGAGACTCCAGGACCTTCCCTGAGTTCCAAAGGGCAGATTCGAATAGTTGCTAATCAGGGAAGGGAGGGGATGCAGAGACAAGGGAGGAAGAGTCAAGAAACAATAGTGCAGCCTTGGGGCAGGATCCTGGTTTTGCCTCAAGGGATACACTTAAGAGTATCTTTGGGCGCTTTACCAACCTAAAACCCCCACAAAATAGAAGATTTTCGTGTTCTTCATTCCAGAGAAGCTCATCAAGAGACCATCTGAGGCCAGATTAAAGTGAGTTAAGGCGCTGTGCACACACTAATCCTTAGGATCAACTGTGTCCTTAAACCATTTCTGTAAAACTCCTCACCAGATCCTCCTGCATTGGGACGCACAGTTTTTGAGGGCACGAGTTTTCTGTGTCCCCCTTTGGCTGCCAAAGCAGTAAAGCTATTCTTTTCTACTTCCTCCAAACCTCTCTCTCTGAGATTTGATTTGGCGCTGGTGCACAGAGGTCGAGTTTTTGACATCAAATTTAGTACCCAGTGTGGGGCTGACTTGGGGATGGCCCCTGTGGGTCCCCTGACTTGATTGGACACTGAGATTTTCTCCATGCCAGCCTCTTTTGAGAGAGTGTAGGGTTGGAGAATTCCTTTAGAGGCCAGACCACGTGGGACCCTTGCCTGGAAAGGCCAAGCCCTAGTCATCCCAGCAGTTAGAACTCTGGGGCAGGAGTAGATGGTGGAAGAGGGAGCACCCTAGCAGCTGCCGAGGCTGTCTTTGCCTTGAGGACATTCCTCTCTTCCTCCTGCCTGGACTGCCCCGAATGTCCTACTCCAAGGGATTATTTTGGGGAACCAGAAAAATAGCATTTGGGATGTTGCAGCACCTCAGCCAGCATGTGGTAACTCCCCTGGCAGGCACTCTGAGGTCCTTTTAGCCCTGTACATTTGGGGGAACCTTGGTTCCCATTTGGGTGACTTTTCATTCCAGGAAATCTCATTTGGAAGGTGCACCACTTGGACAGAGGTCACAGGCTAAGTTGAGACTTGGAAACTGATTTGAGTCTTGTGCTGTTTGGTTTTTGGTTTCTGTTTGGTTTCTGGTTCCTTTGGTTTGAGGCTTCCATTGGTGGTTAGGATTTTGTTTTGTTCTTAGCCCGCATTTGAGTGTTCCATGGTTCAGACATAAGAAGTGCTTCTTCTTCAGTTCCATCTGATAGCCAATGGGCAAAATCCTGGCAGACTGGTCAACCTATAGTTGTAAACCTAAGACTAAGAAAAGAATGAAATTCTATTGTAATTTTGTCTGGCCAGTGTATGGATACATTCTTGAAAAATGTGGAAAGGTCGTCTTTGAATGGTAGCCTAAATGACTATACTATCCTTCAGCTAGTTATTTTGTCACAGGAAGAGAAAGACAGAAGAAGTTCTGTATGTTCAAGCATTTATGAAGCTACGTAATAAAGAAAGTGAGCAGCTAGGTAACAGGCTGATGGTACAAAGAGAAAAGAAAGTCACTTTGTACTAGAGCTGGTTGTGTCTGAATGTGGAAAAAAATAAGGGGCAACATAAGATGGATACAGAAGTGATGAACATTTGTGAAAAGGGAACACTGAGGAAAGAGTTGTGCATGACCGGGATTTTCTAAGATGGATTTTGTTGGAAGTGGGTTAGGGCAAGCCTGGATTTGGTTTCTCCCTCCAAAGTTTTCTTGGAATGCTGTTTTTGATTGTGGACAGCTTGTGAGTTTCTTTGTCTGTGTCTGTGATCTGTATTTTTGTTTGAAATCTCTTTACTTTGGTTCAGTGAATGAGTGTTGTTTGGCCAATTCTAACAGTTCTTTTGATCTCCAGCTAACTTGGAGATGCTTTAGAAGGCCCTTGAGCCATCTCAGAGAGAAATGTTTGATTAGTATGTTAAATTACATGGAATTCCTAAAAATCTAGTATATCCTGGTAAAATTTTATCAGTCATAATTCTAGTTATTTTTAAATGTTGTATGTCACAGCAATAATGGTTTCTTTTGTCATTTACATTGTGATCAAATGTTTAACCATGACCTTTTAAGTCTTTATGTGATTTATAGATAGTTACTATTGTGCTCTAACACTTTGCAAAACTGCTCCATCTTCAAGAAGATCTATGTGAAGGACCTTTTGGCAAGCACAGGTCTCTGATAAATTTCATATCATAATGCCAACCTGGGTAAGAAATGAAAAATCTTAATGGAGAATCGGATGGCTTCATAAAAAGTTAACAAAAGGATTGGTTATTGAGTGAACTGGTGAATATGGTTATAATGTTTTTGTTACTGGCTTTGATCTGTGTTTCCCAGACACAGGGAAGTCCTTCACCTGAAGCTACTTAGGACTTGGAGCAATTGGGTAAATGACACCTCTGTACTGAAGTGTGTATTTATGAAAGTTACTGTGTTGGCTTCATTTTGCCCTGATGTTTAAGAGGAAAGGAAAATTACCTAGTGAAGTTATCAGAATGTAATTACTCATGATGTATCACTGTTTGCTTTAGGTCTACTGCTAAAAGCACATGTACAATGCTTGTGTGACAATTGGGTATGAATAATAAAATGTATGGCCTATATAAAGCGTTTTCTCATGAACATACCTCTGAGCATGTTCACGATACCTGATCAGTATTCCCCCAATGTGGATTAACTAGGCAAATATAAAGGAGGCCTAGCGCTGAGGGCCATGATCTACACCTGGGCCAAACAGCTGAATCATTCTGGCACTGATGGATTGACATTTTGATCATCAATGCTTTCTATTGAAAGACTTGTAATCAAAAGGGAAAAAAACTCTTCACGTATTGAGGTGTGAGGAAGTCACTCTGGCTTCTACATGGTTTAACTTAAATTTTACTGACCAAAGTGGCCTGTTTTTTGGCCTTTTGGATATGAATTGTACATCTGCTTTGGCATTGAGGAGGGGAATGCATTTGACAGTTAAAAAGTAACTATGGTTCAGACATCCAAGATAAACCTAAGTGACCATTGTAGATGTGATTTAGATGCATTCCTGTATTTTTTTTTTGTTTTTAAGTTTTTTGTTTTGGATGTGGACCATTTTTTAAGTCTATTGAATTTGTTACAATATTGTTTCTGTTTCATGTTTTGGTTTTTAGGCCACGAGGCATGTGGGATCTTAGCTTCCTGCCCAGGGATCAAACCGGCACCCCCTGCGTTGGAAGGCGAAGTCTTAACAACTGAACCACCAGGTAAGTCCCCGCGTTCCTGTATTGTTGAAATTGAATTTCTGAGCTATATCAGACTCAGGATGCCACTAGCCATCCTCAAAACAATGTCTGCTGGTAGCTGCAACCATACGTTTTCAAGGACTCCTCTCTTAACGATTAAATTTCAAACAATGACGTTAGATCAGATACTAATAGAAAGATGAGACATATGTGTAGTGGTCAATAGCTCCTGTTATGGATACATCAATACTACATCAGAAGTTAAAACCTACTTAGGTAGAATTAGACAACTGGCTGCGAGGTCTCTCTGCAGTGCCAGTTCCAGACCAGGTTTCAGACTTCTTCTCCTGAATTCCTAAGGGAATGAGATCTATTTTTACTATTAAAATTTCAGTTGTTACCCCTCCTATTTTAACTGGATTGGTTGCACCAAAATGGGGGACCAAGGGACTGAGATCTTAATCATACAAGTCTCAGGTATAGGACTTGGAACTCAAATATTTCTAACTTGGTATCCATTCCCCTAGATTTAGGCAGGACTGCGCCCCATTTAAGCGAGAAGTAGCCAGAGCGGTCATCACCCTGTTCCTTGAAGGATGTGGGGAAAGATAAAAGTGAAGTGGGGATTAAAACCGAGTCCCCTGAAAACCGAGTTCCTGTGCCAAGTTTATGATTAATGTCTCAGTCTGAAATGATTATTCCTTTTCTTGTCAAAAATCTCTTCTCCTCAAGATGGAGGAGTATCCAGAAGAGGAGGAGTGAAACTGAGAGGGACTCTGTGGTCTCCTGGGCACAGAAGCCTTTCTGTGTGCCTCCTAACTTGTTTGTAGGGAATAGACTAGAGACTCCAGGACCTTCCCTGAGTTCCAAAGGGCAAATTCGAACAGTTGCTAATCAGGGAAGTGAGGGGATGCAGAGACAGGGAGGAAGAATCAAGAAACAATAGTGCAGCCTTGTGGCAGGATCCTGGTTCTGCCTCAAGGGATGCACATAACAATATTTTTGAGCTCCTTAAAGAACTAAAACCCCCAACAAGTGGAAGATGTTAGCATTCTTCATTCCAGAGGAGCTCATCAAGAAACTATCTGAGACCAGATTAAAGGAGTGCAGGCCCTGCATACACACTGATCCTTATGAGCAACCACACCCTTGAACCATCGCTCTAAAACACCAAATCCTCCCCCATTGGGACACACAGCTGTCGAGGGCAGGAGCCTGCTGTGTCCTCCATTGGCTGGCAGAGTGATAAAACTAATCTTTTCTATTTTTCCAAAACACTGTTCTCAAGATTTGATTCAGAACCGGTGCAGAGAGGCTGATTATTCAGTATCAGTTAGGTCCAGAGTCAGGCAGTTAGTTAGAAACAGTGTCAGGTCTATAGTTATGGAAAGCCTCAGGGAATTAGGGAGGGAGAGACCAAGATATAACAGACAGCATCAGATCCTGAGCTGGGGAGAGTGTCAGGGCATGACGCAGGACCAGCATCAGGACTGTAGTTAGGATCAGCATCACGGTCTTAGTTAAAGTTATTGCCAGGACCTGAGTTAGGCAAAGTGTCAAGGCCTGAGTTAGGGACAGAGTCAGGACCTGAGTTAGGGACAATGTCAGGGACTGAGTGAGGCCTAGCGTCAGGGTCTTAGCTAGGATCAGCATCAGGGCCTTAGTTAAAGACATTATCAGGGCCTGAGTTAGGTACAGCTCAGGTACTTTGGGACAGTGTCAGGACCACGGTAAGAGATGGATCAAGATACTAGCTTAGGATAGTGTCAGCACATTGGTTATTGACGGCAGCAAGGGTGACGTCAGGGACAGCTTCAGGGCCTTAGTTAGGGACAGCGTCAGAACCTGAATTAGACCAAATATCAGGGCCTAAGGTAAGACTAGGGTCAGGGCCTTTGTTAGGGACAATGTCAGGGCCAGGGTTAGGCCTAGCATGAGGGCCTGAGTTAGGCTGGGCGTCAGGGCCTTAGTTAGGGACAGCCTCAGGGCCTCACTTAGGGACAGTGTCAGGGCTTACTTAGGGACAGTGTCAGTACATTGGTAAGAGATAGGTCAGGATATTAGCTCAGGATAGAGTCAGGACTTTAGTTATCGACAGCAGCAGGGCCTTAGTTAGGGACAGTGTCAGGAGCTTAGTTAGGACTAGCATCAGAGCCTTTGCTAGGTACAGTGTGAGGGACTGAGTTAGGACAAGCATCCAGGCCGTAGTTAGGGACAGTGTCAGGGCCTTGGGACTAATTTCAGGGCCTTAGTTAGGGAGAGCATCAGGACTTTAGTTAGCATAAGAGGCAAGACATTAGCTAGGGACAGGGTTAGGTTAAGGTCTAGGAATAGTGTCAGGAAATGAGCTAGGGATAGTGTCAAGACCTTACTTACAGAGAGTATCAGGGCCTTACTTAGGGCTAGTATCAGGGCTTCAGGTAGGGACAGCGTCAGAGCCTGACTTAGGGAGAGCGATGGAGCCTGAGTAAGACCTAGCGTCAGGGCCTTAGCTAGGGACAGTGTCAGGGCATGACTTAGGAAGAGCATGAGGGTCTCAAAGACATTTTGAGGGTCTGAGTTAGGTACTGCGTCTGGGCCTGAGTTAGGGGCAGACTCAGGGCTTCACTTAGGGACAGTATCAGGGCTTACATAGGGACAGTGTCAGGACCTTGGTAAGAGATGGGTCAGGATATTAGCTCAGGATAGTGTCAGGCCTTTAGTTATTGCCGGCCGCAGGGTCTGTATTAGGGACAGCTTCCGGGCCTTAGTTAGAGACAGTGTCACGGCCTTAGTGAGGACTAGTCAGGGCCTTAGTTAGGCAGAGCAATAGGGCTTCAGTTAGGATGGGAGGCAGGACATTAGCTAGGGACAGGATGAGGTTAAGGTCTAGGGATAGTGTCAGGAAATGACCTAGGGATAGTGTCAAGACCTTACTGACAGTATCAGGGCCTTATTTAGGACCAACGTCAGGGCTTCGGGTAGGGACAATGTCAGAGCCTGACTTAGGGAGAGCGACAGGGCCTGAGTGAGGCCGAGCGTCAGGGACTTAGCTAGGGACAGTATCGGCATGACTTACGAGTAGCATCAGGGCCTTCGTAGGATCAACATTAAGTTCTTAGGATACGAGGCAGGACACTAGCTAGGGACAGAGCCAAGTTACGGGCTAGGGATAGTGTGAAGACCTTAGTTATTGAGAGCATCAGGGCCTTATATAGGAACAGCGTCATGGCCTTATTCAGGACCAGTGTCAGGGCTTGATGTAGGGACAGCTTCAGAGACTGACTAAGGTACAGCGACAGGGAATACCTGAGGACTCTCTCAGTTAGCACCTGAGTTAGGGACTGTGTCAGGGCAGGACTTAGGAGGAGCATAGCGGCCTCGTTAGGATCAGCATCAGGGTCTTTGTTAAAGACATTATTAGGGCTTCTGTTAGAGACAACCTCAGGGCTTCACTTAGGGAGAGAGTCAGGGCTTATTTAGGGACAATTTCAGGAACTTGGTAAGAGATGGGTGCAGAAATTAGCTCAGGATAGTGTCAGGACTTTAGATATTAACAGCAGCAGGGCTTTAGTTAGGGACAGTGTCAGGAGCTTAGTTAGGACTAGCATCAGAGCCTTTGCTAGGTACAGTGTGAGGGACTGAGTTAGGAGTAGTGTCAGGGCCTTAGGGACAGTGTCAGGGTCTGAGTTAGGAGTAGTGTCAGGGCGTTAGTTAGGGACAGTGTCAGGGCCTTAGTTAGGACTAGTCAGGGCCTTAGTTAGGGAGAGCATTAGGGATTCAGGGAGGATAAGGGGCAGGACATTCGCTCGGGACAGAGTTAGGTTCCAGGCCAGGGATAGTGTCAGGAAATGAGCTAGGGATTGCGTGAAGACCTTAGTTATTGAGAGCATCAGGGACATAGTTAGAACCAGCGTCAGGGGCTTAATCAGGACCAGTGTCAAGGCTAGATGTAAGGATAGCATCAGAGCCTAACTAAGGTACAGCAACAGGGCCTAAGTGAGGCCTATCTTTAGGGCCTGAGTTAGGGACAGTGTCAGGGCATGACTTAGGAGCAGCATAAAGGCCTCTGTAGGATCAGCATTTGGGTCTTCGGTAAAGACATTCTCAGGGTCTCTGTTATGGACAGCCTCAGGGCCTCACTTAGGGACAGCGTCAAGGCTCACTTAGGGACAGTTTCAGGACCTTAGTACGAGATGGGTCAGGATATAAGCTCAGGATAGTGTCAGGACTTTAGATATTGACGGCAGCAGGGCCTGTGTTAGGGACAGTGTCAGGACCTGAGCTAGGTGGAGTGTCACGGCCTTAGTTAGGGACAGTGTCACGGCCTTAGTTAGGGCTAGCATCAGAGCCTTTGTTAGGTATCATGTCAGGGCCTGAGTTAGGAGTAATGTCAAGAACTTAGTTCGGGACAGTGTCAGGGCCTTAGTTACGCCTAGCATCAGAGCCTTCGTTAGGTATCCTGTCAGTGCCTGGGATAGGAGTAGTGTCAGGGCCTTAGTTAGGGCCAGTGTCAGGGCCTGAGTTAGGAGTAATGTCAGGGCCTTAGTTAGGGCCAGTGTCAGGGCCTGAGTTAGGTGTAGTGTCAAGGCCTTAGTTATGACAGTGTCAGGGCCATAGTTAGAACTAGCATCATAGCCTTTGTTATATATTGTATCACGGCCTGAGTTAGGAGTAGTGTCAGAGCCTTAGTAAGGAACAGTGTCAGGGCCTTAGTTAGGACCAGCATCAGAGTCTATGTCAGGAATCGTGTCAGAGCCTCAGTTAGGAGTAGTGTCAGGGCCTTAGTTAGGGACAGTGTCGGGGCCTGAGTTAGGTGTAGTGTCAGGGCCTTTGTTAGGGACAGTGTCAGTGCCTGAGCTAGGTGGAGTGTCAGGGCCTTAGTTAGAGACAGTGTCAGGGCCTTGGGTAGGACTAGCATCAGAGCCTTTGTTAGGAACAGTGTTAGGGTCTTAGTTAGGATTAGTGTCAGGTCCTTCTGTTAGGTACAGTGTCAGGTCCTGAGTTAGGAATAGGGGTAGGGAGGGCCATAGTTAGGGACAGTATCAGGCACTGACTTAGGACGAGCATCTAGACCTTAGTTAGAGACAGTATCACGTCCTTGGGACTAAATTCAGGGCCTGAGTTAGGCACAGCATAAAGGCTTTAGTTAGCATAAGAGGCAGGAGGTTAGCTAGGGACAGGGTCAGGTTAACATGTAGGGATAGTGTCAGGGAATAACCTAGGGGTAGTGTCAAGACTTCAGTTACTGAGAGGATCAGGGCCTTCTTTAGAACCAGTGTCAGGGCTTCAGGTAGAGACAGCGTCAGAGGCTGACTTAGGGAGAGCGACAGGGCCTGAGTGAAGCCTAACGTCAGGGCATTAGCTAGGGACATTTTCAGGGCATGACTTAGGAGCAGCATCAGGGCCTTTGTAGGATCAGCATTAGGGTCTTAGTTAAAGACATGACTAGGACATGAGTTAGGAGTAGTTTCAAGGCCTTAGTTAAGAACAGTGTCAGGGCCTGAGTTAGAACTAGCATCAGAACCTTTGTTAGCTATTGTGTCAGGGACTGAGTTAGGGACAGGTTCGTGGCCTTTGTTAGGACTACGTTTAGGGTTAGGGTTAGAGTTAGGGTTTTAGGGTTGGGGCTAGGGTTAGGGTTAAGGGTTAGGGGTTAGGGTTTAGAGTTTAAGGTTAAGGGGAGGGTGAGGGTTAGTGTTAGAGGGTTAGGGTTACATTTCCAGAGCACTGGAGCAGCCTCAGGACCACATTTCTAGCCAGTGCGACCTGCCATGGAAGTGTTCGTCACGGCCCCCGTCTGAGCTGCCATGAGAAAACACTCTGCTTAGAATTCTTCGAGGACCTCGTACCTGAAGTCACTCTGCTCGAGGAGAAAGTCAGCATCCTCCCATGCTGTGGCGCTAACGGGACCCTCAGCGAGAGAACTTCCCTCGAGGTAAGGCCCTGAATTGCCATGCAGAAGCGGAGGCGTGCAGCAGTTTCCATGAGGCCGTAGCCACTGCTCTGCATTATTTTAATGTCAGTACGCTCTGCAGGACATCTAGGAGCCTGGCGTGGGCACCCTATTCCCTGCAAGGACACTGAGTACCCTCAGGCCCCCATGGGCCTGCTAAGCCACATCCAGGCCCGTAGCCCTTCGGAGCCACTCTGTGTATGCCGACTGTAGGGCAACAGACTGCACTCTTTCTTGGGACAGCTTGACTTCCCCAGCATTCCCACAGGTCCACGAACACCGTTCTAGCAGGGCCAACATGCCGTGCAAGTCTGACTCATTGCCCTAGTCTGAGGTGCACTGAGAAAAACACTCGGCTTCGTATTCCATCTGGGAACCCCTGTCTGAAGTCACCCTGCCTCCAGGAGAATGTCGGCTGGCGTTCCGACCGCAACTAAAGCCCAGTTCCTCGGATAACACTGCAGGCTTTTGAAGAGCCACGGGCCCGGAGGCCTAGCTGGGGCTTTCCTTGGTTGAGGCAGTTCGCTAGATGCAGAACACCCTGCTTCGAGGAGTTGATTCAGGGAAGTAACCGCTGAGCAACCTGTGTCTCTTTGGGCTTGCTAGAAAGCACAGGGATGTATGCTGCGTGTGCCCACGGAAATGGGGGCCTGATGGAACTAGCCTTGCTTTCCCATTTTGAAAGCTCCATTCATGCTGCCTTGAAGCTACTTGAAATTGACTGCTGTTGACAGGCCACTGGCCACTGTAGGCATGGCTCTGGGAAGACAATGAGTTTTGTGTAGCTAGCCGGATGCTTTGATGACCGGCGTGGAGCTCATCGTGCCCCGCTCTAGAGCTAAAGGGAAACGCAACGTGAGTACTGACCTCGAGGTAAGTCCCTGAGTAACCGCGCAGAAAGGGCGGCATGCAGCTGTTTCCATGAGGTATTCGTCGCTGTTCTGCTTTATTTCATTTTATTTTTTTTATTTTTTATTGTTGTTTTAAGATTGATTGATGGATTGATTGATTGCTATATTGGGTCTTCGTTTCTGTGCTAGGGCTCTCTCCAGTTACGGTAAGTGGGGGCCACTCTTCATCGCGGTGCGTAGGCCTCTCAGTATCGCGGCCTCTCTTGTTGCGGAGCACAGGCTCCAGAGGCGCAGGCCCAGTAGTTGTGGCTCATGGGACCAGTTGCTCCGCGGCATGTGGATTCCTCCCAGACCAGGGCTCGAACCCGTGTCCCCTGCATTGGCAGGCAGATTATCAACCAGTGCACCACCAGGGAAGCCTCTGTTCTGCTTTATTTTAAAGGAAGTACCCTTTCCAGGACTCTTAGGCCCCTCGGGTGTGCATCATTTTCCCTCCAGGATCCCTGAGTGCCTCCAGACCCCTGTGGGCCTGCTGAGCAACATCGAGGCCCAAAGGTCGGTCCCTCGGAGGCCCTCTGTGCATGCCGAGTGATGGGCAACACCCTGCACGTACCTTAAGGAGAGCTACATTTCCAGAGCACTGGAGCAGCCTCAGGACCACATTTCTAGCCAGTGCGACCTGCCACGGAAGTGTTCGTCACGGCCCCCGTCTGAGCTGCCGTGAGAAAACACTCCGCTTAGAATTCTTCGAGGACCTCGTACCTGAAGTCACTCTGCTCGAGGAGAAAGTCAGCATCCTCCCATGCTGTGGCGCTAACGGGACACCCAGCGAGAGCACTTGCCTCGAGGTAAGGCCCTGAATTGCCATGCAGAAGCGGAGGCGTGCAGCAGTTTCCATGAGGCCGTAGCCACTGCTCTGCATTATTTTAATGTTAGTACGCTCTGCAGGACATCTAGGAGCCTCACGTGGGCACCCTATTCCCTGCAAGGACACTGAGTACCCTCAGGCCCCCATGGGCCTGCTAAGCCACATCCAGGCCCGTAGCCCTTCGGAGCCACTCTGTGTATGCCGAGTGTAGGGCAACAGACTGCACTCTTTCTTGGGACAGCTTGATTTCCCCAGCATTCCAACAGGTCCACGAACACCGTTCTAGCAGGGCCAACATGCCGTGCAAGTCTGACTCATTGCCCTAGGCTGAGGTGCACTGAGACAAACACTCGGCTTCGTATTCCATCTGGGACCCCCTGCCTGAAGTCACCCTGCCTCCAGGAGAATGTCGGCTTGCGTTCCGACCGCAACTAAAGCCCAGTTCCTCGGATAACACTGCAGACTTTTGAAGAGCCACGGGCCCGGAGGCCTAGCTGGGGCTTTACTTGGTTGAGCAGTTCGCTAGATGCAGAACACCCTGCTTCGAGGAGTTGATTCAGGGAAGTAACCGCTGAGCAACCTGTGTCTCTTTGGGCTTGCTAGAAAGCACAGGGATGTATGCTGCGTGTGCCCACGGAAATGGGGGCCTGATGGAACTAGCCTTGCTTTCCCATTTTGAAAGCTCCATTCATGCTGCATTGAAGCTACTTGAAATTGACTGCTGTTGACAGGCCACTGGCCACTGTAGGCATGGCTCTGGGAAGACAATGAGTTTTGTGTAGCTAGCCGGATGCTTTGATGACTGGCGTGCAGCTCATCGTGCCCCGCTCTAGAGCTAAAGGGAAACGCAACGTGAGTACTGACCTCGAGGTAAGTCCCTGAGGAACCGCGCAGAAAGGGCGGCATGCAGCTGTTTCCATGAGGTATTCGTCGCTGTTCTGCTTTATTTCATTGTATTTTTTTTATTTTTTATTGTTGTTTTAAGATTGATTGATGGATTGATTGATTGCTATATTGGGTCTTCGTTTCTGTGCTAGGGCTCTCTCCAGTTACGGTAAGTGGGGGCCACTCTTCATCGCGGTGCGTAGGCCTCTCAGTATCGCGGCCTCTCTTGTTGCGGAGCACAGGCTCCAGAGGCGCAGGCCCAGTAGTTGTGGCTCATGGGACCAGTTGCTCCGCGGCATGTGGATTCCTCCCAGACCAGGGCTCGAACCCGTGTCCCCTGCATTGGCAGGCAGATTATCAACCAGTGCACCACCAGGGAAGCCTCTGTTCTGCTTTATTTTAAAGGAAGTACCCTTTCCAGGACTCTTAGGCCCCTCGGGTGTGCATCATTTTCCCTCCAGGATCCCTGAGTGCCTCCAGACCCCTGTGGGCCTGCTGAGCAACATCGAGGCCCAAAGGTCGGTCCCTCGGAGGCCCTCTGTGCATGCCGAGTGATGGGCAACACCCTGCACGTACCTTAAGGAGAGCTACATTTCCAGAGCACTGGAGCAGCCTCAGGACCACATTTCTAGCCAGTGCGACCTGCCACGGAAGTGTTCGTCACGGCCCCCGTCTGAGCTGCCGTGAGAAAACACTCCGCTTAGAATTCTTCGCGGACCTCGTACCTGAAGTCACTCTGCTCGAGGAGAAAGTCAGCATCCTCCCATGCTGTGGCGCTAGCGGGACCCTCAGCGAGAGCACTTGCCTCGAGGTAAGGCCCTGAATTGCCATGCAGAAGCGGAGGCGTGCAGCAGTTTCCATGAGGCCGTAGCCACTGCTCTGCATTATTTTAATGTCAGTACGCTCTGCAGGACATCTAGGAGCCTGGCGTGGGCACCCTATTCCCTGCAAGGACACTGAGTACCCTCAGGCCCCCATGGGCCTGCTAAGCCACATCCAGGCCCGTAGCCCTTCGGAGCCACTCTGTGTATGCCGACTGTAGGGCAACAGACTGCACTCTTTCTTGGGACAGCTTGACTTCCCCAGCATTCCCACAGGTCCACGAACACCGTTCTAGCAGGGCCAACATGCCGTGCAAGTCTGACTCATTGCCCTAGTCTGAGGTGCACTGAGAAAAACACTCGGCTTCGTATTCCATCTGGGACCCCCTGTCTGAAGTCACCCTGCCTCCAGGAGAATGTCGGCTGGCGTTCCGACCGCAACTAAAGCCCAGTTCCTCGGATAACACTGCAGGCTTTTGAAGAGCCACGGGCCCGGAGGCCTAGCTGGGGCTTTCCTTGGTTGAGGCAGTTCGCTAGATGCAGAACACCCTGCTTCGAGGAGTTGATTCAGGGAAGTAACCGCTGAGCAACCTGTGTCTCTTTGGGCTTGCTAGAAAGCACAGGGATGTATGCTGCGTGTGCCCACGGAAATGGGGGCCTGATGGAACTAGCCTTGCTTTCCCATTTTGAAAGCTCCATTCATGCTGCCTTGAAGCTACTTGAAATTGACTGCTGTTGACAGGCCACTGGCCACTGTAGGCATGGCTCTGGGAAGACAATGAGTTTTGTGTAGCTAGCCGGATGCTTCCATGACCGGCGTGGAGCTCATCGTGCCCCGCTCTAGAGCTAAAGGGAAACGCAACGTGAGTACTGACCTCGAGGTAAGTCCCTGAGGAACCGCGCAGAAAGGGCGGCATGCAGCTGTTTCCATGAGGTATTCGTCGCTGTTCTGCTTTATTTCATTTTATTTTTTTTATTTTTTATTGTTGTTTTAAGATTGATTGATGGATTGATTGATTGCTATATTGGGTCTTCGTTTCTGTGCTCGGGCTCTCTCCAGTTACGGTAAGTGGGGGCCACTCTTCATCGCGGTGCGTAGGCCTCTCAGTATCGCGGCCTCTCTTGTTGCGGAGCACAGGCTCCAGAGGCGCAGGCCCAGTAGTTGTGGCTCATGGGACCAGTTGCTCCGCGGCATGTGGATTCCTCCCAGACCAGGGCTCGAACCCGTGTCCCCTGCATTGGCAGGCAGATTATCAACCAGTGCACCACCAGGGAAGCCTCTGTTCTGCTTTATTTTAAAGGAAGTACCCTTTCCAGGACTCTTAGGCCCCTCGGGTGTGCATCATTTTCCCTCCAGGATCCCTGAGTGCCTCCAGACCCCTGTGGGCCTGCTGAGCAACATCGAGGCCCAAAGGTCGGTCCCTCGGAGGCCCTCTGTGCATGCCGAGTGATGGGCAACACCCTGCACGTACCTTAAGGAGAGCTACATTTCCAGAGCACTGGAGCAGCCTCAGGACCACATTTCTAGCCAGTGCGACCTGCCACGGAAGTGTTCGTCACGGCCCCCGTCTGAGCTGCCGTGAGAAAACACTCCGCTTAGAATTCTTCGAGGACCTCGTACCTGAAGTCACTCTGCTCGAGGAGAAAGTCAGCATCCTCCCATGCTGTGGCGCTAACGGGACACCCAGCGAGAGCACTTGCCTCGAGGTAAGGCCCTGAATTGCCATGCAGAAGCGGAGGCGTGCAGCAGTTTCCATGAGGCCGTAGCCACTGCTCTGCATTATTTTAACGTTAGTACGCTCTGCAGGACATCTAGGAGCCTCACGTGGGCACCCTATTCCCTGCAAGGACACTGAGTACCCTCAGGCCCCCATGGGCCTGCTAAGCCACATCCAGGCCCGTAGCCCTTCGGAGCCACTCTGTGTATGCCGAGTGTAGGGCAACAGACTGCACTCTTTCTTGGGACAGCTTGATTTCCCCAGCATTCCAACAGGTCCACGAACACCGTTCTAGCAGGGCCAACATGCCGTGCAAGTCTGACTCATTGCCCTAGGCTGAGGTGCACTGAGAAAAACACTCGGCTTCGTATTCCATCTGGGACCCCCTGCCTGAAGTCACCCTGCCTCCAGGAGAATGTCGGCTTGCGTTCCGACCGCAACTAAAGCCCAGTTCCTCGGATAACACTGCAGACTTTTGAAGAGCCACGGGCCCGGAGGCCTAGCTGGGGCTTTACTTGGTTGAGCAGCTCGCTAGATGCAGAACACCCTGCTTCGAGGAGTTGATTCAGGGAAGTAACCGCTGAGCAACCTGTGTCTCTTTGGACTTGCTAGAAAGCACAGGGATGTATGCTGCGTGTGCCCACGGAAATGGGGGCCTGATGGAACTAGCCTTGCTTTCCCATTTTGAAAGCTCCATTCATGCTGCCTTGAAGCTACTTGAAATTGACTGCTGTTGACAGGCCACTGGCCACTGTAGGCATGGCTCTGAGAAGACAATGAGTTTTGTGTAGCTAGCCAGATGCTTCGATGACCGGCGTGGAGCTCATCGTGCCCCGCTCTAGAGCTAAAGGGAAACGCAACGTGAGTACTGACCTCGAGGTAAGTCCCTGAGGAACCGCGCAGAAAGGACGGCATGCAGCTGTTTCCATGAGGTATTCGTCGCTGTTCTGCTTTATTTCATTGTATTTTTTTTATTTTTTATTGTTGTTTTAAGATTGATTGATGGATTGATTGATTGCTATATTGGGTCTTCGTTTCTGTGCTAGGGCTCTCTCCAGTTACGGTAAGTGGGGGCCACTCTTCATCGCGGTGCGTAGGCCTCTCAGTATCGCGGCCTCTCTTGTTGCGGAGCACAGGCTCCAGAGGCGCAGGCCCAGTAGTTGTGGCTCATGGGACCAGTTGCTCCGCGGCATGTGGATTCCTCCCAGACCAGGGCTCGAACCCGTGTCCCCTGCATTGGCAGGCAGATTATCAACCAGTGCACCACCAGGGAAGCCTCTGTTCTGCTTTATTTTAAAGGAAGTACCCTTTCCAGGACTCTTAGGCCCCTCGGGTGTGCATCATTTTCCCTCCAGGATCCCTGAGTGCCTCCAGACCCCTGTGGGCCTGCTGAGCAACATCGAGGCCCAAAGGTCGGTCCCTCGGAGGCCCTCTGTGCATGCCGAGTGATGGGCAACACCCTGCACGTACCTTAAGGAGAGCTACATTTCCAGAGCACTGGAGCAGCCTCAGGACCACATTTCTAGCCAGTGCGACCTGCCACGGAAGTGTTCGTCACGGCCCCCGTCTGAGCTGCCGTGAGAAAACACTCCGCTTAGAATTCTTCGAGGACCTCGTACCTGAAGTCACTCTGCTCGAGGAGAAAGTCAGCATCCTCCCATGCTGTGGCGCTAACGGGACACCCAGCGAGAGCACTTGCCTCGAGGTAAGGCCCTGAATTGCCATGCAGAAGCGGAGGCGTGCAGCAGTTTCCATGAGGCCGTAGCCACTGCTCTGCATTATTTTAATGTTAGTACGCTCTGCAGGACATCTAGGAGCCTCACGTGGGCACCCTATTCCCTGCAAGGACACTGAGTACCCTCAGGCCCCCATGGGCCTGCTAAGCCACATCCAGGCCCGTAGCCCTTCGGAGCCACTCTGTGTATGCCGAGTGTAGGGCAACAGACTGCACTCTTTCTTGGGACAGCTTGATTTCCCCAGCATTCCAACAGGTCCACGAACACCGTTCTAGCAGGGCCAACATGCCGTGCAAGTCTGACTCATTGCCCTAGGCTGAGGTGCACTGAGACAAACACTCGGCTTCGTATTCCATCTGGGACCCCCTGCCTGAAGTCACCCTGCCTCCAGGAGAATGTCGGCTTGCGTTCCGACCGCAACTAAAGCCCAGTTCCTCGGATAACACTGCAGACTTTTGAAGAGCCACGGGCCCGGAGGCCTAGCTGGGGCTTTACTTGGTTGAGCAGTTCGCTAGATGCAGAACACCCTGCTTCGAGGAGTTGATTCAGGGAAGTAACCGCTGAGCAACCTGTGTCTCTTTGGGCTTGCTAGAAAGCACAGGGATGTATGCTGCGTGTGCCCACGGAAATGGGGGCCTGATGGAACTAGCCTTGCTTTCCCATTTTGAAAGCTCCATTCATGCTGCCTTGAAGCTACTTGAAATTGACTGCTGTTGACAGGCCACTGGCCACTGTAGGCATGGCTCTGGGAAGACAATGAGTTTTGTGTAGCTAGCCGGATGCTTCGATGACCGGCGTGCAGCTCATCGTGCCCCGCTCTAGAGCTAAAGGGAAACGCAACGTGAGTACTGACCTCGAGGTAAGTCCCTGAGGAACCGCGCAGAAAGGGCGGCATGCAGCTGTTTCCATGAGGTATTCGTCGCTGTTCTGCTTTATTTCATTTTATTTTTTTTATTTTTTATTGTTGTTTTAAGATTGATTGATGGATTGATTGATTGCTATATTGGGTCTTCGTTTCTGTGCTCGGGCTCTCTCCAGTTACGGTAAGTGGGGGCCACTCTTCATCGCGGTGCGTAGGCCTCTCAGTATCGCGGCCTCTCTTGTTGCGGAGCACAGGCTCCAGAGGCGCAGGCCCAGTAGTTGTGGCTCATGGGACCAGTTGCTCCGCGGCATGTGGATTCCTCCCAGACCAGGGCTCGAACCCGTGTCCCCTGCATTGGCAGGCAGATTATCAACCAGTGCACCACCAGGGAAGCCTCTGTTCTGCTGTATTTTAAAGGAAGTACCCTTTCCAGGACTCTTAGGCCCCTAGGGTGTGCATCATTTTCCCTCCAGGATCCCTGAGTGCCTCCAGACCCCTGTGGGCCTGCTGAGCAACATCGAGGCCCAAAGGTCGGTCCCTCGGAGGCCCTCTGTGCATGCCGAGTGATGGGCAACACCCTGCACGTACCTTAAGGAGAGCTACATTTCCAGAGCACTGGAGCAGCCTCAGGACCACATTTCTAGCCAGTGCGACCTGCCACGGAAGTGTTCGTCACGGCCCCCGTCTGAGCTGCCGTGAGAAAACACTCCGCTTAGAATTCTTCGCGGACCTCGTACCTGAAGTCACTCTGCTCGAGGAGAAAGTCAGCATCCTCCCATGCTGTGGCGCTAGCGGGACCCTCAGCGAGAGCACTTGCCTCGAGGTAAGGCCCTGAATTGCCATGCAGAAGCGGAGGCGTGCAGCAGTTTCCATGAGGCCGTAGCCACTGCTCTGCATTATTTTAACGTCAGTACGCTCTGCAGGACATTTAGGAGCCTCACGTGGGCACCCTATTCCCTGCAAGGACACTGAGTACCCTCAGGCCCCCATGGGCCTGCTAAGCCACATCCAGGCCCGTAGCCCTTCGGAGCCACTCTGTGTATGCCGAGTGTAGGGCAACAGACTGCACTCTTTCTTGGGACAGCTTGATTTCCCCAGCATTCCAACAGGTCCACGAACACCGTTCTAGCAGGGCCAACATGCCGAGCAAGCCTGACTCATTGCCCTAGTCTGAGGTGCACTGAGACAAACACTCGGCTTTGTATTCCATCTGGGACCCCCTGCCTGAAGTCACCCTGCCTCCAGGAGAATATCGGCTTGCGTTCCGACCGCAACTAAAGCCCAGTTCCTCGGATAACACTGCAGGCTTTTGAAGAGCCACGGGCCCGGAGGCCTAGCTGGGGCTTTCCTTGGTTGAGGCAGTTCGCTAGATGCAGAACACCCTGCTTCGAGGAGTTGATTCAGGGAAGTAACCGCTGAGCAACCTGTGTCTCTTTGGGCTTGCTAGAAAGCACAGGGATGTATGCTGCGTGTGCCCACGGAAATGGGGGCCTGATGGAACTAGCCTTGCTTTCCCATTTTGAAAGCTCCATTCATGCTGCCTTGAAGCTACTTGAAATTGACTGCTGTTGACAGGCCACTGGCCACTGTAGGCATGGCTCTGGGAAGACAATGAGTTTTGTGTAGCTAGCCGGATGCTTCGATGACCGGCGTGCAGCTCATCGTGCCCCGCTCTAGAGCTAAAGGGAAACGCAACGTGAGTACTGACCTCGAGGTAAGTCCCTGAGGAACCGCGCAGAAAGGGCGGCATGCAGCTGTTTCCATGAGGTATTCGTCGCTGTTCTGCTTTATTTCATTTTATTTTTTTTATTTTTTATTGTTGTTTTAAGATTGATTGATGGATTGATTGATTGCTATATTGGGTCTTCGTTTCTGTGCTCGGGCTCTCTCCAGTTACGGTAAGTGGGGGCCACTCTTCATCGCGGTGCGTAGGCCTCTCAGTATCGCGGCCTCTCTTGTTGCGGAGCACAGGCTCCAGAGGCGCAGGCTCAGTAGTTGTGGCTCATGGGACCAGTTGCTCCGCGGCATGTGGATTCCTCCCTGACCAGGGCTCGAACCCGTGTCCCCTGCATTGGCAGGCAGATTATCAACCAGTGCACCACCAGGGAAGCCTCTGTTCTGCTGTATTTTAAAGGAAGTACCCTTTCCAGGACTCTTAGGCCCCTCGGGTGTGCATCATTTTCCCTCCAGGATCCCTGAGTGCCTCCAGACCCCTGTGGGCCTGCTGAGCAACATCGAGGCCCAAAGGTCGGTCCCTCGGAGGCCCTCTGTGCATGCCGAGTGATGGGCAACACCCTGCACGTACCTTAAGGAGAGCTACATTTCCAGAGCACTGGAGCAGCTTCAGGACCACATTTCTAGCCAGTGCGACCTGCCACGGAAGTGTTCGTCACGGCCCCCGTCTGAGCTGCCGTGAGAAAACACTCCGCTTAGAATTCTTCGCGGACCTCGTACCTGAAGTCACTCTGCTCGAGGAGAAAGTCAGCATCCTCCCATGCTGTGGCGCTAGCGGGACCCTCAGTGAGAGCACTTGCCTCGAGGTAAGGCCCTGAATTGCCATGCAGAAGCGGAGGCGTGCAGCAGTTTCCATGAGGCCGTAGCCACTGCTCTGCATTATTTTAACGTCAGTACGCTCTGCAGGACATTTAGGAGCCTCACGTGGGCACCCTATTCCCTGCAAGGACACTGAGTACCCTCAGGCCCCCATGGGCCTGCTAAGCCACATCCAGGCCCGTAGCCCTTCGGAGCCACTCTGTGTATGCCGAGTGTAGGGCAACAGACTGCACTCTTTCTTGGGACAGCTTGATTTCCCCAGCATTCCAACAGGTCCACGAACACCGTTCTAGCAGGGCCAACATGCCGAGCAAGCCTGACTCATTGCCCTAGTCTGAGGTGCACTGAGACAAACACTCGGCTTTGTATTCCATCTGGGACCCCCTGCCTGAAGTCACCCTGCCTCCAGGAGAATGTCGGCTTGCGTTCCGACCGCAACTAAAGCCCAGTTCCTCGGATAACACTGCAGACTTTTGAAGAGCCACGGGCCCGGAGGTCTAGCTGGGGCTTTACTTCGTTGAGCAGTTCGCTAGATGCAGAACACCCTGCTTCGAGGAGTTGATTCAGGGAAGTAACCGCTGAGCAACCTGTGTCTCTTTGGGCTTGCTAGAAAGCACAGGGATGTATGCTGCGTGTGCCCACGGAAATGGGGGCCTGATGGAACTAGCCTTGCTTTCCCATTTTGAAAGCTCCATTCATGCTGCCTTGAAGCTACTTGAAATTGACTGCTGTTGACAGGCCACTGGCCACTGTAGGCATGGCTCTGGGAAGACAATGAGTTTTGTGTAGCTAGCCGGATGCTTCGATGACCGGCGTGCAGCTCATCGTGCCCCGCTCTAGAGCTAAAGGGAAACGCAACGTGAGTACTGACCTCGAGGTAAGTCCCTGAGGAACCGCGCAGAAAGGGCGGCATGCAGCTGTTTCCATGAGGTATTCGTCACTGTTCTGCTTTATTTCATTTTATTTTTTTTATTTTTTATTGTTGTTTTAAGATTGATTGATGGATTGATTGATTGCTATATTGGGTCTTCGTTTCTGTGCTCGGGCTCTCTCCAGTTACGGTAAGTGGGGGCCACTCTTCATCGCGGTGCGTAGGCCTCTCAGTATCGCGGCCTCTCTTGTTGCGGAGCACAGGCTCCAGAGGCGCAGGCCCAGTAGTTGTGGCTCATGGGACCAGTTGCTCCGCGGCATGTGGATTCCTCCCTGACCAGGGCTCTAACCCGTGTCCCCTGCATTGGCAGGCAGATTATCAACCAGTGCACCACCAGGGAAGCCTCTGTTCTGCTGTATTTTAAAGGAAGTACCCTTTCCAGGACTCTTAGGCCCCTCGGGTGTGCATCATTTTCCCTCCAGGATCCCTGAGTGCCTCCAGACCCCTGTGGGCCTGCTGAGCAACATCGAGGCCCAAAGGTCGGTCCCTCGGAGGCCCTCTGTGCATGCCGAGTGATGGGCAACACCCTGCACGTACCTTAAGGAGAGCTACATTTCCAGAGCACTGGAGCAGCCTCAGGACCACATTTCTAGCCAGTGCGACCTGCCACGGAAGTGTTCGTCACGGCCCCCGTCTGAGCTGCCGTGAGAAAACACTCCGCTTACAATTCTTCGCGGACCTCGTACCTGAAGTCACTCTGCTCGAGGAGAAAGTCAGCATCCTCCCATGCTGTGGCGCTAGCGGGACCCTCAGTGAGAGCACTTGCCTCGAGGTAAGGCCCTGAATTGCCATGCAGAAGCGGAGGCGTGCAGCAGTTTCCATGAGGCCGTAGCCACTGCTCTGCATTATTTTAACGTCAGTACGCTCTGCAGGACATTTAGGAGCCTCACGTGGGCACCCTATTCCCTGCAAGGACACTGAGTACCCTCAGGCCCCCATGGGCCTGCTAAGCCACATCCAGGCCCGTAGCCCTTCGGAGCCACTCTGTGTATGCCGAGTGTAGGGCAACAGACTGCACTCTTTCTTGGGACAGCTTGATTTCCCCAGCATTCCAACAGGTCCACGAACACCGTTCTAGCAGGGCCAACATGCCGAGCAAGCCTGACTCATTGCCCTAGTCTGAGGTGCACTGAGACAAACACTCGGCTTTGTATTCCATCTGGGACCCCTGCCTGAAGTCACCCTGCCTCCAGGAGAATATCGGCTTGCGTTCCGACCGCAACTAAAGCCCAGTTCCTCGGATAACACTGCAGGCTTTTGAAGAGCCACGGGCCCGGAGGCCTAGCTGGGGCTTTCCTTGGTTGAGGCAGTTCGCTAGATGCAGAACACCCTGCTTCGAGGAGTTGATTCAGGGAAGTAACCGCTGAGCAACCTGTGTCTCTTTGGACTTGCTAGAAAGCACAGGGATGTATGCTGCGTGTGCCCACGGAAATGGGGGCCTGATGGAACTAGCCTTGCTTTCCCATTTTGAAAGCTCCATTCATGCTGCCTTGAAGCTACTTGAAATTGACTGCTGTTGACAGGCCACTGGCCACTGTAGGCATGGCTCTGAGAAGACAATGAGTTTTGTGTAGCTAGCCAGATGCTTCGATGACCGGCGTGGAGCTCATCGTGCCCCGCTCTAGAGCTAAAGGGAAACGCAACGTGAGTACTGACCTCGAGGTAAGTCCCTGAGGAACCGCGCAGAAAGGGCGGCATGCAGCTGTTTCCATGAGGTATTCGTCGCTGTTCTGCTTTATTTCATTGTATTTTTTTTATTTTTTATTGTTGTTTTAAGATTGATTGATGGATTGATTGATTGCTATATTGGGTCTTCGTTTCTGTGCTAGGGCTCTCTCCAGTTACGGTAAGTGGGGGCCACTCTTCATCGCGGTGCGTAGGCCTCTCAGTATCGCGGCCTCTCTTGTTGCGGAGCACAGGCTCCAGAGGCGCAGGCCCAGTAGTTGTGGCTCATGGGACCAGTTGCTCCGCGGCATGTGGATTCCTCCCAGACCAGGGCTCGAACCCGTGTCCCCTGCATTGGCAGGCAGATTATCAACCAGTGCACCACCAGGGAAGCCTCTGTTCTGCTGTATTTTAAAGGAAGTACCCTTTCCAGGACTCTTAGGCCCCTCGGGTGTGCATCATTTTCCCTCCAGGATCCCTGAGTGCCTCCAGACCCCTGTGGGCCTGCTGAGCAACATCGAGGCCCAAAGGTTGGTCCCTCGGAGGCCCATTGTGCATGCCGAGTGATGGGCAACACCCTGCACGTACCTTAAGGAGAGCTACATTTCCAGAGCACTGGAGCATCCTCAGGACCACATTTCTAGCCAGTGCGACCTGCCACGGAAGTGTTCGTCACGGCCCCCGTCTGAGCTGCCGTGAGAAAACACTCCGCTTAGAATTCTTCGCGGACCTCGTACCTGAAGTCACTCTGCTCGAGGAGAAAGTCAGCATCCTCCCATGCTGTGGCGCTAGCGGGACCCTCAGCGAGAGCACTTGCCTCGAGGTAAGGCCCTGAATTGCCATGCAGAAGCGGAGGCGTGCAGCAGTTTCCATGAGGCCGTAGCCAATGCTCCGCATTATTTTAACGTTAGTACGCTCTGCAGGACATCTAGGAGCCTCACGTGGGCACCCTATTCCCTGCAAGGACACTGAGTACCCTCAGGCCCCCATGGGCCTGCTAAGCCACATCCAGGCCCGTAGCCCTTCGGAGCCACTCTGTGTATGCCGAGTGTAGGGCAACAGACTGCACTCTTTCTTGGGACAGCTTGATTTCCCCAGCATTCCAACAGGTCCACGAACACCGTTCTAGCAGGGCCAACATGCCGTGCAAGTCTGACTCATTGCCCTAGGCTGAGGTGCACTGAGAAAAACACTCGGCTTCGTATTCCATCTGGGACCCCCTGCCTGAAGTCACCCTGCCTCCAGGAGAATGTCGGCTTGCGTTCCGACCGCAACTAAAGCCCAGTTCCTCGGATAACACTGCAGACTTTTGAAGAGCCACGGGCCCGGAGGTCTAGCTGGGGCTTTACTTCGTTGAGCAGTTCGCTAGATGCAGAACACCCTGCTTCGAGGAGTTGATTCAGGGAAGTAACCGCTGAGCAACCTGTGTCTCTTTGGGCTTGCTAGAAAGCACAGGGATGTATGCTGCGTGTGCCCACGGAAATGGGGGCCTGATGGAACTAGCCTTGCTTTCCCATTTTGAAAGCTCCATTCATGCTGCCTTGAAGCTACTTGAAATTGACTGCTGTTGACAGGCCACTGGCCACTGTAGGCATGGCTCTGGGAAGACAATGAGTTTTGTGTAGCTAGCCGGATGCTTCGATGACCGGCGTGGAGCTCATCGTGCCCCGCTCTAGAGCTAAAGGGAAACGCAACGTGAGTACTGACCTCGAGGTAAGTCCCTGAGGAACCGCGCAGAAAGGGCGGCATGCAGCTGTTTCCATGAGGTATTCGTCGCTGTTCTGCTTTATTTCATTGTATTTTTTTTATTTTTTATTGTTGTTTTAAGATTGATTGATGGATTGATTGATTGCTATATTGGGTCTTCGTTTCTGTGCTCGGGCTCTCTCCAGTTACGGTAAGTGGGGGCCACTCTTCATCGCGGTGCGTAGGCCTCTCAGTATCGCGGCCTCTCTTGTTGCGGAGCACAGGCTCCAGAGGCGCAGGCCCAGTAGTTGTGGCTCATGGGACCAGTTGCTCCGCGGCATGTGGATTCCTCCCAGACCAGGGCTCGAACCCGTGTCCCCTGCATTGGCAGGCAGATTATCAACCAGTGCACCACCAGGGAAGCCTCTGTTCTGCTGTATTTTAAAGGAAGTACCCTTTCCAGGACTCTTAGGCCCCTCGGGTGTGCATCATTTTCCCTCCAGGATCCCTGAGTGCCTCCAGACCCCTGTGGGCCTGCTGAGCAACATCGAGGCCCAAAGGTCGGTCCCTCGGAGGCCCTCTGTGCATGCCGAGTGATGGGCAACACCCTGCACGTACCTTAAGGAGAGCTACATTTCCAGAGCACTGGAGCAGCCTCAGGACCACATTTCTAGCCAGTGCGACCTGCCACGGAAGTGTTCGTCACGGCCCCCGTCTGAGCTGCCGTGAGAAAACACTCCGCTTAGAATTCTTCGCGGACCTCGTACCTGAAGTCACTCTGCTCGAGGAGAAAGTCAGCATCCTCCCATGCTGTGGCGCTAGCGGGACCCTCAGCGAGAGCACTTGCCTCGAGGTAAGGCCCTGAATTGCCATGCAGAAGCGGAGGCGTGCAGCAGTTTCCATGAGGCCGTAGCCACTGCTCTGCATTATTTTAACGTCAGTACGCTCTGCAGGACATTTAGGAGCCTCACGTGGGCACCCTATTCCCTGCAAGGACACTGAGTACCCTCAGGCCCCCATGGGCCTGCTAAGCCACATCCAGGCCCGTAGCCCTTCGGAGCCACTCTGTGTATGCCGAGTGTAGGGCAACAGACTGCACTCTTTCTTGGGACAGCTTGATTTCCCCAGCATTCCAACAGGTCCACGAACACCGTTCTAGCAGGGCCAACATGCCGAGCAAGCCTGACTCATTGCCCTAGTCTGAGGTGCACTGAGACAAACACTCGGCTTTGTATTCCATCTGGGACCCCCTGCCTGAAGTCACCCTGCCTCCAGGAGAATTTCGGCTTGCGTTCCGACCGCAACTAAAGCCCAGTTCCTCGGATAACACTGCAGGCTTTTGAAGAGCCACGGGCCCGGAGGCCTAGCTGGGGCTTTCCTTGGTTGAGGCAGTTCGCTAGATGCAGAACACCCTGCTTCGAGGAGTTGATTCAGGGAAGTAACCGCTGAGCAACCTGTGTCTCTTTGGGCTTGCTAGAAAGCACAGGGATGTATGCTGCGTGTGCCCACGGAAATGGGGGCCTGATGGAACTAGCCTTGCTTTCCCATTTTGAAAGCTCCATTCATGCTGCCTTGAAGCTACTTGAAATTGACTGCTGTTGACAGGCCACTGGCCACTGTAGGCATGGCTCTGGGAAGACAATGAGTTTTGTGTAGCTAGCCGGATGCTTCGATGACCGGCGTGCAGCTCATCGTGCCCCGCTCTAGAGCTAAAGGGAAACGCAACGTGAGTACTGACCTCGAGGTAAGTCCCTGAGGAACCGCGCAGAAAGGGCGGCATGCAGCTGTTTCCATGAGGTATTCGTCGCTGTTCTGCTTTATTTCATTTTATTTTTTTTATTTTTTATTGTTGTTTTAAGATTGATTGATGGATTGATTGATTGCTATATTGGGTCTTCGTTTCTGTGCTCGGGCTCTCTCCAGTTACGGTAAGTGGGGGCCACTCTTCATCGCGGTGCGTAGGCCTCTCAGTATCGCGGCCTCTCTTGTTGCGGAGCACAGGCTCCAGAGGCGCAGGCTCAGTAGTTGTGGCTCATGGGACCAGTTGCTCCGCGGCATGTGGATTCCTCCCTGACCAGGGCTCGAACCCGTGTCCCCTGCATTGGCAGGCAGATTATCAACCAGTGCACCACCAGGGAAGCCTCTGTTCTGCTGTATTTTAAAGGAAGTACCCTTTCCAGGACTCTTAGGCCCCTCGGGTGTGCATCATTTTCCCTCCAGGATCCCTGAGTGCCTCCAGACCCCTGTGGGCCTGCTGAGCAACATCGAGGCCCAAAGGTCGGTCCCTCGGAGGCCCTCTGTGCATGCCGAGTGATGGGCAACACCCTGCACGTACCTTAAGGAGAGCTACATTTCCAGAGCACTGGAGCAGCTTCAGGACCACATTTCTAGCCAGTGCGACCTGCCACGGAAGTGTTCGTCACGGCCCCCGTCTGAGCTGCCGTGAGAAAACACTCCGCTTAGAATTCTTCGCGGACCTCGTACCTGAAGTCACTCTGCTCGAGGAGAAAGTCAGCATCCTCCCATGCTGTGGCGCTAGCGGGACCCTCAGTGAGAGCACTTGCCTCGAGGTAAGGCCCTGAATTGCCATGCAGAAGCGGAGGCGTGCAGCAGTTTCCATGAGGCCGTAGCCACTGCTCTGCATTATTTTAACGTCAGTACGCTCTGCAGGACATTTAGGAGCCTCACGTGGGCACCCTATTCCCTGCAAGGACACTGAGTACCCTCAGGCCCCCATGGGCCTGCTAAGCCACATCCAGGCCCGTAGCCCTTCGGAGCCACTCTGTGTATGCCGAGTGTAGGGCAACAGACTGCACTCTTTCTTGGGACAGCTTGATTTCCCCAGCATTCCAACAGGTCCACGAACACCGTTCTAGCAGGGCCAACATGCCGAGCAAGCCTGACTCATTGCCCTAGTCTGAGGTGCACTGAGACAAACACTCGGCTTTGTATTCCATCTGGGACCCCCTGCCTGAAGTCACCCTGCCTCCAGGAGAATGTCGGCTTGCGTTCCGACCGCAACTAAAGCCCAGTTCCTCGGATAACACTGCAGGCTTTTGAAGAGCCACGGGCCCGGAGGCCTAGCTGGGGCTTTCCTTGGTTGAGGCAGTTCGCTAGATGCAGAACACCCTGCTTCGAGGAGTTGATTCAGGGAAGTAACCGCTGAGCAACCTGTGTCTCTTTGGGCTTGCTAGAAAGCACAGGGATGTATGCTGCGTGTGCCCACGGAAATGGGGGCCTGATGGAACTAGCCTTGCTTTCCCATTTTGAAAGCTCCATTCATGCTGCCTTGAAGCTACTTGAAATTGACTGCTGTTGACAGGCCACTGGCCACTGTAGGCATGGCTCTGGGAAGACAATGAGTTTTGTGTAGCTAGCCGGATGCTTCGATGACCGGCGTGCAGCTCATCGTGCCCCGCTCTAGAGCTAAAGGGAAACGCAACGTGAGTACTGACCTCGAGGTAAGTCCCTGAGGAACCGCGCAGAAAGGGCGGCATGCAGCTGTTTCCATGAGGTATTCGTCGCTGTTCTGCTTTATTTCATTTTATTTTTTTTATTTTTTATTGTTGTTTTAAGATTGATTGATGGATTGATTGATTGCTATATTGGGTCTTTGTTTCTGTGCTCGGGCTCTCTCCAGTTACGGTAAGTGGGGGCCACTCTTCATCGCGGTGCGTAGGCCTCTCAGTATCGCGGCCTCTCTTGTTGCGGAGCACAGGCTCCAGAGGCGCAGGCCCAGTAGTTGTGGCTCATGGGACCAGTTGCTCCGCGGCATGTGGATTCCTCCCTGACCAGGGCTCTAACCCGTGTCCCCTGCATTGGCAGGCAGATTATCAACCAGTGCACCACCAGGGAAGCCTCTGTTCTGCTGTATTTTAAAGGAAGTACCCTTTCCAGGACTCTTAGGCCCCTCGGGTGTGCATCATTTTCCCTCCAGGATCCCTGAGTGCCTCCAGACCCCTGTGGGCCTGCTGAGCAACATCGAGGCCCAAAGGTCGGTCCCTCGGAGGCCCTCTGTGCATGCCGAGTGATGGGCAACACCCTGCACGTACCTTAAGGAGAGCTACATTTCCAGAGCACTGGAGCAGCCTCAGGACCACATTTCTAGCCAGTGCGACCTGCCACGGAAGTGTTCGTCACGGCCCCCGTCTGAGCTGCCGTGAGAAAACACTCCGCTTAGAATTCTTCGCGGACCTCGTACCTGAAGTCACTCTGCTCGAGGAGAAAGTCAGCATCCTCCCATGCTGTGGCGCTAGCGGGACCCTCAGCGAGAGCACTTGCCTCGAGGTAAGGCCCTGAATTGCCATGCAGAAGCGGAGGCGTGCAGCAGTTTCCATGAGGCCGTAGCCACTGCTCTGCATTATTTTAACGTCAGTACGCTCTGCAGGACATTTAGGAGTCTCACGTGGGCACCCTATTCCCTGCAAGGACACTGAGTACCCTCAGGCCCCCATGGGCCTGCTAAGCCACATCCAGGCCCGTAGCCCTTCGGAGCCACTCTGTGTATGCCGAGTGTAGGGCAACAGACTGCACTCTTTCTTGGGACAGCTTGATTTCCCCAGCATTCCAACAGGTCCACGAACACCGTTCTAGCAGGGCCAACATGCCGAGCAAGCCTGACTCATTGCCCTAGTCTGAGGTGCACTGAGACAAACACTCGGCTTTGTATTCCATCTGGGACCCCCTGCCTGAAGTCACCCTGCCTCCAGGAGAATATCGGCTTGCGTTCCGACCGCAACTAAAGCCCAGTTCCTCGGATAACACTGCAGGCTTTTGAAGAGCCACGGGCCCGGAGGCCTAGCTGGGGCTTTCCTTGGTTGAGGCAGTTCGCTAGATGCAGAACACCCTGCTTCGAGGAGTTGATTCAGGGAAGTAACCGCTGAGCAACCTGTGTCTCTTTGGACTTGCTAGAAAGCACAGGGATGTATGCTGCGTGTGCCCACGGAAATGGGGGCCTGATGGAACTAGCCTTGCTTTCCCATTTTGAAAGCTCCATTCATGCTGCCTTGAAGCTACTTGAAATTGACTGCTGTTGACAGGCCACTGGCCACTGTAGGCATGGCTCTGAGAAGACAATGAGTTTTGTGTAGCTAGCCAGATGCTTCGATGACCGGCGTGGAGCTCATCGTGCCCCGCTCTAGAGCTAAAGGGAAACGCAACGTGAGTACTGACCTCGAGGTAAGTCCCTGAGGAACCGCGCAGAAAGGGCGGCATGCAGCTGTTTCCATGAGGTATTCGTCACTGTTCTGCTTTATTTCATTTTATTTTTTTTATTTTTTATTGTTGTTTTAAGATTGATTGATGGATTGATTGATTGCTATATTGGGTCTTCGTTTCTGTGCTAGGGCTCTCTCCAGTTACGGTAAGTGGGGGCCACTCTTCATCGCGGTGCGTAGGCCTCTCAGTATCGCGGCCTCTCTTGTTGCGGAGCACAGGCTCCAGAGGCGCAGGCCCAGTAGTTGTGGCTCATGGGACCAGTTGCTCCGCGGCATGTGGATTCCTCCCAGACCAGGGCTCGAACCCGTGTCCCCTGCATTGGCAGGCAGATTATCAACCAGTGCACCACCAGGGAAGCCTCTGTTCTGCTGTATTTTAAAGGAAGTACCCTTTCCAGGACTCTTAGGCCCCTCGGGTGTGCATCATTTTCCCTCCAGGATCCCTGAGTGCCTCCAGACCCCTGTGGGCCTGCTGAGCAACATCGAGGCCCAAAGGTCGGTCCCTCGGAGGCCCTCTGTGCATGCCGAGTGATGGGCAACACCCTGCACGTACCTTAAGGAGAGCTACATTTCCAGAGCACTGGAGCAGCCTCAGGACCACATTTCTAGCCAGTGCGACCTGCCACGGAAGTGTTCGTCACGGCCCCCGTCTGAGCTGCCGTGAGAAAACACTCCGCTTAGAATTCTTCGCGGACCTCGTACCTGAAGTCACTCTGCTCGAGGAGAAAGTCAGCATCCTCCCATGCTGTGGCGCTAGCGGGACCCTCAGCGAGAGCACTTGCCTCGAGGTAAGGCCCTGAATTGCCATGCAGAAGCGGAGGCGTGCAGCAGTTTCCATGAGGCCGTAGCCACTGCTCTGCATTATTTTAACGTCAGTACGCTCTGCAGGACATTTAGGAGCCTCACGTGGGCACCCTATTCCCTGCAAGGACACTGAGTACCCTCAGGCCCCCATGGGCCTGCTAAGCCACATCCAGGCCCGTAGCCCTTCGGAGCCACTCTGTGTATGCCGAGTGTAGGGCAACAGACTGCACTCTTTCTTGGGACAGCTTGATTTCCCCAGCATTCCAACAGGTCCACGAACACCGTTCTAGCAGGGCCAACATGCCGAGCAAGCCTGACTCATTGCCCTAGTCTGAGGTGCACTGAGACAAACACTCGGCTTTGTATTCCATCTGGGACCCCCTGCCTGAAGTCACCCTGCCTCCAGGAGAATATCGGCTTGCGTTCCGACCGCAACTAAAGCCCAGTTCCTCGGATAACACTGCAGGCTTTTGAAGAGCCACGGGCCCGGAGGCCTAGCTGGGGCTTTCCTTGGTTGAGGCAGTTCGCTAGATGCAGAACACCCTGCTTCGAGGAGTTGATTCAGGGAAGTAACCGCTGAGCAACCTGTGTCTCTTTGGGCTTGCTAGAAAGCACAGGGATGTATGCTGCGTGTGCCCACGGAAATGGGGGCCTGATGGAACTAGCCTTGCTTTCCCATTTTGAAAGCTCCATTCATGCTGCCTTGAAGCTACTTGAAATTGACTGCTGTTGACAGGCCACTGGCCACTGTAGGCATGGCTCTGGGAAGACAATGAGTTTTGTGTAGCTAGCCGGATGCTTCGATGACCGGCGTGCAGCTCATCGTGCCCCGCTCTAGAGCTAAAGGGAAACGCAACGTGAGTACTGACCTCGAGGTAAGTCCCTGAGGAACCGCGCAGAAAGGGCGGCATGCAGCTGTTTCCATGAGGTATTCGTCGCTGTTCTGCTTTATTTCATTTTATTTTTTTTATTTTTTATTGTTGTTTTAAGATTGATTGATGGATTGATTGATTGCTATATTGGGTCTTCGTTTCTGTGCTCGGGCTCTCTCCAGTTACGGTAAGTGGGGGCCACTCTTCATCGCGGTGCGTAGGCCTCTCAGTATCGCGGCCTCTCTTGTTGCGGAGCACAGGCTCCAGAGGCGCAGGCTCAGTAGTTGTGGCTCATGGGACCAGTTGCTCCGCGGCATGTGGATTCCTCCCTGACCAGGGCTCGAACCCGTGTCCCCTGCATTGGCAGGCAGATTATCAACCAGTGCACCACCAGGGAAGCCTCTGTTCTGCTGTATTTTAAAGGAAGTACCCTTTCCAGGACTCTTAGGCCCCTCGGGTGTGCATCATTTTCCCTCCAGGATCCCTGAGTGCCTCCAGACCCCTGTGGGCCTGCTGAGCAACATCGAGGCCCAAAGGTCGGTCCCTCGGAGGCCCTCTGTGCATGCCGAGTGATGGGCAACACCCTGCACGTACCTTAAGGAGAGCTACATTTCCAGAGCACTGGAGCAGCTTCAGGACCACATTTCTAGCCAGTGCGACCTGCCACGGAAGTGTTCGTCACGGCCCCCGTCTGAGCTGCCGTGAGAAAACACTCCGCTTAGAATTCTTCGCGGACCTCGTACCTGAAGTCACTCTGCTCGAGGAGAAAGTCAGCATCCTCCCATGCTGTGGCGCTAGCGGGACCCTCAGTGAGAGCACTTGCCTCGAGGTAAGGGCCTGAATTGCCATGCAGAAGCGGAGGCGTGCAGCAGTTTCCATGAGGCCGTAGCCACTGCTCTGCATTATTTTAACGTCAGTACGCTCTGCAGGACATTTAGGAGCCTCACGTGGGCACCCTATTCCCTGCAAGGACACTGAGTACCCTCAGGCCCCCATGGGCCTGCTAAGCCACATCCAGGCCCGTAGCCCTTCGGAGCCACTCTGTGTATGCCGAGTGTAGGGCAACAGACTGCACTCTTTCTTGGGACAGCTTGATTTCCCCAGCATTCCAACAGGTCCACGAACACCGTTCTAGCAGGGCCAACATGCCGAGCAAGCCTGACTCATTGCCCTAGTCTGAGGTGCACTGAGACAAACACTCGGCTTTGTATTCCATCTGGGACCCCCTGCCTGAAGTCACCCTGCCTCCAGGAGAATGTCGGCTTGCGTTCCGACCGCAACTAAAGCCCAGTTCCTCGGATAACACTGCAGGCTTTTGAAGAGCCACGGGCCCGGAGGCCTAGCTGGGGCTTTCCTTGGTTAAGGCAGTTCGCTAGATGCAGAACACCCTGCTTCGAGGAGTTGATTCAGGGAAGTAACCGCTGAGCAACCTGTGTCTCTTTGGGCTTGCTAGAAAGCACAGGGATGTATGCTGCGTGTGCCCACGGAAATGGGGGCCTGATGGAACTAGCCTTGCTTTCCCATTTTGAAAGCTCCATTCATGCTGCCTTGAAGCTACTTGAAATTGACTGCTGTTGACAGGCCACTGGCCACTGTAGGCATGGCTCTGGGAAGACAATGAGTTTTGTGTAGCTAGCCGGATGCTTCGATGACCGGCGTGCAGCTCATCGTGCCCCGCTCTAGAGCTAAAGGGAAACGCAACGTGAGTACTGACCTCGAGGTAAGTCCCTGAGGAACCGCGCAGAAAGGGCGGCATGCAGCTGTTTCCATGAGGTATTCGTCGCTGTTCTGCTTTATTTCATTTTATTTTTTTTATTTTTTATTGTTGTTTTAAGATTGATTGATGGATTGATTGATTGCTATATTGGGTCTTCGTTTCTGTGCTCGGGCTCTCTCCAGTTACGGTAAGTGGGGGCCACTCTTCATCGCGGTGCGTAGGCCTCTCAGTATCGCGGCCTCTCTTGTTGCGGAGCACAGGCTCCAGAGGCGCAGGCCCAGTAGTTGTGGCTCATGGGACCAGTTGCTCCGCGGCATGTGGATTCCTCCCAGACCAGGGCTCGAACCCGTGTCCCCTGCATTGGCAGGCAGATTATCAACCAGTGCACCACCAGGGAAGCCTCTGTTCTGCTGTATTTTAAAGGAAGTACCCTTTCCAGGACTCTTAGGCCCCTCGGGTGTGCATCATTTTCCCTCCAGGATCCCTGAGTGCCTCCAGACCCCTGTGGGCCTGCTGAGCAACATCGAGGCCCAAAGGTCGGTCCCTCGGAGGCCCTCTGTGCATGCCGAGTGATGGGCAACACCCTGCACGTACCTTAAGGAGAGCTACATTTCCAGAGCACTGGAGCAGCCTCAGGACCACATTTCTAGACAGTGCGACCTGCCACGGAAGTGTTCGTCACGGCCCCCGTCTGAGCTGCCGTGAGAAAACACTCCGCTTAGAATTCTTCGCGGACCTCGTACCTGAAGTCACTCTGCTCGAGGAGAAAGTCAGCATCCTCCCATGCTGTGGCGCTAGCGGGACCCTCAGCGAGAGCACTTGCCTCGAGGTAAGGCCCTGAATTGCCATGCAGAAGCGGAGGCGTGCAGCAGTTTCCATGAGGCCGTAGCCACTGCTCTGCATTATTTTAACGTCAGTATGCTCTGCAGGACATTTAGGAGTCTCACGTGGGCACCCTATTCCCTGCAAGGACACTGAGTACCCTCAGGCCCCCATGGGCCTGCTAAGCCACATCCAGGCCCGTAGCCCTTCGGAGCCACTCTGTGTATGCCGAGTGTAGGGCAACAGACTGCACTCTTTCTTGGGACAGCTTGATTTCCCCAGCATTCCAACAGGTCCACGAACACCGTTCTAGCAGGGCCAACATGCCGAGCAAGCCTGACTCATTGCCCTAGTCTGAGGTGCACTGAGACAAACACTCGGCTTTGTATTCCATCTGGGACCCCCTGCCTGAAGTCACCCTGCCTCCAGGAGAATATCGGCTTGCGTTCCGACCGCAACTAAAGCCCAGTTCCTCGGATAACACTGCAGGCTTTTGAAGAGCCACGGGCCCGGAGGCCTAGCTGGGGCTTTCCTTGGTTGAGGCAGTTCGCTAGATGCAGAACACCCTGCTTCGAGGAGTTGATTCAGGGAAGTAACCGCTGAGCAACCTGTGTCTCTTTGGACTTGCTAGAAAGCACAGGGATGTATGCTGCGTGTGCCCACGGAAATGGGGGCCTGATGGAACTAGCCTTGCTTTCCCATTTTGAAAGCTCCATTCATGCTGCCTTGAAGCTACTTGAAATTGACTGCTGTTGACAGGCCACTGGCCACTGTAGGCATGGCTCTGAGAAGACAATGAGTTTTGTGTAGCTAGCCAGATGCTTCGATGACCGGCGTGGAGCTCATCGTGCCCCGCTCTAGAGCTAAAGGGAAACGCAACGTGAGTACTGACCTCGAGGTAAGTCCCTGAGGAACCGCGCAGAAAGGGCGGCATGCAGCTGTTTCCATGAGGTATTCGTCGCTGTTCTGCTTTATTTCATTGTATTTTTTTTATTTTTTATTGTTGTTTTAAGATTGATTGATGGATTGATTGATTGCTATATTGGGTCTTCGTTTCTGTGCTAGGGCTCTCTCCAGTTACGGTAAGTGGGGGCCACTCTTCATCGCGGTGCGTAGGCCTCTCAGTATCGCGGCCTCTCTTGTTGCGGAGCACAGGCTCCAGAGGCGCAGGCCCAGTAGTTGTGGCTCATGGGACCAGTTGCTCCGCGGCATGTGGATTCCTCCCAGACCAGGGCTCGAACCCGTGTCCCCTGCATTGGCAGGCAGATTATCAACCAGTGCACCACCAGGGAAGCCTCTGTTCTGCTGTATTTTAAAGGAAGTACCCTTTCCAGGACTCTTAGGCCCCTCGGGTGTGCATCATTTTCCCTCCAGGATCCCTGAGTGCCTCCAGACCCCTGTGGGCCTGCTGAGCAACATCGAGGCCCAAAGGTTGGTCCCTCGGAGGCCCATTGTGCATGCCGAGTGATGGGCAACACCCTGCACGTACCTTAAGGAGAGCTACATTTCCAGAGCACTGGAGCATCCTCAGGACCACATTTCTAGCCAGTGCGACCTGCCACGGAAGTGTTCGTCACGGCCCCCGTCTGAGCTGCCGTGAGAAAACACTCCGCTTAGAATTCTTCGCGGACCTCGTACCTGAAGTCACTCTGCTCGAGGAGAAAGTCAGCATCCTCCCATGCTGTGGCGCTAGCGGGACCCTCAGCGAGAGCACTTGCCTCGAGGTAAGGCCCTGAATTGCCATGCAGAAGCGGAGGCGTGCAGCAGTTTCCATGAGGCCGTAGCCAATGCTCCGCATTATTTTAACGTTAGTACGCTCTGCAGGACATCTAGGAGCCTCACGTGGGCACCCTATTCCCTGCAAGGACACTGAGTACCCTCAGGCCCCCATGGGCCTGCTAAGCCACATCCAGGCCCGTAGCCCTTCGGAGCCACTCTGTGTATGCCGAGTGTAGGGCAACAGACTGCACTCTTTCTTGGGACAGCTTGATTTCCCCAGCATTCCAACAGGTCCACGAACACCGTTCTAGCAGGGCCAACATGCCGTGCAAGTCTGACTCATTGCCCTAGGCTGAGGTGCACTGAGAAAAACACTCGGCTTCGTATTCCATCTGGGACCCCCTGCCTGAAGTCACCCTGCCTCCAGGAGAATGTCGGCTTGCGTTCCGACCGCAACTAAAGCCCAGTTCCTCAGATAACACTGCAGACTTTTGAAGAGCCACGGGCCCGGAGGTCTAGCTGGGGCTTTACTTCGTTGAGCAGTTCGCTAGATGCAGAACACCCTGCTTCGAGGAGTTGATTCAGGGAAGTAACCGCTGAGCAACCTGTGTCTCTTTGGGCTTGCTAGAAAGCACAGGGATGTATGCTGCGTGTGCCCACGGAAATGGGGGCCTGATGGAACTAGCCTTGCTTTCCCATTTTGAAAGCTCCATTCATGCTGCCTTGAAGCTACTTGAAATTGACTGCTGTTGACAGGCCACTGGCCACTGTAGGCATGGCTCTGGGAAGACAATGAGTTTTGTGTAGCTAGCCGGATGCTTCGATGACCGGCGTGGAGCTCATCGTGCCCCGCTCTAGAGCTAAAGGGAAACGCAACGTGAGTACTGACCTCGAGGTAAGTCCCTGAGGAACCGCGCAGAAAGGGCGGCATGCAGCTGTTTCCATGAGGTATTCGTCGCTGTTCTGCTTTATTTCATTGTATTTTTTTTATTTTTTATTGTTGTTTTAAGATTGATTGATGGATTGATTGATTGCTATATTGGGTCTTCGTTTCTGTGCTCGGGCTCTCTCCAGTTACGGTAAGTGGGGGCCACTCTTCATCGCGGTGCGTAGGCCTCTCAGTATCGCGGCCTCTCTTGTTGCGGAGCACAGGCTCCAGAGGCGCAGGCTCAGTAGTTGTGGCTCATGGGACCAGTTGCTCCGCGGCATGTGGATTCCTCCCTGACCAGGGCTCGAACCCGTGTCCCCTGCATTGGCAGGCAGATTATCAACCAGTGCACCACCAGGGAAGCCTCTGTTCTGCTGTATTTTAAAGGAAGTACCCTTTCCAGGACTCTTAGGCCCCTCGGGTGTGCATCATTTTCCCTCCAGGATCCCTGAGTGCCTCCAGACCCCTGTGGGCCTGCTGAGCAACATCGAGGCCCAAAGGTCGGTCCCTCGGAGGCCCTCTGTGCATGCCGAGTGATGGGCAACACCCTGCACGTACCTTAAGGAGAGCTACATTTCCAGAGCACTGGAGCAGCTTCAGGACCACATTTCTAGCCAGTGCGACCTGCCACGGAAGTGTTCGTCACGGCCCCCGTCTGAGCTGCCGTGAGAAAACACTCCGCTTAGAATTCTTCGCGGACCTCGTACCTGAAGTCACTCTGCTCGAGGAGAAAGTCAGCATCCTCCCATGCTGTGGCGCTAGCGGGACCCTCAGTGAGAGCACTTGCCTCGAGGTAAGGGCCTGAATTGCCATGCAGAAGCGGAGGCGTGCAGCAGTTTCCATGAGGCCGTAGCCACTGCTCTGCATTATTTTAACGTCAGTACGCTCTGCAGGACATTTAGGAGCCTCACGTGGGCACCCTATTCCCTGCAAGGACACTGAGTACCCTCAGGCCCCCATGGGCCTGCTAAGCCACATCCAGGCCCGTAGCCCTTCGGAGCCACTCTGTGTATGCCGAGTGTAGGGCAACAGACTGCACTCTTTCTTGGGACAGCTTGATTTCCCCAGCATTCCAACAGGTCCACGAACACCGTTCTAGCAGGGCCAACATGCCGAGCAAGCCTGACTCATTGCCCTAGTCTGAGGTGCACTGAGACAAACACTCGGCTTTGTATTCCATCTGGGACCCCCTGCCTGAAGTCACCCTGCCTCCAGGAGAATGTCGGCTTGCGTTCCGACCGCAACTAAAGCCCAGTTCCTCGGATAACACTGCAGGCTTTTGAAGAGCCACGGGCCCGGAGGCCTAGCTGGGGCTTTCCTTGGTTAAGGCAGTTCGCTAGATGCAGAACACCCTGCTTCGAGGAGTTGATTCAGGGAAGTAACCGCTGAGCAACCTGTGTCTCTTTGGGCTTGCTAGAAAGCACAGGGATGTATGCTGCGTGTGCCCACGGAAATGGGGGCCTGATGGAACTAGCCTTGCTTTCCCATTTTGAAAGCTCCATTCATGCTGCCTTGAAGCTACTTGAAATTGACTGCTGTTGACAGGCCACTGGCCACTGTAGGCATGGCTCTGGGAAGACAATGAGTTTTGTGTAGCTAGCCGGATGCTTCGATGACCGGCGTGCAGCTCATCGTGCCCCGCTCTAGAGCTAAAGGGAAACGCAACGTGAGTACTGACCTCGAGGTAAGTCCCTGAGGAACCGCGCAGAAAGGGCGGCATGCAGCTGTTTCCATGAGGTATTCGTCGCTGTTCTGCTTTATTTCATTTTATTTTTTTTATTTTTTATTGTTGTTTTAAGATTGATTGATGGATTGATTGATTGCTATATTGGGTCTTCGTTTCTGTGCTCGGGCTCTCTCCAGTTACGGTAAGTGGGGGCCACTCTTCATCGCGGTGCGTAGGCCTCTCAGTATCGCGGCCTCTCTTGTTGCGGAGCACAGGCTCCAGAGGCGCAGGCCCAGTAGTTGTGGCTCATGGGACCAGTTGCTCCGCGGCATGTGGATTCCTCCCAGACCAGGGCTCGAACCCGTGTCCCCTGCATTGGCAGGCAGATTATCAACCAGTGCACCACCAGGGAAGCCTCTGTTCTGCTGTATTTTAAAGGAAGTACCCTTTCCAGGACTCTTAGGCCCCTCGGGTGTGCATCATTTTCCCTCCAGGATCCCTGAGTGCCTCCAGACCCCTGTGGGCCTGCTGAGCAACATCGAGGCCCAAAGGTCGGTCCCTCGGAGGCCCTCTGTGCATGCCGAGTGATGGGCAACACCCTGCACGTACCTTAAGGAGAGCTACATTTCCAGAGCACTGGAGCAGCCTCAGGACCACATTTCTAGACAGTGCGACCTGCCACGGAAGTGTTCGTCACGGCCCCCGTCTGAGCTGCCGTGAGAAAACACTCCGCTTAGAATTCTTCGCGGACCTCGTACCTGAAGTCACTCTGCTCGAGGAGAAAGTCAGCATCCTCCCATGCTGTGGCGCTAGCGGGACCCTCAGCGAGAGCACTTGCCTCGAGGTAAGGCCCTGAATTGCCATGCAGAAGCGGAGGCGTGCAGCAGTTTCCATGAGGCCGTAGCCACTGCTCTGCATTATTTTAACGTCAGTATGCTCTGCAGGACATTTAGGAGTCTCACGTGGGCACCCTATTCCCTGCAAGGACACTGAGTACCCTCAGGCCCCCATGGGCCTGCTAAGCCACATCCAGGCCCGTAGCCCTTCGGAGCCACTCTGTGTATGCCGAGTGTAGGGCAACAGACTGCACTCTTTCTTGGGACAGCTTGATTTCCCCAGCATTCCAACAGGTCCACGAACACCGTTCTAGCAGGGCCAACATGCCGAGCAAGCCTGACTCATTGCCCTAGTCTGAGGTGCACTGAGACAAACACTCGGCTTTGTATTCCATCTGGGACCCCCTGCCTGAAGTCACCCTGCCTCCAGGAGAATATCGGCTTGCGTTCCGACCGCAACTAAAGCCCAGTTCCTCGGATAACACTGCAGGCTTTTGAAGAGCCACGGGCCCGGAGGCCTAGCTGGGGCTTTCCTTGGTTGAGGCAGTTCGCTAGATGCAGAACACCCTGCTTCGAGGAGTTGATTCAGGGAAGTAACCGCTGAGCAACCTGTGTCTCTTTGGACTTGCTAGAAAGCACAGGGATGTATGCTGCGTGTGCCCACGGAAATGGGGGCCTGATGGAACTAGCCTTGCTTTCCCATTTTGAAAGCTCCATTCATGCTGCCTTGAAGCTACTTGAAATTGACTGCTGTTGACAGGCCACTGGCCACTGTAGGCATGGCTCTGAGAAGACAATGAGTTTTGTGTAGCTAGCCAGATGCTTCGATGACCGGCGTGGAGCTCATCGTGCCCCGCTCTAGAGCTAAAGGGAAACGCAACGTGAGTACTGACCTCGAGGTAAGTCCCTGAGGAACCGCGCAGAAAGGGCG
Source organism: Balaenoptera acutorostrata (assembly GCF_949987535.1). Classification (NCBI taxonomy): domain Eukaryota; kingdom Metazoa; phylum Chordata; class Mammalia; order Artiodactyla; family Balaenopteridae; genus Balaenoptera; species Balaenoptera acutorostrata. The sequence goes on from NC_080071.1 coordinate 95,138,604, forward strand.
GCATGCAGCTGTTTCCATGAGGTATTCGTCGCTGTTCTGCTTTATTTCATTGTATTTTTTTTATTTTTTATTGTTGTTTTAAGATTGATTGATGGATTGATTGATTGCTATATTGGGTCTTCGTTTCTGTGCTAGGGCTCTCTCCAGTTACGGTAAGTGGGGGCCACTCTTCATCGCGGTGCGTAGGCCTCTCAGTATCGCGGCCTCTCTTGTTGCGGAGCACAGGCTCCAGAGGCGCAGGCTCAGTAGTTGTGGCTCATGGGACCAGTTGCTCCGCGGCATGTGGATTCCTCCCAGACCAGGGCTCGAACCCGTGTCCCCTGCATTGGCAGGCAGATTATCAACCAGTGCACCACCAGGGAAGCCTCTGTTCTGCTGTATTTTAAAGGAAGTACCCTTTCCAGGACTCTTAGGCCCCTCGGGTGTGCATCATTTTCCCTCCAGGATCCCTGAGTGCCTCCAGACCCCTGTGGGCCTGCTGAGCAACATCGAGGCCCAAAGGTTGGTCCCTCGGAGGCCCATTGTGCATGCCGAGTGATGGGCAACACCCTGCACGTACCTTAAGGAGAGCTACATTTCCAGAGCACTGGAGCATCCTCAGGACCACATTTCTAGCCAGTGCGACCTGCCACGGAAGTGTTCGTCACGGCCCCCGTCTGAGCTGCCGTGAGAAAACACTCCGCTTAGAATTCTTCGCGGACCTCGTACCTGAAGTCACTCTGCTCGAGGAGAAAGTCAGCATCCTCCCATGCTGTGGCGCTAGCGGGACCCTCAGCGAGAGCACTTGCCTCGAGGTAAGGCCCTGAATTGCCATGCAGAAGCGGAGGCGTGCAGCAGTTTCCATGAGGCCGTAGCCAATGCTCCGCATTATTTTAACGTTAGTACGCTCTGCAGGACATCTAGGAGCCTCACGTGGGCACCCTATTCCCTGCAAGGACACTGAGTACCCTCAGGCCCCCATGGGCCTGCTAAGCCACATCCAGGCCCGTAGCCCTTCGGAGCCACTCTGTGTATGCCGAGTGTAGGGCAACAGACTGCACTCTTTCTTGGGACAGCTTGATTTCCCCAGCATTCCAACAGGTCCACGAACACCGTTCTAGCAGGGCCAACATGCCGTGCAAGTCTGACTCATTGCCCTAGGCTGAGGTGCACTGAGAAAAACACTCGGCTTCGTATTCCATCTGGGACCCCCTGCCTGAAGTCACCCTGCCTCCAGGAGAATGTCGGCTTGCGTTCCGACCGCAACTAAAGCCCAGTTCCTCAGATAACACTGCAGACTTTTGAAGAGCCACGGGCCCGGAGGTCTAGCTGGGGCTTTACTTCGTTGAGCAGTTCGCTAGATGCAGAACACCCTGCTTCGAGGAGTTGATTCAGGGAAGTAACCGCTGAGCAACCTGTGTCTCTTTGGGCTTGCTAGAAAGCACAGGGATGTATGCTGCGTGTGCCCACGGAAATGGGGGCCTGATGGAACTAGCCTTGCTTTCCCATTTTGAAAGCTCCATTCATGCTGCCTTGAAGCTACTTGAAATTGACTGCTGTTGACAGGCCACTGGCCACTGTAGGCATGGCTCTGGGAAGACAATGAGTTTTGTGTAGCTAGCCGGATGCTTCGATGACCGGCGTGGAGCTCATCGTGCCCCGCTCTAGAGCTAAAGGGAAACGCAACGTGAGTACTGACCTCGAGGTAAGTCCCTGAGGAACCGCGCAGAAAGGGCGGCATGCAGCTGTTTCCATGAGGTATTCGTCGCTGTTCTGCTTTATTTCATTGTATTTTTTTTATTTTTTATTGTTGTTTTAAGATTGATTGATGGATTGATTGATTGCTATATTGGGTCTTCGTTTCTGTGCTCGGGCTCTCTCCAGTTACGGTAAGTGGGGGCCACTCTTCATCGCGGTGCGTAGGCCTCTCAGTATCGCGGCCTCTCTTGTTGCGGAGCACAGGCTCCAGAGGCGCAGGCCCAGTAGTTGTGGCTCATGGGACCAGTTGCTCCGCGGCATGTGGATTCCTCCCTGACCAGGGCTCTAACCCGTGTCCCCTGCATTGGCAGGCAGATTATCAACCAGTGCACCACCAGAGAAGCCTCTGTTCTGCTGTATTTTAAAGGAAGTACCCTTTCCAGGACTCTTAGGCCCCTCGGGTGTGCATCATTTTCCCTCCAGGATCCCTGAGTGCCTCCAGACCCCTGTGGGCCTGCTGAGCAACATCGAGGCCCAAAGGTCGGTCCCTCGGAGGCCCTCTGTGCATGCCGAGTGATGGGCAACACCCTGCACGTACCTTAAGGAGAGCTACATTTCCAGAGCACTGGAGCAGCCTCAGGACCACATTTCTAGCCAGTGCGACCTGCCACGGAAGTGTTCGTCACGGCCCCCGTCTGAGCTGCCGTGAGAAAACACTCCGCTTAGAATTCTTCGCGGACCTCGTACCTGAAGTCACTCTGCTCGAGGAGAAAGTCAGCATCCTCCCATGCTGTGGCGCTAGCGGGACCCTCAGCGAGAGCACTTGCCTCGAGCTAAGGCCCTGAATTGCCATGCAGAAGCGGAGGCGTGCAGCAGTTTCCATGAGGCCGTAGCCACTGCTCCGCATTATTTTAACGTTAGTACGCTCTGCAGGACATCTAGGAGCCTCACGTGGGCACCCTATTCCCTGCAAGGACACTGAGTACCCTCAGGCCCCCATGGGCCTGCTAAGCCACATCCAGGCCCGTAGCCCTTCGGAGCCACTCTGTGTATGCCGAGTGTAGGGCAACAGACTGCACTCTTTCTTGGGACAGCTTGATTTCCCCAGCATTCCAACAGGTCCACGAACACCGTTCTAGCAGGGCCAACATGCCGTGCAAGTCTGACTCATTGCCCTAGGCTGAGGTGCACTGAGAAAAACACTCGGCTTCGTATTCCATCTGGGACCCCCTGCCTGAAGTCACCCTGCCTCCAGGAGAATGTCGGCTTGCGTTCCGACCGCAACTAAAGCCCAGTTCCTCGGATAACACTGCAGACTTTTGAAGAGCCACGGGCCCGGAGGTCTAGCTGGGGCTTTACTTCGTTGAGCAGTTCGCTAGATGCAGAACACCCTGCTTCGAGGAGTTGATTCAGGGAAGTAACCGCTGAGCAACCTGTGTCTCTTTGGGCTTGCTAGAAAGCACAGGGATGTATGCTGCGTGTGCCCACGGAAATGGGGGCCTGATGGAACTAGCCTTGCTTTCCCATTTTGAAAGCTCCATTCATGCTGCCTTGAAGCTACTTGAAATTGACTGCTGTTGACGGGCCACTGGCCACTGTAGGCATGGCTCTGGGAAGACAATGAGTTTTGTGTAGCTAGCCGGATGCTTCGATGACCGGCGTGCAGCTCATCGTGCCCCGCTCTAGAGCTAAAGGGGAACGCAACGTGAGTACTGACCTCGAGGTAAGTCCCTGAGGAACCGCGCAGAAAGGGCGGCATGCAGCTGTTTCCATGAGGTATTCGTCGCTGTTCTGCTTTATTTCATTTTATTTTTTTTATTTTTTATTGTTGTTTTAAGATTGATTGATGGATTGATTGATTGCTATATTGGGTCTTCGTTTCTGTGCTCGGGCTCTCTCCAGTTACGGTAAGTGGGGGCCACTCTTCATCGCGGTGCGTACGCCTCTCAGTATCGCGGCCTCTCTTGTTGCGGAGCACAGGCTCCAGAGGCGCAGGCCCAGTAGTTGTGGCTCATGGGACCAGTTGCTCCGCGGCATGTGGATTCCTCCCTGACCAGGGCTCTAACCCGTGTCCCCTGCATTGGCAGGCAGATTATCAACCAGTGCACCACCAGGGAAGCCTCTGTTCTGCTGTATTTTAAAGGAAGTACCCTTTCCAGGACTCTTAGGCCCCTCGGGTGTGCATCATTTTCCCTCCAGGATCCCTGAGTGCCTCCAGACCCCTGTGGGCCTGCTGAGCAACATCGAGGCCCAAAGGTCGGTCCCTCGGAGGCCCTCTGTGCATGCCGAGTGATGGGCAACACCCTGCACGTACCTTAAGGAGAGCTACATTTCCAGAGCACTGGAGCAGCCTCAGGACCACATTTCTAGCCAGTGCGACATGCCACGGAAGTGTTCGTCACGGCCCCCGTCTGAGCTGCCGTGAGAAAACACTCCGCTTAGAATTCTTCGCGGACCTCGTACCTGAAGTCACTCTGCTCGAGGAGAAAGTCAGCATCCTCCCATGCTGTGGCGCTAGAGGGACCCTCAGCGAGAGCACTTGCCTCGAGGTAAGGCCCTGAATTGCCATGCAGAAGCGGAGGCGTGCAGCAGTTTCCATGAGGCCGTAGCCACTGCTCTGCATTATTTTAACGTCAGTACGCTCTGCAGGACATTTAGGAGCCTCACGTGGGCACCCTATTCCCTGCAAGGACACTGAGTACCCTCAGGCCCCCATGGGCCTGCTAAGCCACATCCAGGCCCGTAGCCCTTCGGAGCCACTCTGTGTATGCCGAGTGTAGGGCAACAGACTGCACTCTTTCTTGGGACAGCTTGATTTCCCCAGCATTCCAACAGGTCCACGAACACCGTTCTAGCAGGGCCAACATGCCGAGCAAGCCTGACTCATTGCCCTAGTCTGAGGTGCACTGAGACAAACACTCGGCTTTGTATTCCATCTGGGACCCCCTGCCTGAAGTCACCCTGCCTCCAGGAGAATGTCGGCCTGCGTTCCGACCGCAACTAAAGCCCAGTTCCTCGGATAACACTGCAGGCTTTTGAAGAGCCACGGGCCCGGAGGCCTAGCCGGGGCTTTCCTTGGTTGAGGCAGTTCGCTAGATGCAGAACACCCTGCTTCGAGGAGTTGATTCAGGGAAGTAACCGCTGAGCAACCTGTGTCTCTTTGGACTTGCTAGAAAGCACAGGGATGTATGCTGCGTGTGCCCATGGAAATGGGGGCCTGATGGAACTAGCCTTGCTTTCCCCTTTTGAAAGCTCCATTCATGCTGCCTTGAAGCTACTTGAAATTGACTGCTGTTGACAGGCCACTGGCCACTGTAGGCATGGCTCTGGGAAGACAATGAGTTTTGTGTAGCTAGCCGGATGCTTCGATGACCGGCGTGGAGCTCATCGTGCCCCGCTCTAGAGCTAAAGGGAAACGCAACGTGAGTACTGACCTCGAGGTAAGTCCCTGAGGAACCGTGCAGAAAGGGCGGCATGCAGCTGTTTCCATGAGGTATTCGTCGCTGTTCTGCTTTATTTCATTTTATTTTTTTTATTTTTTATTGTTGTTTTAAGATTGATTGATGGATTGATTGATTGCTATATTGGGTCTTCGTTTCTGTGCTCGGGCTCTCTCCAGTTACGGTAAGTGGGGGCCACTCTTCATCGCGGTGCGTAGGCCTCTCAGTATCGCGGCCTCTCTTGTTGCGGAGCACAGGCTCCAGAGGCGCAGGCTCAGTAGTTGTGGCTCATGGGACCAGTTGCTCCGCGGCATGTGGATTCCTCCCTGACCAGGGCTCGAACCCGTGTCCCCTGCATTGGCAGGCAGATTATCAACCAGTGCACCACCAGGGAAGCCTCTGTTCTGCTGTATTTTAAAGGAAGTACCCTTTCCAGGACTCTTAGGCCCCTCGGGTGTGCATCATTTTCCCTCCAGGATCCCTGAGTGCCTCCAGACCCCTGTGGGCCTGCTGAGCAACATCGAGGCCCAAAGGTCGGTCCCTCGGAGGCCCTCTGTGCATGCCGAGTGATGGGCAACACCCTGCACGTACCTTAAGGAGAGCTACATTTCCAGAGCACTGGAGCAGCTTCAGGACCACATTTCTAGCCAGTGCGACCTGCCACGGAAGTGTTCGTCACGGCCCCCGTCTGAGCTGCCGTGAGAAAACACTCCGCTTAGAATTCTTCGCGGACCTCGTACCTGAAGTCACTCTGCTCGAGGAGAAAGTCAGCATCCTCCCATGCTGTGGCGCTAGCGGGACCCTCAGTGAGAGCACTTGCCTCGAGGTAAGGCCCTGAATTGCCATGCAGAAGCGGAGGCGTGCAGCAGTTTCCATGAGGCCGTAGCCACTGCTCTGCATTATTTTAACGTCAGTACGCTCTGCAGGACATTTAGGAGCCTCACGTGGGCACCCTATTCCCTGCAAGGACACTGAGTACCCTCAGGCCCCCATGGGCCTGCTAAGCCACATCCAGGCCCGTAGCCCTTCGGAGCCACTCTGTGTATGCCGAGTGTAGGGCAACAGACTGCACTCTTTCTTGGGACAGCTTGATTTCCCCAGCATTCCAACAGGTCCACGAACACCGTTCTAGCAGGGCCAACATGCCGAGCAAGCCTGACTCATTGCCCTAGTCTGAGGTGCACTGAGACAAACACTCGGCTTTGTATTCCATCTGGGACCCCCTGCCTGAAGTCACCCTGCCTCCAGGAGAATGTCGGCTTGCGTTCCGACCGCAACTAAAGCCCAGTTCCTCGGATAACACTGCAGGCTTTTGAAGAGCCACGGGCCCGGAGGCCTAGCTGGGGCTTTCCTTGGTTGAGGCAGTTCGCTAGATGCAGAACACCCTGCTTCGAGGAGTTGATTCAGGGAAGTAACCGCTGAGCAACCTGTGTCTCTTTGGGCTTGCTAGAAAGCACAGGGATGTATGCTGCGTGTGCCCACGGAAATGGGGGCCTGATGGAACTAGCCTTGCTTTCCCATTTTGAAAGCTCCATTCATGCTGCCTTGAAGCTACTTGAAATTGACTGCTGTTGACAGGCCACTGGCCACTGTAGGCATGGCTCTGGGAAGACAATGAGTTTTGTGTAGCTAGCCGGATGCTTCGATGACCGGCGTGCAGCTCATCGTGCCCCGCTCTAGAGCTAAAGGGAAACGCAACGTGAGTACTGACCTCGAGGTAAGTCCCTGAGGAACCGCGCAGAAAGGGCGGCATGCAGCTGTTTCCATGAGGTATTCGTCGCTGTTCTGCTTTATTTCATTTTATTTTTTTTATTTTTTATTGTTGTTTTAAGATTGATTGATGGATTGATTGATTGCTATATTGGGTCTTCGTTTCTGTGCTCGGGCTCTCTCCAGTTACGGTAAGTGGGGGCCACTCTTCATCGCGGTGCGTACGCCTCTCAGTATCGCGGCCTCTCTTGTTGCGGAGCACAGGCTCCAGAGGCGCAGGCCCAGTAGTTGTGGCTCATGGGACCAGTTGCTCCGCGGCATGTGGATTCCTCCCTGACCAGGGCTCTAACCCGTGTCCCCTGCATTGGCAGGCAGATTATCAACCAGTGCACCACCAGGGAAGCCTCTGTTCTGCTGTATTTTAAAGGAAGTACCCTTTCCAGGACTCTTAGGCCCCTCGGGTGTGCATCATTTTCCCTCCAGGATCCCTGAGTGCCTCCAGACCCCTGTGGGCCTGCTGAGCAACATCGAGGCCCAAAGGTCGGTCCCTCGGAGGCCCTCTGTGCATGCCGAGTGATGGGCAACACCCTGCACGTACCTTAAGGAGAGCTACATTTCCAGAGCACTGGAGCAGCCTCAGGACCACATTTCTAGGCAGTGCGACCTGCCACGGAAGTGTTCGTCACGGCCCCCGTCTGAGCTGCCGTGAGAAAACACTCCGCTTAGAATTCTTCGCGGACCTCGTACCTGAAGTCACTCTGCTCGAGGAGAAAGTCAGCATCCTCCCATGCTGTGGCGCTAGCGGGACCCTCAGCGAGAGCACTTGCCTCGAGGTAAGGCCCTGAATTGCCATGCAGAAGCGGAGGCGTGCAGCAGTTTCCATGAGGCCGTAGCCACTGCTCTGCATTATTTTAACGTCAGTACGATCTGCAGGACATTTAGGAGCCTCACGTGGGCACCCTATTCCCTGCAAGGACACTGAGTACCCTCAGGCCCCCATGGGCCTGCTAAGCCACATCCAGGCCCGTAGCCCTTCGGAGCCACTCTGTGTATGCCGAGTGTAGGGCAACAGACTGCACTCTTTCTTGGGACAGCTTGATTTCCCCAGCATTCCAACAGGTCCACGAACACCGTTCTAGCAGGGCCAACATGCCGAGCAAGCCTGACTCATTGCCCTAGTCTGAGGTGCACTGAGACAAACACTCGGCTTTGTATTCCATCTGGGACCCCCTGCCTGAAGTCACCCTGCCTCCAGGAGAATATCGGCTTGCGTTCCGACCGCAACTAAAGCCCAGTTCCTCGGATAACACTGCAGGCTTTTGAAGAGCCACGGGCCCGGAGGCCTAGCTGGGGCTTTCCTTGGTTGAGGCAGTTCGCTAGACGCAGAACACCCTGCTTCGAGGAGTTGATTCAGGGAAGTAACCGCTGAGCAACCTGTGTCTCTTTGGACTTGCTAGAAAGCACAGGGATGTATGCTGCGTGTGCCCACGGAAATGGGGGCCTGATGGAACTAGCCTTGCTTTCCCATTTTGAAAGCTCCATTCATGCTGCCTTGAAGCTACTTGAAATTGACTGCTGTTGACAGGCCACGGGCCACTGTAGGCATGGCTCTGAGAAGACAATGAGTTTTGTGTAGCTAGCCAGATGCTTCGATGACCGGCGTGGAGCTCATCGTGCCCCGCTCTAGAGCTAAAGGGAAACGCAACGTGAGTACTGACCTCGAGGTAAGTCCCTGAGGAACCGCGCAGAAAGGGCGGCATGCAGCTGTTTCCATGAGGTATTCGTCGCTGTTCTGCTTTATTTCATTGTATTTTTTTTATTTTTTATTGTTGTTTTAAGATTGATTGATGGATTGATTGATTGCTATATTGGGTCTTCGTTTCTGTGCTAGGGCTCTCTCCAGTTACGGTAAGTGGGGGCCACTCTTCATCGCGGTGCGTAGGCCTCTCAGTATCGCGGCCTCTCTTGTTGCGGAGCACAGGCTCCAGAGGCGCAGGCCCAGTAGTTGTGGCTCATGGGACCAGTTGCTCCGCGGCATGTGGATTCCTCCCAGACCAGGGCTCGAACCCGTGTCCCCTGCATTGGCAGGCAGATTATCAACCAGTGCACCACCAGGGAAGCCTCTGTTCTGCTGTATTTTAAAGGAAGTACCCTTTCCAGGACTCTTAGGCCCCTCGGGTGTGCATCATTTTCCCTCCAGGATCCCTGAGTGCCTCCAGACCCCTGTGGGCCTGCTGAGCAACATCGAGGCCCAAAGGTCGGTCCCTCGGAGGCCCTGTGTGCATGCCGAGTGATGGGCAACACCCTGCACGTACCTTAAGGAGAGCTACATTTCCAGAGCACTGGAGCATCCTCAGGACCACATTTCTAGCCAGTGCGACCTGCCACGGAAGTGTTCGTCACGGCCCCCGTCTGAGCTGCCGTGAGAAAACACTCCGCTTAGAATTCTTCGCGGACCTCGTACCTGAAGTCACTCTGCTCGAGGAGAAAGTCAGCATCCTCCCATGCTGTGGCGCTAGCGGGACCCTCAGCGAGAGCACTTGCCTCGAGGTAAGGCCCTGAATTGCCATGCAGAAGCGGAGGCGTGCAGCAGTTTCCATGAGGCCGTAGCCACTGCTCCGCATTATTTTAACGTTAGTACGCTCTGCAGGACATCTAGGAGCCTCACGTGGGCACCCTATTCCCTGCAAGGACACTGAGTACCCTCAGGCCCCCATGGGCCTGCTAAGCCACATCCAGGCCCGTAGCCCTTCGGAGCCACTCTGTGTATGCCGAGTGTAGGGCAACAGACTGCACTCTTTCTTGGGACAGCTTGATTTCCCCAGCATTCCAACAGGTCCACGAACACCGTTCTAGCAGGGCCAACATGCCGTGCAAGTCTGACTCATTGCCCTAGGCTGAGGTGCACTGAGACAAACACTCGGCTTCGTATTCAATCTGGGACCCCCTGCCTGAAGTCACCCTGCCTCCAGGAGAATGTCGGCTTGCGTTCCGACCGCAACTAAAGCCCAGTTCCTCGGATAACACTGCAGACTTTTGAAGAGCCACGGGCCCGGAGGTCTAGCTGGGGCTTTACTTCGTTGAGCAGCTCGCTAGATGCAGAACACCCTGCTTCGAGGAGTTGATTCAGGGAAGTAACCGCTGAGCAACCTGTGTCTCTTTGGGCTTGCTAGAAAGCACAGGGATGTATGCTGCGTGTGCCCACGGAAATGGGGGCCTGATGGAACTAGCCTTGCTTTCCCATTTTGAAAGCTCCATTCATGCTGCCTTGAAGCTACTTGAAATTGACTGCTGTTGACAGGCCACTGGCCACTGTAGGCATGGCTCTGGGAAGACAATGAGTTTTGTGTAGCTAGCCGGATGCTTCGATGACCGGCGTGGAGCTCATCGTGCCCCGCTCTAGAGCTAAAGGGAAACGCAACGTGAGTACTGACCTCGAGGTAAGTCCCTGAGGAACCGCGCAGAAAGGGCGGCATGCAGCTGTTTCCATGAGGTATTCGTCGCTGTTCTGCTTTATTTCATTTTATTTTTTTTATTTTTTATTGTTGTTTTAAGATTGATTGATGGATTGATTGATTGCTATATTGGGTCTTCGTTTCTGTGCTCGGGCTCTCTCCAGTTACGGTAAGTGGGGGCCACTCTTCATCGCGGTGCGTAGGCCTCTCAGTATCGCGGCCTCTCTTGTTGCGGAGCACAGGCTCCAGAGGCGCAGGCCCAGTAGTTGTGGCTCATGGGACCAGTTGCTCCGCGGCATGTGGATTCCTCCCTGACCAGGGCTCTAACCCGTGTCCCCTGCATTGGCAGGCAGATTATCAACCAGTGCACCACCAGGGAAGCCTCTGTTCTGCTGTATTTTAAAGGAAGTACCCTTTCCAGGACTCTTAGGCCCCTCGGGTGTGCATCATTTTCCCTCCAGGATCCCTGAGTGCCTCCAGACCCCTGTGGGCCTGCTGAGCAACATCGAGGCCCAAAGGTCGGTCCCTCGGAGGCCCTCTGTGCATGCCGAGTGATGGGCAACACCCTGCACGTACCTTAAGGAGAGCTACATTTCCAGAGCACTGGAGCAGCCTCAGGACCACATTTCTAGCCAGTGCGACCTGCCACGGAAGTGTTCGTCACGGCCCCCGTCTGAGCTGCCGTGAGAAAACACTCCGCTTAGAATTCTTCGCGGACCTCGTACCTGAAGTCACTCTGCTCGAGGAGAAAGTCAGCATCCTCCCATGCTGTGGCGCTAGCGGGACCCTCAGCGAGAGCACTTGCCTCGAGGTAAGGCCCTGAATTGCCATGCAGAAGCGGAGGCGTGCAGCAGTTTCCATGAGGCCGTAGCCACTGCTCCGCATTATTTTAACGTTAGTACGCTCTGCAGGACATCTAGGAGCCTCACGTGGGCACCCTATTCCCTGCAAGGACACTGAGTACCCTCAGGCCCCCATGGGCCTGCTAAGCCACATCCAGGCCCGTAGCCCTTCGGAGCCACTCTGTGTATGCCGAGTGTAGGGCAACAGACTGCACTCTTTCTTGGGACAGCTTGATTTCCCCAGCATTCCAACAGGTCCACGAACACCGTTCTAGCAGGGCCAACATGCCGAGCAAGCCTGACTCATTGCCCTAGTCTGAGGTGCACTGAGACAAACACTCGGCTTTGTATTCCATCTGGGACCCCCTGCCTGAAGTCACCCTGCCTCCAGGAGAATGTCGGCCTGCGTTCCGACCGCAACTAAAGCCCAGTTCCTCGGATAACACTGCAGGCTTTTGAAGAGCCACGGGCCCGGAGGCCTAGCTGGGGCTTTCCTTGGTTGAGGCAGTTCGCTAGATGCAGAACACCCTGCTTCGAGGAGTTGATTCAGGGAAGTAACCGCTGAGCAACCTGTGTCTCTTTGGACTTGCTAGAAAGCACAGGGATGTATGCTGCGTGTGCCCATGGAAATGGGGGCCTGATGGAACTAGCCTTGCTTTCCCCTTTTGAAAGCTCCATTCATGCTGCCTTGAAGCTACTTGAAATTGACTGCTGTTGACAGGCCACTGGCCACTGTAGGCATGGCTCTGGGAAGACAATGAGTTTTGTGTAGCTAGCCGGATGCTTCGATGACCGGCGTGGAGCTCATCGTGCCCCGCTCTAGAGCTAAAGGGAAACGCAACGTGAGTACTGACCTCGAGGTAAGTCCCTGAGGAACCGTGCAGAAAGGGCGGCATGCAGCTGTTTCCATGAGGTATTCGTCGCTGTTCTGCTTTATTTCATTTTATTTTTTTTATTTTTTATTGTTGTTTTAAGATTGATTGATGGATTGATTGATTGGTATATTGGGTCTTCTTTTCTGTGCTAGGGCTCTCTCCAGTTACGGTAAGTGGGGGCCACTCTACATCGCGGTGCGTAGGCCTCTCAGTATCGCGGCCTCTCTTGTTGCGGAGCACAGGCTCCAGAGGCGCAGGCCCAGTAGTTGTGGCTCACGGGACCAGTTGGTCCGCGGTATGTGGATTCCTCCCAGACCAGGGCTCGAACCCGTGTCCCCTGCATTGGCAGGCAGATTGTCAACCAGTGCACCACCAGGGAAGCCTCTGTTCTGCTGTATTTTAAAGGAAGTACCCTTTCCAGGACTCTTAGGCCCCTCGAGTGTGCATCATTTTCCCTCCAGGATCCCTGAGTGCCTCCAGACCCCTGTGGGCCTGCTGAGCAACATCGAGGCCCAAAGGTCGGTCCCTCGGAGGCCCTCTGTGCATGCCGAGTGATGGGCAACACCCTGCACGTACCTTAAGGAGAGCTACATTTCCAGAGTACTGGAGCAGCCTCAGGACCACATTTCTAGGCAGTGCGACCTGCCACGGAAGTGTTCGTCACGGCCCCCGTCTGAGCTGCCGTGAGAAAACACTCCGCTTAGAATTCTTCGCGGACCTCGTACCTGAAGTCACTCTGCTCGAGGAGAAAGTCAGCATCCTCCCATGCTGTGGCGCTAGCGGGACCCTCAGCGAGAGCACTTGCCTCGAGGTAAGGCCCTGAATTGCCATGCAGAAGCGGAGGCGTGCAGCAGTTTCCATGAGGCCGTAGCCACTGCTCTGCATTATTTTAACGTCAGTACGCTCTGCAGGACATTTAGGAGCCTCACGTGGGCACCCTATTCCCTGCAAGGACACTGAGTACCCTCAGGCCCCCATGGGCCTGCTAAGCCACATCCAGGCCCGTAGCCCTTCGGAGCCACTCTGTGTATGCCGAGTGTAGGGCAACAGACTGCACTCTTTCTTGGGACAGCTTGATTTCCCCAGCATTCCAACAGGTCCACGAACACCGTTCTAGCAGGGCCAACATGCCGAGCAAGCCTGACTCATTGCCCTAGTCTGAGGTGCACTGAGACAAACACTCGGCTTTGTATTCCATCTGGGACCCCCTGCCTGAAGTCACCCTGCCTCCAGGAGAATGTCGGCCTGCGTTCCGACCGCAACTAAAGCCCAGTTCCTCGGATAACACTGCAGGCTTTTGAAGAGCCACGGGCCCGGAGGCCTAGCTGGGGCTTTCCTTGGTTGAGGCAGTTCGCTAGATGCAGAACACCCTGCTTCGAGGAGTTGATTCAGGGAAGTAACCGCTGAGCAACCTGTGTCTCTTTGGACTTGCTAGAAAGCACAGGGATGTATGCTGCGTGTGCCCATGGAAATGGGGGCCTGATGGAACTAGCCTTGCTTTCCCCTTTTGAAAGCTCCATTCATGCTGCCTTGAAGCTACTTGAAATTGACTGCTGTTGACAGGCCACTGGCCACTGTAGGCATGGCTCTGGGAAGACAATGAGTTTTGTGTAGCTAGCCGGATGCTTCGATGACCGGCGTGGAGCTCATCGTGCCCCGCTCTAGAGCTAAAGGGAAACGCAACGTGAGTACTGACCTCGAGGTTAGTCCCTGAGGAACCGTGCAGAAAGGGCGGCATGCAGCTGTTTCCATGAGGTATTCGTCACTGTTCTGCTTTATTTCATTTTATTTTTTTTATTTTTTATTGTTGTTTTAAGATTGATTGATGGATTGATTGATTGCTATATTGGGTCTTCGTTTCTGTGCTAGGGCTCTCTCCAGTTACGGTAAGTGGGGGCCACTCTTCATCGCGGTGCGTAGGCCTCTCAGTATCGCGGCCTCTCTTGTTGCGGAGCACAGGCTCCAGAGGCGCAGGCCCAGTAGTTGTGGCTCACGGGACCAGTTGGTCCGCGGTATGTGGATTCCTCCCAGACCAGGGCTCGAACCCGTGTCCCCTGCATTGGCAGGCAGATTGTCAACCAGTGCACCACCAGGGAAGCCTCTGTTCTGCTGTATTTTAAAGGAAGTACCCTTTCCAGGACTCTTAGGCCCCTCGAGTGTGCATCATTTTCCCTCCAGGATCCCTGAGTGCCTCCAGACCCCTGTGGGCCTGCTGAGCAACATCGAGGCCCAAAGGTCGGTCCCTCGGAGGCCCTCTGTGCATGCCGAGTGATGGGCAACACCCTGCACGTACCTTAAGGAGAGCTACATTTCCAGAGCACTGGAGCAGCCTCAGGACCACATTTCTAGGCAGTGCGACCTGCCACGGAAGTGTTCGTCACGGCCCCCGTCTGAGCTGCCGTGAGAAAACACTCCGCTTAGAATTCTTCGAGGACCTCGTACCTGAAGTCACTCTGCTCGAGGAGAAAGTCAGCATCCTCCCATGCTGTGGCGCTAACGGGACACCCAGCGAGAACACTTGCCTGGAGGTAAGGCCCTGAATTGCCATGCAGAAGCGGAGGCGTGCAGCAGTTTCCATGAGGCCGTAGCCACTGCTCCGCATTATTTTAACGTTAGTACGCTCTGCAGGACATCTAGGAGCCTCACGTGGGCACCCTATTCCCTGCAAGGACACTGAGTACCCTCAGGCCCCCATGGGCCTGCTAAGCCACATCCAGGCCCGTAGCCCTTCGGAGCCACTCTGTGTATGCCGAGTGTAGGGCAACAGACTGCACTCTTTCTTGGGACAGCTTGATTTCCCCAGCATTCCAACAGGTCCACGAACACCGTTCTAGCAGGGCCAACATGCCGTGCAAGTCTGACTCATTGCCCTAGGCTGAGGTGCACTGAGAAAAACACTCGGCTTCGTATTCCATCTGGGACCCCCTGCCTGAAGTCACCCTGCCTCCAGGAGAATGTCGGCTTGCGTTCCGACCGCAACTAAAGCCCAGTTCCTCGGATAACACTGCAGACTTTTGAAGAGCCACGGGCCCGGAGGTCTAGCTGGGGCTTTACTTGGTTGAGCAGTTCGCTAGATGCAGAACACCCTGCTTCGAGGAGTTGATTCAGGGAAGTAACCACTGAGAAACCTGTGTCTCTTTGGGCTTGCTAGAAAGCACAGGGATGTATGCTGCGTGTGCCCACGGAAATGGGGGCCTGATGGAACTAGCCTTGCTTTCCCATTTTGAAAGCTCCATTCATGCTGCCTTGAAGCTACTTGAAATTGACTGCTGTTGACAGGCCACTGGCCACTGTAGGCATGGCTCTGGGAAGACAATGAGTTTTGTGTAGCTAGCCGGATGCTTCGATGACCGGCGTGGAGCTCAACGTGCCCCGCTCTAGAGCTAAAGGGAAACGCAACGTGAGTACTGACCTCGAGGTAAGTCCCTGAGGAACCGCGCAGAAAGGGCGGCATGCAGCTGTTTCCATGAGGTATTCGTCGCTGTTCTGCTTTATTTCATTGTATTTTTTTTATTTTTTATTGTTGTTTTAAGATTGATTGATGGATTGATTGATTGCTATATTGGGTCTTCGTTTCTGTGCTCGGGCTCTCTCCAGTTACGGTAAGTGGGGGCCACTCTTCATCGCGGTGCGTAGGCCTCTCAGTATCGCGGCCTCTCTTGTTGCGGAGCACAGGCTCCAGAGGCGCAGGCCCAGTAGTTGTGGCTCATGGGACCAGTTGCTCCGCGGCATGTGGATTCCTCCCTGACCAGGGCTCTAACCCGTGTCCCCTGCATTGGCAGGCAGATTATCAACCAGTGCACCACCAGGGAAGCCTCTGTTCTGCTTTATTTTAAAGGAAGTACCCTTTCCAGGACTCTTAGGCCCCTCGGGTGTGCATCATTTTCCCTCCAGGATCCCTGAGTGCCTCCAGACCCCTGTGGGCCTGCTGAGCAACATCGAGGCCCAAAGGTCGGTCCCTCGGAGGCCCTCTGTGCATGCCGAGTGATGGGCAACACCCTGCACGTACCTTAAGGAGAGCTACATTTCCAGAGCACTGGAGCAGCCTCAGGACCACATTTCTAGCCAGTGCGACCTGCCACGGAAGTGTTCGTCACGGCCCCCGTCTGAGCTGCCGTGAGAAAACACTCCGCTTAGAATTCTTCGCGGACCTCGTACCTGAAGTCACTCTGCTCGAGGAGAAAGTCAGCATCCTCCCATGCTGTGGCGCTAGCGGGACCCTCAGCGAGAGCACTTGCCTCGAGGTAAGGCCCTGAATTGCCATGCAGAAGCGGAGGCGTGCAGCAGTTTCCATGAGGCCGTAGCCACTGCTCTGCATTATTTTAACGTCAGTACGCTCTGCAGGACATTTAGGAGCCTCACGTGGGCACCCTATTCCCTGCAAGGACACTGAGTACCCTCAGGCCCCCATGGGCCTGCTAAGCCACATCCAGGCCCGTAGCCCTTCGGAGCCACTCTGTGTATGCCGAGTGTAGGGCAACAGACTGCACTCTTTCTTGGGACAGCTTGATTTCCCCAGCATTCCAACAGGTCCACGAACACCGTTCTAGCAGGGCCAACATGCCGAGCAAGCCTGACTCATTGCCCTAGTCTGAGGTGCACTGAGACAAACACTCGGCTTTGTATTCCATCTGGGACCCCCTGCCTGAAGTCACCCTGCCTCCAGGAGAATGTCGGCCTGCGTTCCGACCGCAACTAAAGCCCAGTTCCTCGGATAACACTGCAGGCTTTTGAAGAGCCACGGGCCCGGAGGCCTAGCTGGGGCTTTCCTTGGTTGAGGCAGTTCGCTAGATGCAGAACACCCTGCTTCGAGGAGTTGATTCAGGGAAGTAACCGCTGAGCAACCTGTGTCTCTTTGGACTTGCTAGAAAGCACAGGGATGTATGCTGCGTGTGCCCATGGAAATGGGGGCCTGATGGAACTAGCCTTGCTTTCCCCTTTTGAAAGCTCCATTCATGCTGCCTTGAAGCTACTTGAAATTGACTGCTGTTGACAGGCCACTGGCCACTGTAGGCATGGCTCTGGGAAGACAATGAGTTTTGTGTAGCTAGCCGGATGCTTCGATGACCGGCGTGGAGCTCATCGTGCCCCGCTCTAGAGCTAAAGGGAAACGCAACGTGAGTACTGACCTCGAGGTAAGTCCCTGAGGAACCGTGCAGAAAGGGCGGCATGCAGCTGTTTCCATGAGGTATTCGTCGCTGTTCTGCTTTATTTCATTTTATTTTTTTTATTTTTTATTGTTGTTTTAAGATTGATTGATGGATTGATTGATTGGTATATTGGGTCTTCTTTTCTGTGCTAGGGCTCTCTCCAGTTACGGTAAGTGGGGGCCACTCTTCATCGCGGTGCGTAGGCCTCTCAGTATCGCGGCCTCTCTTGTTGCGGAGCACAGGCTCCAGAGGCGCAGGCCCAGTAGTTGTGGCTCACGGGACCAGTTGGTCCGCGGTATGTGGATTCCTCCCAGACCAGGGCTCGAACCCGTGTCCCCTGCATTGGCAGGCAGATTGTCAACCAGTGCACCACCAGGGAAGCCTCTGTTCTGCTGTATTTTAAAGGAAGTACCCTTTCCAGGACTCTTAGGCCCCTCGGGTGTGCATCATTTTCCCTCCAGGATCCCTGAGTGCCTCCAGACCCCTGTGGGCCTGCTGAGCAACATCGAGGCCCAAAGGTCGGTCCCTCGGAGGCCCTCTGTGCATGCCGAGTGATGTGCAACACCCTGCACGTACCTTAAGGAGAGCTACATTTCCAGAGCACTGGAGCAGCCTCAGGACCACATTTCTAGCCAGTGCGACCTGCCACGGAAGTGTTCGTCACGGCCCCCGTCTGAGCTGCCGTGAGAAAACACTCTGCTTAGAATTCTTCGCGGACCGCGTACCTGAAGTCACTCTGCTCGAGGAGAAAGTCAGCATCCTCCCATGCTGTGGCGCTAACGGGACCCTCAGCGAGAGCACTTGCCTCGAGGTAAGGCCCTGAATTGCCATGCAGAAGCGGAGGCGTGCAGCAGTTTCCATGAGGCCGTAGCCACTGCTCTGCATTATTTTAACGTTAGTACGCTCTGCAGGACATCTAGGAGCCTCACGTGGGCACCCTATTCCCTGCAAGGACACTGAGTACCCTCAGGCCCCCATGGGCCTGCTAAGCCACATCCAGGCCCGTAGCCCTTCGGAGCCACTCTGTGTATGCCGAGTGTAGGGCAACAGACTGCACTCTTTCTTGGGACAGCTTGATTTCCCCAGCATTCCAACAGGTCCACGAACACCGTTCTAGCAGGGCCAACATGCCGAGCAAGCCTGACTCATTGCCCTAGTCTGAGGTGCACTGAGACAAACACTCGGCTTTGTATTCCATCTGGGACCCCCTGCCTGAAGTCACCCTGCCTCCAGGAGAATGTCGGCTTGCGTTCCGACCGCAACTAAAGCCCAGTTCCTCGGATAACACTGCAGGCTTTTGAAGAGCCACGGGCCCGGAGGCCTAGCTGGGGCTTTCCTTGGTTGAGGCAGTTCGCTAGATGCAGAACACCCTGCTTCGAGGATTTGATTCACGGAAGTAATCGCTGAGCAACCTGTGTCTCTTTGGGCTTGCTAGAAAGCACAGGGATGTATGCTGCGTGTGCCCACGGAAATGGGGGCCTGATGGTACTAGCCTTGCTTTCCCATTTTGAAAGCTCCATTCATGCTGCCTTGAAGCTACTTGAAATTGACTGCTGTTGACAGGCCACTGGCCACTGTAGGCATGGCTCTGGGAAGACAATGAGTTTTGTGTAGCTAGCCGGATGCTTCAATGACCGGCGTGGAGCTCATCGTGCCACGCTCTAGAGTTAAAGGGAAACGCAACGTGAGTACTGACCTCGAGGTAAGTCCCTGAGGAACCGCGCAGAAAGGGCGGCATGCAGCTGTTTCCATGAGGTATTCGTCGCTGTTCTGCTTTATTTCATTTTATTTTTTTTTATTTTTTATTGTTGTTTTAAGATTGATTGATGGATTGATTGATTGCTATATTGGGTCTTCGTTTCTGTGCTAGGGCTCTCTCCAGTTACGGTAAGTGGGGGCCACTCTTCATCGCGGTGCGTAGGCCTCTTAGTATCGCGGCCTCTCTTGTTGCGGAGCACAGGCTCCAGAGGCGCAGGCTCAGTAGTTGTGGCTCACGGGCCCAGTTGCTCCGCGGCATGTGGATTCCTCCCTGACCAGGGCTCGAACCCGTGTCCCCTGCATTGGCAGGCAGATTGTCAACCAGTGCACCACCAGGGAAGCCTCTGTTCTGCTGTAGTTTAAAGGAAGTACCCTGTCCAGGACTCTTAGGCCCCTCGGGTGTGCATCATTTTCCCTCCAGGATCCCTGAGTGCCTCCAGACCCCTGTGGGCCTGCTGAGCAACATCGAGGCCCAAAGGTCGGTCCCTCGGAGGCCCTCTGTGCATGCCGAGTGATGGGCAACACCCTGCACGTACCTTAAGGAGAGCTACATTTCCAGAGCACTGGAGCAGCCTCAGGACCACATTTCTAGCCAGTGCGACCTGCCACGGAAGTGTTCGTCACGGCCCCCGTCTGAGCTGCCGTGAGAAAACACTCCGCTTAGAATTCTTCGAGGACCTCGTACCTGAAGTCACTCTGCTCGAGGAGAAAGTCAGCATCCTCCCATGCTGTGGCGCTAACGGGACACTCAGCGAGAGCACTTGCCTCGAGGTAAGGCCCTGAATTGCCATGCAGAAGCGGAGGCGTGCAGCAGTTTCCATGAGGCCGTAGCCACTGCTCTGCATTATTTTAACGTCAGTACGCTTCTGCAGGACATCTAGGAGCCTCACGTGGGCACCCTATTCCCTGCAAGGACACTGAGTACCCTCAGGCCCCCATGGGCCTGCTAAGCCACATCCAGGCCCGTAGCCCTTCGGAACCACTCTGTGTATGCCGAGTGTAGGGCAACAGACTGCACTCTTTCTTGGGACAGCTTGATTTCCCCAGCATTCCAAGAGGTCCACGAACACCGTTCTAGCAGGGCCAACATGCTGTGCAAGTCTGACTCATTGCCCTAGTCTGAGGTGCACTGAGAAAAACACTCGGCTTCGTATTCCATCTGGGACCCCCTGTCTGACGTCACCCTGCCTCCAGGAGAAAGTTACCCTGCCTCCAGGAGAATGTCGGCTTGCGTTCCGACCGCCACTAAAGCCCAGTTCCTCGGATAACACTGCAGGCTTTTGAAGAGCCACGGGCCCGGAGGCCTAGCTGGGGCTTTCCTTGGTTGAGGCAGTTCGCTAGATGCAGAACACCCTGCTTCGAGGAGTTGATTCAGGGAAGTAACCGCTGAGCAACCTGTGTCTCTTTGGGCTTGCTAGAAAGCACAGGGATGTATGCTGCGTGTGCCCACGGAAATGGGGGCCTGATGGAACTAGCCTTGCTTTCCCATTTTGAAAGCTCCATTCATGCTGCCTTGAAGCTACTTGAAATTGACTGCTGTTGACAGGCCACTGGCCACTGTAGGCATGGCTCTGGGAAGACAATGAGTTTTGTGTAGCTAGCCGGATGCTTCGATGACCGGCGTGGAGCTCATCGTGCCACGCTCTAGAGCTAAAGGGAAACGCAACGTGAGTACTGACCTCGAGGTAAGTCCCTGAGGAACCGCGCAGAAAGGGCGGCATGCAGCTGTTTCCATGAGGTATTCGTCGCTGTTCTGCTTTATTTCATTTTATTTTTTTTATTTTTTATTGTTGTTTTAAGATTGATTGATGGATTGATTGATTGCTATATTGGGTCTTCGTTTCTGTGCTAGGGCTCTCTCCAGTTACGGTAAGTGGGGGCCACTCCTCATCGCGGTGCGTAGGCCTCTCAGTATCGCGGCCTCTCTTGTTGCGGAGCACAGGCTCCAGAGGCGCAGGCTCAGTAGTTGTGGCTCACGGGCCCAGTTGCTCCGCGGCATGTGGATTCCTCCCAGACCAGGGCTCGAACCCGTGTCCCCTGCATTGGCAGGCAGATTGTCAACCAGTGCACCACCAGGGAAGCCTCTGTTCTGCTGTATTTTAAAGGAAGTACCCTTTCCAGGACTCTTAGGCCCCTCGGGTGTGCATCATTTTCCCTCCAGGATCCCTGAGTGCCTCCAGACCCCTGTGGGCCTGCTGAGCAACATCGAGGCCCAAAGGTCGGTCCCTCGGAGGCCCTCTGTGCATGCCGAGTGATGGGCAACACCCTGCACGTACCTTAAGGAGAGCTACATTTCCAGAGCACTGGAGCAGCCTCAGGACCACATTTCTAGGCAGTGCGACCTGCCACGGAAGTGTTCGTCACGGCCCCCGTCTGAGCTGCCGTGAGAAAACACTCCGCTTAGAATTCTTCGCGGACCTCGTACCTGAAGTCACTCTGCTCGAGGAGAAAGTCAGCATCCTCCCATGCTGTGGCGCTAACGGGACACTCAGCGAGAGCACTTGCCTCGAGGTAAGGCCCTGAATTGCCATGCAGAAGCGGAGGCCTGCAGCAGTTTCCATGAGGCCGTAGCCACTGCTCTGCATTATTTTAACGTCAGTACGCTCTGCAGGACATCTAGGAGCCTCACGTGGGCACCCTATTCCCTGCAAGGACACTGAGTACCCTCAGGCCCCCATGGGCCTGCTAAGCCACATCCAGGCCCGTAGCCCTTCGGAGCCACTCTGTGTATGCCGAGTGTAGGGCAACAGACTGCACTCTTTCTTGGGACAGCTTGATTTCCCCAGCATTCCCACAGGTCCACGAACACCGTTCTAGCAGGGCCAACATGCCGAGCAAGCCTGACTCATTGCCCTAGTCTGAGGTGCACTGAGACAAACACTCGGCTTTGTATTCCATCTGGGACCCCCTGCCTGAAGTCACCCTGCCTCCAGGAGAATGTCGGCTTGCGTTCCGACCGCAACTAAAGCCCAGTTCCTCGGATAACACTGCAGGCTTTTGAAGAGCCACGGGCCCGGAGGCCTAACTGGGGCTTTCCTTGGTTGAGGCAGTTCGCTAGATGCAGAACACCCTGCTTCGAGGAGTTGATTCAGGGAAGTAACCGCTGAGCAACCTGTGTCTCTTTGGGCTTGCTAGAAAGCACAGGGATGTATGCTGCGTGTGCCCACGGAAATCGGGGCCTGATGGAACTAGCCTTGCTTTCCCATTTTGAAAGCTCCATTCATGCTGCCTTGAAGCTACTTGAAATTGACTGCTGTTGACAGGCCACTGGCCACTGTAGGCATGGCTCTGGGAAGACAATGAGTTTTGTGTAGCTAGCCGGATGCTTCGATGACCGGCGTGGAGCTCATCGTGCCCCGCTCTAGAGCTAAAGGGAAACGCAACGTGAGTACTGACCTCGAGGTAAGTCCCTGAGGAACCGCGCAGCAAGGGCGGCATGCAGCTGTTTCCATGAGGTATTCGTCGCTGTTCTGCTTTATTTCATTTTATTTTTTTTTATTTGTTATTGTTGTTTTAAGATTGATTGATGGATTGATTGATTGCTATATTGGGTCTTCGTTTCTGTGCTAGGGCTCTCTCCAGTTACGGTAAGTGGGGGCCACTCTTCATCGCGGTGCGTAGGCCTCTCAGTATCGCGGCCTCTCTTGTTGCGGAGCACAGGCTCCAGAGGCGCAGGCCCTGTAGTTGTGGCTCACGGGACCAGTTGGTCCGCGGGATGTGGATTCCTCCCAGACCAGGGCTCGAACCCGTGTCCCCTGCATTGGCAGGCAGATTGTCAACCAGTGCACCACCAGGGAAGCCTCTGTTCTGCTGTATTTTAAAGGAAGTACCCTTTCCAGGACTCTTAGGCCCCTCGGGTGTGCATCATTTTCCCTCCAGGATCCCTGAGTGCCTCCAGACCCCTGTGGGCCTGCTGAGCAACATCGAGGCCCAAAGGTCGGTCCCTCGGAGGCCCTCTGTGCATGCCGAGTGATGGGCAACACCCTGCACGTACCTTAAGGAGAGCTACATTTCCAGAGCACTGGAGCAGCCTCAGGACCACATTTCTAGGCAGTGCGACCTGCCACGGAAGTGTTCGTCACGGCCCCCGTCTGAGCTGCCGTGAGAAAACACTCCGCTTAGAATTCTTCGCGGACCTCGTACCTGAAGTCACTCTGCTCGAGGAGAAAGTCAGCATCCTCCCATGCTGTGGCGCTAATGGGACAGTCAGCGAGAGCACTTGCCTCGAGGTAAGGCCCTGAATTGCCATGCAGAAGCGGAGGCGTGCAGCAGTTTCCATGAGGCCGTAGCCACTGCTCTGCATTATTTTAACGTCAGTACGCTCTGCAGGACATCTAGGAGCCTCACGTGGGCACCCTATTCCCTGCAAGGACACTGAGTACCCTCAGGCCCCCATGGGCCTGCTAAGCCACATCCAGGCCCGTAGCCCTTCGGAGCCGCTCTGTGTATGCCGAGTGTAGGGCAACAGACTGCACTCTTTCTTGGGACAGCTTGATTTCCCCAGCATTCCAACAGGTCCACGAACACCGTTCTAGCAGGGCCAACATGCCGAGCAAGCCTGACTCATTGCCCTAGTCTGAGGTGCACTGAGACAAACACTCGGCTTTGTATTCCATCTGGGACCCCCTGCCTGAAGTCATCCTGCCTCCAGGAGAAAGTTACCCTGCCTCCAGGAGAATGTCGGCTTGCGTTCCGACCGCAACTAAAGCCCAGTTCCTCGGATAACACTGCAGGCTTTTGAAGAGCCACGGGCCCGGAGGCCTAGCTGGGGCTTTCCTTGGTTGAGGCAGTTCGCTAGATGCAGAACACCCTGCTTCGAGGAGTTGATTCAGGGAAGTAACCGCTGAGCAACCTGTGTCTCTTTGGACTTGCTAGAAAGCACAGGGATGTATGCTGCGTGTGCCCACGGAAATGGGGGCCTGATGGAACTAGCCTTGCTTTCCCATTTTGAAAGCTCCATTCATGCTGCCTTGAAGCTACTTGAAATTGACTGCTGTTGACAGGCCACTGGCCACTGTAGGCATGGCTCTGGGAAGACAATGAGTTTTGTGTAGCTAGCCGGATGCTTCGATGACCGGCGTGGAGCTCATCGTGCCCCGCTCTAGAGCTAAAGGGAAACGCAACGTGAGTACTGACCTCGAGGTAAGTCCCTGAGGAACCGCGCAGAAAGGGCGGCATGCAGCTGTTTCCATGAGGTATTCGTCGCTGTTCTGCTTTATTTCATTGTATTTTTTTTATTTTTTATTGTTGTTTTAAGATTGATTGATGGATTGATTGATTGCTATATTGGGTCTTCGTTTCTGTGCTAGGGCTCTCTCCAGTTACGGTAAGTGGGGGCCACTCTTCATCGCGGTGCGTAGGCCTCTCAGTATCGCGGCCTCTCTTGTTGCGGAGCACAGGCTCCAGAGGCGCAGGCCCAGTAGTTGTGGCTCATGGGACCAGTTGCTCCGCGGCATGTGGATTCCTCCCAGACCAGGGCTCGAACCCGTGTCCCCTGCATTGGCAGGCAGATTGTCAACCAGTGCACCACCAGGGAAGCCTCTGTTCTGCTGTATTTTAAAGGAAGTACCCTTTCCAGGACTCTTAGGCCCCTCGGGTGTGCATCATTTTCCCTCCAGGATCCCTGAGTGCCTCCAGACCCCTGTGGGCCTGCTGAGCAACATCGAGGCCCAAAGGTCGGTCCCTCGGAGGCCCTCTGTGCATGCCGAGTGATGGGCAACACCCTGCACGTACCTTAAGGAGAGCTACATTTCCAGAGCACTGGAGCAGCCTCAGGACCACATTTCTAGCCAGTGCGACCTGCCACGGAAGTGTTGGTCACGGCCCCCGTCTGAGCTGCCGTGAGAAAACACTCCGCTTAGAATTCTTCGAGGACCTCGTACCTGAAGTCACTCTGCTCGAGGAGAAAGTCAGCATCCTCCCATGCTGTGGCGCTAATGGGACACCCAGCGAGAGCACTTGCCTCGAGGTAAGGCCCTGAATTGCCATGCAGAAGCGGAGGCGTGCAGCAGTTTCCAGGAGGCCGTAGCCACTGCTCTGCATTATTTTAACGTTAGTACGCTCTGCAGGACATCTAGGAGCCTCACGTGGGCACCCTATTCCCTGCAAGGACACTGAGTACCCTCAGGCCCCCATGGGCCTGCTAAGCCACATCCAGGCCCGTAGCCCTTCGGAGCCACTCTGTGTATGCCGAGTGTAGGGCAACAGACTGCACTCTTTCTTGGGACAGCTTGATTTCCCCAGCATTCCAACAGGTCCACAAACACCGTTCTAGCAGGGCCAACATGCCGAGCAAGCCTGACTCATTGCCCTAGGCTGAGGTGCACTGAGACAAACACTAGGCTTCGTATTCCATCTGGGACCCCCTGCCTGAAGTCACCCTGCCTCCAGGAGAATGTCGGCTTGCGTTCCGACCGCAACTAAAGCCCAGTTCCTCGGATAACACTGCAGACTTTTGAAGAGCCACGGGCCCGGAGGCCTAGCTGGGGCTTTCCTTGGTTGAGGCAGTTCACTAGATGCAGAACACCCTGCTTCGAGGAGTTGATTCAGGGAAGTAACTGCTGAGCAACCTGTGTCTCTTTGGGCTTGCTAGAAAGCACAGGGATGTATGCTGCGTGTGCCCACGGAAATGGGGGCCTGATGGAACTAGCCTTGCTTTCCCATTTTGAAAGCTCCATTCATGCTGCCTTGAAGCTACTTGAAATTGACTGCTGTTGACAGGCCACTGGCCACTGTAGGCATGGCTCTGGGAAGACAATGAGTTTTGTGTAGCTAGCCGGATGCTTCGATGACTGGCGTGGAGCTCATCGTGCCCCGCTCTAGAGCTAAAGGGAAACGCAACGTGAGTACTGACCTCGAGGTAAGTCCCTGAGGAACCGCGCAGCAAGGGCGGCATGCAGCTGTTTCCATGAGGTATTCGTCGCTGTTCTGCTTTATTTCATTGTATTTTTTTTATTTTTTATTGCTGTTTTAAGATTGATTGATGGATTGATTGATTGCTATATTGGGTCTTCGTTTCTGTGCTAGGGCTCTCTCCAGTTACGGTAAGTGGGGGCCACTCTTCATCGCGGTGCGTAGGCCTCTCAGTATCGCGGCCTCTCTTGTTGCGGAGCACAGGCTCCAGAGGCGCAGGCCCAGTAGTTGTGGCTCACGGGACCAGTTGGTCCGCGGTATGTGGATTCCTCCCAGACCAGGGCTCGAACCCGTGTCCCCTGCATTGGCAGGCAGATTGTCAACCAGTGCACCACCAGGGAAGCCTCTGTTCTGCTGTATTTTAAAGGAAGTACCCTTTCCAGGACTCTTAGGCCCCTCGGGTGTGCATCATTTTCCCTCCAGGATCCCTGAGTGCCTCCAGACCCCTGTGGGCCTGCTGAGCAACATCGAGGCCCAAAGGTCGGTCCCTCGGAGGCCCTCTGTGCATGCCGAGTGATGGGCAACACCCTGCACGTACCTTAAGGAGAGCTACATTTCCAGAGCACTGGAGCAGCCTCAGGACCACATTTCTAGGCAGTGCGACCTGCCACGGAAGTGTTCGTCACGGCCCCCGTCTGAGCTGCCGTGAGAAAACACTCCGCTTAGAATTCTTCGCGGACCTCGTACCTGAAGTCACTCTGCTCGAGGAGAAAGTCAGCATCCTCCCATGCTGTGGCGCTAATGGGACAGTCAGCGAGAGCACTTGCCTCGAGGTAAGGCCCTGAATTGCCATGCAGAAGCGGAGGCGTGCAGCAGTTTCCATGAGGCCGTAGCCACTGCTCTGCATTATTTTAACGTCAGTACGCTCTGCAGGACATCTAGGAGCCTCACGTGGGCACCCTATTCCCTGCAAGGACACTGAGTACCCTCAGGCCCCCATGGGCCTGCTAAGCCACATCCAGGCCCGTAGCCCTTCGGAGCCACTCTGTGTATGCCGAGTGTAGGGCAACAGACTGCACTCTTTCTTGGGACAGCTTGATTTCCCCAGCATTCCAACAGGTCCACGAACACCGTTCTAGCAGGGCCAACATGCCGAGCAAGCCTGACTCATTGCCCTAGTCTGAGGTGCACTGAGACAAACACTCGGCTTTGTATTCCATCTGGGACCCCCTGCCTGAAGTCATCCTGCCTCCAGGAGAAAGTTACCCTGCCTCCAGGAGAATGTCGGCTTGCGTTCCGACCGCCACTAAAGCCCAGTTCCTCGGATAACACTGCAGGCTTTTGAAGAGCCACGGGCCCGGAGGCCTAGCTGGGGCTTTCCTTGGTTGAGGCAGTTCGCTAGATGCAGAACACCCTGCTTCGAGGAGTTGATTCAGGGAAGTAACCGCTGAGCAACCTGTGTCTCTTTGGGCTTGCTAGAAAGCACAGGGATGTACGCTGCGTATGCCCACGGAAATGGGGGCCTGATGGAACTAGCCTTGCTTTCCCATTTTGAAAGCTCCATTCATGCTGCCTTGAAGCTACTTGAAATTGACTGCTGTTGACGGGCCACTGGCCACTGTAGGCATGGCTCTGGGAAGACAATGAGTTTTGTGTAGCTAGCCGGATGCTTCGATGACCGGCGTGGAGCTCATCGTGCCCCGCTCTAGAGCTAAAGGGAAACGCAACGTGAGTACTGACCTCGAGGTAAGTCCCTGAGGAACCGCGCAGAAAGGGCGGCATGCAGCTGTTTTCATGAGGTATTCGTCGCTGTTCTGCTTTATTTCATTGTATTTTTTTTTATTTTTTATTGTTGTTTTAAGATTGATTGATGGATTGATTGATTGCTATATTGGGTCTTCGTTTCTGTGCTAGGGCTCTCTCCAGTTACGGTAAGTGGGGGCCACTCTTCATCGCGGTGCGTAGGCCTCTCAGTATCGCGGCCTCTCTTGTTGCGAAGCACAGGCTCCAGAGGTGCAGGCTCAGTAGTTGTGGCTCAAGGGCCCAGTTGCTCCGCGGGATGTGGATTCCTCCCAGACCAGGGCTCGAACCCATGTCCCCTGCATTGGCAGGCAGATTGTCAACCAGTGCACCACCAGGGAAGCCTCTGTTCTGCTGTATTTTAAAGGAAGTACCCTTTCCAGGACTCTTAGGCCCCTCGGGTGTGCATCATTTTCCCTCCAGGATCCCTGAGTGCCTCCAGACCCCTGTGGGCCTGCTGAGCAACATCGAGGCCCAAAGGTCGGTCCCTCGGAGGCCCTCTGTGCATGCCGAGTGATGGGCAACACCCTGCACGTACCTTAAGGAGAGCTACATTTCCAGAGCACTGGAGCAGCCTCAGGACCACATTTCTAGCCAGTGCGACCTGCCACGGAAGTGTTCGTCACGGCCCCCGTCTGAGCTGCCGTGAGAAAACACTCCGCTTAGAATTCTTCGAGGACCTCGTACCTGAAGTCACTCTGCTCGAGGAGAAAGTCAGCATCCTCCCATGCTGTGGCGCTAACGGGACCCTCAGCGAGAGCACTTGCCTCGAGGTAAGGCCCTGAATTGCCATGCAGAAGCGGAGGCGTGCAGCAGTTTCCATGAGGCCGTAGCCACTGCTCTGCATTATTTTAACGTCAGTACGCTCTGCAGGACATCTAGGAGCCTGGCGTTGGCACCCTATTCCCTGCAAGGACACTGAGTACCCTCAGGCCCCCATGGGCCTGCTAAGCCACAACCAGGCCCGTAGCCCTTCGGAGCCACTCTGTGTATGCCGAGTGTAGGGCAACAGACTGCACTCTTTCTTGGGACAGCTTGATTTCCCCAGCATTCCAACAGGTCCACGAACACCGTTCTAGCAGGGCCAATATGCCGAGCAAGCCTGACTCATTGCCCTAGTCTGAGGTGCACTGAGACAAACACTCGGCTTTGTATTCCATCTGGGACCCCCTGCCTGAAGTCACCCTGCCTCCAGGAGAATGTCGGCTTGCGTTCCGACCGCAACTAAAGCCCAGTTCCTCGGATAACACTGCAGGCTTTTGAAGAGCCACGGGCCCGGAGGCCTAGCTGGGGCTTTCCTTGGTTGAGGCAGTTCGCTAGATGCAGAACACCCTGCTTCGAGGAGTTGATTCAGGGAAGTAACCGCTGAGCAACCTGTGTCTCTTTGGACTTGCTAGAAAGCACAGGGATGTATGCTGCGTGTGCCCACGGAAATGGGGGCCTGATGGAACTAGCCTTGCTTTCCCATTTTGAAAGCTCCATTCATGCTGCCTTGAAGCTACTTGAAATTGACTGCTGTTGACAGGCCACTGGCCACTGTAGGCATGGCTCTGAGAAGACAATGAGTTTTGTGTAGCTAGCCGGATGCTTCGATGACCGGCGTGGAGCTCATCGTGCCCCGCTCTAGAGCTAAAGGGAAACGCAACGTGAGTACTGACCTCGAGGTAAGTCCCTGAGGAACCGCGCAGAAAGGGCGGCATGCAGCTGTTTCCATGAGGTATTCGTCGCTGTTCTGCTTTATTTCATTTTATTTTTTTTATTTTTTATTGTTGTTTTAAGATTGATTGATGGATTGATTGATTGCTATATTGGGTCTTCTTTTCTGTGCTAGGGCTCTCTCCAGTTACGGTAAGTGGGGGCCACTCTTCATCGCGGTGCGTAGGCCTCTCAGTATCGCGGCCTCTCTTGTTGCGGAGCACAGGCTCCAGAGGCGCAGGCCCAGTAGTTGTGGCTCACGGGACCAGTTGGTCCGCGGTATGTGGATTCGTCCCAGACCAGGGCTCGAAACCGTGTCCCCTGCATTGGCAGGCAGATTGTCAACCAGTGCACCACCAGGGAAGCCTCTGTTCTGCTGTATTTTAAAGGAAGTACCCTTTCCAGGACTCTTAGGCCCCTCGGGTGTGCATCATTTTCCCTCCAGGATCCCTGAGTGCCTCCAGACCCCTGTGGGCCTGCTGAGCAACATCGAGGCCCAAAGGTCGTTCCCTCGGAGGCCCTCTGTGCATGCCGAGTGATGGGCAACACCCTGCACGTACCTTAAGGAGAGCTACATTTCCAGAGCACTGGAGCAGCCTCAGGACCACATTTCTAGCCAGTGCGACCTGCCACGGAAGTGTTCGTCACGGCCCCCGTCTGAGATGCCGTGAGAAAACACTCCGCTTAGAATTCTTCGCGGACCTCGTACCTGAAGTCACTCTGCTCGAGGAGAAAGTCAGCATCCTCCCATGCTGTGACGCTAACGGGACCCTCAGCGAGAGCACTTGCCTCGAGGTTAGGCCCTGAATTGCCATGCAGAAGCGGAGGCGTGCAGCAGTTTCCATGAGGCCGTAGCCACTGCTCTGCATTATTTTAACGTCAGTACGCTCTGCAGGACATTTAGGAGCCTCACGTGGGCACCCTATTCCCTGCAAGGACACTGAGTACCCTCAGGCCCCCATGGGCCTGCTAAGCCACATCCAGGCCCGTAGCCCTTCGGAGCCACTCTGTGTATGCCGAGTGTAGGGCAACAGACTGCACTCTTTCTTGGGACAGCTTGATTTCCCCAGCATTCCAACAGGTCCACGAACACCGTTCTAGCAGGGCCAACATGCCGAGCAAGCCTGACTCATTGCCCTAGTCTGAGGTGCACTGAGACAAACACTCGGCTTTGTATTCCATCTGGGACCCCCTGCCTGAAGTCACCCTGCCTCCAGGAGAATATCGGCTTGCGTTCCGACCGCAACTAAAGCCCAGTTCCTCGGATAACACTGCAGGCTTTTGAAGAGCCACGGGCCCGGAGGCCTAGCTGGGGCTTTCCTTGGTTGAGGCAGTTCGCTAGATGCAGAACACCCTGCTTCGAGGAGTTGATTCAGGGAAGTAACCGCTGAGCAACCTGTGTCTCTTTGGACTTGCTAGAAAGCACAGGGATGTATGCTGCGTGTGCCCATGGAAATGGGGGCCTGATGGAACTAGCCTTGCTTTCCCCTTTTGAAAGCTCCATTCATGCTGCCTTGAAGCTACTTGAAATTGACTGCTGTTGACAGGCCACTGGCCACTGTAGGCATGGCTCTGGGAAGACAATGAGTTTTGTGTAGCTAGCCGGATGCTTCGATGACCGGCGTGGAGCTCATCGTGCCCCGCTCTAGAGCTAAAGGGAAACGCAACGTGAGTACTGACCTCGAGGTAAGTCCCTGAGGAACCGTGCAGAAAGGGCGGCATGCAGCTGTTTCCATGAGGTATTCGTCGCTGTTCTGCTTTATTTCATTTTATTTTTTTTATTTTTTATTGTTGTTTTAAGATTGATTGATGGATTGATTGATTGCTATATTGGGTCTTCTTTTCTGTGCTAGGGCTCTCTCCAGTTACGGTAAGTGGGGGCCACTCTTCATCGCGGTGCGTAGGCCTCTCAGTATCGCGGCCTCTCTTGTTGCGGAGTACAGGCTCCAGAGGCGCAGGCCCAGTAGTTGTGGCTCACGGGACCAGTTGGTCCGCGGTATGTGGATTCCTCCCAGACCAGGGCTCGAACCCGTGTCCCCTGCATTGGCAGGCAGATTGTCAACCAGTGCACCACCAGGGAAGCCTCTGTTCTGCTGTATTTTAAAGGAAGTACCCTTTCCAGGACTCTTAGGCCCCTCGGGTGTGCATCATTTTCCCTCCAGGATCCCTGAGTGCCTCCAGACCCCTGTGGGCCTGCTGAGCAACATCGAGGCCCAAAGGTCGGTCCCCCGGAGGCCCTCTGTGCATGCCGAGTGATGGGCAACACCCTGCACGTACCTTAAGGAGAGCTACATTTCCAGAGCACTGGAGCAGCCTCAGGACCACATTTCTAGCCAGTGCGACCTGCCACGGAAGTGTTCGTCACGGCCCCCGTCTGAGCTGCCGTGAGAAAACACTCTGCTTAGAATTTTCCGCGGACCGCGTACCTGAAGTCACTCTGCTCGAGGAGAAAGTCAGCATCCTCCCATGCTGTGGCGCTAACGGGACACTCAGCGAGAGCACTTGCCTCGAGGTAAGGCCCTGAATTGCCATGCAGAAGCGGAGGCGTGCAGCAGTTTCCATGAGGCCGTAGCCACTGCTCTGCATTATTTTAACGTCAGTACGCTCTGCAGGACATTTAGGAGCCTCACGTGGGCACCCTATTCCCTGCAAGGACACTGAGTACCCTCAGGCCCCCATGGGCCTGCTAAGCCACATCCAGGCCCGTAGCCCTTCGGAGCCACTCTGTGTATGCCGAGTGTAGGGCAACAGACTGCACTCTTTCTTGGGACAGCTTGATTTCCCCAGCATTCCAACAGGTCCACGAACACCGTTCTAGCAGGGCCAACATGCCGTGCAAGTCTGACTCATTGCCCTAGGCTGAGGTGCACTGAGAAAAACACTCGGCTTCGTATTCCATCTGGGACCCCCTGCCTGAAGTCACCCTGCCTCCAGGAGAATGTCGGCTTGCGTTCCGACCGCAACTAAAGCCCAGTTCCTCGGATAACACTGCAGACTTTTGAAGAGCCACGGGCCCGGAGGCCTAGCTGGGGCTTTACTTGGTTGAGCAGTTCGCTAGATGCAGAACACCCTGCTTCGAGGAGTTGATTCAGGGAAGTAACCGCTGAGCAACCTGTGTCTCTTTGGGCTTGCTAGAAAGCACAGGGATGTATGCTGCGTGTGCCCACGGAAATGGGGGCCTGATGGAACTAGCCTTGCTTTCCCATTTTGAAAGCTCCATTCATGCTGCCTTGAAGCTATTTGAAATTGACTGCTGTTGACAGGCCACTGGCCACTGTAGGCATGGCTCTGGGAAGACAATGAGTTTTGTGTAGCTAGCCGGATGCTTCGATGACCGGCGTGCAGCTCATCGTGCCCCGCTCTAGAGCTAAAGAGAAACGCAACGTGAGTACTGACCTCGAGGTAAGTCCCTGAGGAACCGCGCAGAAAGGGCGGCATGCAGCCGTTTCCATGAGGTATTCGTCGCTGTTCTGCTTTATTTCATTTTATTTTTTTTATTTTTTATTGTTGTTTTAAGATTGATTGATGGAGT
Source organism: Balaenoptera acutorostrata (assembly GCF_949987535.1). Lineage (NCBI taxonomy): Eukaryota > Metazoa > Chordata > Mammalia > Artiodactyla > Balaenopteridae > Balaenoptera > Balaenoptera acutorostrata. The sequence continues at coordinate 95,171,390 of NC_080071.1, forward strand.
GATTGATTGCTATATTGGGTCTTCGTTTCTGTGCTCGGGCTCTCTCCAGTTACGGTAAGGGGGGGCCACTCTTCATGGCGGTGCGTAGGCCTCTCAGTATCGCGGCCTCTCTTGTTGCGGAGCACAGGCTCCAGAGGCGCAGGCCCAGTAGTTGTGGCTCATGGGACCAGTTGCTCCGCGGCATGTGGATTCCTCCCTGACCAGGGCTCTAACCCGTGTCCCCTGCATTGGCAGGCAGATTATCAACCAGTGCACCACCAGGGAAGCCTCTGTTCTGCTGTATTTTAAAGGAAGTACCCTTTCCAGGACTCTTAGGCCCCTCGGGTGTGCATCATTTTCCCTCCAGGATCCCTGAGTGCCTCCAGACCCCTGTGGGCCTGCTGAGCAACATCGAGGCCCAAAGGTCGGTCCCTCGGAGGCCCTGTGTGCATGCCGAGTGATGGGCAACACCCTGCACGTACCTTAAGGAGAGCTACATTTCCAGAGCACTGGAGCAGCCTCAGGACCACATTTCTAGGCAGTGCGACCTGCCACGGAAGTGTTCGTCACGGCCCCCGTCTGAGCTGCCGTGAGAAAACACTCCGCTTAGAATTCTTCGCGGACCTCGTACCTGAAGTCACTCTGCTCGAGGAGAAAGTCAGCATCCTCCCATGCTGTGGCGCTAGCGGGACCCTCAGCGAGAGCACTTGCCTCGAGGTAAGGCCCTGAATTGCCATGCAGAAGCGGAGGCGTGCAGCAGTTTCCATGAGGCCGTAGCCACTGCTCTGCATTATTTTAACGTCAGTACGCTCTGCAGAACATCTAGGAGCCTCACGTGGGCACCCTATTCCCTGCAAGGACACTGAGTACCCTCAGGCCCCCATGGGCCTGCTAAGCCACATCCAGGCCCGTAGCCCTTCGGAGCCACTCTGTGTATGCCGAGTGTAGGGCAACAGACTGCACTCTTTCTTGGGACAGCTTGATTTCCCCAGCATTCCAACAGGTCCACGAACACCGTTCTAGCAGGGCCAACATGCCGAGCAAGCCTGACTCATTGCCCTAGTCTGAGGTGCACTGAGACAAACACTCGGCTTTGTATTCCATCTGGGACCCCCTGCCTGAAGTCACCCTGCCTCCAGGAGAATGTCGGCTTGCGTTCCGACCGCAACTAAAGCCCAGTTCCTCGGATAACACTGCAGGCTTTTGAAGAGCCACGGGCCCGGAGGCCTAGCTGGGGCTTTCCTTGGTTGAGGCAGTTCGCTAGATGCAGAACACCCTGCTTCGAGGAGTTGATTCAGGGAAGTAACCGCTGAGCAACCTGTGTCTCTTTGGACTTGCTAGAAAGCACAGGGATGTATGCTGCGTGTGCCCACGGAAATGGGGGCCTGATGGAACTAGCCTTGCTTTCCCATTTTGAAAGCTCCATTCATGCTGCCTTGAAGCTACTTGAAATTGACTGCTGTTGACAGGCCACTGGCCACTGTAGGCATGGCTCTGAGAAGACAATGAGTTTTGTGTAGCTAGCCGGATGCTTCGATGACCGGCGTGGAGCTCATCGTGCCCCGCTCTAGAGCTAAAGGGAAACGCAACGTGAGTACTGACCTCGAGGTAAGTCCCTGAGGAACCGCGCAGAAAGGGCGGCATGCAGCTGTTTCCATGAGGTATTCGTCGCTGTTCTGCTTTATTTCATTTTATTTTTTTTATTTTTTATTGTTGTTTTAAGATTGATTGATGGATTGATTGATTGCTATATTGGGTCTTCTTTTCTGTGCTAGGGCTCTCTCCAGTTACGGTAAGTGGGGGCCACTCTTCATCGCGGTGCGTAGGCCTCTCAGTATCGCGGCCTCTCTTGTTGCGGAGCACAGGCTCCAGAGGCGCAGGCCCAGTAGTTGTGGCTCACGGGACCAGTTGGTCCGCGGTATGTGGATTCCTCCCAGACCAGGGCTCGAACCCGTGTCCCCTGCATTGGCAGGCAGATTGTCAACCAGTGCACCACCAGGGAAGCCTCTGTTCTGCTGTATTTTAAAGGAAGTACCCTTTCCAGGACTCTTAGGCCCCTCGGGTGTGCATCATTTTCCCTCCAGGATCCCTGAGTGCCTCCAGACCCCTGTGGGCCTGCTGAGCAACATCGAGGCCCAAAGGTCGGTCCCCCGGAGGCCCTCTGTGCATGCCGAGTGATGGGCAACACCCTGCACGTACCTTAAGGAGAGCTACATTTCCAGAGCACTGGAGCAGCCTCAGGACCACATTTCTAGGCAGTGCGACCTGCCACGGAAGTGTTCGTCACGGCCCCCATCTGAGCTGCCGTGAGAAAACACTCTGCTTAGAATTTTCCGCGGACCGCGTACCTGAAGTCACTCTGCTCGAGGAGAAAGTCAGCATCCTCCCATGCTGTGACGCTAACGGGACCCTCAGCGAGAGCACTTGCCTCGAGGTAAGGCCCTGAATTGCCATGCAGAAGCGGAGGCGTGCAGCAGTTTCCATGAGGCCGTAGCCACTGCTCTGCATTATTTTAACGTCAGTACGCTCTGCAGGACATTTAGGAGCCTCACGTGGGCACCCTATTCCCTGCAAGGACACTGAGTACCCTCAGGCCCCCATGGGCCTGCTAAGCCACATCCAGGCCCGTAGCCCTTCGGAGCCACTCTGTGTATGCCGAGTGTAGGGCAACAGACTGCACTCTTTCTTGGGACAGCTTGATTTCCCCAGCATTCCAACAGGTCCACGAACACCGTTCTAGCAGGGCAAACATGCCGAGCAAGCCTGACTCATTGCCCTAGTCTGAGGTGCACTGAGACAAACACTCGGCTTTGTATTCCATCTGGGACCCCCTGCCTGAAGTCACCCTGCCTCCAGGAGAATATCGGCTTGCGTTCCGACCGCAACTAAAGCCCAGTTCCTCGGATAACACTGCAGGCTTTTGAAGAGCCACGGGCCCGGAGGCCTAGCTGGGGCTTTCCTTGGTTGAGGCAGTTCGCTAGATGCAGAACACCCTGCTTCGAGGAGTTGATTCAGGGAAGTAACCGCTGAGCAACCTGTGTCTCTTTGGACTTGCTAGAAAGCACAGGGATGTATGCTGCGTGTGCCCATGGAAATGGGGGCCTGATGGAACTAGCCTTGCTTTCCCCTTTTGAAAGCTCCATTCATGCTGCCTTGAAGCTACTTGAAATTGACTGCTGTTGACAGGCCACTGGCCACTGTAGGCATGGCTCTGGGAAGACAATGAGTTTTGTGTAGCTAGCCGGATGCTTCGATGACCGGCGTGGAGCTCATCGTGCCCCGCTCTAGAGCTAAAGGGAAACGCAACGTGAGTACTGACCTCGAGGTAAGTCCCTGAGGAACCGTGCAGAAAGGGCGGCATGCAGCTGTTTCCATGAGGTATTCGTCGCTGTTCTGCTTTATTTCATTTTATTTTTTTTATTTTTTATTGTTGTTTTAAGATTGATTGATGGATTGATTGATTGCTATATTGGGTCTTCTTTTCTGTGCTAGGGCTCTCTCCAGTTACGGTAAGTGGGGGCCACTCTTCATCGCGGTGCGTAGGCCTCTCAGTATCGCGGCCTCTCTTGTTGCGGAGTACAGGCTCCAGAGGCGCAGGCCCAGTAGTTGTGGCTCACGGGACCGGTTGGTCCGCGGTATGTGGATTCCTCCCAGACCAGGGCTCGAACCCGTGTCCCCTGCATTGGCAGGCAGATTGTCAACCAGTGCACCACCAGGGAAGCCTCTGTTCTGCTGTATTTTAAAAGAAGTACCCTTTCCAGGACTCTTAGGCCCCTCGGGTGTGCATCATTTTCCCTCCAGGATCCCTGAGTGCCTCCAGACCCCTGTGGGCCTGCTGAGCAACATCGAGGCCCAAAGGTCGGTCCCCCGGAGGCCCTCTGTGCATGCCGAGTGATGGGCAACACCCTGCACGTACCTTAAGGAGAGCTACATTTCCAGAGCACTGGAGCAGCCTCAGGACCACATTTCTAGGCAGTGCGACCTGCCACGGAAGTGTTCGTCACGGCCCCCGTCTGAGCTGCCGTGAGAAAACACTCTGCTTAGAATTTTCCGCGGACCGCGTACCTGAAGTCACTCTGCTCGAGGAGAAAGTCAGCATCCTCCCATGCTGTGGCGCTAACGGGACACTCAGCGAGAGCACTTGCCTCGAGGTAAGGCCCTGAATTGCCATGCAGAAGCGGAGGCGTGCAGCAGTTTCCATGAGGCCGTAGCCACTGCTCTGCATTCTTTTAACGTCAGTACGCTCTGCAGGACATCTAGGAGCCTCACGTGGGCACCCTATTCCCTGCAAGGACACTGAGTACCCTCAGGCCCCCATGGGCCTGCTAAGCCACATCCAGGCCCGTAGCCCTTCGGAGCCACTCTGTGTATGCCGAGTGTAGGGCAACAGACTGCACTCTTTCTTGGGACAGCTTGATTTCCCCAGCATTCCAACAGGTCCACGAACACCGTTCTAGCAGGGCCAACATGCCGTGCAAGTCTGACTCATTGCCCTAGGCTGAGGTGCACTGAGAAAAACACTCGGCTTCGTATTCCATCTGGGACCCCCTGCCTGAAGTCACCTTGCCTCCAGGAGAATGTCGGCTTGCGTTCCGACCGCAACTAAAGCCCAGTTCCTCGGATAACACTGCAGACTTTTGAAGAGCCACGGGCCCGGAGGCCTAGCTGGGGCTTTACTTGGTTGAGCAGTTCGCTAGATGCAGAACACCCTGCTTCGAGGAGTTGATTCAGGGAAGTAACCGCTGAGCAACCTGTGTCTCTTTGGGCTTGCTAGAAAGCACAGGGATGTATGCTGCGTGTGCCCACGGAAATGGGGGCCTGATGGAACTAGCCTTGCTTTCCCATTTTGAAAGCTCCATTCATGCTGCCTTGAAGCTATTTGAAATTGACTGCTGTTGACAGGCCACTGGCCACTGTAGGCATGGCTCTGGGAAGACAATGAGTTTTGTGTACCTAGCCGGATGCTTCGATGACCGGCGTGCAGCTCATCGTGCCCCGCTCTAGAGCTAAAGGGAAACGCAACGTGAGTACTGACCTCGAGGTAAGTCCCTGAGGAACCGCGCAGAAAGGGCGGCATGCAGCCGTTTCCATGAGGTATTCGTCGCTGTTCTGCTTTATTTCATTTTATTTTTTTTATTTTTTATTGTTGTTTTAAGATTGATTGATGGATTGATTGATTGCTATATTGGGTCTTCTTTTCTGTGCTAGGGCTCTCTCCAGTTACGGTAAGTGGGGGCCACTCTTCATCGCGGTGCGTAGGCCTCTCAGTATCGCGGCCTCTCTTGTTGCAGAGCACAGGCTCCAGAGGCGCAGGCCCAGTAGTTGTGGCTCACGGGACCAGTTGGTCCGCGGTATGTGGATTCCTCCCAGACCAGGGCTCGAACCCGTGTCCCCTGCATTGGCAGGCAGATTGTCAACCAGTGCACCACCAGGGAAGCCTCTGTTCTGCTGTATTTTAAAGGAAGTACCCTTTCCAGGACTCTTAGGCCCCTCGGGTGTGCATCATTTTCCCTCCAGGATCCCTGAGTGCCTCCAGACCCCTGTGGGCCTGCTGAGCAACATCGAGGCCCAAAGGTCGGTCCCCCGGAGGCCCTCTGTGCATGCCGAGTGATGGGCAACACCCTGCACGTACCTTAAGGAGAGCTACATTTCCAGAGCACTGGAGCAGCCTCAGGACCACATTTCTAGGCAGTGCGACCTGCCACGGAAGTGTTCGTCACGGCCCCCGTCTGAGCTGCCGTGAGAAAACACTCTGCTTAGAATTTTCCGCGGACCGCGTACCTGAAGTCACTCTGCTCGAGGAGAAAGTCAGCATCCTCCCATGCTGTGGCGCTAACGGGACACTCAGCTAGAGCACTTGCCTCGAGGTAAGGCCCTGAATTGCCATGCAGAAGCGGAGGCGTGCAGCAGTTTCCATGAGGCCGTAGCCACTGCTCTGCATTCTTTTAACGTCAGTACGCTCTGCAGGACATCTAGGAGCCTCACGTGGGCACCCTATTCCCTGCAAGGACACTGAGTACCCTCAGGCCCCCATGGGCCTGCTAAGCCACATCCAGGCCCGTAGCCCTTCGGAGCCACTCTGTGTATGCCGAGTGTAGGGCAACAGACTGCACTCTTTCTTGGGACAGCTTGATTTCCCCAGCATTCCAACAGGTCCACGAACACCGTTCTAGCAGGGCCAACATGCCGTGCAAGTCTGACTCATTGCCCTAGGCTGAGGTGCACTGAGAAAAACACTCGGCTTCGTATTCCATCTGGGACCCCCTGCCTGAAGTCACCTTGCCTCCAGGAGAATGTCGGCTTGCGTTCCGACCGAAACTAAAGCCCAGTTCCTCGGATAACACTGCAGACTTTTGAAGAGCCACGGGCCCGGAGGCCTAGCTGGGGCTTTACTTGGTTGAGCAGTTCGCTAGATGCAGAACACCCTGCTTCGAGGAGTTGATTCAGGGAAGTAACCGCTGAGCAACCTGTGTCTCTTTGGGCTTGCTAGAAAGCACAGGGATGTATGCTGCGTGTGCCCACGGAAATGGGGGCCTGATGGAACTAGCCTTGCTTTCCCATTTTGAAAGCTCCATTCATGCTGCCTTGAAGCTATTTGAAATTGACTGCTGTTGACAGGCCACTGGCCAGTGTAGGCATGGCTCTGGGAAGACAATGAGTTTTGTGTAGCTAGCCGGATGCTTCGATGACCGGCGTGCAGCTCATCGTGCCCCGCTCTAGAGCTAAAGGGAAACGCAACGTGAGTACTGACCTCGAGGTAAGTCCCTGAGGAACCGCGCAGAAAGGGCGGCATGCAGCCGTTTCCATGAGGTATTCGTCGCTGTTCTGCTTTATTTCATTTTATTTTTTTTATTTTTTATTGTTGTTTTAAGATTGATTGATGGATTGATTGATTGCTATATTGGGTCTTCGTTTCTGTGCTCGGGCTCTCTCCAGTTACGGTAAGGGGGGGCCACTCTTCATGGCGGTGCGTAGGCCTCTCAGTATCGCGGCCTCTCTTGTTGCGGAGCACAGGCTCCAGAGGCGCAGGCCCAGTAGTTGTGGCTCATGGGACCAGTTGCTCCGCGGCATGTGGATTCCTCCGTGACCAGGGCTCTAACCCGTGTCCCCTGCATTGGCAGGCAGATTATCAACAGTGCACCACCAGGGAAGCCTCTGTTCTGCTGTATTTTAAAGGAAGTACCCTGTCCAGGACTCTTAGGCCCCTCGGGTGTGCATCATTTTCCCTCCAGGATCCCTGAGTGCCTCCAGACCCCTGTGGGCCTGCTGAGCAACATCAAGGCCCAAAGGTCGTTCCCTCGGAGGCCCTCTGTGCATGCCGAGTGATGGGCAACACCCTGCACGTACCTTAAGGAGAGCTACATTTCCAGAGCACTGGAGCAGCCTCAGGACCACATTTCTAGCCAGTGTGACCTGCCACGGAAGTGTTCGTCACGGCCCCCGTCTGAGCTGCCGTGAGAAAACACTCCGCTTAGAATTCTTCGCGGACCTCGTACCTGAAGTCACTCTGCTCGAGGAGAAAGTCAGCATCCTCCCATGCTGTGGCGCTAACGGGACACTCAGCGAGAGAACTTCCCTCGAGGTAAGGCCCTGAATTGCCATGCAGAAGCGGAGGCGTGCAGCAGTTTCCATGAGGCCGTAGCCACTGCTCTGCATTATTTTAACGTCAGTACGCTCTGCAGGACATCTAGGAGCCTCGCGTGGGCACCCTATTCCCTGCAAGGACACTGAGTACCCTCAGGCCCCCATGGGCCTGCTAAGCCACATCCAGGCCCGTAGCCCTTCGGAGCCACTCTGTGTATGCCGAGTGTAGGGCAACAGACTGCACTCTTTCTTGGGACAGCTTGATTTCCCCAGCATTCCAACAGGCCCACGAACACCGTTGTGGCAGGGCCAACATGCCGAGCAAGCCCGACTCATTGCCCTAGTCTGAGGTGCACTGAGACAAACACTCGGCTTTGTATTCCATCTGGGACCCCCTGCCTGAAGTCACCCTGCCTCCAGGAGAATGTCGGCTTGCGTTCCGACCGCAACTAAAGCCCAGTTCCTCGGATAACACTGCAGGCTTTTGAAGAGCCACGGGCCCGGAGGCCTAGCTGGGGCTTTCCTTGGTTGAGGCAGTTCGCTAGATGCAGAACACCCTGCTTCGAGGAGTTGATTCAGGGAAGTAACCGCTGAGCAACCTGTGTCTCTTTGGGCTTGCTAGAAAGCACAGGGATGTATGCTGCGTGTGCCCATGGAAATGGGGGCCTGATGGAACTAGCCTTGCTTTCCCATTTTGAAAGCTCCATTCATGCTGCCTTGAAGCTACTTGAAATTGACTGCTGTTGACAGGCCACTGGCCACTGTAGGCATGGCTCTGGGAAGACAATGAGTTTTGTGTAGCTAGCCGGATGCTTCGATGACCGGCGTGGAGCTCATCGTGCCCCGCTCTAGAGCTAAAGGGAAACGCAACGTGAGTACTGACCTCGAGGTAAGTCCCTGAGGAACCGCGCACAAAGGGCGGCATGCAGCTGTTTCCATGAGGTATTCGTCGCTGTTCTGCTTTATTTCATTTTATTTTTTTTTATTTTTTATTGTTGTTTTAAGATTGATTGATGGATTGATTGATTGCTATATTGGGTCTTCGTTTCTGTGCTAGGGCTCTCTCCAGTTACGGTAAGTGGGGGCCACTCTTCATCGCGGTGCGTAGGCCTCTCAGTATCGCGGCCTCTCTTGTTGCAGAGCACAGGCTCCAGAGGCGCAGGCTCAGTAGTTGTGGCTCACGGGCCCAGTTGCCCCGCGGCATGTGGATTCCTCCCAGACCAGGGCTCGAACCCATGTCCCCTGCATTGGCAGGCAGATTGTCAACCAGTGCACCACCAGGGAAGCCTCTGTTCTGCTGTATTTTAAAGGAAGTACCCTTTCCAGGACTCTTAGGCCCCTGGGGTGTGCATCATTTTCCCTCCAGGATCCCTGAGTGCCTCCAGACCCCTGTGGGCCTGCTGAGCAACATCGAGGCCCAAAGGTCGGTCCCTCGGAGGCCCTCTGTGCATGCCGAGTGATGGGCAACACCCTGCACGTACCTTAAGGAGAGCTACATTTCCAGAGCACTGGAGCAGCCTCAGGACCACATTTCTAGACAGTGCGACCTGCCACGGAAGTGTTCGTCACGGCCCCCGTCTGAGCTGCCGTGAGAAAACACTCCGCTTAGAATTCTTCGCGGACCTCGTACCTGAAGTCACTCTGCTCGAGGAGAAAGTCAGCATCCTCCCATGCTGTGGCGCTAGCGGGACCCTCAGCGAGAGCACTTGCCTCGAGGTAAGGCCCTGAATTGCCATGCAGAAGCGGAGGCGTGCAGCAGTTTCCATGAGGCCGTAGCCACTGCTCTGCATTCTTTTAACGTCAGTACGCTCTGCAGGACATCTAGGAGCCTCACGTGGGCACCCTATTCCCTGCAAGGACACTGAGTACCCTCAGGCCCCCATGGGCCTGCTAAGCCACATCCAGGCCCGTAGCCCTTCGGAGCCACTCTGTGTATGCCGAGTGTAGGGCAACAGACTGCACTCTTTCTTGGGACAGCTTGATTTCCCCAGCATTCCAACAGGTCCACGAATACCGTTCTAGCAGGGCCAACATGCCGAGCAAGCCTGACTCATTGCCCTAGTCTGAGGTGCACTGAGACAAACACTCGGCTTTGTATTCCATCTGGGACCCCCTGCCTGAAGTCACCCTGCCTCCAGGAGAATGTCGGCTTGCGTTCCGACCGCAACTAAAGCCCAGTTCCTCGGATAACACTGCAGGCTTTTGAAGAGCCACGGGCCCGGAGGCCTAACTGGGGCTTTCCTTGGTTGAGGCAGTTCGCTAGATGCAGAACACCCTGCTTCGAGGAGTTGATTCAGGGAAGTAACCGCTGAGCAACCTGTGTCTCTTTGGGCTTGCTAGAAAGCACAGGGATGTATGCTGCGTGTGCCCACGGAAATGGGGGCCTGATGGAACTAGCCTTGCTTTCCCATTTTGAAAGCTCCATTCATGCTGCCTTGAAGCTACTTGAAATTGACTGCTGTTGACAGGCCACTGGCCACTGTAGGCATGGCTCTGGGAAGACAATGAGTTTTGTGTAGCTAGCCGGATGCTTCGATGACCGGCGTGGAGCTCATCGTGCCCCGCTCTAGAGCTAAAGGGAAACGCAACGTGAGTACTGACCTCGAGGTAAGTCCCTGAGGAACCGCGCAGCAAGGGCGGCATGCAGCTGTTTCCATGAGGTATTCGTCGCTGTTCTGCTTTATTTCATTTTATTTTTTTTATTTGTTATTGTTGTTTTAAGATTGATTGATGGATTCATTGATTGCTATATTGGGTCTTCGTTTCTGTGCTCGGGCTCTCTCCAGTTACGGTAAGTGGGGGCCACTCTTCATCGCGGTGCGTAGGCCTCTCAGTATCGCGGCCTCTCTTGTTGCGGAGCACAGGCTCCAGAGGCGCAGGCCCAGTAGTTGTGGCTCACGGGACCAGTTGGTCCGCGGTATGTGGATTCCTCCCAGACCAGGGCTCGAACCCGTGTCCCCTGCATTGGCAGGCAGATTGTCAACCAGTGCACCACCAGGGAAGCCTCTGTTCTGCTGTATTTTAAAGGAAGTACCCTTTCCAGGACTCTTAGGCCCCTCGGGTGTGCATCATTTTCCCTCCAGGATCCCTGAGTGCCTCCAGACCCCTGTGGGCCTGCTGAGCAACATCGAGGCCCAAAGGTCGGTCCCCCGGAGGCCCTCTGTGCATGCCGAGTGATGGGCAACACCCTGCACGTACCTTAAGGAGAGCTACATTTCCAGAGCACTGGAGCAGCCTCAGGACCACATTTCTAGCCAGTGCGACCTGCCACGGAAGTGTTCGTCACGGCCCCCGTCTGAGCTGCCGTGAGAAAACACTCTGCTTAGAATTTTTCGCGGACCGCGTACCTGAAGTCACTCTGCTCGAGGAGAAAGTCAGCATCCTCCCATGCTGTGGCGCTAACGGGACACTCAGCGAGAGCACTTGCCTCGAGGTAAGGCCCTGAATTGCCATGCAGAAGCGGAGGCGTGCAGCAGTTTCCATGAGGCCGTAGCCACTGCTCTGCATTCTTTTAACGTCAGTACGCTCTGCAGGACATCTAGGAGCCTCACGTGGGCACCCTATTCCCTGCAAGGACACTGAGTACCCTCAGGCCCCCATGGGCCTGCTAAGCCACATCCAGGCCCGTAGCCCTTCGGAGCCACTCTGTGTATGCCGAGTGTAGGGCAACAGACTGCACTCTTTCTTGGGACAGCTTGATTTCCCCAGCATTCCAACAGGTCCACGAATACCGTTCTAGCAGGGCCAACATGCCGAGCAAGCCTGACTCATTGCCCTAGTCTGAGGTGCACTGAGACAAACACTCGGCTTTGTATTCCATCTGGGACCCCCTGCCTGAAGTCACCCTGCCTCCAGGAGAATGTCGGCTTGCGTTCCGACCGCAACTAAAGCCCAGTTCCTCGGATAACACTGCAGGCTTTTGAAGAGCCACGGGCCCGGAGGCCTAACTGGGGCTTTCCTTGGTTGAGGCAGTTCGCTAGATGCAGAACACCCTGCTTCGAGGATTTGATTCAGGGAAGTAACCGCTGAGCAACCTGTGTCTCTTTGGGCTTGCTAGAAAGCACAGGGATGTATGCTGCGTGTGCCCACGGAAATGGGGGCCTGATGGAACTAGCCTTGCTTTCCCATTTTGAAAGCTCCATTCATGCTGCCTTGAAGCTACTTGAAATTGACTGCTGTTGACAGGCCACTGGCCACTGTAGGCATGGCTCTGGGAAGACAATGAGTTTTGTGTAGCTAGCCGGATGCTTCGATGACCGGCGTGGAGCTCATCGTGCCCCGCTCTAGAGCTAAAGGGAAACGCAACGTGAGTACTGACCTCGAGGTAAGTCCCTGAGGAACCGCGCAGCAAGGGCGGCATGCAGCTGTTTCCATGAGGTATTCGTCGCTGTTCTGCTTTATTTCATTTTATTTTTTTTATTTGTTATTGTTGTTTTAAGATTGATTGATGGATTCATTGATTGCTATATTGGGTCTTCGTTTCTGTGCTCGGGCTCTCTCCAGTTACGGTAAGTGGGGGCCACTCTTCATCGCGGTGCGTAGGCCTCTCAGTATCGCGGCCTCTCTTGTTGCGGAGCACAGGCTCCAGAGGCGCAGGCCCAGTAGTTGTGGCTCACGGGACCAGTTGGTCCGCGGTATGTGGATTCCTCCCAGACCAGGGCTCGAACCCGTGTCCCCTGCATTGGCAGGCAGATTGTCAACCAGTGCACCACCAGGGAAGCCTCTGTTCTGCTGTATTTTAAAGGAAGTACCCTTTCCAGGACTCTTAGGCCCCTCGGGTGTGCATCATTTTCCCTCCAGGATCCCTGAGTGCCTCCAGACCCCTGTGGGCCTGCTGAGCAACATCGAGGCCCAAAGGTCGGTCCCCCGGAGGCCCTCTGTGCATGCCGAGTGATGGGCAACACCCTGCACGTACCTTAAGGAGAGCTACATTTCCAGAGCACTGGAGCAGCCTCAGGACCACATTTCTAGCCAGTGCGACCTGCCACGGAAGTGTTCGTCACGGCCCCCGTCTGAGCTGCCGTGAGAAAACACTCTGCTTAGAATTTTTCGCGGACCGCGTACCTGAAGTCACTCTGCTCGAGGAGAAAGTCAGCATCCTCCCATGCTGTGGCGCTAACGGGACACTCAGCGAGAGCACTTGCCTCGAGGTAAGGCCCTGAATTGCCATGCAGAAGCGGAGGCGTGCAGCAGTTTCCATGAGGCCGTAGCCACTGCTCTGCATTCTTTTAACGTCAGTACGCTCTGCAGGACATCTAGGAGCCTCACGTGGGCACCCTATTCCCTGCAAGGACACTGAGTACCCTCAGGCCCCCATGGGCCTGCTAAGCCACATCCAGGCCCGTAGCCCTTCGGAGCCACTCTGTGTATGCCGAGTGTAGGGCAACAGACTGCACGCTTTCTTGGGACAGCTTGATTTCCCCAGCATTCCAACAGGTCCACGAACACCGTTCTAGCAGGGCCAACATGCCGTGCAAGTCTGACTCATTGCCCTAGGCTGAGGTGCACTGAGAAAAACACTCGGCTTCGTATTCCATCTGGGACCCCCTGCCTGAAGTCACCCTGCCTCCAGGAGAATGTCGGCTTGCGTTCCGACCGCAACTAAAGCCCAGTTCCTCGGATAACACTGCAGACTTTTGAAGAGCCACGGGCCCGGAGGCCTAGCTGGGGCTTTCCTTGGTTGAGGCAGTTCGCTAGATGCAGAACACCCTGCTTCGAGGAGTTGATTCAGGGAAGTAACCGCTGAGCAACCTGTGTCTCTTTGGGCTTGCTAGAAAGCACAGGGATGTATGCTGCGTGTGCCCACGGAAATGGGGGCGTGATGGAACTAGCCTTGCTTTCCCATTTTGAAAGCTCCATTCATGCTGCCTTGAAGCTACTTGAAATTGACTGCTGTTGACAGGCCACTGGCCACTGTAGGCATGGCTCTGGGAAGACAATGAGTTTTGTGTAGCTAGCCAGATGCTTCGATGACCGGCGTGGAGCTCATCGTGCCCCGCTCTAGAGCTAAAGGGAAACGCAACGTGAGTACTGACCTCGAGGTAAGTCCCTGAGGAACCGCGCAGAAAGGGCGGCATGCAGCTGTTTCCATGAGGTATTCGTCGCTGTTCTGCTTTATTTCATTTTATTTTTTTTATTTTTTATTGTTGTTTTAAGATTGATTGATGGATTGATTGATTGCTATATTGGGTCTTCGTTTCTGTGCTAGGGCTCTCTCCAGTTACGGTAAGTGGGGGCCACTCTTCATCGCGGTGCGTAGGCCTCTTAGTATCGCGGCCTCTCTTGTTGCAGAGCACAGGCTCCAGAGGTGCAGGCTCAGTAGTTGTGGCTCACGGGCCCAGTTGCTCCGCGGCATGTGGATTCCTCCCAGACCAGGGCTCGAACCCGTGTCCCCTGCATTGGCAGGCAGATTGTCAACCAGTGCACCACCAGGGAAGCCTCTGTTCTGCTGTATTTTAAAGGAAGTACCCTGTCCAGGACTCTTAGGCCCCTCGGGTGTGCATCATTTTCCCTCCAGGATCCCTGAGTGCCTCCAGACCCCTGTGGGCCTGCTGAGCAACATCGAGGCCCAAAGGTCGTTCCCTCGGAGGCCCTCTGTGCATGCCGAGTGATGGGCAACACCCTGCACGTACCTTAAGGAGAGCTACATTTCCAGAGCACTGGAGCAGCCTCAGGACCACATTTCTAGGCAGTGCGACCTGCCACGGAAGTGTTCGTCACGGCCCCCGTCTGAGATGCCGTGAGAAAACACTCTGCTTAGAATTTTCCGCGGACCGCGTACCTGAAGTCACTCTGCTCGAGGAGAAAGTCAGCATCCTCCCATGCTGTGGCGCTAACGGGACACTCAGCGAGAGCACTTGCCTCGAGGTAAGGCCCTGAATTGCCATGCAGAAGCGGAGGCGTGCAGCAGTTTCCATGAGGCCGTAGCCACTGCTCTGCATTCTTTTAACGTCAGTACGCTCTGCAGGACATCTAGGAGCCTCACGTGGGCACCCTATTCCCTGCAAGGACACTGAGTACCCTCAGGCCCCCATGGGCCTGCTAAGCCACATCCAGGCCCGTAGCCCTTCGGAGCCACTCTGTGTATGCCGAGTGTAGGGCAACAGACTGCACTCTTTCTTGGGACAGCTTGATTTCCCCAGCATTCCAACAGGTCCACGAACACCGTTCTAGCAGGGCCAACATGCCGTGCAAGTCTGACTCATTGCCCTAGGCTGAGGTGCACTGAGAAAAACACTCGGCTTCGTATTCCATCTGGGACCCCCTGCCTGAAGTCACCCTGCCTCCAGGAGAATGTCGGCTTGCGTTCCGACTGCAACTAAAGCCCAGTTCCTCGGATAACACTGCAGACTTTTGAAGAGCCACGGGCCCGGAGGCCTAGCTGGGGCTTTACTTGGTTGAGCAGTTCGCTAGATGCAGAACACCCTGCTTCGAGGAGTTGATTCAGGGAAGTAACCGCTGAGCAACCTGTGTCTCTTTGGGCTTGCTAGAAAGCACAGGGATGTATGCTGCGTGTGCCCACGGAAATGGGGGCCTGATGGAACTAGCCTTGCTTTCCCATTTTGAAAGCTCCATTCATGCTGCCTTGAAGCTATTTGAAATTGACTGCTGTTGACAGGCCACTGGCCACTGTAGGCATGGCTCTGGGAAGACAATGAGTTTTGTGTAGCTAGCCGGATGCTTCGATGACCGGCGTGCAGCTCATCGTGCCCCGCTCTAGAGCTAAAGGGAAACGCAACGTGAGTACTGACCTCGAGGTAAGTCCCTGAGGAACCGCGCAGAAAGGGCGGCATGCAGCCGTTTCCATGAGGTATTCGTCGCTGTTCTGCTTTATTTCATTTTATTTTTTTTATTTTTTATTGTTGTTTTAAGATTGATTGATGGATTGATTGATTGCTATATTGGGTCTTCGTTTCTGTGCTCGGGCTCTCTCCAGTTACGGTAAGGGGGGGCCACTCTTCATGGCGGTGCGTAGGCCTCTCAGTATCGCGGCCTCTCTTGTTGCGGAGCACAGGCTCCAGAGGCGCAGGCCCAGTAGTTGTGGCTCATGGGACCAGTTGCTCCGCGGCATGTGGATTCCTCCCTGACCAGGGCTCTAACCCGTGTCCCCTGCATTGGCAGGCAGATTATCAACCAGTGCACCACCAGGGAAGCCTCTGTTCTGCTGTATTTTAAAGGAAGTACCCTTTCCAGGACTCTTAGGCCCCTCGGGTGTGCATCATTTTCCCTCCAGGATCCCTGAGTGCCTCCAGACCCCTGTGGGCCTGCTGAGCAACATCGAGGCCCAAAGGTCGGTCCCCCGGAGGCCCTCTGTGCATGCCGAGTGATGGGCAACACCCTGCACGTACCTTAAGGAGAGCTACATTTCCAGAGCACTGGAGCAGCCTCAGGACCACATTTCTAGGCAGTGCGACCTGCCACGGAAGTGTTCGTCACGGCCCCCGTCTGAGCTGCCGTGAGAAAACACTCTGCTTAGAATTTTCCGCGGACCGCGTACCTGAAGTCACTCTGCTCGAGGAGAAAGTCAGCATCCTCCCATGCTGTGGCGCTAACGGGACACTCAGTGAGAGCACTTGCCTCGAGGTAAGGCCCTGAATTGCCATGCAGAAGCGGAGGCGTGCAGCAGTTTCCATGAGGCCGTAGCCACTGCTCTGCATTCTTTTAACGTCAGTACGCTCTGCAGGACATCTAGGAGCCTCACGTGGGCACCCTATTCCCTGCAAGGACACTGAGTACCCTCAGGCCCCCATGGGCCTGCTAAGCCACATCCAGGCCCGTAGCCCTTCGGAGCCACTCTGTGTATGCCGAGTGTAGGGCAACAGACTGCACTCTTTCTTGGGACAGCTTGATTTCCCCAGCATTCCAACAGGTCCACGAACACCGTTCTAGCAGGGCCAACATGCCGTGCAAGTCTGACTCATTGCCCTAGGCTGAGGTGCACTGAGAAAAACACTCGCCTTCGTATTCCATCTGGGACCCCCTGCCTGAAGTCACCTTGCCTCCAGGAGAATGTCGGCTTGCGTTCCGACCGAAACTAAAGCCCAGTTCCTCGGATAACACTGCAGACTTTTGAAGAGCCACGGGCCCGGAGGCCTAGCTGGGGCTTTACTTGGTTGAGCAGTTCGCTAGATGCAGAACACCCTGCTTCGAGGAGTTGATTCAGGGAAGTAACCGCTGAGCAACCTGTGTCTCTTTGGGCTTGCTAGAAAGCACAGGGATGTATGCTGCGTGTGCCCACGGAAATGGGGGCGTGATGGAACTAGCCTTGCTTTCCCATTTTGAAAGCTCCATTCATGCTGCCTTGAAGCTACTTGAAATTGACTGCTGTTGACAGGCCACTGGCCACTGTAGGCATGGCTCTGGGAAGACAATGAGTTTTGTGTAGCTAGCCAGATGCTTCGATGACCGGCGTGGAGCTCATCGTGCCCCGCTCTAGAGCTAAAGGGAAACGCAACGTGAGTACTGACCTCGAGGTAAGTCCCTGAGGAACCGCGCAGAAAGGGCGGCATGCAGCTGTTTCCATGAGGTATTCGTCGCTGTTCTGCTTTATTTCATTTTATTTTTTTTATTTTTTATTGTTGTTTTAAGATTGATTGATGGATTGATTGATTGCTATATTGGGTCTTCGTTTCTGTGCTAGGGCTCTCTCCAGTTACGGTAAGTGGGGGCCACTCTTCATCGCGGTGCGTAGGCCTCTTAGTATCGCGGCCTCTCTTGTTGCGGAGCACAGGCTCCAAAGGCGCAGGCTCAGTAGTTGTGGCTCACGGGCCCAGTTGCTCCGCGGCATGTGGATTCCTCCCAGACCAGGGCTCGAACCCGTGTCCCCTGCATTGGCAGGCAGATTGTCAACCAGTGCACCACCAGGGAAGCCTCTGTTCTGCTGTATTTTAAAGGAAGTACCCTGTCCAGGACTCTTAGGCCCCTCGGGTGTGCATCATTTTCCCTCCAGGATCCCTGAGTGTCTCCAGACCCCTGTGGGCCTGCTGAGCAACATCGAGGCCCAAAGGTCGTTCCCTCGGAGGCCCTCTGTGCATGCCGAGTGATGGGCAACACCCTGCACGTACCTTAAGGAGAGCTACATTTCCAGAGCACTGGAGCAGCCTCAGGACCACATTTCTAGCCAGTGCGACCTGCCACGGAAGTGTTCGTCACGGCCCCCGTCTGAGCTGCCGTGAGAAAACACTCCGCTTAGAATTCTTCGCGGACCTCGTACCTGAAGTCACTCTGCTCGAGGAGAAAGTCAGCATCCTCCCATGCTGTGGCGCTAACGGGATACTCAGCGAGAGAACTTGCCTCGAGGTAAGGCCCTGAATTGCCATGCAGAAGCGGAGGCGTGCAGCAGTTTCCATGAGGCCGTAGCCACTGCTCTGCATTATTTTAACGTCAGTACGCTCTGCAGGACATCTAGGAGCCTCGCGTGGGCACCCTATTCCCTGCAAGGACACTGAGTACCCTCAGGCCCCCATGGGCCTGCTAAGCCACATCCAGGCCCGTAGCCCTTCGGAGCCACTCTGTGTATGCCGAGTGTAGGGCAACAGACTGCACTCTTTCTTGGGACAGCTTGATTTCCCCAGCATTCCAACAGGTCCACGAACACCGTTGTGGCAGGGCCAACATGCCGAGCAAGCCTGACTCATTGCCCTAGTCTGAGGTGCACTGAGACAAACACTCGGCTTTGTATTCCATCTGGGACCCCCTGCCTGAAGTCACCCTGCCTCCAGGAGAATGTCGGCTTGCGTTCCGACCGCAACTAAAGCCCAGTTCCTCGGATAACACTGCAGGCTTTTGAAGAGCCACGGGCCCGGAGGCCTAGCTGGGGCTTTCCTTGGTTGAGGCAGTTCGCTAGATGCAGAACACCCTGCTTCGAGGAGTTGATTCAGGGAAGTAACCGCTGAGCAACCTGTGTCTCTTTGGGCTTGCTAGAAAGCACAGGGATGTATGCTGCGTGTGCCCACGGAAATCGGGGCCTGATGGAACTAGCCTTGCTTTCCCATTTTGAAAGCTCCATTCATGCTGCCTTGAAGCTACTTGAAATTGACTGCTGTTGACAGGCCACTGGCCACTGTAGGCATGGCTCTGGGAAGACAATGAGTTTTGTGTAGCTAGCCGGATGCTTCGATGACCGGCGTGGAGCTCATCGTGCCCCGCTCTAGAGCTAAAGGGAAACGCAACGTGAGTACTGACCTCGAGGTAAGTCCCTGAGGAACCGCGCAGCAAGGGCGGCATGCAGCTGTTTCCATGAGGTATTCGTCGCTGTTCTGCTTTATTTCATTTTATTTTTTTTATTTGTTATTGTTGTTTTAAGATTGATTGATGGATTGATTGATTGCTATATTGGGTGTTCGTTTCTGTGCTAGGGCTCTCTCCAGTTACGGTAAGTGGGGGCCACTCTTCATCGCGGTGCGTAGGCCTCTCAGTATCGCGGCCTCTCTTGTTGTGGAGCACAGGCTCCAGAGGCGCAGGCCCAGTAGTTGTGGCTCACGGGACCAGTTGGTCCGCGGGATGTGGATTCCTCCCAGACCAGGGCTCGAACCCGTGTCCCCTGCATTGGCAGGCAGATTGTCAACCAGTGCACCACCAGGGAAGCCTCTGTTCTGCTGTATTTTAAAGGAAGTACCCTTTCCAGGACTCTTAGGCCCCTCGGGTGTGCATCATTTTCCCTCCAGGATCCCTGAGTGCCTCCAGACCCCTGTGGGCCTGCTGAGCAACATCGAGGCCCAAAGGTCGGTCCCTCGGAGGCCCTCTGTGCATGCCGAGTGATGGGCAACACCCTGCACGTACCTTAAGGAGAGCTACATTTCCAGAGCACTGGAGCAGCCTCAGGACCACATTTCTAGCCAGTGCGACCTGCCACGGAAGTGTTCGTCACGGCCCCCGTCTGAGCTGCCGTGAGAAAACACTCCGCTTAGAATTCTTCGCGGACCTCGTACCTGAAGTCACTCTGCTCGAGGAGAAAGTCAGCATCCTCCCATGCTGTGGCGCTAATGGGACAGTCAGCGAGAGCACTTGCCTCGAGGTAAGGCCCTGAATTGCCATGCAGAAGCGGAGGCGTGCAGCAGTTTCCATGAGGCCGTAGCCACTGCTCTGCATTATTTTAACGTCAGTACGCTCTGCAGGACATCTAGGAGCCTCACGTGGGCACCCTATTCCCTGCAAGGACACTGAGTACCCTCAGGCCCCCATGGGCCTGCTAAGCCACAACCAGGCCCGTAGCCCTTCGGAGCCACTCTGTGTATGCCGAGTGTAGGGCAACAGACTGCACTCTTTCTTGGGACAGCTTGATTTCCCCAGCATTCCAACAGGTCCACGAACACCGTTCTAGCAGGGCCAACATGCCGAGCAAGCCTGACTCATTGCCCTAGTCTGAGGTGCACTGAGACAAACACTCGGCTTTGTATTCCATCTGGGACCCCCTGCCTGAAGTCATCCTGCCTCCAGGAGAAAGTTACCCTGCCTCCAGGAGAATGTCGGCTTGCGTTCCGACCGCCACTAAAGCCCAGTTCCTCGGATAACACTGCAGGCTTTTGAAGAGCCACGGGCCCGGAGGCCTAACTGGGGCTTTCCTTGGTTGAGGCAGTTCGCTAGATGCAGAACACCCTGCTTCGAGGAGTTGATTCAGGGAAGTAACCGCTGAGCAACCTGTGTCTCTTTGGGCTTGCTAGAAAGCACAGGGATGTATGCTGCGTGTGCCCACGGAAATCGGGGCCTGATGGAACTAGCCTTGCTTTCCCATTTTGAAAGCTCCATTCATGCTGCCTTGAAGCTACTTGAAATTGACTGCTGTTGACAGGCCACTGGCCACTGTAGGCATGGCTCTGGGAAGACAATGAGTTTTGTGTAGCTAGCCGGATGCTTCGATGACCGGCGTGGAGCTCATCGTGCCCCGCTCTAGAGCTAAAGGGAAACGCAACGTGAGTACTGACCTCGAGGTAAGTCCCTGAGGAACCGCGCAGCAAGGGCGGCATGCAGCTGTTTCCATGAGGTATTCGTCGCTGTTCTGCTTTATTTCATTTTATTTTTTTTTATTTTTTATTGTTGTTTTAAGATTGATTGATGGATTGATTGATTGCTATATTGGGTCTTCGTTTCTGTGCTAGGGCTCTCTCCAGTTACGGTAAGTGGGGGCCACTCTTCATCGCGGTGCGTAGGCCTCTCAGTATCGCGGCCTCTCTTGTTGCGAAGCACAGGCTCCAGAGGTGCAGGCTCAGTAGTTGTGGCTCAAGGGCCCAGTTGCTCCGCGGGATGTGGATTCCTCCCAGACCAGGGCTCGAACCCATGTCCCCTGCATTGGCAGGCAGATTGTCAACCAGTGCACCACCAGGGAAGCCTCTGTTCTGCTGTATTTTAAAGGAAGTACCCTTTCCAGGACTCTTAGGCCCCTCGGGTGTGCATCATTTTCCCTCCAGGATCCCTGAGTGCCTCCAGACCCCTGTGGGCCTGCTGAGCAACATCGAGGCCCAAAGGTCGGTCCCTCGGAGGCCCTCTGTGCATGCCAAGTGATGGGCAACACCCTGCACGTACCTTAAGGAGAGCTACATTTCCAGAGCACTGGAGCAGCCTCAGGACCACATTTCTAGCCAGTGCGACCTGCCACGGAAGTGTTCGTCACGGCCCCCGTCTGAGCTGCCGTGAGAAAACACTCCGCTTAGAATTCTTCACGGACCTCGTACCTGAAGTCACTCTGCTCGAGGAGAAAGTCAGCATCCTCCCATGCTGTGCCGCTAACGGGACCCTCAGCGAGAGCACTTGCCTCGAGGTAAGGCCCTGAATTGCCATGCAGAAGCGGAGGCGTGCAGCAGTTTCCATGAGGCCGTAGCCACTGCTCTGCATTATTTTAACGTCAGTACGCTCTGCAGGACATCTAGGAGCCAGGCGTGGGCACCCTATTCCCTGCAAGGACACTGAGAACCCTCAGGCCCCCATGGGCCTGCTAAGCCACAACCAGGCCCGTAGCCCTTCGGAGCCACTCTGTGTATGCCGAGTGTAGGGCAACAGACTGCACTCTTTCTTGGGACAGCTTGATTTCCCCAGCATTCCAACAGGTCCACGAACACCGTTCTAGCAGGGCCAACATGCCGAGCAAGCCTGACTCATTGCCCTAGTCTGAGGTGCACTGAGACAAACACTCGGCTTTGTATTCCATCTGGGACCCCCTGCCTGAAGTCACCCTGCCTCCAGGAGAATGTCGGCTTGCGTTTCGACCGCAACTAAAGCCCAGTTCCTCGGATAACACTGCAGGCTTTTGAAGAGCCACGGGCCCGGAGGCCTAGCTTGGGCTTTCCTTGGTTGAGGCAGTTCGCTAGATGCAGAACACCCTGCTTCGAGGAGGTGATTCAGGGAAGTAACTGCTGAGCAACCTGTGTCTCTTTGGGCTTGCTAGAAAGCACAGGGATGTATGCTGCGTGTGCCCACGGAAATGGGGGCCTGATGGAACTAGCCTTGCTTTCCCATTTTGAAAGCTCCATTCATGCTGCCTTGAAGCTACTTTAAATTGACTGCTGTTGACAGGCCACTGGCCACTGTAGGCATGGCTCTGGGAAGACAATGAGTTTTGTGTAGCTAGCCGGATGCTTCGATGACCGGCGTGGAGCTCATCGTGCCCCGCTCTAGAGCTAAAGGGAAACGCAACGTGAGTACTGACCTCGAGGTAAGTCCCTGAGGAACCGCGCAGAAAGGGCGGCATGCAGCTGTTTCCATGAGGTATTCGTCGCTGTTCTGCTTTATTTCATTTTATTTTTTTTATTTTTTATTGTTGTTTTAAGATTGATTGATGGATTGATTGATTGCTATATTGGGTATTTGTTTCTGTGCTAGGGCTCTCTCCAGTTACGGTAAGTGGGGGCCACTCTTCATCGCGGTGCGTAGGCCTCTCAGTATCGCAGCCTCTCTTGTTGCAGAGCACAGGCTCCAGAGGTGCAGGCTCAGTAGTTGTGGCTCACGGGCCCAGTTGCTCCGCGGGATGTGGATTCCTCCCAGACCAGGGCTCGAACCCATGTCCCCTGCATTGGCAGGCAGATTGTCAACCAGTGCACCACCAGGGAAGCCTCTGTTCTGCTGTATTTTAAAGGAAGTACCCTTTCCAGTACTCTTAGGCCCCTCGGGTGTGCATCATTTTCCCTCCAGGATCCCTGAGTGCCTCCAGACCCCTGTGGGCCTGCTGAGCAACATCGAGGCCCAAAGGTCGGTCCCTCGGAGGCCCTCTGTGCATGCCGAGTGATGGGCAACACCCTGCACGTACCTTAAGGAGAGCTACATTTCCAGAGCACTGGAGCAGCCTCAGGACCACATTTCTAGCCAGTGCGACCTGCCACGGAAGTGTTCGTCACGGCCCCTGTCTGAGCTGCCGTGAGAAAACACTCTGCTTAGAATTCTTCACGGACCGCGTACCTGAAGTCACTCTGCTCGAGGAGAAAGTCAGCATCCTCCCATGCTGTGGCGCTAACGGGACCCTCAGCGAGAGCACTTGCCTCGAGGTAAGGCCCTGAATTGCCATGCAGAAGCGGAGGCGTGCAGCAGTTTCCATGAGGCCGTAGCCACTGCTCTGCATTATTTTAACGTCAGTACGCTCTGCAGGACATCTAGGAGCCTCGCGTGGGCACCCTATTCCCTGCAAGGACACTGAGTACCCTCAGGCCCCCATGGGCCTGCTAAGCCACATCCAGGCCCGTAGCCCTTCGGAGCCACTCTGTGTATGCCGAGTGTAGGGCAACAGACTGCACTCTTTCTTGGGACATTTTGATTTCCCCAGCATTCCAACAGGTCCACGAACACCGTTCTAGCAGGGCCAACATGCCGAGCAAGCCTGACTCATTGCCCTAGTCTGAGGTGCACTGAGACAAACACTCGGCTTTGTATTCCATCTGGGACACCCTGACTGAAGTCACCCTGCCTCCAGGAGAATGTCGGCTTGCGTTCCGACCGCAACTAAAGCCCAGTTCCTCGGATAACACTGCAGGCTTTTGAAGAGCCACGGGCCCGGAGGCCTAGCTGGGGCTTTCCTTGGTTGAGGCAGTTCGCTAGATGCAGAACACCCTGCTTCGAGGAGTTGATTCAGGGAAGTAACCGCTGAGCAACCTGTGTCTCTTTGGGCTTGCTAGAAAGCACAGGGATGTATGCTGCGTGTGCCCACGGAAATGGGGGCCTGATGGAACTAGCCTTGCTTTCCCATTTTGAAAGCTCCATTCATGCTGCCTTGAAGCTATTTGAAATTGACTGCTGTTGACAGACCACTGGCCACTGTAGGCATGGCTCTGGGAAGACAATGAGTTTTGTGTAGCTAGCCGGATGCTTCGATGACCGGCGTGGAGCTCATCGTGCCCCGCTCTAGAGCTAAAGGGAAACGCAACGTGAGTACTGACCTCGAGGTAAGTCCCTGAGGAACCGCGCACAAAGGGCGGCATGCAGCTGTTTCCATGAGGTATTCGTCGCTGTTCTGCTTTATTTCATTTTATTTTTTTTATTTTTTATTGTTGTTTTAAGATTGATTGATGGATTGATTGATTGCTATATTGGGTCTTCGTTTCTGTGCTAGGGCTCTCTCCAGTTACGGTAAGTGGGGGCCACTCTTCATCGCGGTGCGTAGGCCTCTCAGTATCACGGCCTCTCTTGTTGCAGAGCACAGGCTCCAGAGGTGCAGGCTCAGTAGTTGTGGCTCACGGGCCCAGTTGCTCCGCGGGATGTGGATTCCTCCCAGACCAGGGCTCGAACCCATGTCCCCTGCATTGGCAGGCAGATTGTCAACCAGTGCACCACCAGGGAAGCCTCTGTTCTGCTGTATTTTAAAGGAAGTACCCTTTCCAGGACTCTTAGGCCCCTCGGGTGTGCATCATTTTCCCTCCAGGATCCCTGAGTGCCTCCAGACCCCTGTGGGCCTGCTGAGCAACATCGAGGCCCAAAGGTCGGTCCCTCGGAGGCCCTCTGTGCATGCCGAGTGATGGGCAACACCCTGCACGTACCTTAAGGAGAGCTACATTTCCAGAGCACTGGAGCAGCCTCAGGACCACATTTCTAGCCAGTGCGACCTGCCACGGATGTGTTCGTCACGGCCCCCGTCTGAGCTGCCGTGAGAAAACACTCCGCTTAGAATTCTTCGCGGACCTCGTACCTGAAGTCACTCTGCTCGAGGAGAAAGTCAGCATCCTCCCATGCTGTGGCGCTAACGGGACCCTCAGCGAGAGCACTTGCCTCGAGGTAAGGCCCTGAATTGCCATGCAGAAGCGGAGGCGTGCAGCAGTTTCCATGAGGCCGTAGCCACTGCTCTGCATTATTTTAACGTCAGTACGCTCTGCAGGACATCTAGGAGCCTCGCGTGGGCACCCTATTCCCTGCAAGGACACTGAGTACCCTCAGGCCCCCATGGGCCTGCTAAGCCACATCCAGGCCCATAGCCCTTCGGAGCCACTCTGTGTATGCCGAGTGTAGGGCAACAGACTGCACTCTTTCTTGGGACAGCTTGATTTCCCCAGCATTCCAACAGGTCCACGAACACCGTTCTAGCAGGGCCAACATGCCGAGCAAGCCTGACTCATTGCCCTAGTCTGAGGTGCACTGAGACAAACACTCGGCTTTGTATTCCATCTGGGACCCCCTGCCTGAAGTCACCCTGCCTCCAGGAGAATGTCGGCTTGCGTTCCGACCGCAACTAAAGCCCAGTTCCTCGGATAACACTGCAGGCTTTTGAAGAGCCACGGGCCCGGAGGCCTAGCTGGGGCTTTCCTTGGTTGAGGCAGTTCGCTAGATGCAGAACACCCTGCTTCGAGGAGTTGATTCAGGGAAGTAACCGCTGAGCAACCTGTGTCTCTTTGGGCTTGCTAGAAAGCACAGGGATGTATGCTGCGTGTGCCCACGGAAATGGGGGCCTGATGGAACTAGACTTGCTTTCCCATTTTGAAAGCTCCATTCATGCTGCCTTGAAGCTACTTGAAATTGACTGCTGTTGACAGGCCACTGGCCACTGTAGGCATGGCTCTGGGAAGACAATGAGTTTTGTGTAGCTAGCCGGATGCTTCGATGACCGGCGTGGAGCTCATCGTGCCCCGCTCTAGAGCTAAAGGGAAACGCAACGTGAGTACTGACCTCGAGGTAACTCCCTGAGGAACCGCGCAGAAAGGGTGGCATGCAGCTGTTTCCATGAGGTATTCGTCGCTGTTCTGCTTTATTTCATTTTATTTTTTTTATTTGTTATTGTTGTTTTAAGATTGATTGATGGATTGATTGATTGCTATATTGGGTCTTCGTTTCTGTGCTAGGGCTCTCTCCAGTTACGGTAAGTGGGGGCCACTCTTCATCGCGGTGCGTAGGCCTCTCAGTATCGCGGCCTCTCTTGTTGCAGAGCACAGGCTCCAGAGGTGCAGGCTCAGTAGTTGTGGCTCACGGGCCCAGTTGCTCCGCGGGATGTGGATTCCTCCCAGACCAGGGCTCGAACCCATGTCCCCTGCATTGGCAGGCAGATTGTCAACCAGTGCACCACCAGGGAAGCCTCTGTTCTGCTGTATTTTAAAGGAAGTACCCTTTCCAGGACTCTTAGGCCCCTCGGGTGTGCATCATTTTCCCTCCAGGATCCCTGAGTGCCTCCAGACCCCTGTGGGCCTGCTGAGCAACATCGAGGCCCAAAGGTCGGTCCCTCGGAGGCCCTCTGTGCATGCCGAGTGATGGGCAACACCCTGCACGTACCTTAAGGAGAGCTACATTTCCAGAGCATTGGAGCAGCCTCAGGACCACATTTCTAGCCAGTGCGACCTGCCACGGAAGTGTTCGTCACGGCCCCCGTCTGAGCTGCCGTGAGAAAACACTCTGCTTAGAATTCTTCATGGACCGCGTACCTGAAGTCACTCTGCTCGAGGAGAAAGTCAGCATCCTCCCATGCTGTGGCGCTAACGGGACCCTCAGCGAGAGCACTTGCCTCGAGGTAAGGCCCTGAATTGCCATGCAGAAGCGGAGGCGTGCAGCAGTTTCCATGAGGCCGTAGCCACTGCTCTGCATTATTTTAACGTCAGTACGCTCTGCAGGACATCTAGGAGCCTCGCGTGGGCACCCTATTCCCTGCAAGGACACTGAGTACCCTCAGGCCCCCATGGGCCTGCTAAGCCACATCCAGGCCCGTAGCCCTTCGGAGCCACTCTGTGTATGCCGAGTGTAGGGCAACAGACTGCACTCTTTCTTGGGACAGCTTGATTTCCCCAGCATTCCAACAGGTCCACGAACACCGTTCTAGCAGGGCCAACATGCCGAGCAAGCCTGACTCATTGCCCTAGTCTGAGGTGCACTGAGACAAACACTCGGCTTTGTATTCCATCTGGGACCCCCTGCCTGAAGTCACCCTGCCTCCAGGAGAATGTCGGCTTGCGTTCCGACCGCAACTAAAGCCCAGTTCCTCGGATAACACTGCAGGCTTTTGAAGAGCCACGGGCACGGAGGCCTAGCTGGGGCTTTCCTTGGTTGAGGCAGTTCGCTAGATGCAGAACACCCTGCTTCGAGGAGGTGATTCAGGGAAGTAACTGCTGAGCAACCTGTGTCTCTTTGGGCTTGCTAGAAAGCACAGGGATGTATGCTGCGTGTGCCCACGGAAATGGGGGCCTGATGGAACTAGCCTTGCTTTCCCATTTTGAAAGCTCCATTCATGCTGCCTTGAAGCTACTTGAAATTGACTGCTGTTGACAGGCCACTGGCCACTGTAGGCATGGCTCTGGGAAGACAATGAGTTTTGTGTAGCTAGCCGGATGCTTCGATGACCGGCGTGGAGCTCATCGTGCCCCGCTCTAGAGCTAAAGGGAAACGCAACGTGAGTACTGACCTCGAGGTAAGTCCCTGAGGAACCGCGCAGAAAGGGCGGCATGCAGCCGTTTCCATGAGGTATTCGTCGCTGTTCTGCTTTATTTCATTTTATTTTTTTTATTTTTTATTGTTGTTTTAAGATTGATTGATGGATTGATTGATTGCTATATTGGGTATTTGTTTCTGTGCTAGGGCTCTCTCCAGTTACGGTAAGTGGGGGCCACTCTTCATCGCGGTGCGTAGGCCTCTCAGTATCGCAGCCTCTCTTGTTGCAGAGCACAGGCTCCAGAGGTGCAGGCTCAGTAGTTGTGGCTCACGGGCCCAGTTGCTCCGCGGGATGTGGATTCCTCCCAGACCAGGGCTCGAACCCATGTCCCCTGCATTGGCAGGCAGATTGTCAACCAGTGCACCACCAGGGAAGCCTCTGTTCTGCTGTATTTTAAAGGAAGTACCCTTTCCAGTACTCTTAGGCCCCTCGGGTGTGCATCATTTTCCCTCCAGGATCCCTGAGTGCCTCCAGACCCCTGTGGGCCTGCTGAGCAACATCGAGGCCCAAAGGTCGGTCCCTCGGAGGCCCTCTGTGCATGCCGAGTGATGGGCAACACCCTGCACGTACCTTAAGGAGAGCTACATTTCCAGAGCACTGGAGCAGCCTCAGGACCACATTTCTAGCCAGTGCGACCTGCCACGGAAGTGTTCGTCACGGCCCCTGTCTGAGCTGCCGTGAGAAAACACTCTGCTTAGAATTCTTCACGGACCGCGTACCTGAAGTCACTCTGCTCGAGGAGAAAGTCAGCATCCTCCCATGCTGTGGCGCTAACGGGACCCTCAGCGAGAGCACTTGCCTCGAGGTAAGGCCCTGAATTGCCATGCAGAAGCGGAGGCGTGCAGCAGTTTCCATGAGGCCGTAGCCACTGCTCTGCATTATTTTAACGTCAGTACGCTCTGCAGGACATCTAGGAGCCTCGCGTGGGCACCCTATTCCCTGCAAGGACACTGAGTACCCTCAGGCCCCCATGGGCCTGCTAAGCCACATCCAGGCCCGTAGCCCTTCGGAGCCACTCTGTGTATGCCGAGTGTAGGGCAACAGACTGCACTCTTTCTTGGGACATTTTGATTTCCCCAGCATTCCAACAGGTCCACGAACACCGTTCTAGCAGGGCCAACATGCCGAGCAAGCCTGACTCATTGCCCTAGTCTGAGGTGCACTGAGACAAACACTCGGCTTTGTATTCCATCTGGGACACCCTGACTGAAGTCACCCTGCCTCCAGGAGAATGTCGGCTTGCGTTCCGACCGCAACTAAAGCCCAGTTCCTCGGATAACACTGCAGGCTTTTGAAGAGCCACGGGCCCGGAGGCCTAGCTGGGGCTTTCCTTGGTTGAGGCAGTTCGCTAGATGCAGAACACCCTGCTTCGAGGAGTTGATTCAGGGAAGAAACCGCTGAGCAACCTGTGTCTCTTTGGGCTTGCTAGAAAGCACAGGGATGTATGCTGCGTGTGCCAACGGAAATGGGGGCCTGATGGAACTAGCCTTGCTTTCCCATTTTGAAAGCTCCATTCATGCTGCCTTGAAGCTATTTGAAATTGACTGCTGTTGACAGACCACTGGCCACTGTAGGCATGGCTCTGGGAAGACAATGAGTTTTGTGTAGCTAGCCGGATGCTTCGATGACCGGCGTGGAGCTCATCGTGCCCCGCTCTAGAGCTAAAGGGAAACGCAACGTGAGTACTGACCTCGAGGTAAGTCCCTGAGGAACCGCGCACAAAGGGCGGCATGCAGCTGTTTCCATGAGGTATTCGTCGCTGTTCTGCTTTATTTCATTTTATTTTTTTTATTTTTTATTGTTGTTTTAAGATTGATTGATGGATTGATTGATTGCTATATTGGGTCTTCGTTTCTGTGCTAGGGCTCTCTCCAGTTACGGTAAGTGGGGGCCACTCTTCATCGCGGTGCATAGGCCTCTCAGTATCACGGCCTCTCTTGTTGCAGAGCACAGGCTCCAGAGGTGCAGGCTCAGTAGTTGTGGCTCACGGGCCCAGTTGCTCCGCGGGATGTGGATTCCTCCCAGACCAGGGCTCGAACCCATGTCCCCTGCATTGGCAGGCAGATTGTCAACCAGTGCACCACCAGGGAAGCCTCTGTTCTGCTGTATTTTAAAGGAAGTACCCTTTCCAGGACTCTTAGGCCCCTCGGGTGTGCATCATTTTCCCTCCAGGATCCCTGAGTGCCTCCAGACCCCTGTGGGCCTGCTGAGCAACATCGAGGCCCAAAGGTCGGTCCCTCGGAGGCCCTCTGTGCATGCCGAGTGATGGGCAACACCCTGCACGTACCTTAAGGAGAGCTACATTTCCAGAGCACTGGAGCAGCCTCAGGACCATATTTCTAGCCAGTGCGACCTGCCACGGATGTGTTCGTCACGGCCCCCGTCTGAGCTGCCGTGAGAAAACACTCCGCTTAGAATTCTTCGCGGACCTCGTACCTGAAGTCACTCTGCTCGAGGAGAAAGTCAGCATCCTCCCATGCTGTGGCGCTAACGGGACCCTCAGCGAGAGCACCTGCCTCGAGGTAAGGCCCTGAATTGCCATGCAGAAGCGGAGGCGTGCAGCAGTTTCCATGAGGCCGTAGCCACTGCTCTGCATTATTTTAACGTCAGTACGCTCTGCAGGACATCTAGGAGCCTCGCGTGGGCACCCTATTCCCTGCAAGGACACTGAGTACCCTCAGGCCCCCATGGGCCTGCTAAGCCACATCCAGGCCCATAGCCCTTCGGAGCCACTCTGTGTATGCCGAGTGTAGGGCAACAGACTGCACTCTTTCTTGGGACAGCTTGATTTCCCCAGCATTCCAACAGGTCCACGAACACCGTTCTAGCAGGGCCAACATGCCGAGCAAGCCTGACTCATTGCCCTAGTCTGAGGTGCACTGAGACAAACACTCGGCTTTGTATTCCATCTGGGACCCCCTGCCTGAAGTCACCCTGCCTCCAGGAGAATGTCGGCTTGCGTTCCGACCGCAACTAAAGCCCAGTTCCTCGGATAACACTGCAGGCTTTTGAAGAGCCACGGGCCCGGAGGCCTAGCTGGGGCTTTCCTTGGTTGAGGCAGTTCGCTAGATGCAGAACACCCTGCTTCGAGGAGTTGATTCAGGGAAGTAACCGCTGAGCAACCTGTGTCTCTTTGGGCTTGCTAGAAAGCACAGGGATGTATGCTGCGTGTGCCCACGGAAATGGGGGCCTGATGGAACTAGACTTGCTTTCCCATTTTGAAAGCTCCATTCATGCTGCCTTGAAGCTACTTGAAATTGACTGCTGTTGACAGGCCACTGGCCACTGTAGGCATGGCTCTGGGAAGACAATGAGTTTTGTGTAGCTAGCCGGATGCTTCGATGACCGGCGTGGAGCTCATCGTGCCCCGCTCTAGAGCTAAAGGGAAACGCAACGTGAGTACTGACCTCGAGGTAACTCCCTGAGGAACCGCGCAAAAAGGGTGGCATGCAGCTGTTTCCATGAGGTATTCGTCGCTGTTCTGCTTTATTTCATTTTATTTTTTTTATTTGTTATTGTTGTTTTAAGATTGATTGATGGATTGATTGATTGCTATATTGGGTCTTCGTTTCTGTGCTAGGGCTCTCTCCAGTTACGGTAAGTGGGGGCCACTCTTCATCGCGGTGCGTAGGCCTCTCAGTATCGCGGCCTCTCTTGTTGCAGAGCACAGGCTCCAGAGGTGCAGGCTCAGTAGTTGTGGCTCACGGGCCCAGTTGCTCCGCGGGATGTGGATTCCTCCCAGACCAGGGCTCGAACCCATGTCCCCTGCATTGGCAGGCAGATTGTCAACCAGTGCACCACCAGGGAAGCCTCTGTTCTGCTGTATTTTAAAGGAAGTACCCTTTCCAGGACTCTTAGGCCTCTCGGGTGTGCATCATTTTCCCTCCAGGATCCCTGAGTGCCTCCAGACCCCTGTGGGCCTGCTGAGCAACATCGAGGCCCAAAGGTCGGTCCCTCGGAGGCCCTCTGTGCATGCCGAGTGATGGGCAACACCCTGCACGTACCTTAAGGAGAGCTACATTTCCAGAGCATTGGAGCAGCCTCAGGACCACATTTCTAGCCAGTGCGACCTGCCACGGAAGTGTTCGTCACGGCCCCCGTCTGAGCTGCCATGAGAAAACACTCTGCTTAGAATTCTTCATGGACCGCGTACCTGAAGTCACTCTGCTCGAGGAGAAAGTCAGCATCCTCCCATGCTGTGGCGCTAACGGGACCCTCAGCGAGAGCACTTGCCTCGAGGTAAGGCCCTGAATTGCCATGCAGAAGCGGAGGCGTGCAGCAGTTTCCATGAGGCCGTAGCCACTGCTCTGCATTATTTTAACGTCAGTACGCTCTGCAGGACATCTAGGAGCCTCGCGTGGGCACCCTATTCCCTGCAAGGACACTGAGTACCCTCAGGCCCCCATGGGCCTGCTAAGCCACATCCAGGCCCGTAGCCCTTCGGAGCCACTCTGTGTATGCCGAGTGTAGGGCAACAGACTGCACTCTTTCTTGGGACAGCTTGATTTCCCCAGCATTCCAACAGGTCCACGAACACCGTTCTAGCAGGGCCAACATGCCGAGCAAGCCTGACTCATTGCCCTAGTCTGAGGTGCACTGAGACAAACACTCGGCTTTGTATTCCATCTGGGACCCCCTGCCTGAAGTCACCCTGCCTCCAGGAGAATGTCGGCTTGCGTTCCGACCGCAACTAAAGCCCAGTTCCTCGGATAACACTGCAGGCTTTTGAAGAGCCACGGGCCCGGAGGCCTAGCTGGGGCTTTCCTTGGTTGAGGCAGTTCGCTAGATGCAGAACACCCTGCTTCGAGGAGTTGATTCAGGGAAGTAACCGCTGAGCAACCTGTGTCTCTTTGGGCTTGCTAGAAAGCACAGGGATGTATGCTGCGTGTGCCCACGGAAATGGGGGCCTGATGGAACTAGCCTTGCTTTCCCATTTTGAAAGCTCCATTCATGCTGCCTTGAAGCTACTTGAAATTGACTGCTGTTGACAGGCCACTGGCCACTGTAGGCATGGCTCTGGGAAGACAATGAGTTTTGTGTAGCTAGCCGGATGCTTCGATGACCGGCGTGGAGCTCATCGTGCCCCGCTCTAGAGCTAAAGGGAAACGCAACGTGAGTACTGACCTCGAGGTAACTCCCT
The DNA here is from genome assembly GCF_949987535.1 of Balaenoptera acutorostrata. Classification (NCBI taxonomy): domain Eukaryota; kingdom Metazoa; phylum Chordata; class Mammalia; order Artiodactyla; family Balaenopteridae; genus Balaenoptera; species Balaenoptera acutorostrata. The sequence continues at coordinate 95,203,912 of NC_080071.1, forward strand.
GAGGAACCGTGCAGAAAGGGCGGCATGTAGCTGTTTCCATAAGGTATTCGTCGCTGTTCTGCTTTATTTCATTTTATTTTTTTTATTTGTTATTGTTGTTTTAAGATTGATTGATGGATTGATTGATTGCTATATTGGGTCTTCGTTTCTGTGCTAGGGCTCTCTCCAGTTACGGTAAGTGGGGGCCACTCTTCATCGCGGTGCGTAGGCCTCTCAGTATCGCGGCCTCTCTTGTTGCAGAGCACAGGCTCCAGAGGTGCAGGCTCAGTAGTTGTGGCTCACGGGCCCAGTTGCTCCGCGGGATGTGGATTCCTCCCAGACCAGGGCTCGAACCCATGTCCCCTGCATTGGCAGGCAGATTGTCAACCAGTGCACCACCAGGGAAGCCTCTGTTCTGCTGTAGTTTAAAGGAAGTACCCTTTCCAGGACTCTTAGGCCCCTCGGGTGTGCATCATTTTCCCTCCAGGATCCCTGAGTGCCTCCAGACCCCTGTGGGCCTGCTGAGCAACATCGAGGCCCAAAGGTCGGTCCCTCGGAGGCCCTCTGTGCATGCCGAGTGATGGGCAACACCCTGCACGTACCTTAAGGAGAGCTACATTTCCAGAGCACTGGAGCAGCCTCAGGACCACATTTCTAGCCAGTGCGACCTGCCACGGAAGTGTTCGTCACGGCCCCCGTCTGAGCTGCCGTGAGAAAACACTCTGCTTAGAATTCTTCATGGACCGCGTAGCTGAAGTCACTCTGCTCGAGGAGAAAGTCAGCATCCTCCCATGCTGTGGCGCTAACGGGACACTCAGTGAGAGCACTTGCCTCGAGGTAAGGCCCTGAATTGCCATGCAGAAGCGGAGGCGTGCAGCAATTTCCATGAGGCCGTAGCCACTGCTCTGCATTATTTTAACGTCAGTACGCTCTGCAGGACATCTAGGAGCCTCGCGTGGGCACCCTATTCCCTGCAAGGACACTGAGTACCCTCAGGCCCCCATGGGCCTGCTAAGCCACATCCAGGCCCGTAGCCCTTCGGAGCCACTCTGTGTATGCCGAGTGTAGGGCCAGAGACTGCACTCTTTCTTGGGACAGCTTGATTTCCCCAGCATTCCAACAGGTCCACGAACACCGTTCTAGCAGGGCCAACATGCCGAGCAAGCCTGACTCATTGCCCTAGTCTGAGGTGCACTGAGACAAACACTCGGCTTTGTATTCCATCTGGGACCCCCTGCCTGAAGTCACCCTGCCTCCAGGAGAATGTCGGCTTGCGTTCCGACCGCAACTAAAGCCCAGTTCCTCGGATAACACTGCAGGCTTTTCAAGAGCCACGGTCACGGAGGCCTAGCTGGGGCTTTCCTTGGTTGAGGCAGTTCGCTAGATGCAGAACACCCTGCTTCGAGGAGTTGATTCAGGGAAGTAACCGCTGAGCAACCTGTGTCTCTTTGGGCTTGCTAGAAAGCACAGGGATGTATGCTGCGTGTGCCCACGGAAATGGGGGCCTGATGGAACTAGCCTTGCTTTCCCATTTTGAAAGCTCCATTCATGCTGCCTTGAAGCTACTTGAAATTGACTGCTGTTGACAGGCCACTGGCCACTGTAGGCATGGCTCTGGGAAGACAATGAGTTTTGTGTAGCTAGCCGGATGCTTCGATGACCGGCGTGGAGCTCATCGTGCCCCGCTCTAGAGCTAAAGGGAAACGCAACGTGAGTACTGACCTTGAGGTAACTCCCTGAGGAACCGCGCAGAAAGGGCGGCATGCAGCTGTTTCCATGAGGTATTCGTCGCTGTTCTGCTTTATTTCATTTTATTTTTTTTATTTGTTATTGTTGTTTTAAGATTGATTGATGGATTGATTGATTGCTATATTGGGTCTTCGTTTCTGTGCTAGGGCTCTCTCCAGTTACGGTAAGTGGGGGCCACTCTTCATCGCGGTGCGTAGGCCTCTCAGTATCGCGGCCTCTCTTGTTGCGGAGCACAGGCTCCAGAGGCGCAGGCCCAGTAGTTGTGGCTCACGGGCCCAGTTGCTCCGCGGGATGTGGATTCCTCCTAGACCAGGGCTCGAACCCATGTCCCCTGCATTGGCAGGCAGATTGTCAACCAGTGCACCACCAGGGAAGCCTCTGTTCTGCTGTATTTTAAAGGAAGTACCCTTTCCAGGACTCTTAGGCCCCTCGGGTGTGCATCATTTTCCCTCCAGGATCCCTGAGTGCCTCCAGACCCCTGTGGGCCTGCTGAGCAACATCGAGGCCCAAAGGTCGGTCCCTCGGAGGCCCTCTGTGCATGCCGAGTGATGGGCAACACCCTGCACGTACCTTAAGGAGAGCTACATTTCCAGAGCATTGGAGCAGCCTCAGGACCACATTTCTAGCCAGTGCGACCTGCCACGGAAGTGTTCGTCATGGCCCCCGTCTGAGCTGCCGTGAGAAAACACTCTGCTTAGAATTCTTCATGGACCGCGTACCTGAAGTCACTCTGCTCGAGGAGAAAGTCAGCATCCTCCCATGCTGTGGCGCTAACGGGACCCTCAGCGAGAGCACTTGCCTCGAGGTAAGGCCCTGAATTGCCATGCAGAAGCGGAGGCGTGCAGCAGTTTCCATGAGGCCGTAGCCACTGCTCTGCATTATTTTAACGTCAGTACGCTCTGCAGGACATCTAGGAGCCTCGCGTGGGCACCCTATTCCCTGCAAGGACACTGAGTACCCTCAGGCCCCCATGGGCCTGCTAAGCCACATCCAGGCCCGTAGCCCTTCGGAGCCACTCTGTGTATGCCGAGTGTAGGGCCAGAGACTGCACTCTTTCTTGGGACAGCTTGATTTCCCCAGCATTCCAACAGGTCCACGAACACCGTTCTAGCAGGGCCAACATGCCGAGCAAGCCTGACTCATTGCCCTAGTCTGAGGTGCACTGAGACAAACACTCGGCTTTGTATTCCATCTGGGACCCCCTGCCTGAAGTCACCCTGCCTCCAGGAGAATGTCGGCTTGCGTTCCGACCGCAACTAAAGCCCAGTTCCTCGGATAACACTGCAGGCTTTTGAAGAGCCACGGGCCCGGAGGCCTAGCTGGGGCTTTCCTTGGTTGAGGCAGTTCGCTAGATGCAGAACACCCTGCTTCGAGGAGTTGATTCAGGGAAGTAACCGCTGAGCAACCTGTGTCTCTTTGGGCTTGCTAGAAAGCACAGGGATGTATGCTGCGTGTGCCCACGGAAATGGGGGCCTGATGGAACTAGCCTTGCTTTCCCATTTTGAAAGCTCCATTCATGCTGCCTTGAAGCTACTTGAAATTGACTGCTGTTGACAGGCCACTGGCCACTGTAGGCATGGCTCTGGGAAGACAATGAGTTTTGTGTAGCTAGCCGGATGCTTCGATGACCGGCGTGGAGCTCATCGTGCCCCGCTCTAGAGCTAAAGGGAAACGCAACGTGAGTACTGACCTCGAGGTAACTCCCTGAGGAACCGTGCAGAAAGGGCGGCATGTAGCTGTTTCCATAAGGTATTCGTCGCTGTTCTGCTTTATTTCATTTTATTTTTTTTATTTGTTATTGTTGTTTTAAGATTGATTGATGGATTGATTGATTGCTATATTGGGTCTTCGTTTCTGTGCTAGGGCTCTCTCCAGTTACGGTAAGTGGGGGCCACTCTTCATCGCGGTGCGTAGGCCTCTCAGTATCGCGGCCTCTCTTGTTGCAGAGCACAGGCTCCAGAGGTGCAGGCTCAGTAGTTGTGGCTCACGGGCCCAGTTGCTCCGCGGGATGTGGATTCCTCCCAGACCAGGGCTCGAACCCGTGTCCCCTGCATTGGCAGGCAGATTGTCAACCAGTGCACCACCAGGGAAGCCTCTGTTCTGCTGTATTTTAAAGGAGGTACCCTTTCCAGGACTCTTAGGCCCCTCGGGTGTGCATCATTTTCCCTCCAGGATCCCTCAGTGCCTCCAGACCCCTGTGGGCCTGCTGAGCAACATCGAGGCCCAAAGGTCGGTCCCTCGGAGGCCCTCTGTGCATGCCGAGTGATGGGCAACACCCTGCACGTACCTTAAGGAGAGCTACATTTCCAGAGCACTGGAGCAGCCTCAGGACCACATTTCTAGCCAGTGCGACCTGCCACGGAAGTGTTCGTCACGGCCCCCGTCTGAGCTGCCGTGAGAAAACACTCCGCTTAGAATTCTTCACGGACCTCGTACCTGAAGTCACTCTGCTCGAGGAGAAAGTCAGCATCCTCCCATGCTGTGGCGCTAACGGGACCCTCAGCGAGAGCACTTGCCTCGAGGTAAGGCCCTGAATTGCCATGCAGAAGCGGAGGCGTGCAGCAGTTTCCATGAGGCCGTAGCCACTGCTCTGCATTATTTTAACGTCAGTACGCTCTGCAGGACATCTAGGAGCCTCGCGTGGGCACCCTATTCCCTGCAAGGACACTGAGTACCCTCAGGCCCCCATGGGCCTGCTAAGCCACATCCAGGCCCGTAGCCCTTCGGAGCCACTCTGTGTATGCCGAGTGTAGGGCAACAGACTGCACTCTTTCTTGGGGCAGCTTGATTTCCCCAGCATTCCAACAGGTCCACGAACACCGTTCTAGCAGGGCCAACATGCCGTGCAAGTCTGACTCATTGCCCTAGTCTGAGGTGCACTGAGACAAACACTCGGCTTCGTATTCCATCTGGGACCCCCTGTCTGAAGTCACCCTGCCTCCAGGAGAATGTCGGCTTGCGTTCCGACCGCAACTAAAGCCCAGTTCCTCGGATAACACTGCAGGCTTTTGAAGAGCCACGGGCCCGGAGGCCTAGCTGGGGCTTTCCTTGGTTGAGGCAGTTCGCTAGATGCAGAACACCCTGCTTCGAGGAGTTGATTCAGGGAAGTAACCGCTGAGCAACCTGTGTGTCTTTGGGCTTGCTAGAAAGCACAGGGATGTATGCTGCGTGTGCCCACGGAAATGGGGGCCTGATGGAACTAGCCTTGCTTTCCCATTTTGAAAGCTCCATTCATGCTGCCTTGAAGCTACTTGAAATTGACTGCTGTTGACAGGCCACTGGCCACTGTAGGCATGGCTCTGGGAAGACAATGAGTTTTGTGTAGCTAGCCGGATGCTTCGATGACCGGCGTGGAGCTCATCGTGCCACGGTCTAGAGTTAAAGGTAAACGCAACGTGAATACTGACCTCGAGGTAAGTCCGTGAGGAACCGCGCAGAAAGGGCGGCATGCAGCTGTTTCCATGAGGTATTCGTCGCTGTTCTGCTTTATTTTATTTTATTTTTTTTATTTTTTATTGTTGTTTTAAGATTGATTGATGGATTGATTGATTGCTATATTGGGTCTTCGTTTCTGTGCTAGGGCTCTCTCCAGTTACGGTAAGTGGGGGCCACTCTTCATCGCGGTGCGTAGGCCTCTCAGTATCGCGGCCTCTCTTGTTGCAGAGCACAGGCTCCAGAGGTGCAGGCTCAGTAGTTGTGGCTCACGGGCCCAGTTGCTCCGCGGGATGTGGATTCCTCCCAGACCAGGGCTCGAACCCATGTCCCCTGCATTGGCAGGCAGATTGTCAACCAGTGCACCACCAGGGAAGCCTCTGTTCTGCTGTATTTTAAAGGAAGTACCCTTTCCAGGACTCTTAGGCCCCTCGGGTGTGCATCATTTTCCCTCCAGGATCCCTGAGTGCCTCCAGACCCCTGTGGGCCTGCTGAGCAACATCGAGGCCCAAAGGTCGGTCCCTCGGAGGCCCTCTGTGCATGCCGAGTGATGGGCAACACCCTGCACGTACCTTAAGGAGAGCTACATTTCCAGAGCACTGGAGCAGCCTCAGGACCACATTTCTAGGCAGTGCGACCTGCCACGGAAGTGTTCGTCACGGCCCCCGTCTGAGCTGCCGTGAGAAAACACTCCGCTTAGAATTCTTCGCGGACCTCGTACCTGAAGTCACTCTGCTCGAGGAGAAAGTCAGCATCCTCCCATGCTGTGGCGCTAACGGGACCCTCAGCGAGAGCACTTGCCTCGAGGTAAGGCCCTGAATTGCCATGCAGAAGCGGAGGCGTGCAGCAGTTTCCATGAGGCCGTAGCCACTGCTCTGCATTATTTTAACGTCAGTACGCTCTGCAGGACATCTAGGAGCCTCACGTGGGCACCCTATTCCCTGCAAGGACACTGAGTACCCTCAGGCCCCCATGGGCCTGCTAAGCCACATCCAGGCCCGTAGCCCTTCGGAGCCACTCTGTGTATGCCGAGTGTAGGGCAACAGACTGCACTCTTTCTTGGGACAGCTTGATTTCCCCAGCATTCCAACAGGTCCACGAACACCGTTCTAGCAGGGCCAACATGCCGAGCAAGCCTGACTCATTGCCCTAGTCTGAGGTGCACTGAGACAAACACTCGGCTTTGTATTCCATCTGGGACCCCCTGCCTGAAGTCACCCTGCCTCCAGGAGAATGTCGGCTTGCGTTCCGACCGCAACTAAAGCCCAGTTCCTCGGATAACACTGCAGGCTTTTGAAGAGCCACGGGCCCGGAGGCCTAGCTGGGGCGTTCCTTGGTTGAGGCAGTTCGCTAGATGCAGAACACCCTGCTTCGAGGAGTTGATTCAGGGAAGTAACCGCTGAGCAACCTGTGTGTCTTTGGGCTTGCTAGAAAGCACAGGGATGTATGCTGCGTGTGCCCACGGAAATGGGGGCCTGATGGAACTAGCCTTGCTTTCCCATTTTGAAAGCTCCATTCATGCTGCCTTGAAGCTACTTGAAATTGACTGCTGTTGACAGGCCACTGGCCACTGTAGGCATGGCTCTGGGAAGACAATGAGTTTTGTGTAGCTAGCCGGATGCTTCGATGACCGGCGTGGAGCTCATCGTGCCCCGCTCTAGAGCTAAAGGGAAACGCAACGTGAGTACTGACCTTGAGGTAAGTCCCTGAGGAACCGCGCAGAAAGGGCGGCATGCAGCTGTTTCCATGAGGTATTCGTCGCTGTTCTGCTTTATTTCATTTTATTTTTTTTATTTTTTATTGTTGTTTTAAGATTGATTGATGGATTGATTGATTGCTATATTGGGTCTTCGTTTCTGTGCTAGGGCTCTCTCCAGTTACGGTAAGTGGGGGCCACTCTTCATCGCGGTGCGTAGGCCTCTCAGTATCGCGGCCTCTCTTGTTGCGGAGCACAGGCTCCAGAGGTGCAGGCTCAGTAGTTGTGGCTCACGGGCCCAGTTGCTCCGCGGGATGTGGATTCCTCCCAGACCAGGGCTCGAACCCGTGTCCCCTGCATTGGCAGGCAGATTGTCAACCAGTGCACCACCAGGGAAGCCTCTGTTCTGCTGTATTTTAAAGGAGGTACCCTTTCCAGGACTCTTAGGCCCCTCGGGTGTGCATCATTTTCCCTCCAGGATCCCTCAGTGCCTCCAGACCCCTGTGGGCCTGCTGAGCAACATCGAGGCCCAAAGGTCGGTCCCTCGGAGGCCCTCTGTGCATGCCGAGTGATGGGCAACACCCTGCACGTACCTTAAGGAGAGCTACATTTCCAGAGCACTGGAGCAGCCTCAGGACCACATTTCTAGCCAGTGCGACCTGCCACGGAAGTGTTCGTCACGGCCCCCGTCTGAGCTGCCGTGAGAAAACACTCCGCTTAGAATTCTTCACGGACCTCGTACCTGAAGTCACTCTGCTCGAGGAGAAAGTCAGCATCCTCCCATGCTGTGGCGCTAACGGGACCCTCAGCGAGAGCACTTGCCTCGAGGTAAGGCCCTGAATTGCCATGCAGAAGCGGAGGCGTGCAGCAGTTTCCATGAGGCCGTAGCCACTGCTCTGCATTATTTTAACGTCAGTACGCTCTGCAGGACATCTAGGAGCCTCGCGTGGGCACCCTATTCCCTGCAAGGACACTGAGTACCCTCAGGCCCCCATGGGCCTGCTAAGCCACATCCAGGCCCGTAGCCCTTCGGAGCCACTCTGTGTATGCCGAGTGTAGGGCAACAGACTGCACTCTTTCTTGGGGCAGCTTGATTTCCCCAGCATTCCAACAGGTCCACGAACACCGTTCTAGCAGGGCCAACATGCCGTGCAAGTCTGACTCATTGCCCTAGTCTGAGGTGCACTGAGACAAACACTCGGCTTCGTATTCCATCTGGGACCCCCTGTCTGAAGTCACCCTGCCTCCAGGAGAATGTCGGCTTGCGTTCCGACCGCAACTAAAGCCCAGTTCCTCGGATAACACTGCAGGCTTTTGAAGAGCCACGGGCCCGGAGGCCTAGCTGGGGCTTTCCTTGGTTGAGGCAGTTCGCTAGATGCAGAACACCCTGCTTCGAGGAGTTGATTCAGGGAAGTAACCGCTGAGCAACCTGTGTGTCTTTGGGCTTGCTAGAAAGCACAGGGATGTATGCTGCGTGTGCCCACGGAAATGGGGGCCTGATGGAACTAGCCTTGCTTTCCCATTTTGAAAGCTCCATTCATGCTGCCTTGAAGCTACTTGAAATTGACTGCTGTTGACAGGCCACTGGCCACTGTAGGCATGGCTCTGGGAAGACAATGAGTTTTGTGTAGCTAGCCGGATGCTTCGATGACCGGCGTGGAGCTCATCGTGCCACGGTCTAGAGTTAAAGGTAAACGCAACGTGAATACTGACCTCGAGGTAAGTCCGTGAGGAACCGCGCAGAAAGGGCGGCATGCAGCTGTTTCCATGAGGTATTCGTCGCTGTTCTGCTTTATTTTATTTTATTTTTTTTATTTTTTATTGTTGTTTTAAGATTGATTGATGGATTGATTGATTGCTATATTGGGTCTTCGTTTCTGTGCTAGGGCTCTCTCCAGTTACGGTAAGTGGGGGCCACTCTTCATCGCGGTGCGTAGGCCTCTCAGTATCGCGGCCTCTCTTGTTGCAGAGCACAGGCTCCAGAGGTGCAGGCTCAGTAGTTGTGGCTCACGGGCCCAGTTGCTCCGCGGGATGTGGATTCCTCCCAGACCAGGGCTCGAACCCATGTCCCCTGCATTGGCAGGCAGATTGTCAACCAGTGCACCACCAGGGAAGCCTCTGTTCTGCTGTATTTTAAAGGAAGTACCCTTTCCAGGACTCTTAGGCCCCTCGGGTGTGCATCATTTTCCCTCCAGGATCCCTGAGTGCCTCCAGACCCCTGTGGGCCTGCTGAGCAACATCGAGGCCCAAAGGTCGGTCCCTCGGAGGCCCTCTGTGCATGCCGAGTGATGGGCAACACCCTGCACGTACCTTAAGGAGAGCTACATTTCCAGAGCACTGGAGCAGCCTCAGGACCACATTTCTAGCCAGTGCGACCTGCCACGGAAGTGTTCGTCACGGCCCCCGTCTGAGCTGCCGTGAGAAAACACTCCGCTTAGAATTCTTCGCGGACCTCGTACCTGAAGTCACTCTGCTCGAGGAGAAAGTCAGCATCCTCCCATGCTGTGGCGCTAACGGGACCCTCAGCGAGAGCACTTGCCTCGAGGTAAGGCCCTGAATTGCCATGCAGAAGCGGAGGCGTGCAGCAGTTTCCATGAGGCCGTAGCCACTGCTCTGCATTATTTTAACGTCAGTACGCTCTGCAGGACATCTAGGAGCCTCACGTGGGCACCCTATTCCCTGCAAGGACACTGAGTACCCTCAGGCCCCCATGGGCCTGCTAAGCCACATCCAGGCCCGTAGCCCTTCGGAGCCACTCTGTGTATGCCGAGTGTAGGGCAACAGACTGCACTCTTTCTTGGGACAGCTTGATTTCCCCAGCATTCCAACAGGTCCACGAACACCGTTCTAGCAGGGCCAACATGCCGAGCAAGCCTGACTCATTGCCCTAGTCTGAGGTGCACTGAGACAAACACTCGGCTTTGTATTCCATCTGGGACCCCCTGCCTGAAGTCACCCTGCCTCCAGGAGAATGTCGGCTTGCGTTCCGACCGCAACTAAAGCCCAGTTCCTCGGATAACACTGCAGGCTTTTGAAGAGCCACGGGCCCGGAGGCCTAGCTGGGGCTTTCCTTGGTTGAGGCAGTTCGCTAGATGCAGAACACCCTGCTTCGAGGAGTTGATTCAGGGAAGTAACCGCTGAGCAACCTGTGTGTCTTTGGGCTTGCTAGAAAGCACAGGGATGTATGCTGCGTGTGCCCACGGAAATGGGGGCCTGATGGAACTAGCCTTGCTTTCCCATTTTGAAAGCTCCATTCATGCTGCCTTGAAGCTACTTGAAATTGACTGCTGTTGACAGGCCACTGGCCACTGTAGGCATGGCTCTGGGAAGACAATGAGTTTTGTGTAGCTAGCCGGATGCTTCGATGACCGGCGTGGAGCTCATCGTGCCCCGCTCTAGAGCTAAAGGGAAACGCAACGTGAGTACTGACCTCGAGGTAAGTCCCTGAGGAACCGCGCAGAAAGGGCGGCATGCAGCTGTTTCCATGAGGTATTCGTCGCTGTTCTGCTTTATTTCATTTTATTTTTTTTATTTTTTATTGTTGTTTTAAGATTGATTGATGGATTGATTGATTGCTATATTGGGTCTTCGTTTCTGTGCTAGGGCTCTCTCCAGTTACGGTAAGTGGGGGCCACTCTTCATCGCGGTGCGTAGGCCTCTCAGTATCGCGGCCTCTCTTGTTGCGGAGCACAGGCTCCAGAGGCGCAGGCCCAGTAGTTGTGGCTCACGGGACCAGTTGGTCCGCGGTATGTGGATTCCTCCCAGACCAGGGCTCGAACCCGTGTCCCCTGCATTAGCAGGCAGATTGTCAACCAGTGCACCACCAGGGAAGCCTCTGTTCTGCTGTATTTTAAAGGAAGTACCCTTTCCAGGACTCTTAGGCCCCTCGGGTGTGCATCATTTTCCCTCCAGGATCCCTGAGTGCCTCCAGACCCCTGTGGGCCTGCTGAGCAACATCGAGGCCCAAAGGTCGGTCCCTCGGAGGCCCTCTGTGCATGCCGAGTGATGGGCAACACCCTGCACGTACCTTAAGGAGAGCTACATTTCCAGAGCACTGGAGCAGCCTCAGGACCACATTTCTATCCAGTGCGACCTGCCACGGAAGTGTTCGTCACGGCCCCCGTCTGAGCTGCCGTGAGAAAACACTCTGCTTAGAATTCTTCACGGACCGCGTACCTGAAGTCACTCTGCTCGAGGAGAAAGTCAGCATCCTCCCATGCTGTGGCGCTAACGGGACACTCAGTGAGAGCACTTGCCTCGAGGTAAGGCCCTGAATTGCCATGCAGAAGCGGAGGCGTGCAGCAGTTTCCATGAGGCCGTAGCCACTGCTCTGCATTATTTTAACGTCAGTACGCTCTGCAGGACATCTAGGAGCCTCGCGTGGGCACCCTATTCCCTGCAAGGACACTGAGTACCCTCAGGCCCCCATGGGCCTGCTAAGCCACATCTAGGCCCATAGCCCTTCGGAGCCACTCTGTGTATGCCGAGTGTAGGGCAACAGACTGCACTCTTTCTTGGGGCAGGTTGATTTCCCCAGCATTCCAACAGGTCCACGAACACCGTTCTAGCAGGGCCAACATGCCGTGCAAGTCTGACTCATTGCCCTAGTCTGAGGTGCACTGAGACAAACACTCGGCTTCGTATTCCATCTGGGACCCCCTGTCTGAAGTCACCCTGCCTCCAGGAGAATGTCGGCTTGCGTTTCGACCGCAACTAAAGCCCAGTTCCTCGGATAACACTGCAGGCTTTTGAAGAGCCACGGGCCCGGAGGCCTAGCTGGGGCTTTCCTTGGTTGAGGCAGTTCGCTAGATGTAGAACATCCTGCTTCGAGGAGTTGATTCAGGGAAGTAACCACTGAGAACCCTGTGTCTCTTTGGACTTGCTAGAAAGCACAGGGATGTATGCTGCGTGTGCCTACGGAAAAGGGGGCCTGATGGAACTAGCCTTGCTTTCCCATTTTGAAAGCTCCATTCATGCTGCCTTGAAGCTACTTGAAATTGACTGCTGTTGACAGGCCACTGGCCACTGTAGGCATGGCTCTGGGAAGACAATGACTTTTGTGTAGCTAGCCGGATGCTTCCATGACCGGCGTGGAGCTCATCGTGCCACGCTCTAGAGCTAAAGGGAAACGCAACGTGAGTACTGACCTCGAGGTAAGTCCCTGAGGAACCGCGCAGAAAGGGCGGCATGCAGCTGTTTCCATGAGGTATTCGTCGCTGTTCTGCTTTATTTCATTGTATTTTTTTTATTTTTTATTGTTGTTTTAAGATTGATTGATGGATTGATTGATTGCTATATTGGGTCTTCGTTTCTGTGCTAGGGCTCTCTCCAGTTACGGTAAGTGGGGGCCACTCTTCATCGCGGTGCGTAGGCCTCTCAGTATCGCGGCCTCTCTTGTTGCGGAGCACAGGCTCCAGAGGCGCAGGCCCAGTAGTTGTGGCTCACGGGCCCAGTTGCTCCGCGGCATGTGGATTCCTCCCAGACCAGGGCTCGAACCCATGTGCCCTGCATTGGCAGGCAGATTGTCAACCAGTGCACCACCAGGGAAGCCTCTGTTCTGCTGTATTTTAAAGGAAGTACCCTGTCCAGGACTCTTAGGCCCCTCGGGTGTGCATCATTTTCCCTCCAGGATCCCTGAGTGCCTCCAGACCCCTGTGGGCCTGCTGAGCAACATCGAGGCCCAAAGGTCGGTCCCTCGGAGGCCCTCTGTGCATGCCGAGTGATGGGCAACACCCTGCACGTACCTTAAGGAGAGCTACATTTCCAGAGCACTGGAGCAGCCTCAGGACCACATTTCTAGCCAGTGCGACCTGCCACGGAAGTGTTCGTCACGGCCCCCGTCTGAGCTGCCGTGAGAAAACACTCCGCTTAGAATTCTTCGCGGACCTCGTACCTGAAGTCACTCTGCTCGAGGAGAAAGTCAGCATCCTACCATGCTGTGGCGCTAACGGGACACTCAGCGAGAGCACTTGCCTCGAGGTAAGGCCCTGAATTGCCATGCAGAAGCGGAGGCGTGCAGCAGTTTCCATGAGGCCGTAGCCACTGCTCTGCATTATTTTAACGTCAGTACGCTCTGCAGGATATCTAGGAGCCTCGCGTGGGCACCCTATTCCCTGCAAGGACACTGAGTACCCTCAGGCCCCCATGGGCCTGCTAAGCCACATCCAGGCCCGTAGACCTTTGGAGCCACTCTGTGTATGCCGAGTGTAGGGCAACAGACTGCACTCTTTCTTGGGACAGCTTGATTTCCCCAGCATTCCAACAGGTCCACGAACACCGTTCTAGCAGGGCCAACATGCCGAGCAAGCCTGACTCATTGCCCTAGTCTGAGGTGCACTGAGACAAACACTCGGCTTCGTATTCCATCTGGGACCCCCTGACTGAAGTCACCCTGCCTCCAGGAGAAAGTTACCCTGCCTCCAGGAGAATGTCGGCTTGCGTTCCGACCGCCACTAAAGCCCAGTTCCTCGGATAACACTGCAGGCTTTTGAAGAGCCACGGGCCCGGACGCCTAGCTGGGGCTTTCCTTGGTTGAGGCAGTTCGCTAGATGCAGAACACCCTGCTTCGAGGAGTTGATTCAGGGAAGTAACCGCTGAGCAACCTGTGTCTCTTTGGACTTGCTAGAAAGCACAGGGATGTATGCTGCGTGTGCCCACGGAAATGGGGGCCTGATGGAACTAGCCTTGCTTTCCCATTTTGAAAGCTCCATGCATGCTGCCTTGAAGCTACTTGAAATTGACTGCTGTTGACAGGCCACTGGCCACTGTAGGCATGGCTCTGGGAAGACAATGAGTTTTGTGTAGCTATCCGGATGCTTCGATGACCGGTGTGGCGCTCATCGTGCCACGCTCCAGAGCTAAAGGGAAACGCAACGTGAGTACTGACCGCGAGGTAAGTCCCTGAGGAACCGCGCAGAAAGGGTGGCATGCAGCTGTTTCCATGAGGTATTCGTCGCTGTTTTGCTTTATTTCATTGTATTTTTTTATTTTTTATTGTTGTTTTAAGATTGATTGATGGATTGATTGATTGCTATATTGGGTCTTCGTTTCTGTGCTAGGGCCCTCTCAAGTTACGGTAAGTGGGGGCCACTCTTCATCGTGGTGCGTAGGCCTCTCAGTATCGCGGCCTCTCTTGTTGCGGAGTACAGGCTCCAGAGGCGCAGGCCCAGTAGTTGTGGCTCACAGGGCCAGTTGCTCCGCGGCATGTGGATTCCTCCCAGACCAGGGCTCGAACCCGTGTCCCCGGCATTGGCAGGCAGATTGTCAACCAGTGCACCACCAGGGAAGCCCCTGTTCTGCTGTATTTTAAAGGAAGTACCCTTTCCAGGACTCCTTGGGCCCTCGGGTGTGCATCATTTTCCCTCCAGTATCCCTGAGTGCCTCCAGACCCCTGTGGGCCTGCTGAGCAACATCGAGGCCCAAAGGTCGGTCCCTCGGAGGCCCTCTGTGCCTGCCGAGTGATGGGCAACACCCTGCACGTACCTTAAGGAGAGCTACATTTCCAGAGCACTGGAGCAGCCTCAGGACCACATTTCTAGCCAGTGCGACCTGCCACGGAAGTGTTCGTCACGGCCCCCGTCTGAGCTGCCATGAGAAAGCACTCCGCTTAGAATTCTTCGCGGACCTCGTACCTGAAGTCACTCTGCTCGAGGAGAAAGGCAGCATCCTACCATGCTGTGGCGCTAACGGGACCCTCAGCGAGAGCACTTGCCTCGAGGTAAGGCCCTGAATTGCCATGCAGAAGCGGAGGCGTGCAGCAGTTTCCATGAGGCCGTAGCCACTGCTCTGCATTATTTTAACGTCAGTACGCTCTGCAGGATATCTAGGAGCCTCGCGTGGGCACCCTATTCCCTGCAAGGACACTGAGTACCCTCAGGCCCCCATGGGCCTGCTAAGCCACATCCAGGCCCGTAGACCTTTGGAGCCACTCTGTGTATGCCGAGTGTAGGGCAACAGACTGCACTCTTTCTTGGGACAGCTTGATTTCCCCAGCATTCCAACAGGTCCACGAACACCGTTCTAGCAGGGCCAACATGCCGAGCAAGCCTGACTCATTGCCCTAGTCTGAGGTGCACTGAGACAAACACTCGGCTTTGTATTCCATCTGGGACCCCCTGACTGAAGTCACCCTGCCTCCAGGAGAAAGTTACCCTGCCTCCAGGAGAATGTCGGCTTGCGTTCCGACCGCCACTAAAGCCCAGTTCCTCGGATAACACTGCAGGCTTTTGAAGAGCCACGGGCCCGGACGCCTAGCTGGGGCTTTCCTTGGTTGAGGCAGTTCGCTAGATGCAGAACACCCTGCTTCGAGGAGTTGATTCAGCGAAGTAACCGCTGAGCAACCTGTGTCTCTTTGGACTTGTTAGAAAGCACAGGGATGTATGCTGCGTGTGCCCACGGAAATGGGGGCCTGATGGAACTAGCCTTGCTTTCCCATTTTGAAAGCTCCATGCATGCTGCCTTGAAGCTACTTGAAATTGACTGCTGTTGACAGGCCAATGGCCACTGTAGGCATGGCTCTGGGAAGACAATGAGTTTTGTGTAGCTAGCCGGATGCTTCGATGACCGGCGTGGAGCTCATCGTGCCATGCTCTAGAGCTAAAGGGAAACGCAACGTGAGTACTGACCTCGAGGTAAGTCCCTGAGGAACCGCGCAGAAAGGGCGGCATGCATCTGTTTCCATGAGGTATTCGTCGCTGTTCTGCTTTATTTCATTGTATTTTTTTTATTTTTTATTGTTGTTTTAAGATTGATTGATGGATTGATTGATTGCTATATTGGGTCTTCGTTTCTGTGCTAGGGCTCTCTCCAGTTACGGTAAGTGGGGGCCACTCTTCATCGCGGTGCGTAAGCCTCTCAGTATCTCAGCCTCTCTTGCTGCGGAGCACAGGCTCCAGAGGCGCAGGCTCAGTAGTTGTGGCTCACGGGCCCAGTTGCTCCGCGGCATGTGGATTCCTCCCAGACCAGGGCTCGAACCCGTGTCCCCGGCATTGGCAGGCAGATTGTCAACCAGTGCACCACCAGGGAAGCCCCTGTTCTGCTGTATTTTAAAGGAAGTACCCTTTCCAGGACTCCTTGAGCCCTCGGGTGTGCATCATTTTCCCTCCAGGATCCCTGAGTGCCTCCAGACCCCTGTGGGCCTGCTGAGCAACATCGAGGCCCAAAGGTCGGTCCCTCGGAGGCCCTCTGTGCCTGCCGAGTGATGGGCAACACCCTGCACGTACCTTAAGGAGAGCTACATTTCCAGAGCACTGGAGCAGCCTCAGGACCACATTTCTAGCCAGTGCGACCTGCCACGGAAGTGTTCGTCATGGCCCCCGTTTGAGCTGCCATGAGAAAGCACTCCGCTTAGAATTCTTCGCGGACCTCGTACCTGAAGTCACTCTGCTCGAGGAGAAAGGCAGCATCCTACCATGCTGTGGCGCTAACGGGACCCTCAGCGAGAGCACTTGCCTCGAGGTAAGGCCCTGAATTGCCATGCAGAAGCGGAGGCGTGAAGCAGTTTCCATGAGGCCGTAGCCACTGCTCTGCATTATTTTAAAGTCAGTACGCTCTGCAGGACATCTAGGAGCCTCACGTGGGCACCCTATTCCCTGCAAGGACACTGAGTACCCTCAGGCCCCCATGGGCCTGCTAAGCCAAATCCAGGCCCGTAGCCCTTCGGAGCCACTCTGTGTATGCCGAGTGTAGGGCAACAGACTGCACTCTTTCTTGGGACAGCTTGATTTCTCCAGCATTTCCACAGGTCCACAAACACGGTTCTAGCAGGGCCAACATGCCGTGCAAGTCTGCCTCGTTGCCCTAGTCTGCGCTGCACTGAGAAAAACACTCGGCTTCGTATTCCATCTGGGACCCCCTGTCTGAAGTCACCCTGCCTCCAGGAGAAAGTTACCCTGCCTCCAGGAGAATGTCGGCTTGCGTTCCGACCGCCACTAAAGCCCAGTTCCTCGGATAACACTGCAGGCTTTTGAAGAGCCACGGGCCCGGACGCCTAGCTGGGGCTTTCCTTGGTTGAGGCAGTTCGCTAGATGCAGAACACCCTGCTTCGAGGAGTTGATTCAGGGAAGTAACCGCTGAGCAACCTGTGTCTCTTTGGACTTGCTAGAAAGCACAGGGATGTATGCTGCGTGTGCCCACGGAAATGGGGGCCTGATGGAACTAGCCTTGCTTTCCCATTTTGAAAGCTCCATGCATGCTGCCTTGAAGCTACTTGAAATTGACTGCTGTTGACAGGCCACTGGCCACTGTAGGCATGGCTCTGGGAAGACAATGAGTTTTGTGTAGCTATCCGGATGCTTCGATGACCGGTGTGGCGCTCATCGTGCCACGCTCCAGAGCTAAAGGGAAACGCAACGTGAGTACTGACCGCGAGGTAAGTCCCTGAGGAACCGCGCAGAAAGGGTGGCATGCAGCTGTTTCCATGAGGTATTCGTCGCTGTTTTGCTTTATTTCATTGTATTTTTTTATTTTTTATTGTTGTTTTAAGATTGATTGATGGATTGATTGATTGCTATATTGGGTCTTCGTTTCTGTGCTAGGGCCCTCTCAAGTTACGGTAAGTGGGGGCCACTCTTCATCGTGGTGCGTAGGCCTCTCAGTATCGCGGCCTCTCTTGTTGCGGAGTACAGGCTCCAGAGGCGCAGGCCCAGTAGTTGTGGCTCACAGGGCCAGTTGCTCCGCGGCATGTGGATTCCTCCCAGACCAGGGCTCGAACCCGTGTCCCCGGCATTGGCAGGCAGATTGTCAACCAGTGCACCACCAGGGAAGCCCCTGTTCTGCTGTATTTTAAAGGAAGTACCCTTTCCAGGACTCCTTGGGCCCTCGGGTGTGCATCATTTTCCCTCCAGTATCCCTGAGTGCCTCCAGACCCCTGTGGGCCTGCTGAGCAACATCGAGGCCCAAAGGTCGGTCCCTCGGAGGCCCTCTGTGCCTGCCGAGTGATGGGCAACACCCTGCACGTACCTTAAGGAGAGCTACATTTCCAGAGCACTGGAGCAGCCTCAGGACCACATTTCTAGCCAGTGCGACCTGCCACGGAAGTGTTCGTCACGGCCCCCGTCTGAGCTGCCATGAGAAAGCACTCCGCTTAGAATTCTTCGCGGACCTCGTACCTGAAGTCACTCTGCTCGAGGAGAAAGGCAGCATCCTACCATGCTGTGGCGCTAACGGGACCCTCAGCGAGAGCACTTGCCTCGAGGTAAGGCCCTGAATTGCCATGCAGAAGCGGAGGCGTGCAGCAGTTTCCATGAGGCCGTAGCCACTGCTCGGCATTATTTTAACGTCAGTACGCTCTGCAGGACGTCTAGGAGCCTCGCGTGGGCACCCTATTCCCTGCAAGGACACTGAGTACCCTCAGGCCCCCATGGGCCTCCTAAGCCACATCCAGGCCCGTAGCCCTTCGGAGCCACTCTGTGTATGCCGAGTGTAGGGCAACAGACTGCACTCTTTCTTGGGACAGCTGGATTTCTCCAGCATTTCCACAGGTCCACGAACACGGTTCCAACAGGGCCAACATGCCGTGCAAGTCTGCCTCGTTGCCCTAGTCTGCGCTGCACTGAGAAAAACACTCGGCTTCGTATTCCATCTGGGACCCCCTGTCTGAAGTCACCCTGCCTCCAGGAGAAAGTTACCCTGCTTCCAGGAGAATGTCGGCTTTCGTTCCGACCGCCACTAAAGCCCAGTTCCTCGGATAACACTGCAGGCTTTTGAAGAGCCACGGGCCCGGAGGCCTAGCTGGGGCTTTCCTTGGTTGAGGCAGTTCGCTAGATGCAGAACACCCTGCTTCGAGGAGTTGATTCAGGGAAGTAACCGCTGAGCAACCTGTGTCTCTTTGGGCTTGCTAGAAAGCACAGGGATGTATGCTGCGTGTGCCCACGGAAATGGGGGCCTGATGGAACTAGCCTTGCTTTCCCATTTTGAAAGCTCCATTCATGCTGCCTTGAAGCTACTTGAAATTGACTGCTGTTGACAGGCCACTGGCCACTGTAGGCATGGCTCTGGGAAGACAATGAGTTTTGTGTAGCTATCCGGATGCTTTGATGACCGGTGTGGAGCTCATCGTGCCCCGCTCTAGAGCTAAAGGGAAACGCAACGTGAGTACTGACCTCGAGGTAAGTCCCTGAGGAACCGTGCAGAAAGGGCGGCATGCAGCTGTTTCCATGAGGTATTCGTCGCTGTTCTGCTTTATTTCATTTTATTTTTTTTATTTTTTATTGTTGTTTTAAGATTGATTGATGGATTCATTGATTGCTATATTGGGTCTTCGTTTCTGTGCTCGGGCTCTCTCCAGTTACGGTAAGTGGGGGCCACTATTCATCGCGGTGCATAGGCCTCTCAGTATCTCAGCCTCTCTTGTTGCGGAGCACAGGTTCCAGAGGCGCAGGCTCAGTAGTTGTGGCTCACGGGCCCAGTTGCCCCGCGGCATGTGGATTCCTCCCAGAGCAGGGCTCGAACCCGTGTCCCCTGCATTGGCAGGCAGATTGTCAACCAGTGCACCACCAGGGAAGCCTCTGTTCTGCTGTATTTTAAAGGAAGTACCCTTTCCAGGACTCTTAGGCCCCTCGGGTGTGCATCATTTTCCCTCCAGGATCCCTGAGTGCCTCCAGACCCCTGTGGGCCTGCTGAGCAACATGGAGGCCCAAAGGTAAGTTCCTCAGAGGCCCTCTGTGCATGCCGAGTGATGGGCAACACCCTGCACGTTCCTTAAGGAGAGCTACATTTCCAGAGCACTGGAGCAGCCTCAGGACCACATTTCTAGCCAGTGCGACCTGCCATGGAAGTGTTCGTCACGGCCCCCGTCTGAGCTGCCGTGAGAAAACACTCCGCTTAGAATTCTTCGAGGACCTCGTACCTGAAGTCACTCTGCTGGAGGAGAAAGTCAGCATCCTCCCATGGTGTGGCGCTAACGGGACCCTCAGCGAGAGCACTTGCCTCGCGGTAAGGCCCTGAATTGCCATGCAGAAGCGGAGGCGTGCAGCAGTTTCCATGAGGCCGTAGCCACTGCTCTGCATCATTTTAACGTCAGTACGCTCTGCAGGACATCTAGGAGCCTGGCGTGGGCACCCTATTCCCTGCAAGGACACTGAGTACCCTCAGGCCCCCATGGGCCTGCTAAGCCACATCCAGGCCCGTAGCCCTTCGGAGCCACTCTGTGTATGCCGAGTGTAGGGCAACAGACTGCACTCTTTCTTGGGACAGCTTGACTTCCCCAGCATTCCAACAGGTCCCCGAACACCGTTCTAGCAGGGCCAACATGCCGTGCAAGTCTGACTCATTGCCCTCGTCTGCGCTGCACTGAGAAAACACTCGGCTTCGTATTCCATCTGGGACCCCCTGCCTGAAGTCACCCTGCCTCCAGGAGAATGTGGGCTTGCGTTCCGACTGCAACTAAAGCCCAGTTCCTCGGATAACACTGCAGGGTTTTGAGGAGCCATGGGCCCGGAGGCCTAGCTGGGGCTTTCCTTGGTTGAGGCAGTTCGCTAGATGCAGAACACCCTGCTTCGAGGAGTTGATTCAACGAAGTAACCACTGGGTAACGTGTGTCTCTTTGGACTTGTTAGAAAGCACAGGGATGTATGCTGCGTGTGCAAGCGGAAATGGGGGCCTGATGGAACTAGCCTTGCTTGCCCATTTTGAAAGCTCCATTCATGCTGCCTTGAAGCTACTTGAAATTGACTGCTGTTGACAGGCCACTGGCCACTGTATGCATGGCTCTGGGAAGACAATGAGTTTTGTCTAGCTAGCCGGATGCTTCGATGGCCGGGGTGGAGCTCATCCTGCCACGCTCTGGAGCTAAAGGGAAACTCAACGTGAGTACTGACCTCGAGGTAAGTCCCTGAGGAACTGCGCAGAAAGGTAGGCATGCAGCTGTTTCCATGAGGTATTAGTCGCTGTTCTGCTTTATTTCATTTTATTTTTTAATTTTTTATTGCTGTTTTAAGATTGATTGATGGATTGATTGATTGCTATATTGGGTCTTCTTTTCTGTGCTAGGGCTCTCTCCAGTTACGGTAAGTGGGGGCCACTCTTCATCGCGGTGCGTAGGCCTCTCAGTATCGCGGCCTCTCTTGTTGCGGAGCACAGGCTCCAGAGGCGCAGTCCCAGTAGTTGTGGCTCATGGGACCAGTTGCTCCACGGCATGTGGATTCCTCCCAGACCAGGGCTCGAACCCGTGTCCCCTGCATTGGCAGGCAGATTGTCAACCAGTGCACCACCAGGGAAGCCGCTGTTCTGCTTTATTTTAAAGGAAGTACCCTTTCCAGGACTCTTAGGCCCCTCGGGTGTGCATCATTTTCCCTCCAGGATCCCTCAGTGCCTCCACACCCCTGTGGGCCTGCTGAGCAACATCGAGGCCCAAAGGTCGGTCCCTCGGAGGCCCTCTGTGCATGCCGAGTGATGGGCAACACCCTGCACGTACCTTAAGGAGAGCTACATTTCCAGAGCACTGGAGCAGCCTCAGGACCACATTTCTAGCCAGTGCGACCTGCCACGGAAGTGTTCGTCACGGCCCCCGTCTGAGCTGCCGTGAGAAAATACTCCGCTTAGAATTCTTCGCGGACCTCGTACCTGAAGTCACTCTGCTCGAGGAGAAAGTCAGCATCCTCCCATGCTGTGGCGCTAACAGGACACTCAGCGAGAGCACTTGCCTCGAGGTAAGGCCCTGAATTGCCATGCAGAAGCGGAGGCGTGCAGCAGTTTCCATGAGGCCGTAGCCACTGCTCTGCATTATTTTAACGTCAGTACGCTCTGCAGGACATCTAGGAGCCTCGCGTGGGCACCCTATTCCCTGCAAGGACACTGAGTACCCTCAGGCCCCCATGGGCCTCCTAAGCCACATCCAGGCCCGTAGCCCTTCGGAGCCACTCTGTGTATGCCGAGTGTAGGGCAACAGACTGCACTCTTTCTTGGGACAGCTTGATTTCCCCAGCATTCCAACAGGTCCACGAACACCGTTCTAGCAGGGCCAACATGCCGTGCAAGTCTGACTCATTGCCCTAGTCTGAGGTGCACTGCGAAATACACTCGGCTTCGTATTCCATCTGGGACCCCCTGCCTGAAGTCACCCTGCCTCCAGGAGAAAGTCGGCTTGCGTTCCGACCGCAACTAAAGCCCAGTTCCTCGGATAACACTGCAGGCGTTTGAAGAGCCACGGGCCCGGAGGCCTAGCTGGGGCTTTCCTTGGTTGAGGCAGTTCGCTAGATGCAGAACACCCTGCTTCGAGGAGTTGATTCAGGGAAGTAACCGCTGAGCAACCTGTGTCTCTTTGGACTTGTTAGAAAGCACAGGGATGTATGCTGCGTGTGCCCACGGAAATGGGGGCCTGATGGAACTAGCCTTGCTTTGCCATTTTGAAAGCTCCATGCATGCTGCCTTGAAGCTACTTGAAATTGACTGCTGTTGACAGGCCACTGGCCACTGTAGGCATGGCTCTGGGAAGACAATGAGTTTTGTGTAGCTAGCCGGATGCTTCGATGACCGGCGTGGAGCTCATCGTGCCACGCTCTAGAGCTAAAGGGAAACGCAACGTGAGTGCTGACCTCGAGGTAAGTCCCCGAGGAACCGCGCAGAAAGGGCGGCATGCAGCTGTTTCCATGAGGTATTCGTCGCTGTTCTGCTTTATTTCATTGTATTTTTTTTATTTTTTATTGTTGTTTTAAGATTGATTGATGGATTGATTGATTGCTATATTGGGTCTTCGTTTCTGTGCTAGGGCTCTCTCCAGTTACGGTAAGTGGGGGCCACTCTTCATCGCGGTGCGTAGGCCTCTCAGTATCGTGGCCTCTCTTGTTGCGGAGCACAGGCTCCAGAGGCGCAGGCCCAGTAGTTGTGGCTCACAGGGCCAGTTGCTCCGCGGCATGTGGATTCCTCCCAGACCAGGGCTCGAACCCGTGTCCCCGGCATTGGCAGGCAGATTGTCAACCAGTGCACCACCAGGGAAGCCTCTGTTTTCCTGTATTTTAAAGGAAGTACCCTGTCCAGGACTCTTAGGCCCCTCGGGTGTGCATCATTTTCCCTCCAGGATCCCTGAGTGCCTCCAGACCCCTGTGGGCCTGCTGAGCAACATCGAGGCCCAAAGGTCGGTCCCTTGGAGGCCCTCAGTGCATGCCGAGTGATGGGCAACACCCTGCACGTACCTTAAGGAGAGCTACATTTCCAGAGCACTGGAGCAGCCTCAGGACCACATTTCTAGCCAGTGCGACCTGCCACGGAAGTGTTCGTCACGGCCCCCGTCTGAGCTGCCATTAGAAAACACTCCGCTTAGAATTCTTCGCGGATCTCGTACCTGAAGTCACTCTGCTCGAGGAGAAAGTCAGCATCCTCCCATGCTGTGGCGCTAACGGGACCCTCAGCGAGAGCACTTGCCTCGAGGTAAGGCCCTGAATTGCCATGCAGAAGCGGAGGCGTGCAGCAGTTTCCATGAGGCCGTAGCCACTGCTCTGCATTATTTTAACGTCAGTACGCTCTGCAGGACATCTAGGAGCCTCGCGTGGGCACCCTATTCCCTGCAAGGACACTGAGTACCCTCAGGCCCCCATGGGCCTGCTAAGCCACATCCAGGCCCGTAGCCCTTCGGAGCCACTCTGTGTATGCCGAGTGTAGGGCAACAGACTGCACACTTTCTTGGGACAGCTGGATTTCCCCAGCATTCCCACAGGTCCACGAACACGGTTCTAGCAGGGACAACATGCCGTGCAAGTCTGACTCGTTGCCCTAGTCTGCGCTGCACTGAGAAAAACACTCGGCTTCGTATTCCATCTGGGACCCCCTGTCTGAAGTCACCCTGCCTCCAGGAGAATGTCGGCTTGCGTTCCGACTGCAACTAAAGCCCAGTTCCTCGTATAGCACTGCAGGGTTTTGAAGAGCCACGGGCCCGGAAGCCTAGCTGGGGCTTTCCTTGGTTGAGGCAGTTCGCTAGATGCAGAACACCCTGCTTCGAGGAGTTGCTTCATGGAAGTAACCACTGGGTAACCTGTGTCTCTTTGGACTTGTTAGAAAGCACAGGGATGTATGGTGCGTGTGCCCACGGAAATGGGGGCCTGACGGAACTAGCCTTGCTCTCCCATTTTGAAAGCTCCATTCATGCTGCCTTGAAGCTACTTGAAATTGACTGCTGTTGACAGGCCACTAGCCACTGTAGGCATGGCTCTGGGAAGATAATGAGTTTTGTGTAGCTAGCCGGATGCTTCGATGACCGGCGTGGAGCTCATCGTGCCCCGCTCTAGAGCTAAAGGGAAACGCAACGTGAGTACTGACCTCGAGGTAAGTCCCTGAGGAACCGCTCAGAAAGGGCAGCATGCAGCTGTTTCCATGAGGTATTAGTCGCTCTTCTGCTTTATTTCATTTTAGTTTTTTTATTTTTTATTGTTGTTTTAAGATTGATTGATGGATTGATTGATTGCTATATTGGGTCTTCGTTTCTGTGCTAGGGCTCTCTCCAGTTACGGTAAGTGGGGGCCACTCTTCATCGCGGTGCGTAGGCCTCTCAGTATCGCGGCCTCTCTTGTTGCGGAGCACAGGCTCCAGAGGCGCAGGCTCAGTAGTTGTGGCTCACGGGCCCAGTTGCTCCGCGGCATGTGGATTCCTCCCAGACCAGGGCTCGAACCCGTGTCCCCTGCATTGGCAGGCAGATAGTCAACCAGTGCGTCACCAGTGAAGCCCCTGTTCTGCTGTATTTTAAAGGAAGTACCCTTTCCAGGACTCCTTGGGCCCTCGGGTGTGCATCATTTTCCCTCCAGGATCCCTGAGTCCCTCCAGACCCCTGTGGGCCTGCTGAGCAACATCGAGTCCCAAAGGTCGGTCCCTCGGAGGCCCTCTGTGTATGCCGAGTGATGGGCAACACCCTGCACGTTCCTTAAGGAGAGATACATTTCCAGAGCACTGGAGCAGCCTCAGGACCACATTTCTAGCCAGTGCGACCTGCCATGGAAGTGTTCGTCACGGCCCCTGTCTGAGCTGCCATGAGAAAACACTCTGCTTAGAATTCTTCGAGGACCTCGTACCTGAAGTCACTCTGCTCGAGGAGAGAGTCAGCATCCTCCCATGCTATGGCGCTAACGGGACACTCAGCGAGAGCACTTGCCTCGAGGTAAGGCCCTGAATTGCCATGCAGAAGCGGAGGCGTGCAGCAGTTTCCATGAGGCCGTAGCCACTGCTCTGCATTAATTTAACGTCAGTACGCTCTGCAGGATGTCCAGGAGCCTCGCGTGGGCACCCTATTCCCTGCAAGGACACTGAGTACCCTCAGGCCCCCATGGGCCTGCTAAGCCACATCCAGGCCCGTAGCCCTTCGGAGCCACTCTGTGTATGCCGAGTGTAGGGCAACAGACTGCACTCTTTCTTGGGACAGCTTGATTTCCCCAGCATTCCAAGAGTTCCACGAACACGGTTCTAGCAGGGCCAACATGACGTGCAAGTCTGACTCATTGCCCTAGTCTGAGGTGCACTGAGAAAAACACTCGGCTTCGTAATCCATCTGGGACTCCCTGTCTGAAGTCATCCTGCCTCCAGGAGAAAATTACCCTGCCTCCAGGAGAATGTCCGCTTGCGTTCCGACTGCAACTAAAGCCCAGTTCCTTGGATAACACTGCAGGCTTTTGAAGGGCCACGGGCTCGGAGGCCTAGCTGGGGCTTTCCTTGGTTGAGGCAGTTCGCTAGATGCAGAACACCCTGCTTCGAGGAGTTGATTCAGGGAAGTAACCAGTGAGCAACCTGTGTCTCTTTGGACTTGTTAGAAAGCACAAGGATGTATGCTGCGTGTGCCCACGGAAATGGGGGCGTGATGGAACTAGCCTTGCTTTCCCATTTTGAAAGCTCTATTCATGCTGCCTTGAAGCTACTTGAAATTGACTGCTGTTGACAGGCCACTGGCCACTGTAGGCATGGCTCTGGGAAGACAATGACTTTTGTGTAGCTAGCCGGATGCTTCCATGACCGGCGTGGAGCTCATCGTGCCACGCTCTAGAGCTAAAGGGAAACGCAACGTGAGTACTGACCTCGAGGTAAGTCCCTGAGGAACCGCGCAGAAAGGTAGGCATGCAGCTGTTTCCATGAGGTATTAGTCGCTGTTCTGCTTTATTTCATTTTATTTTTTAATTTTTTATTGCTGTTTTAAGATTGATTGATGGATTGATTGATTGCTATATTGGGTCTTCTTTTCTGTGCTAGGGCTCTCTCCAGTTACGGTAAGTGGGGGCCACTCTTCATCGCGGTGCGTAGGCCTCTCAGTATCGGGGCCTCTCTTGTTGCGGAGCACAGGCTCCAGAGGCGCAGGCTCAGTAGTTGTGGCTCACGGGCCCAGTTGCCCGCGGCATGTGGATTCCTCCCAGACCAGGGCTCGAACCCGTGTCCCCTGCATTGGCAGGCAGATTGTCAACCAGTGCACCACCAGGGAAGCCCCTGTTCTGCTGTATTTTAAAGGAAGTACCCTTTCCAGGACTCTTAGGCCCCTCGGGTGTGCATCATTTTCCCTCCAGGATCCCTGAGTGCCTCCAGACCCCTGTGGGCCTGCTGAGCAACATCGAGGCCCAAAGGTCGGTCCCTCGGAGGCCCTCTGTGCCTGCCGAGTGATGGGCAACACCCTGCACGTACCTTAAGGAGAGCTACATTTCCAGAGCACTGGAGCAGCCTCAGGACCACATTTCTAGCCAGTGCGACCTGCCACGGAAGTGTTCGTCACGGCCCCCGTCTGAGCTGCCGTGAGAAAACACTCCGCTTAGAATTCTTCGCGGACCTCGTACCTGAAGTCACTCTGCTGGAGGAGAAAGTCAGCATCCTCCCATGCTGTGGCGCTAACGGGACCCTCAGCGAGAGCACTTGCCTCGAGGTAAGGCCCTGAATTGCCATGCAGAAGCGGAGGCGTGCAGCAGTTTCCATGAGGCCGTAGCCACTGCTCTGCATTATTTTAACGTCAGTACGCTCTGCAGGATATCTAGGAGCCTCGCGTGGATACCCTATTCCCTGCAAGGACACTGAGTACCCTCAGGCCCCCATGGGCCTGCTAAGCCACATCCAGGCCCGTAGCCCTTCGGAGCCACTCTGTGTATGCCGAGTGTAGGGCAACAGACTGCACTCTTTCTTGGGACAGCTTGATTTCCCCAGCATTCCCACAGGTCCACGAACACCGTTCTAGCAGGGCCAACATGCCGTGCAAGTCTGACTCATTGCCCTAGTCTGAGGTGCACTGAGAAAAACACTCGGCTTCGTATTCCATCTGGGACCCCCTGTCTGAAGTCACCCTGCCTCCAGGAGAATGTCGGCTTGCGTTCCGACCGCAACTAAAGCCCAGTTCCTCGGATAACACTGCAGGCTTTTGAAGAGCCACGGGCCCGGAGGCCTAGCTGGGGCTTTCCTTGGTTGAGGCAGTTCGCTAGATGCAGAACACCCTGCTTCGAGGAGTTGATTCAGGGAAGTAACCGCTGAGCAACCTGTGTCTCTTTGGACTTGTTAGAAAGCACAGGGATGTATGCTGCGTGTGCCCACGGAAATGGGGGCCTGATGGAACTAGCCTTGCTTTCCCATTTTGAAAGCTCCATGCATGCTGCCTTGAAGCTACTTGAAATTGACTGCTGTTGACAGGCCACTAGCCACTGTAGTCATGGCTTTGGGAAGAACATGAGTTTTCTCTAGCTAAGCCAGGTGCTTCGATGGCCGGGGTGGAGCTCATCCTGCCACGCTCTAGAGCTAAAGGGAAACCTAACGTGAGTAGTGCCCTCGAGGTAATGCTCTGAGTAGCCATGCAGAAAGGGAGTCGTGCAGCTACTTCCATGATGTCTTAGTCACTCTTCTGCTTTATTTTAGAGGAAGTACCCTTTTCAGGACTCCTAAGCCCCCTGGTTGGCACCCTTTTCCCTACAGATCACTGAGTACCCCCAGACCCCTCTATGTTTGCTGAGCAACAGCCAGTCAGTTGGCCCTTCAGATGCCTTCTGTGTATGCCGAGCAAAGGGCAACATGCTACACTCTTACTTGAGAGAACTAGATTTCCTCAGCACTCCAACAGCTTTAGGAAAACGTTTCTACCCCGTGTAACATGCCATGGAATTGTGCCTCATTGCCCTATTGTGAGCTCTACTGAAAATGTACTCTGCTAAGCATTCCTTCTAGGACTTCCTACTTGAAGTCACCCTGCCTCCAAGAGAAAGTCGGCTGGCGTTCCAACTGTGAGTAAATCACATTTCTTCATGTTACAGTGCAGGCTTTTGGAGCAAGCACAGGCCCAGAGGCCTAACTCAGGCATTCCTTAGTTGAGGCAGTTCGCTACACACAGAATACCCCGTGTAGAAATGCTGATTCAGGGAAGTGCCCAGTGTGTAGCTCGTGTCTCTTTTCACTTGTTATGAAGCACGTGTAAGTGTGCTACGTGTCTGCCGGGAAATGGGGGCCTGACGGCAGAAGCCATCTCATCAGAGGTGTTGGGAGTGTGTAGGGGCCTTATATTCCTGTTGTGTGTCCTGCAGGCATCCCATGAAAGACCAGAATCTAGGTCAACTTGGGCAAGCCACTTAAGTGAGCCTCAGCTTTCTTTATTTGTAAGGTGGGCACCACAGCGCTTCCCTCCCGTATGCATGGCGAAATCCTGGCAACAAACGTACACCATGTGGCCCCACTTTGAAATCTTTAAAGAGGTCTGCCAATAAAAGTGTCTGTAGGTTGTACCTTCCGTGCAATGCGACACCTGGTCCAAGGTGGAGAGGTTCAGGAGTGAGCAGTTTGCCCTTCACATGAACGGACAGAGCTCAGCCAGCGGCGTCCCTTCACTGAGATCCTGGCTGCCGAGGTCCACACTTTCCATGTATCCAGGTTAGTTTCAGATGGAGACTGAGAGGGAAAATAGGCAGGTGTAAGGATGCAATCCTCAAATCTTTGGCTTCAAATAATCCATCCCAAACTGCTACCCGAGACCCCCAGTATCAAAAAGGAAACATGTTATAGATCCAGAAAAATGTGTTTCCCAAAAGGCCTAGGTTTGCCCTCATAGTCATCAGTATCTAAAATAGAAGTAGCAGTACACTTAAAATCTTAAACTTGTATGTATTTAGGGACCAAAGGCATTTTCATCAGAAAGAAAAGGGATTTAATAATGAAACCACAGAGAGATAAATTGTTTTCAAGCCCCTGATAAGAGAGGGGAGAAATGTCAACCTCATGGGAGTTGCAGAATCAGCAGTTAGGATTTTTGGATGCCATCTCTGGGGGAGAAGAGACTCCAGCCTGTTCCCTCCCCGCCCACCCTCCCCGGTATGCCTGGTTAAGAGGTGAGTCCTGCAGGCGCGGTGGCCCCTGGGCTGGCCGGAGCGGCAGGATGAGTGCAGGGGTCCCTGAACAGAACAGTTTACCCTCCCTCCCCAGAGACACCTAGCAACGTCTGGAGGGTGGGCTAGTGGCAGGTGGCCAGGGAC
Organism: Balaenoptera acutorostrata; assembly: GCF_949987535.1. Classification (NCBI taxonomy): domain Eukaryota; kingdom Metazoa; phylum Chordata; class Mammalia; order Artiodactyla; family Balaenopteridae; genus Balaenoptera; species Balaenoptera acutorostrata. Next base: position 95,233,162 of record NC_080071.1, read on the forward strand.
GCTGCTAAACACACTGCAATGCCCAGGACAAAGCCCACCACAGGGAGCAATTCGGCCCAGAATATCAGCAATGCTGAGGGTGAGAAACCTATGCATGTGGCAATGCTGGCCTCCAGGAGAAGCTCAGGAGACAGCCCAACCCCCTTCCTGCCCACAAGGGGGCGATGGTCCTCTCCCGTAGCTTGCTCCAATTTAAGGGCCTTTTGCTGTCCGCTGCTGGTGAGTGACCCAGTGCCCTGGCTTTAGGAGTCAGGGCCTGAGGGCCTCGTTAGCTCCCCGAATTCTGTGCACGCAGAGTGCGCTTCACCCCCACGCTCCCCCCTGTTGTAGAGCAGGGTCTGCAAAGCCAGGAGGAGGGATTGCTGGATTTGGCGCTAGCAGGCTTGGTCTTGGCGTCACTGGTAATGCACAGGGTGGTATTTGGGGTAGAAAGAGACGAATCAGGCCGAGTAGCAGCGAGGTGGCGGCTGCGGTGCGGAGCGCCCCTGAGTCGCGAGGCTCCGGGACCCGCTGGTCAGCAGCAGAGGTGTGACCAAGACACAGCCTCACGCCGTGCCCCGCGGCCTGGGCCTTTCGGAGCTGCCCTCTTCAGAGGGCTCTCCCAGGCGCAGACCACCCCATCCCCAAGCCCCAGCACGCTGGCCACTCCGCACTGGACATCGAGGGGTAGTGCGGGGTGTGGTGTCCACGCCAGACTGACGTCCAGGTCAGAGGGGCTCAGCCTGAGGCTGAAAGGAGATGGATGGATCAGTAGGTTAGTGGCGGTATCTCTTGGGAGGGAATCACAGGGAATTTTTACTTCTCAGTTATCTTCTGCATTTAAAAAACTTCTGCCATGCGTATGCATTTCTGTAACCAAAACCTTATTAGAGTGGAAGCTTAGCGAGGCAGCTTTGCAAAAGGACCCTGCCTGACTCTTGACCCACCTGTGTGCCTAAATGCGCATGCAGCTGGGGCTTGGTCAGCAGTGGTGACCTCCTGAAGCTATTTACAACCTGTAAACGGTGTGTGCTCCTCCACGGGATATCTCAGTTCTCTGACTCTCAGGTTCTTCTGTGGAGAAAAAGGGCAGATATGTTCCACAAATGTCCACAGTTCCCCATGAAGAATGTACCTCTGGGCATGAACATGTGCTGGAGTGGCATGATGCTGGGGTCTGCCCCTCGCAGCTCAATCTCAAAGACTCCAAGCAGAGCTGCCTATTTTATATTTTTCTTCCCTTCTGAAGACTTTGGCTGGCACTTGGCCTTGGTCCAGGGTGTACACCTTCTTCAACCTGTTGACTGCAGAGTCCTCACATTGCTTTGGGCTTGGTCCAAGTCTGTGCTTGAGTGGAGGACGGGGCTTTGAGAGGGTCCACACGCCCCTCCTTCCCAGCCACGCACCTTCTTTTCCTTGCCAAGCTCTCCCTTCTCCTACTGTGCCAACGAAGCAGCTGCTTCAAGCTCTTCTGTAACCTGGGCTCTCCCATCTGTCTTCAGTTTTTCCCGTGCTCATAGCTGGTTAGAAACCTGCGGGGGGGTGTTTTTCAGACGAACTTGAGTAACTTGCCCTCGTAGATTAGTTAAGAGCCTGTAGGTGTTGAAGGGATTTGTGGAAAAGACCCAGCAGAGTCTGCGAGAACCCGAGGCGGCTGTGGCTGGAGCCAGGTGAGCCACAGGTTAGGGGCGTCTGGGCCTCATCCTGTGTGAGGGTGGATGCGCTACTGCTGTCCTCTGCCTCGGGCCCTCATCTGTGAAATGCGGGAACAGTGAGGACTGCCCTCCCGAGGTCGTCATGAGGCTTAATGTGTGAATGCACTGACCACTCAGAGCAGCCCTCTCCTCAGGGAGGTGTGTGTGTGTGTGTGTGTGTGTGTGTGTGTGTGTGTGTGTGTGTGTGTGTGTGTGTGTGTGTGTCATTGTAGCCGCCGGGCTTCGCTTTTCTCCACCAGCTCCTTCTTCACGGGGAAGCAAGGAGAGGCATGGGAGGGAGGGAGAAGACTAGAAAAAGGAGGCAGAGGGAGGTCCCTGGGGAAGGGTTTCTGCCACTCATGCATGGGTGGCCTGGGGTCCAAACTTGGGGTTTTACACCAGGGCGTGTGAGCAAGGGGCTGCGGCCAGGGGCAGAGCATTTGCTGACCGCACGTAGCTCTGGACAGAGCAGGAAGACGCCAAGGCTCTGCCTCCTCCCAGCTGTCAAGGCCCGAGGCAACAGGTCACCCCTTCTGAGTCCCTGAGAAATTGGGAGGTGCTAGTGCAAGGGCACAAAGTTTCAGTTATGCCAGATGAACAAGTTCTAGAGTTCTGCTGTATAATATGGTGCCTGTAGTTAACAATACTGTATTGTGTGCTTAAAATTTACTGAGGATGGCTCCTATCTTAAGTGTTCTTACCATACACACAAAGAATGATGATAATAGGAATAATAATAAAGGAATGAATAGGTCGGGGGGACACCTTTGGAGTGACACATATGTTTACGGTGTAGATTGTGGTGACGGTTTCATGGGTGTAATCTGTCTCCATACTCACAAAGTTGCATGAATTAATCATGTACAGCTTTCTGTATGTCATTGATACCTTCATAAAGTGGTTTAAAAAAATAAAATGGGGGGGAATATAGTCACTCCAAGTACTGAACACATTGCCTGTCACAGTAAATAAGCAAATAAATGTAATTATGGTTTAAGCTTAGCTCAGGACTGAGAGTGGGTACTTGGCAGGTGGTGTCTGTGGCCAGCTGCTCCGCCCTGGCTCAGCACTGCTTCTGTGAAGCACAAGGGCTCCCCAAACACAGAGACCAGCTCCAGGTGCAGCTCCTGACAGAGAAGGTGGGCTGGTCGCAGACACCTTGTTTTGGTTACTTGCTATTCCTTCCCCCACACACCCTTTCATTGTCCTGGTCCTTAACCTTTAACTCCTGTAAGAAGCTGGGTTTGCAGATTTCTGAAGACATTTTGCAGTGTGCAGACCTGTTTCACCTTTGTTCCCCATCCTTGGGTCTGGAGATAAAGGCGAGAATACAGTACTCTATGAAAGGAACAATCGTAAACCTCAGGTGCCTCAGGCTTCAAAGAAATGGCAAACTAGGCATCTCATTTTATACATGGTCCTCTTTAAGTACACTTGTATGTACATAAAATGAAATTGTACTGAAGTAAATCTTATTGCTGAACGTTTGCTTTCCGGAAGATACTTTGGTGTAATAGTTCCTAAGAAAATTTGTTTTTTTAAAGGACCAAAAGTGGGGTGAATGTTTCATGGGTAAAGACCTTTTTCGTAACGAGTGAAGGTGAAATGAGCAGACTGTGCGACTCAGATTCCAACTGCGTCCCCATCACTACCCTCGGGAGTGTGCCGGAAGGACCCCAGAGAGCTGGCCCACTGGGGTGAGCTTATAGCCTTAGGGCCCCAAACTGCAAAGATGGTCAGCATTCCTGGTGCTCTGGGTTCAGCAAGACCTGACTGAGGTGGGTGGGAGGTGAGTGGGAACACAGTTTTGCCGAGAGCTATCTTGTTGGCGTGTGTTAGAGGGGGAACAGAAGGTAAGAGCAGGCCTGGGTGAACCCCAGGTGCTGGCTGAATGTCTTTTTTTTTCTTTTTTTTTAATAAAGGGACTCTCTCTTCTGGTTGTTGGCTGAGTATGTAATGTCCACTCTGGGTCATCTAAGGGCCGAGACCAAGTACTCTGTTCCTGCTGTGACCCGTGCTTCTGCTACCACGTGCTGCACAAGGCAGATACCTCAGAGTCCTAGCTGAACAGCTCATAGAGAGACAGGTCTCACCCTTGCTTCTCCACCTGCATCTTACAGAGCTGGAAAGTAGGAACTGCAGCCCGGCAAGCCACGGACCCAGGCAATCCTAAAACTGCAAAGTCACCTGTGTTGATTCCAGCCAGCTTTTAGTAAGTAAATCCGTGACTCTTGGAAGAAGAGATTTCAGAAGATGTGTACCTTCTACAGAATTCACATTTAGTGAGGGGTGTGTGAAAAGGTGTACACAATTTTAATCTTTTTATTTTACTAATAGTGTATCTTAATGATTGCAAAATAGAAATTCCTGTAAATATAAAGAAAACCAGAAAGTACTCATACTTTACACACCTAGTGTTCACGATCTAATGGGCCTGCTTCACCTTCCCCTCTCTCTTCTATCTGAGCCTGCACGATGGATGGGACTCACCTGGTACAAGTGTCGCGGGGTCGAGCTGGACTGTTGGTTTTCTGCTCCGCCTCTGCTTCCTCTCCACATCCTGGACTTTAAAGAAGATGAATGAAATGTCTGCTCTGGTTGCTGGCTGTTTCATCTCCAACTTAACCTCAGTCTGTGGTTGTGGAGGGCCTCAGAAGTCAGGAAGGTCCCCTGCCGCCAACATGGGGAGGGTGGGGCCGGACCCAGGTTCCAGCCCAGCCCTGACACGCAGTGCGCTCAGTGGGACATGTTGGCATGCATGCAAGGCTGTAGTGCTGCCAGCCCCCATATGCTGCTTTCTTGAGGGCTGGCAGTGCCCTTCAGGACTGGCTGCATCCTTCGTCCCATCTGAGTGGGCAGTAGTAGATAATAAAATCTCAGAATATCCCTTGACCCCTGACCATCCAGGCAGGCATCTGTGGTCCTCCAGCTCAGGCCTGCCTGGGCCCTGTCAAGCCCCTGTGGCCAATCACTGAGCTGACCTTGCTGCTGGGCAATTGAACAGCTACCTGGGCAGCGTAGACGGCCTCTTGGGATGTTTCAGTTCCCTACATCCATGTGATTGAGAAAAGGGCCTCCTCCCTCATAGCCTCTCAGCCGTCCGAGAGGAAATAACCCTGCAGACACTGAGTGTGGCCCTGGCCACAAGCAGCATACAGCAGACCGTGGCCCTGCAATCCTCTGGCCTTCGGGTTGTTGCAAACCTTTGACATTCATACTCATTACAAATCAAAGGTATGGGAGCAAGTGGCTTCCCAGCTGGTGTTCGCACTCTGAGGCCACGTGGTCTCCAGGAGCCACGTGCATCCGGGCCCAGTCCCTGCGGCCCCCGGAAAGCCAGCCGACTGTGGATTCCACGGTACAGGATCATCCTCAAGACACTGCTCCGCTGAGTAACAGTTTCCTTACCACCTACCGTTTGGTTTCTGTTCTCTGTAAAGGAGAGAGCAGAGACTGGGAAATGAGCAAATGTGTTCTGTGGAGATGGGTGACTAATATAGTCAGAGCGCAGGTGTGACTCCTGGGCTCCCACCTCCCAGGGACACGAATGAAGTCTGTGTGCCTTTTGAGGTACACTGGCAATCAGGGCCAGCCTCTGAGGTGAGGCCCCGATGCCCAAAGCAAGAGTCTTGAGTTTACCACCAACAGCGAAGTTGCTATTTTAGCTAGTGGAAGAGCTTCCTGCCATCAAGGGAGGACAGCAAGAGCCCCGGATGGGTGACCACAGTCACTGACCTTAACTGAACCTCTTCTTTTCTGTTAAAATGGACATTGAGTGGGTGTCGCCTGCAGTTTCTGGAAGCCCTGGATGCAGTGAGAGAGACTGTTCCTGTGAATGGGGCCACCCAAAGGCATTTAGCAGGAAAAAGGATTGGAGGGAGACCAGATCACACTGCAAGAGAGTGAGCCACCAGAACTGCCAGGTCCAAATCCACTCTTAAACCTGTCTCTTGCAGTTATTAATTTATTTCTATCGTTTAAAAATAACGTTTTATTTTACTTTAGTAAGTGTGTCCAGTCCATTGGAATCAAAAAAGTCATAGCTGATACATCAGAACGAATAATCCCTGAGACTCCCTTGGGTGCCCTACTGGATGGGGCGTGGCTGGGAGAGATGAAGACACTGAGCAGGGTCCGAACTTAGGGGAACTGCCAGATTGCTGTGTCTCTGTTCCTTCCCTGTCCCAGGAGAGCGAAATCCCGGAACAATGAAAGGACAAGCAAAAGGGGGAAGAGGTCTTTTGGTGGCTTAACTGTTGTGTTTGTATTTTCCTTTGTTATGTTCCGTTTTGTTAATGTGTGTTTTCACTGGGAAGTTACCCATTTCCTCTAGATTTCTAGTGTGATGCAATAGGTTTCTCATTCTAGTTTTCATCTGAATTGTCACTTATTAACTGACATCCATATTTCATTTGGGTTTCCTTCATTCTAACTTTTTCTCTTCCAGGATGCCATCCAGTGTATCATGTGACATTTAGTCATCATGTCTGTTTAGGCTCTTCTGGGCTTTCACAGTTTCTCAGACTGTCCTTGCTTCTATGACCTTGACATTGGTGAGGAGTACTGGTCAGATACTTTGTTGACTGTCCCGCATTGGAATTTACTTGGTGTTTTTCTCAGGATTAGGCTTGAGTTATGCGTTTTGAGTAAGCAGATCACAGAGGTAAAGTGCTTTCTCATCACTTTATATCAAGGGAACAGGCTCTCAAGGCAACTTATCACTGTTACTATTAACTTTGGTCACCTGGCTGAGGTAGTTTGTCAGATTTCCCCACAATGAAGTTAAGTTTTTCCCATTTCCGTGCTGTGTGTCTTCTTCAGGAGGAAGCTACTTTGGGAAGCAGCACTTATGGAGACAGGAGTTATCTCCACCTCCACAATCCATGGATGGCTGAGTGTCCACATCAATTATTTGGACTTCCACATAGGAGATTTCTATTCAACCTTATTGAGTAAAACAAACAAACAAACAAACAAAACCCTATGCAGTTACTTATTTTTACCAGCATGGACACCTGTGGACAGTTTTTTTTGTTTGTTTTCTTTGTTTTTTTAACTTTTTGTTATAATCCAGCAGTCCAGATTTTGTTGCTAAGTTCATTCCTACTTTGGCTATTGAGAGCTCTTTCCATTGGCTCCTGTTTTCCTTTGACATCATTCCACCCTGTGGACTTTTTTTCTTGATACTTCCTTATTTTCTGATATAAGATTCAAGATTGGGGCTTCCCTGGTGGCGCAGTGGTTGAGAATCCGACTGCCAATGCAGGGGACACAGGTTCGAGCCCTGGTCTAGGAAGATCCCACATGCCGCGGAGCAACTAAGCCCGTGAGCCACAATTACTGAGCCTACGCGTCTGGAGCCTGCGCTCCACAACAGGAAAGGCTGCGATGGTGAGAGGCCCGTGCACCGCGATGAAGAGTGGCCCCCGCTCGCCGCAACTAGAGAAAGCCCTCGCACAGAAACGGAGACCCAACACAGCCATAAATAAATAAATAAATTAAAAAAAAAAAGATTCAAGATTGTCCTGGCTCATATATTTACTGTGTCAGTCCTAGTGTCAGCCATTATTTCAAAGAGCTCTGGTTCCTTTTACTAGAGAATGTTATGAAAAAGTTACATATAGGAGCTGAAAGTGCTCAGCTGATAATGCAAGGAAATATATGCATGTATTCCCACCTCTGTGTATTGTTGGGTCTCAGGGAGGGGTGCTCCACAATGGCATATCAATTATTTTGAATTACAGTTCCTTAATAAATGGCTGATGCAAGAGGGACACTCTATCTCCTTGAAAGCAGGAAATAAGTCTCTCATGTGAAAGGTGCAGAAGCCTATATGAACAACCCTTGGTACTTCTTTAATTTACTACCCCAGGCCCAAACTCTGTTTAGATTCTTCACTAATTGAGTATCCCAAACCTAAGTTTCTTTGGCCAGTAAATTCCCCATAACTTTATTCTGTGATGAAATTAAGCCTCACTTTCTGTTACAGTTGGGGAGGGATCTGTAAAGCACCTTGGTTTTTAAAGCAAAGGTTTGTCACTGGAACAAGGTGTCCCCCCAAAATAGTCTGATGCTCAAGATGTCTGTGTTCCCTTCATGTGACAGTTCAGGGCAGGTGGGGGTCGGGGCCCGGGCTCTGTCCTCCTTGTTTCTCTTCCCGGCTTTCAGGTGGAGGGCTCCCACCAGCAGGGGATGGGGTGACCACGTGGCACCGTGCCCTCCGTGCTAGGACACAGGCTGGCCAAGGCCCTCACCACCTCCAGCACTTCCATTTGGAGCTGCAGTGGGTGGGAAAGCTGGGAGGTGCAGGCTGGCTGTGAACAGGAAAAAGGGACGTGGGTTCTGGTGGACAGCTGGGCGGCTCTGCTGTGGCAGGGTCACCCGGAAGCTGGCGCACAGCCTCTGGTCCTGTGAAACACGATTACACAGCAGCATGCAGTCTCTGATGCTTTGTGGTTCTGGAAATCCTATAGGAGGTGGTTCAGAGCAGATTAAGGTAATGCTCTCAGTGGAGGTGGTGAAGACAAAGGTCTGCCCTTGAGACTGAAGGTGCTAATGTGGGTGTATATACAGGACAAAACCATCTCGTGTGAATGTAGATCAGGCTCGTTTAAGATCAGTGCAGTCATGGGGCTTCCCTGATGGTGCAGTGGTTGATAATCTGCCTGCTGATGCAGGGGACACGGGTTCGAGACCTGGTCCGGGAAAATCCCACATGCCGCAGAGCAGCTATGCCCGTGTGCCACAACTACTGAGCCCCCACGCCTAGAGCCCGTGCTCCGCAACAAGAGAAGCCACCGCAATGAGAAGCCCGCGCACCGCAGTGAAGAGAAGCCCCCCTCGCCGCAACTAGAGAAATCCCGTGTGCAGCAATGAAGACCTAACGCAGCCAAAAATAAATTAAATAAAGATTTTAAAAATCTTTAAAAAAGGAAAAAAAGATATCAGTGCAGTCGTGTTATGCCTAAAATCTCATATCTTGTGCCTTTCCTCGGGCACACCTTTCTCAGTTTCTGAGGCCACTGTCACTCACATACAGGCGAATGGAGAGTGGGCTATCTAGTGTGAGACCTTCTTTACCCTGTGTGTGAGTCTGCTCGGGGCTGCCATAACAAACACCACAGACCGGGGAGCTTGAACAACAGACCTACCTCCTAGTCCTGGATGCCATCTGAGATCAAGGTGTCTGCAGGCTGGTTTTTCCTTGAGGCTTCTCTTCTTGGTATGTAGACAGCCATCTTCTCACATGATCTTCTGTGTCCTAATCTCTTCTGGTAGGACATCAGTCTTATTGGATTAGGATCCACCCTAGTGACCTCATTTTACCGTGATCACCTCTTTAAAAACCCCATCTCCGAATACAGCCACATCCTGCGGTCTTGGGGGTTAGGGATTCAGCATGTGAATTTTCGGGGGCACAACTGAGCCCACAGCATCCTGCTTAGGAACTAACGTGCCTGGGTCCTTCCTTCCCTCAAGTCCCATGGGGATCATGTGATAGCTAAGGGAGAGGCCACTCGTGCAGTGTTTGTGTCCCAGTTGGGGAACCCTTCTCTGCTCTCTTTGATCAGGCAGCAGCAGTGCCAGCCCCATCCTGAGGTGAGCAGTTCTGGGGTTTCCTGCCGTGTCACCTTGCCTGCTGAGGTGCTCATTGTCAGGGAACCAAGAGCCACCAGCCTCGTGGGGATGCCGGGGACTCTCAGGGCCTTGGCAGATGTCTCTCCCAGCAGATACTCTAGCGAAAGTGGGGAAACATTTGGGGATTTCATGTGGGAGAGAGTCACAGTCTCGTTTATGCTTCAGAAAGACCACGTTGGGGTGGGATGTGAGACGCACCGTGGGGGCAGGGAGCTTTGTCAGGGCCTGATGGAGGAACCAGGCACTAGATCGGGCTTGGGCCAGGGCTGTGGGCGTAGAGGGGAATTAGTGTGAATTTGGAGGAGGGGGTCGCAGGGTATGAGATCAGCTGGTGCACAATTCTCTGGTTGGTTGATGGTGAGGTAACAGGGTGGTGAACAGTATCAATCCTTAGGTGCCAGTAGGTCTGGGGGCTCTTGATCATCAAGTACAGTAGTTAATGTCTTCCATCTGGTAGAAGTCTGTAAAACAACTCAGGAAGCATGCATCAGATGCTGTTATCCAGGTACTTCAGAGAGGAGCTACAGCAGAGGATATGGGGGGCTGGGTCTGTCCTGGGAAGGCCCCGTAGGGTCCTGCTCGGTTACACCCGGTGTCTGGGCTCAGCAACCAGGGAAGGTGGGGCTGCTCCTGGGTGTGGGGAGCTGCAGGATCCCGGTCCCCTGAGGGTCCTGTTAGCCCCCAAGGTGAGATGGGGGTGCAGTGACTGGACAGAGGCGTCCGGCCTGGGAGAGGGGTCCGGGCTGGAAATGTCACGGGACTCATCGCAGGGAGGGAGAGGAAAGACCAGGCTGGGGAAGGTGGGTTACAGCAGACTCCACGGATGTGTCTGTGGGCCTGACAGAAGCAACTCAGAGCCAGAAGAAGTGGCCGTCAGGAGCTCAGCTTCATTCTCCTGTTCCTTTGTAAAACTGCTGTGTCAGTTTGAAACACCACCAGGAGACTTCTGGGCCCATTGCTGCCATGGTTTCATCAAAGGGGCCCGGGTGGAAAACAGAACCACTGCAGGCCCCACCCATGTCCCCACTGGGGGTGAATCCGATCAGGGCTCCAGGGCTCACAGACTTGAGGGAACCTCTGTCCTCCGGACTGGTCTTCCGCCTTCCTCTCACTTGCTGGTCAGGAGCCCAGGCACCCCCATCCTGGCTCCATCCCCCAGGGCCTGGATTCTGGGACAGCTTAGAGGTAATGCAAGACCCTCACGCTCCTTTATGTGCCTGGGGGCAAGAATGTCTAAAAAGGTGCAACTGGCTGATTACAGAGGGCTGAGTGTTTGCAGCAGGTATGGTTGGAAAGATGGGGTGTGAGTTTCCTATGTCTTCACAGCCTTCCTAGTATAAAGATCTGTGCATGTCCTATGGCCAGTGAACTCCCCACACCATCCTCCCAGGAAGCTCAGCCAAGTATTATGAGGGCAGAGGCTCTCCCCTTGCTTATCTGTAACTTCCCACTCCCACAATGAGGAGCTTGGTGTCCACTATCTGCCATTTACCTATGCATTGCTCCTTTCCAGATTACATGTGCAGAGGTTTCAGAATTGTTAGCTGCTACACCCTGGAAAGAACTCCATAAAATAAAGTCCACTGTTTGTGTACATTTTGCATTTAGTTTAGAGATTGCGTTCATTTCCACAGTTAACTTAGGTCAGCACCTTTTATCCCATCCCCTACAGTGAGATTTTTCCATGCATTTCTAATACAGTTAGATTCGGTCACCTTGAGTATTCCATCCTGTAATACCCCTACACTGTAAATAACTAAATTTGAATAGAGTTTGATTGACCCCTTGGGCTATACACATCTGTGGGCTTAGACAAATGCATAGTGACAGGTATCCATCCTAGAGTGTCACATGGAATACTTCAAACCCCCCACCCCATGATCTGCTTATCATCTGTGTAGCTTTGCCTTTCCCAGAATGTCACCAATGGGGTCATACTGTGTGCAGCCTCCTCAGCCTGGATGCTTTCACGTAGCAGTATATACTGAGGATTTATCCATGTCTTTCCATGGGTTGATGGTGCATTCCTTTCTGCTGCTGAGTAGTATTCCATTGCATGTGTATGGGAGGAAAAACAATTTTCACTCTGTCCTTCTAGGTTCTTGGTTGAGCCCCACCCCCGCCGTCTAATAAAAGCCAGATTAACAGTAGAAAAACAGAAGTTTAACAGCATGTATACCTCCTGTATACAGGGGAGCTACCCAGAAAAATTGAGTCAGTCCCTGAAATGGCCAAAGCCATTACCTTAAATACCAAATACCATCTTCAGATAAAAACAAAAGACCTTGGGGAAGGGGGGAAGCCAATAGTGGCAGGTTATCATGCAAAGCACAGTAAACAAAGGTATTGTATGCAGATTTAAGTCGGGACTTCTCCGTTGATAAGAGTGACGAGATTTAATCATCCTTCTATTTCTGGTGCAAAGAGGGACACTCCGTTACAAATGGAGATTTCCTTATAAATGTCCTTCATAAAAGGTCAGTCTCTACTCAGTTTTTTCTATCTTTCTTTTTTTGAATGAGACTGAAATAATCCTTATGCCAGAGAGACATATATTGGCGTGGTGTATTCTGCTCGCCTTGACATGGATGTACTCCACTTTGCTTATGCAGTCATCTAGTGAAGGATATCCTGATTTCTTCAGGTTTTTAGCCATTATGAATAGTGCTGCTGTGCATAATTGCATCCTTGTCTGCTTTTAGACATAGATTTTCAAAGCAGTTGCCTATATACTGGACGCATAATTGTTGGACCCCGAGGGGAGGCTTGATTTGTTGTGGAAAAAAGCTGCGGAACTGTCTTGCCTCGTGGCTGTGCCTGCACCCCAGCCATGAGGAGGGGTTGCTCCTCACCCTCCAGCAGTCGGTGTTGCCATAGTTTTGTTGGAGTTTAGCCATCCTAGTAGGTGTGCTGTGATGGCTCACGAATTTAATTTGGAAATCCCTAATAGTATATGATTTTTTGTATAATTTTTGTATGATTTTTATTAGCTGTATATCTTTTTTGGCCAGGTGTGTGTTCAAATCCTTACCCATTTTTAAAATGGGGTTGTTCTAAAAAAAAAAAAAAATGGGGTTGTTCTAGTGGTCTTTGTCCACGTTGAGTCCAAGTCCTTTACTGGATATGTGGTTTACAAGTATTTTTCTCCCAGTTTGTGGCTTGTCTTTTTTATCTTGGAGAGGCAGCAGTGAGTGGTGGCGTGAAGCGAGATCTTCATTCCCTGCCCAGGAATTGAAGCTGGGGAGCCTGGATGAAAACCAGGAATCCTAGCCACCACCCCCGCTAGCTCTTGCCCCAGTGAAAAATGCATTTCTCATAGAGGTAAAAACTGTAAAAACAGGTACAAAGTTTATTATTAGAGACATAGCACAGCAACAAGTGGGAGAGCACACAGAGAAACAGTTTGTTTAGTTAAGACAGAAGCAAGGCAGAGATGCACACCCGGAGAGGAAGGGTGTGGACACCCTCCCTAATGAGGAGGAGTGCAGTAGAGAGGCGGTTAAGTCACTTATATAGGGCAGTTCTTCCGGGTCTCTGTTCACCTCTGGCCAATTATCTGGTTTCTTTTTCCACACCTGCCCTGCCCTAGGACCCTCCCCAACATGCGTGCGCAACTTTTTCCCAACATGGATTACCACCCAGAGGCCTGTGGGACGACCTTAGCATCACCTATTTTGGGGTGGTGCCCCTTCCTTTTTGACCCCCAAGGAACCTTTCTGCACATGTGCAATGTTTCCCTTGCCCCAAAGATGAGAAATGTATGACCTCTTGATCTTTTAACAGGGTTTAGTCCCACTCTGTCCCTCCCATAAAAATGTCCAATGTGGGCTTCCCTGGTGGCGCAGTGGTTGAGAACCTGCCTGCTAATGCAGGAGACGCAGGTTCGGGCCCTGGCCTGGGAAGATCCCACGTGCCGCGGAGCGGCTGGGCCCGTGAGCCACAGTTGCTGAGCCTGCGCGTCTGGAGCCTGTGCTCCGCAGCGGGAGAGGCCGCGATGGTGAGAGGCCTGCGCAGCGCGATGAAGAGTGGCCCCCACTTGCCACAACCAGAGAAAGCCCTCGCACAGAAACGAAGACCCAACACAGCCAAAAAAAATAAATAAATAAATAAATTAAGTAAAAAAAAAAAAGTAACTGAAGTGAAAAACCAATTGAGGACACAAAACAAGGCAAAAATATTAAAAAAAAAAAATGTCCAATGTCTGGTTATTTACCCTATTTCTGTTGCTGGTTTTCATATCGAGGTGCAGACCCCGAAATATAGACAGGAGTCCGGTCATAAATATGTAGTCCTAGAGCCCGTTTGTCTCTTGCTTCAGGAAATGTAAACAGGGGGTTGGTAATGAATGTCCAGCCTGGAGCCCATTTTTTTCTCACCCCAGGAAGTGTGAACCGGAGGCCAGTTGTAAATGCGTAGGCTGGAGACCATTTATCTCCTGCCTCATTTTGACTTTGTAAATAAGGTCTTTGAGAGTAGAAATCTTTAATTTTATAAAGTCCACTATATTTTTTTCTTTTGTGATTGGCCTTGTATGTTAAAACTCAAAGCCCGTGATCTATAGACGAAACCCAAGGTCACGTAGATTTTCTTCTATGTTTCTCTGTAATTTTCATAGCCTTGCATTTGAAATATCTGTGAATAAATTTGTGTGAATTTGGCATAAGTTTTAAAGTTCGTGTCTAGGGACTTCCCTGGTGGTCCTGTGGTTAAGGCTCCGTGCTCCCAGTGCAGGGGGCCTGGGTTCCATCCCTGGTCAGGGAACTAGATCCCACGTGCCTCAACTAAGAGTTCGCATGCTGCAACTTAAAAAAGAAAAAGGTCCCGTGTGACACAGCTAAGACTCAGCGAAGCTAAATAAATAAATATTAAAAAAAAATAAGTAAAGTCTGTGTCTATAATCATTTCATTTCTTACGGTTTCTAGTTAATTGCTCCTTAACTATTTTGGAGAATTCATGGGTCATTTGGCTCTATTTCAATTTGAATTTCCACAGCAGAACGGATGTAGCAGAAGCCGGGTCTCCTCAGGACCCACTGGGGCTTTGGGACACTGTGGGGTCCGGTTCACGCTGACAGGAGCCAGGTCTCCTCTGGACCTGCTGGGAGGTGACGCTGCTAAAGGAAAAGGTGAGGAAAAGTGGGGGAGAAGGTTCTTGTGTCTAGTTGAGTGCTGAGGGTGTCTGTCCTCAGAGGACCCAGGAGAGGAAGGGCTTCATGTGGAACACTGGGTTTTTAGCCAGTTTTTGTGTGATGTAGACAGACTGCAGTGTTCTTTGGTGTGTGGTGTCCAGTTTTGCCAGCACCATTTATTGAGGGGACTGTTGTTTCCCCAGTGTATGTTCTTGGCTCTTTTCTTGTGAATTAACTGACCGCATAACCGTAGGTTTATTTTTTGGGTCTCTGTCCTGTTCCTCTGGTGTGCGTGCCTGTTTTTGTGCCAATTGCACACTTTTTGGTGACTGTAGCTTGGTAATGTAGTGTGAAGTCAGGGAGGGAGATGCCTCCAACCTGTTCTCCTTTCTCAGACTCCCTTTGGCTATTCAGGGGCCTTTGTGTTTCCACACAAATGATAGGAACGATTGCTATATTTCTGTGAAGAATGCCATTGGAGTTCTGACCAGGCGTGCTTTGCACTTGAACATTGCTTTTGGTAGAATGGACATTTTAACAGTGTTCTTTGCATCCGTGAGCATGGGCTAGCTTTCCATTCATTTGTGTCTGTTCAGTTTCTCTCATCAGTGTTTTACAGTGTTCGGTGTGCTTTCGCATCCTTGGTTCAGTTTATTCCCAGGTATTTGTTAGATGCAGTTGTAAACGGGTTTGTTTTCTTCATTTCTCTTTCTGATGGCACATCACTAGTGTCTAGAAAGACAAGTGGTTTTTAGGGCTTCCTTTGTGGCGCAGTGGTTAAGAAACCGCCTGCCAATACAGGGAACACGGGTTCGAGCCCTGGTCCGGGAAGATCCCACATGCTTCGGAACAACTAAGGCCGTGCGCCACACCTACTGAGCCTGCGCTCTGGAGCCCGCGAGCGACAACTGCTGAGGTCGTGTGCCACAACTAGTGAAGCCTGCTCTCTTACAGCCCGTGCTCCGCAACAAGAGAAGCTACCGCAATGAAAAGCCTGTGCAGCGCAACGAAGAGTAGCCCCTGCTTGCCGCAGCTAGAGAAAGGCCGTGCACAGCAACGAAGACCCAATGCAGCCAAAGATAAATAAAGAAATAAATATATTTTTAAAAATTCATAAAAAAAAAAGAAAGAGAAGTGATTTTTGTGTACCGATTTTTTACGCTGCAGCTTTACTGAATTCGTTTATTAATTCTAACAGGGTTTTTGGTGGTTTGATGTGGGAAACTAGAATTCAGAAATCCCACTGTTTCTACTACAGCCAGGTCATCCACAGCACCCAAGACACAGTGGCTCCTAAAAAACCTTCCCATGGTGCCTGTTAATAACGCGTGGACCCTACAAGAATGATGAGCGTCACCACTTTAGGTGAACCGCATCTGGTTAAGGCTTGGCCTCTATTATGAAGTTTGATGTCTTCTCTGCTTTTTTTGGGGCATGGTTTTGACCTGGTTCTTTTGAAAAGTAATGTACTCCCCAGTAATTTCAAGTGTATTAAAAAACTATAAGTAGCAGTACAAAATACACCACCTCACATAAACTACTCCAGTGTGTTTTATGCAGTACTGGGGTCCTCTCCCAGGGAACCAGCACATAAAGACCCAAAGACGAAATTTTATGGTTCCACCTTATAATCCTATCCACGGGCCCACTTCAACATTCACCATCTCCGCAACTCTATGGAAATGTCTTTTCCCATTCTGATCCAGTTTTCTTTCTCTGAAACCATTATTGAGACTTTCCCTCATTTTCAAAACCTTTATGGATTTAAAACACACGAGCTAAGTATGATCTGGGTGACCTTTTCTGCATGAGCTCTTTGACTTAGAATGTTTTCAGTGTTCATCCATGTTCTAACATGTATCATCAGTGCTTCATTCATTTTTTTCATTGTGATTAAAAGTAACATTTACCATTTAAACCATTTTGAGTATACAGTTCTGTGGCATTGACTACATTCACATTGTTGTACAAATATTCTCACCATCCATCTCCTGGACTGATTCATTTTCCCCATGGGAAAATCTGTATCAATGTCTCTACATTTTTGCCAAAATTTGTTATTTTTAATTCTCTTGATTATAGGCCTTCTAGTGTTTGTGGAGGGGTATGGCGTTGTGGTATTAATGTGCATCTCCATCGTGACTAACGATGTTTAACATCTCTTCAGGTGTTTGTTGACCATTTGTATGTCTTATCTGGAGAAGGGTCTTTTCAAGTCCTTTTTCCATTTAGAAAACTGGGTTGTGTGCGGGCGCCTGCAGCTCCGCCGCCCGAGCCGGGTCCCGGCAAGCGATCCTCCTGGCGGCGTTGGCCTCGCTGAGTCCAGCCTGGAGCGGTCTCCGCGCCGCAGGGGCCCGCGCGCCAGGGCATCGCTAGCGGCCTCGCAGGGGCGCCGCTTCCTGCCTCGCGCTGGCAGGAGAGGGGACGCCCGGCCCCAGGCGCCCGTGGCCGGAGCGCCGAGACCGTGCTGTGCCGCGCGGACGCGGCGCCGGCGGGGCGGGTCTCGCTCGGCATTGGCTGCGGCTCCCCTGAGCGCGCCGGCGGTCCGCGCGCCTCTCCCGGAAGTGGGCGTCCCGGCCGGAGCGCACCTGGCACGGGGCGTCCTCGGGGCTCCTCGCCGTTGGCCCCCGGCGAGCCGGCGCGGGTCCGGGGAGCCAGCGCGCGGCGGCCGGGAACGACGCCTCCCGTGGGTCCCTGGCACCCCAGCGGCATCCGAGCGCGGAGCGGAGGACCGCGGGCCGCAGGTAAGGGGACGGGGGCTCGTGGGGGTGGGTGGAGGAGGGAACCACGACTCACACCAGAGCCGTTCGGCACAGTCGCGGAGCCCCCTAACCTGGCGGCCGCAGGAAGGGCTCGCCTTTGAGTAGAGGCTTTGAGGACAGGCCCGAGCCTACCCCGTCCAATTTTACAAAACATCTGCTGGTGTAAAGCTCGCTCCCGCGCGGTTTTCCCAAGTAGCCAAGTGCCCCACGCGAGGTCTCTGCAAGGAGAACCTGAGAGGGCCCGTAGCCCTGAGAGACTTGCCCTTGGCTTATGGCAAGGCCAAGGGATTTATCCTGCATGGTGATTTCTCCTGCTGAGAACCCCCAAACCCCACTCTGGCCAGCTGGCCCAGCTCTGCTTCCTGTACGTCTCCAGCCCGGGCCGGCCCTTGGCCACCTGCTGGGATGGGAAAGGGAAGGGTCTCAGAACTGCACCTTAGAAACTTGCCAGGGGGCATGGATTGAAAAACATGGGGGCCATCCAGGCAGCAGAGAAGGGAGAAAGGCACTTTGCTGCCCTGTCATCGTGGAATCGGTGGAGCTTCTGCTGAGAGGGGCCTTTCCATGGGGACCCCATGCAGTGTGTTTGGTGTCTTGGAACTGAAGAATTAGAACCTGTACAATTTTCAAATTATGTGGTCCTTTAATTTAAAAACAAAACCCCCAGAACCTTTGCTTTATAAATTGAGGTCTGAAAATTGAAGGTCTGTTTTGTTTCCACTGTGACACTATATTAAGAAATGTGGATTTATTGAGAAAAGAGTCAGAATAAAGAAGGAAACAGAGAACTCAGAGGTACTGCTGTAGTTTGGCAAAGGCTGGGGGGAGTTAATTTGTCAATGCTGCTGGCTTTCAGTAGCCTGCAGCCATTCTCCTCCTGCGGCTGAGGGGGTATAAAGCTGTACTGGGTTGCTCTACTCTTCTTTTGTAGAATTCCAGCTCAGAGCCATCTCTTGATGTATAAGTATTTCGCAGACTAGGTTCCCAGGCAACTCCTGGAGGGCCAAGAGGGGTTACTTCCTTCATTATACCTGTCTGTTTGAATGAAAACCAGCAATGACATATTTTTCTTTAAATCTGGTTTATGGTCTATCATCCAAAAACCAGATTAGCTATTTCCTCACTCTCTCAATAGGCTCGAGTTCCTGGAAACTGAAACCTAGAGAGGGTGGAAGAGTGCCCGAGGGAGAACGGGAGAGCCTGCCGGGAACCGTGACTCCTGGGTTTTTAATGAGCTTCCTAAACAGCATGGTCATTAATTGGCAAGTGATGACCTTAAGGAGAAACTACTGGTGAAAATGTAAAAGCCTTTTGTTAACAATGTGCCCACCAGGTGCGCATCTTATGGAGTATTTTCATTGCATTTCCAACACCTGGGAGGGTGTTGGGCAGAGGGCAGGTGTTTAATAGATTTGTTGAATAAGTTCAATTACATACAATTATATCAATAGAAGGGTCAGCAACACTATGAGGTTAGGGTTAGGGTTAGGGCCAGGGGTCAGGGTCAGGGTCTTAGGGTTAGGGTTAAAAATGCAAGATCTGGGGTTGGGCAGATCTGGGTTCAGACCGTCGTTTACAAACTGTCTTCGTGCAAATCGTGTGTTTTTTTTTCTAAGACTCAGCTTCTACCTTTATGAAACGGGGGTAGCAGTGGTGCTGATCCCAGAGGTTTTGTTGAGGCAAAGCTCTTTTCTTAGTTCCTAGCATGCGTGAGTGCTCAATGCACTCAGTTAATATTATGGTTATTGACCCTGGAGATACTCCCCAAAGCTAAAGGCCAGAGGCCTGACAGGTGTGTTGAGGAGGTGGGTGCCTACTGTGAGCCCGAGGTGGCAGGTAGCCAGAGGAATGGAACGGCTGCTGCAGAGCGGGACTGTTTTCTCCTGCTTTAGACTTTTCTGTATTTTCTAGATTTTCTTAAAAGAACTATGTAGATGGTTTTGTACCCTGAAAACTTCCAACAAAAACTTTAAAAACCTTATCCCTGCAAACATTTACTCTAAAAAGCTGGAGAATGGAACTGAAGGCCTATTTTGGAGAACTTTCTGTATTCCCATTTCCTGGAATCTTCTGAAATGGAACCAAGTGGGGGAGGGGTGTGATCTGTACTAATTCTCTGAGCTCTTGGGTCTAATCACTGAGCATCCCTGCATCCCAGCTTCCTCCTGAGATCATGGGTACCTCTCAGTTCATAAGTTCAACAATTCCTTACTTAAGTAAATAAACACACAAAATACTTACATCAGTGGCCAACAGTTCCTCACTGTCATCAATACTGGCCACGGTGACCTCTCCTTGGCTCACAAAGGGGAAGTCAAAGGGGTTGGTTGAAATGAGAAGCAGGTCTGTGAAGCAGAAGGATCCCTTTAGCATCTTATGCACAACTGACTGAGTTTTTTTCCAATGTGATCGATTTGGAAGATGAGAATGATAACCAAGGAACTTACCCATAAGTTCTGGCTTCTTGTTTGACATGATTTGGTAACAAATATGATAGCCTCTCTCACGGGATAACTGAAATGCCACCCTGGATTTTTCTAAGAGATCTAAGATAACAAAAAACGATGTGATTTTAGGGTCCCCAGGAGATGCCTCTGTGGCCAAAGCCAAGGTGCCAGATAGAGTGTTTGGACTCACAGGTTTCACTGTCCGCTGACACCAGCTTTCCTGTGGCTGCAAAGTGAATGCGAAGGAACGTCCCCTGTCCAAAGACAGATGGAAAAACACAGTTATTTTCTTTCTATGGTGCTGTAGCCGGCTTCTGTTAGGTGCTACTGAGGATGGGTGGGCTGTGTAGGCTCACGGAGGAGGTGATGCCAGAAGCATGAGGACCTTCCTCCTCTCTGTTTGCTTGGCATCTGGTCCCCACGCCGGCTCAGCCAAGACTCAGGTAGTTCTGCCCAAAGCACCTGGCCCTGTTCCCACAGCTCTGGGGATGCCTGCAGGCTCCCTCTCAAGTCTATTTGGGACCACCTTACACCTGACTGTCTCCTTGGTCTTTATCCTGCTCAAACTCTTTGTAACACCTTTGAACTGATAACCTGGTTGGACTATCTGACTTCTTTTTTGCCTCTGGATGTTACTTCTGAGATTTCTTGCCTCAGTTTTCCTTACTACTTACTACATGCAAACCTAGCTCCCAGGCCAGGCCTCCTGGCTCCCCAAAGACCCACTCAGCACTTGGGTTCCCCCAATCTTGGGGAGTGAGGGGTGAAATTATATATAGTATATATGTGTGTGTGTATACTCCCTTCTTACATCATCTGCTTAATTGGTCGCTACCACTCTGTGAGCCAATTGGAGGGCAAAAATATTGCCTTGCTTGTTCACCCACAGACCCTGGAATGTAGTACATCCTCAGTAGTATTCTCAGTATTCTCTGAATGAAGCCTAAGAAGAGTTAATGAAGGACCAGTGTAGGTTTATGTGAATTATGTGTTCGCTCTTCAGGAGTTCTAGCTGCTGAATGCAAGTGCCTCTGGGTACTTGCTCTACTGGCCAGTGAAATTAGATAGGAGACTGGATACTTGTTTATTTGCCAGTGTCGGAAGTAAATGCCTCTTTGGTTGAGCTAATCCTAAGTGAAACATTGAAGGATGGGACATATCCTTCAGTATCTTCAGTTTCAACTTCTTCCCAATTTTTGAGCTCTGCTGCCTCCACCAGGTTTTCCCTCCTCCCAGCACCTCCTGACTTGGAGAAGGTCAGATCTGCTAACTAACTTCACTCTAAGGTTTTCATGGCTAATAAGTCAGTGGATACTGTTCAATGGACTTATGTATTTTAAAATGCTTCCACCTGAAGAGACGAATTTTAGCATAGAGAAGTCATTTTGTACTTGTGGAATTTGAATCTTGAATCCTTGTGACTTCAGGAGGCTCTGAGGTGATGCTGATTAGTTAGGGAAGGACAGCTAAATCTTCCTTCGGCTGGGAATAAGACAAAATGTTCTTTGAAGGGTTATCAGAATATCCCGGTTGGGCAGCTTGATCTGAAGCGCTTGGGGGTAGACTAAGGCCAGGTATATCCTAGTTTATGTGGCCATTTTTCATATTCAGCATTGGAGGAGAGGGTTTTCTTTCTGGGGGTCATTGACAATTGGACTGAGTCTTAACGAATCTCAAAGAGTTGTCATTCCTCACGGTCTTGGCATTTCCAAAGGCCTCCAGGAGGGGGTTGGCCTGGATGATCTGGTCTTCCAGGGTTCCCTAATAATAAGTGAGAAGAGGAAAAGAGAGGACTTTGGACGTCTTCCGAAGTAACTTCCCAGTGACTCAAAAGTGTGGATGCTCTGGGAAGGTCCCAGGGAGAGATGTCGCCCAGCTCAGGCTGGTGGCAGGTACAGTTGTGCTGAGTACCCACAGGCCCATCCCCACCCCACCCAAGGAGGCTTCAAGGTCCCATCGTAGAAGGAGTCTTAGCACAGCATCAAAGTGGCTTCTGGCCACACCAGATTCCAGGTTGGAGCCCTACCCGCTACCTCTCAATCTCCCAGATGGCCTTTTTTCTCTGATAACATTTTATTATAAATTATGGATTTGTAAAATATAGACCTCTGTTCCTGCATGCACCAGGACCCATTTATACAGATATTCGGGTTCAGAAGTAGAAACAGACTGTGAGCAATGAAAGTGACCCATATGATAGAAACAGTGGTTCTCAAAAAAATGTTTAAGTTGCATAAAATATTTTGTGAGAATTATTACGTAGAAATCCACTTATAGAAAGCAGAGTTTTCACCTTTCCCCCTTCCCCACATGATTGCTTGCCTTTCTGACTTCAGAGCTGTTTGGAAACTACTGTCCAGCCCAGTGGTTCTCAAAGTGTGATCCCTGGACAGGGCATGAGCAATGGGAACATGACAGAAATGCAACATGCCAGGATTTTGAATGTGAGACAGGAATTTCAGTGAGAAATTCTGGGCCTGGGGACCAGCAATCCGTTGTTAACAAACCCTCCTGGTGATTCTGACGTGCACTCCAGTTTGAGAACCACTGGCCTAAACCATTCCTTCGCCAAAGGAGGATGTGGAGTTGTTCAAGGTCACTCGGCTGTTGCTGATGGAGCTGGTGCTAGAGCCAGAGTCCACAAGGTGGAGCCATTTCCTGCCTTGCCCGGTAAACACCCCCTGGGGCAGGACCTCGTGCTGTGCATCTCTGCTGAGCACAAAGCCCTGCGGACACTTGGGGCTCACCTGGGGTTTCAGTTATACTCATTCCAGCAAGCCTTCCAGGTGCAGGAAGCTGCTCACCTGCATCTTGCTGGGCCGCTGCGCCTTCCTCTTCTCCCCAGTGACCGCAACTGCTGCAAAGTACTGGATCACACGCTTGGTGTTCACTGTCTTCCCAGCCCCGGATTCTCCGCTGTTGATTTAAAAGTAAGTGAGAGGGACTTCCCTGGTGGTCCAGTGGTAAAGAACCCGCCTTGCAATGCAAGGGACGCGGGTTCAATCCCTGGTCAGGGAACTAAGATCCCACATGCTGCGGGGCAACCGAGCCCGCACGCCATAACTACTGAGCTTGCGCACCTCAATTAGAGCCCACGTGCCACAAACTACAGAGCCCACGTGCTCTGGTGCCCGCGTGCCACAACTACAGAGCCCACGCACTCTGGAGCCTGTGTGCCACAACTAGAGAAGAGAAAACCCGCCTGCCACAACTAGAGAGAAGCCTGTACACCACAGCGAAGAGCCCGCGCGCCCCAACAAAAGATCCTGAGTGCTGCAACTAAGACCCGACGCACCCAAAAATAAATAAAATATAATAAAGTAAAATAAAATAAAATAAAGTGAGATACACAGACATAGAGAACAGACTTGTAATTGCCAAGGGGACCAAGGAAAGGGGGAATGGAGGACAAATGGATTGAGAGTTTGGGATGAGTAGATGCAAACTATTAGATATAGAATGCATAACCAACAAGGTCCTACTGCATTGCACAGGAAACTATATTCAATACCTTGTGATAAAACAAAATGGAAAAGAATATGAAAAGGAATATATATGTATAACTGAATCACTTTGCTGTACAGCAGACATTAATACAACATTGTAAATCAAGTATACTTCAATAAAATAATTTTTTTTTAAAAAGTAAGTGAGCTAAAGGAGAGCAAAAGGAATGGACAGCCCCTTCCAAGTCATCATGGCAACAACACAGGTTACTCACGCGATGAGGACGGACTGGTTGTCTCGATCTAGAAACGCAGAAGGAAGCAGGACAGAATAAATAAACAACATACAGGCAGGATATACAAATCAGGCAACATTGGGGGTAGACAGAGCCCATGAGCTCTAGTTCAGGCTTTGCCATTAACTAGTGGTGTGATGATTTGGGCATGTCGAATCTTCTTTGAGACAATTTGTGCAGATTTCCCAAATGCTGGATGTGTAACGTGGGCAGCATGGGAAATGAACGGTGAGTCCCACAGTGTGGAAGTTATTCGTGTTCACAGATCTTTACCTCCTCAATAGCACTTTCTTATCTCCCTTTTCAACAAAGAAAGCAAGTCTCAGACTTAGAACTTGTAAGAAGCCACAGCTTCTAGTTAGAATTTATGGACACTGATTTGTTGTCATTGCCTTTTTCTTTCACCTTTACTTTCTACTTGTGGACAGTGACCGTGATTTTCCATTTACAAGAGTGTTATAGGTTGACTTGTGTTCCCCCCAACAAACTAATATGTTGAGGCCCTAACTAACCCCCAGTACCTCAAAATGTGACCTTATTTGGAAATAGGGTCATTGCAGATGTAATTAGTGAAGATGAGGTCATACTGGAGTAGGTGGGCCCCTAATCCAATATGACTGGTGTCCTTATAAAAAGAGAAATTTGGAGACAGATGAGAACACAATGTGAAGATGAAAGTGCAGATCAAGGTGATGATTCTATAAGCCAAGGGATGGCAAGGATGGCCAGCAAACCACCGGAAGCTGGGAGAGTGGCCTGGACCACATTCTCCCTCTTGGCCCTCAGAGGGAACCAACCCTGCTGACACCTTGATCTCAGACTTCCAGGCTCCAGAGCTGTGACACAATGCATTTCTGTTGCTTAGGCCACCCAGTGTGTAGTACTTGGTTACGGCAGTCCTAAGAAACTAATACTAATAGTGATATTATTCTTCCTTTTTTAAAAAAATAGTTTTCCTCCAGATCAAAGGGCAGATTTGTTCGGTTCCTATTTTATTTTTATTTTTGGCCACGCCACGTGGCATGTGGGATCTTAGTTCCCTGACCAGGTATCGAATCCGTGTCCCCTGCAGTGGAAGCACAGAGTCTTAACCATTGGACCGCCAGGGAATTCCCTATTCTTCCTTTTTGAAATGGACGGAACTTCAGTCACTATAAGGAAAGATTTTAAATATGCAGAAATGGCCAGGATTGCGAATGTGACATTGGAATGGCTGAAGTTTGGGCAACATTGTCCTGGATGACTTTTAAGCATCTTCAGATCTCAGATGCTTGCTTCTACTTCTTCTCTCTGCACCAAGTCAAATCAGGTGAAAGCTGAACAGACCGAAGTGATGTTAGGCATGACAAGGGTGACAGTATTACCACATCTCTGCTATTTCATCTGCTATTCTGGAAATTTAAGGAGGAGAAAGAGGGAGCCTGAGAAAACAGGTGAAGGGAAGTTGCTGTGCCCATTTCTCCAACTTTGCATTCCTAAGTGGCTACTAATATAGTCTCTCTTCCAAGTGTGCTCCTGTTGGGGGTTTCTTTGGAGGTGGGGGCAGCGCATCTCCTTGTGCTTCACATCCACCCCCAGAGAAGCATGTACTTAGTGTGGCTTCAGTCCCAAGCTCTGGCTTAAGAACCGTGACTGGTAATGGAGGATACTGCGCCCCTGGCTTTCCATCCTGACATCCTCTGAATCTACTGAGGTCACTTTGGTCATTGCACCGTTTGGATGAGCAAAGCCTGTGAAGGGCTCGAGTAATTAACTAAGAACCAGTGCAGTTAAAGGACTTGAATACTTCACTAAAACTATTTTTTAAAATATGGATTAAAGAAATTACTCACCAGTCAACATGAACTGATAGGCGTTGTCAGAGATGGAGAAGATGTGGGGCGGGGCCTCCTGGTGCTTTTTGCCTCTGTGGGCCGTCACCACCTCAGGGTTGTACACCGGCAGCCACTGGTAGGGGTTGATGGTGACACAGAAGAGGCCTGAGTAGGTCTGAGAAGATCAGAAAATTCAACCTATGGATCTTGACTTTACTAAGAGAAGGAAATGGAATAAAGAGAGGTTGAAGGGTACTCAGGTAGATCATCCAGGCTGCGTAACGCTCTTTGAGGTTGTACAGCACTCCTGGCTCGTGTAGGTGGGTCATCATGGCCATGTCCTCGATCTTGTCAAATTTGGGAGGGTTCATGGGGAAGACTTGGTCACTGTTCGGAGTGAGTGTCTGGATATTGAGAGGAAAAATCACATGATGAGTGGGAGAGCCGATGTGGTGACCTACCAGTGGGGTGAACATGGTGAGATATTGTGGTGAGATTACCCCATTACCGTGCTTAACTTTATGGATCATTTCTGTGCCCAGAGATGATCCGTAAATAACTGTTCTTGATAAATCTAAGACTGGTCAAACTGTATAACCAATTCTGGTCTGATGCCCCCAAGTCCGCATGCCATTCTGTGTGCCAGAAGAGGGTTACAGGTGTGCAAAGCTATAGAGCCCTTCAGCCTCAGGGTGGCCAGGTGGAACTCAGGCTGGCCAAGGCCACAGCAGCTTGCCTCTGTTTACCCCATTTGCTATGAGTGCTGCAATGAGATCACGCTTGGAAGATCGGGAAAAACTCTTCCAGTGTATTCTGTAAATCTCCACCTCAATACCTCTGCTCACGTGGGTCCCTTTGTCTGGAATATATCTACATTGGAATTACATCTAGCAAGCTTCAAAGCTCTTCTGAAGTACCACCTCTTCCATGACCTGTTTCTGCTCTCCCCTGTCTTTTCAAGGCTTCCAGAATTCCCTGCACCGCTGCCCTAATAGTTAAAACATTTGGACTTGAAGCATGGTCCATGCCTGAACAATATTTTGAGACTATTACCTAATTTTCCCCTCTCTGTTTTCCCTCCCCTTGAAGCATACAACTGGCACTCCATTACTCAGGAAAGGTAGAAAATAGGGCATAAAAGCGAGAGAGCCTGTAAGCCTTTCTAGCATTTGTTTTCCAAAAGCCTGAATCCTCAGAAGAGCTTTGAGGGTTTTACCGAAAAGATAAAAGGGAGGAGATGTGTTGATATAGACCAAATCTCTTGAGGAAAGGAAGCCCTTCTGCCCCACCGCCCTAAACTAGAGAGAGAGGGACATCCAAAATAGCATAAGGAAGATGGAAAAATCTGTGTGTCCTGAAGGTTCAGAAACTGGGGCGCTCCTTCCACTTCCGGGACTGCAGGGCCTGCGGTCTCCTGGGCTCCCGCACGCACCGACTTGCCATCGAGACAAAGGACGGGGCGCGCTGCCAATGGCGACGCGTGGCGTCATGCGTCGCGGGGCGCGCCTCGGCCTGCGCGCTTGCACGCGTCCTGGGAGCCGCTGACGGGTCTGCGCGCCGGTGCG
The DNA here is from genome assembly GCF_949987535.1 of Balaenoptera acutorostrata. Taxonomy (NCBI): domain Eukaryota; kingdom Metazoa; phylum Chordata; class Mammalia; order Artiodactyla; family Balaenopteridae; genus Balaenoptera; species Balaenoptera acutorostrata. The sequence continues at coordinate 95,259,932 of NC_080071.1, forward strand.
GAGCCGGAGGCCGGCCGCGGGGGCCCAACGACGGAGAGGGCGGGGCCGGCTCCGGGACCGAGGTGGCAACACGCCGAGCGAGCGCCTGTGCCCGAGGGCAGCGATGCTGGGGTTCCAGGGCGCCATTCCGGCCGCCACCGCGTCGGCCGAGAGGAGCGGCGCGGTCTTCGTGGCAGGTGATGATGAACAGGCTACACAGACGGCTGCAAGTTGGGAAGATGAGCAAGTGACAGAAGCATCTTCAAACGGTTTTGTTGCTGTGAAAATCGATACCAAAAGTGAAGCCTGCCTACAGTTTTCACAGATCTATCCTGTAGTGTGTGTTCCATCCAGTTTCTTTATTGGAGACAGTGGAATTCCCTTGGAAGTAATAGCAGGAAGTGTTCCTGCAGATGAACTTGTTACCAGAATCCACAGAGTCCGGCAGATGCACTCGTTAAAAGGTGAAATATCAGTGGCAAATAGTGGCCAGTGAGAAAGTTCAGTCTCTACTCCATCCACCTCATTTGATCAGAACAACACTTCTGAAAACTGTCAGTCCAGAAATGTAGAGCTCTGTGAGACACCACCCACTTCTGACACAAAGTCAGATTCTGCAACAGGAGGAGAAATTTCAGGCCAGGCCACTGTGTCTCCAGAGCCTGGTGGATGTTCAAATCAGAGACCTACAGAGGAGCTCACCGTCAGAGTGGAAAGACTAACCAAAAAACTTGAAGAAAAGAGAGAAGAGAAAAGGAAAGAGGAAGAACAGAGAGAGATTAAGGAGGAAATTGAGAGGAGGAAAACTGGAAAAGAAATGTTGGATTATAAAAGAAAGCAAGAAGAAGAATTAACAAAAAGAATGTTAGAGGAAAGGAACAGAGAAAAGGCAGAAGATAGGGCAGCTCGAGAGCCTATAAAACAGAAGATTGCACTGGACCGTGCAGAGAGAGCTGCTCGTTTTGCAAAGACAAAGGAAGAAGTAGAAGCTGCTAAAGCTGCTGCCCTGCCGGCCAAACAGGCAGAAATGGAAGTCAAGAGAGACTCTTCCACAAAAGAAAGAAACAATGTTGCGAGAATTCAATTCCGTCTTCCTGATGGTTCTTCCTTCACAAATCAGTTCCCTTCTGATGCTCCTCTAGAAGAAGCAAGGCAGTTTGCTGCACAGACTGTTGGCAACACTTACGGTAATTTTTCATTAGCAACAATGTTTCCCAGGAGGGAATTTACCAAAGAAGATTATAAAAAGAAATTACTGGATTTGGAACTTGCCCCAAGTGCTTCAGTGGTACTGTTGCCAGCAGGAAGACCAACTACATCCATGGTACATTCTTCCAGTGGCGACTTTTGGACATTCTTGGGGACAGTCCTTTACCCATTCCTTGCCATCTGGAGATTGATCAGCAACTTCTTATTTAGTAATCCTCCTCCTGCACAGACCTCGGTGAGAGCAGCATCATTGGAATCCTCAAACCTTGCATCCTCTAGCAACTCAGAAAAAAGGGAACCAGTCAGAAAAAGAGTGCTGGAGAAACGGGGGGAAGACTTGAAAAAGGAGGGCAAGATATACAGATTGAGGGCTCAAGACGATGGTGAAGATGAAAACAACACTTGGAATGGAAATTCTACTCAACAGATGTAGTGTGACAAGGACAATATGTGCAGTAATCATTGTTTCTCTTATGATTTAATTCAACTAAAATTCTACTGGAGAAGTGGGACTGCTTTATGTTTTCCAACTCATCTACAAAGTGTCTCTTTATTCCTGCTTAGTGGGTTAAAGTTGTTTAACCTCAGATAAGTCAAGAGATAAAATAACTGGCTGCTAGGTCCTTGTATATGGTAACCAACTGCTAGAAGCCTAAAATAGCAAAAGGTCTGCGACAGCCTCCCTTTATCAGCTTTCTTGTTTAGTATTTCATATGCCCATTAGCCCTGTGCTCTCAGATGATATGTTTTGTTTAGGGCTGTTTTGCTCCAGAACTCCTCAGCCCACACAAAGTAACTGGTGTGTCACTGAATAATTTGATCTTGAGTCAGAGCGTTTTAACTAGCCAATCAGATGATAATTTGGGTTTAACTTTTCTCTTCTTGCTCATCAGCTGCAAGCAAAATCTTGTAGTTTTTAATCTTACTTAAACACTGGATAAAATAATCTTTTCCAAAAAAAAAAAAATAAACTGGGGCTTGTTTCTTAGCAACCCTTCAGGGGGGCAGTGACACCCCATGTGGTATTACTGAAAATGTGGCATGGCTCTGGGGAGGGGACCCCAATAGTAACTCCAGAAAATTTATTTCCGGCCCTGTGAAAAGAGGCTGACACCAGAGGTTAAGTTTAATAATAACAATCATCATCATCATCATCGTCATCGTCATCTGTCTTGTATGCTTGAATTTGTGAACTGCGATTCATACCTACCATGTATTCTTTTTTTAAAAAATTATTTTATTTATTTATTTTTGGCTGCGTTGGGTCTTCCTTACTGCGCACGGGCTTTTCTCTAGTTGTGGCGAGTGGGGGCTACTCTTCGTTGCGGTGCACGGTCTTCTCATTGTCATGGCTTCTCTTGTTGCAGAGCACAGGCTCTAGGCACACGGGCTTCAGTAGTTGTGGCACACGGGCTGAGTAGTTGTGGCTCGCGGGCTCTAGAGTGCAGGCTCAGTAGTTGTGGCGCACGGGCTTAGTTGCTCCGCGGCACGTGGGATCTTCTGGGACCGGGGATTGACCCCGTGTCCCCTGCATCGGCAGGCGGATTCTTAACCTCTGTGCCACCAGGGAAGTCCCCATACCCACCATGTACTCTTGATTCCTACACTAGATGATAAACTTTGGGGAAGCGGGACTGAGATTTGCTCATATTTGCAGAGTGATAGACACTGTGACCTAGACATGCTGCGTGTCCAGTAAGGATTGAATTGAATGGTGCTCTGTAATTCTCTGCATTAAATTAGGCATTGCCTCTGGAGCTCCCTCTGTAAGTCACTCTGCAGCCTAGAGAGTTCTATTTGGTGTATTCGCCCATTCAGGAGCAATCTGTATCAATCTCTCCCTTAAACAGTCCAAACTCTTCCACCACCACCTTCCCCTTTCTCCAAAGCAAACATCATACAAACTCTCAGAGCCCAAGTCCTGGAAGGAAAGAGCCAGAGGAACGGTGTGCGCCATGGCAGTGTTTCCCTGCGGCGTCACTCCGCGTAGATCAATGTGAGTCTTGTTCTAGCTTCAGACTCCTATGGGCCAGCGTGCAATTTCCACCATTCTACTCCAAAGGCAAAGGGGGATGCCCATGTTAGCAAGGACATCTGAGGTCAACACTTACCCGGTTGTCGAGGGTCTCGACTGTGACTTTGTCATTTTCCTTGCTCTGGATCATACCTTTCACATAAAATTCCTTATCATCCACTGCAAAGCAAGCTTTCTTAGAATCAAATGGGCGATTTTGAGCCTCGATTCTCTCCTTCTCTGATTTCCACAGGTAGGGAGCTGCTTGTCCAAAAATGGCCATCTCTGCATCAGAGCTCATGACTGCAGGGGCTGGGAAGACCAGGGCTGCTGAGTCTGGAGCTTTGGGGAGCTCCATCCTGTTATTTCCATTCAGACAGGGGGCCAGATTCAAAAGTTCCTGGGATTAACCTACGTTCTGAGGAATCCAGGACCTGGTATAGGGGCCTAGAGTGGGCAAGTGGGGGTGAGCTAAAGGAGATATTTTACTCCAAGAAAAAAGTTTGAGGGGACATCTCTTAGTCCAGCTCCAGGTGTGGAAGTCTAAACCAATTAGAGGAAGCCAAGCTGAGCCTAATAAAGGAGGCCTCAGAAAATACTTCCTTAATTACACATCACATTTGAGCCTCATGATCTCGGTGTCATTCCCAAATCTTAAGGGTGTCTGAAAAGAATTACTGGAATGTTGATAATTCCTAGTAGAAAGTTCAGATAGCCCAGTGAAAAGTAATGACTTGAACATAAAGTACTGCCACACTTGTTTAGCCAATTACAGGCAACAAGGTGATAGGAGACATTATGGCCTAGTGCAATGGTTCCAAACTTTAATATGCACCAGAATTACCTGCAGAGCTTGTTAAAACACAGATTTCTGGGCCTCACCCCCAGAGCTTCTGATTCAGTAGGTATGGGATGGGGCCTGAGAATATGCATTTCTAACAAGTTCTTAGGCAATGCTGGTGGTACATTCATCAGCTGATGGTGAATTCATCATTGTGGTCCAGGGACCACACTCTGAGAACTGCTGGTGTAGGGCCTTCTGACTCCAAGAGTGGTCCTTGAACATGTTGCATCAGCATCACCGAGGAGTTGTTAGACATTCAGAATCTCAGAACCACCCCGCATTACAAAACCAGAATCTGCACTTTAACAAGATCTCCAGGTGATTTCTAGGCATAGTAGAGTTGAGAAGTACTGGGCTTAAGGCAGGGGTCTCCAAACTTTAGTTATGTGTAGCAGTGTCGGGGTGTGACAAACAGTGTTTAATTAAATAAATGCTTTAGAACTCACTGCTTAGCGTGTGTGTGTGTGTGTGCATGTGCGTGTATGGTGTGTTTATGTATCTTTCTGCCTCTCTCTCTCTGTCCACCCTCCCGCTCATCGCCCCCCCCCGTCACTTCTTTCCAAACCATCCCCTTTCACAGACCTTCTCTTTATGTGTTTTCCTTGCTTAGAAGCTAGAAAATTTGGCTTAAAGTCCCGGCACTGAACTTGGTCAAACCACTTAACTTCTTTGGGCCACTAATTTCACTTAAAATGAAGAAGCAAGCCTAGCTCATTTCTAAGGCCCCTGCAGGTTGTCTGACTTTTCTGGTTCCTTTTCCTCATCTGCATTTGCTTTTCCTGTTCCCTCTGGACCTCTTCCCGTATCCTTCCTGACCCTCTACTTCTTTTCCCCACAACTCTTCCCCTTCTCCCTTTCTTTCTCTGCTTTTTCTTTTCCATACATTCTTCTGTATGTGACCATAAAATGGAGTTCAATTACACACATGTATCCCCATATCTCTCTTAAGAAATAGGTCATATGTTTTGAATAAAGCCTTTTATGTTTCCTATTAAAAGTGGGAAAATTGAACATTTTATGGTTGTCTCTTGGAACTTCCCCCGCCCTCAATCTTACACTTTATGAAATTACTCTTCATTGGTAACTGACTGTTGTTTCAATATCCCTCCTTGAGATTCTGGGGGGATCTAGTCCTACAGAAAGAGGAGCAACTGCTTCCCTCTGGATCTTATTCAGGATAAGTTGCATTTCGATTTTACTTTGGCCAGCGGCTCTGCTGAACCATCTGTGTGCTCGTGGTTAAGTTTTCATAGTTAAGAGATTGGAACTCAATATAGCACCGCAAAGAGGACCTCTGGCTTGCAGGCTTCATGCGGTTTAAATGTTCTCAGTTACTGCCTGGTGGAGAGGAAGAATTCATCCATATTGTTTCCTCATCTGTGAAGATAGTCCCTACTTTTGTGGCTTAAGTGAGTTTTACGACAGCAGCAGTTCTCAAACTTTGTTTTCTCAGAACCTCTTCACACTCTTAAAAACCATTGAGAACCCAGTGAGTTTGGTTTATGCAGGTCATATCTACCAATATTTATGGTATTAGAAGTCAAAATTGAGAAAATCTAATTCATTTACAGTTCCTATCAAATTCATTGCATGTTAACATTAATGACATATTTTTATGAAAATGACTATATTTTCCAAAACAAAAAAATTAGTGGCAAGAGTACCATTGTTTTTCATTTTTGCAACTCACTTTAATGTCTGCTGAGTAGAAGATGGATGGATTTTCATGCCTGCTTCTGTATTCTGTCTGTTGCTGTATGGTTTTTTGTTTTTTGTTTTTGTTTGTTTATTGGTTAAAGTAGATATAGAAAATCTTTCACAGATATATAATTTGGAAAAGGAAAGAGTATTTTAATTGCCCTTTCAAATAATTGCGGATATTCTTTTTTTTTTTTTTTTTTTTTTTTTTTTTTTAATGAGGATCTTGAATCAGATGCGTATGTTTGATTGATTGATTGATTGATTGATTTTGGCTGTGTTGGGTCTTCGTTTCTGTGCGAGGGCTTTCTCCAGTTGTGGCAAGCGGGGGCCACTCTTCATCGCGATGCGCGGGCCTCTCTCGTTGCGGAGCACAGGCTCCAGACGCGCAGGCTCAGCAGTTGTGGCTCACAGGCCCAGCCGCTCTGCGGCATGTGGGATCTTCCCAGGCCAGGGCTCGAACCCGTGTCCCCTGCATTAGCAGGCAGATTCTCAACCACTGCGCCACCAGGGAAGCCCCGCGGATATTCTTTTTAGATACTATACCAAAACTTGACACGTGGTAGTTTCTGTGGTAGTTCCTTAAAGGCTAGTTGCAATGTGGAATCTGAAACCATATCAACAAACATTATGATCTGTTGGTCTGTGTTGAACTTTGAATGAAACTTTTACCCATGTGTAAACATCATACATTGATCATTTGGAAAATATTGTTCACTGAATTATACAGAACTTCCAAATATTGGCACGTTTCATTATACAGTATAAAAAATCACAATCATTAATATCAGTGCTGATCTCATTAGAAAATTCAAATATTAGGACGTTGTCAAGCTAATGATAGTAGATACAAGTCTTCCAAAATTTTAATTTTTGCTTGAAAACTCAACTATATCATTAGTAAAAATTACTGTCAGTAGTTTTCCTTGAAAGGATAAACACACTTCACTGCTGTTTGAGAAACTGTGTGCCAGATATACAAGTCTGAGAAACAATAGTTTGTCCGCTAGTCATTCTTTCAAGTAAAAATGGTGCTTCATGAATCAAGTGGCTGGTTCATCTTGCAACTCAGACAACTGCACATGTGTTTTTCTTTGAGACAAATGTCAAAGTCCAGTGTGCAAAAGGAGTGCTTTTCATGGACTTCCTGTTTGATCATGTAGAATATTATAAAGATGTGGATAAAATTGAGATGTAATCAAATTAATACTCTCCACTGCTGCAAATTTTAGGTCATTTTTCAATGAAGCTGGCTTTTTAAAAAATTATTTATTTATTTATATTTATTTTTGGCTGCGTTGGGTCTTTGCTGCTGCATGCAGGCTTTCTCTAGTTGCGGCGAGCGCTACTCTTCGTTGTGGTGCGCGGGCTTCTAATTGCGGTGGCTTCTCTTGTTGCGGAGCACGGGCTCTAGGCGTGCGGGCTTCGGTAGTTGTGGCACACGGGCTCAGTGGTTGTGGCTCACGGGCTTAGTTGCTCCGCAGCATGTGGGATCTTCCCGGACCAGGGCTCGAACCCGTGTCCCCTGCATTGGCAGGTGGATTCTTAGCCACTGTGCCACCAGGGAAGTCCTGAAGCTGGCTTTTTAAATTAAAAAAAAAATTCTTTTTCACTGTCAGTGTCTGGCTGTGAAGAATACTATGACTGTTAGTACAGCTTGGTGCCACGTCTTGATTTGTAATAAAGTGTCAGATCGTCTATCCATCCTTGCTTTTGTATCATTAAGTCAACACAGTGAAGAAAGCACATGGCATCTGGGTATTATGAAAATTGTTTTGACCTCATGTACCTCTTGAAAAGTTCTTAGGAATCTCCAAGGATCCATGGGCCACAGTTTGAGAATGGTTGCACTATAGTGTGAGGGAATCTCATCAGGCTGCAAGTGTATCATCTGATGTCATTTAGCTTGACTTAGTGTTCAGCCTGCTACCCAAAGTGTTGAAAGTTGATCCACATCAAAATCATCTGCAACAGAATCTCTGTGGTTGGGACTGAGGAAACTGAATTGTTCTCAAGGGCCTCAAAGACAGTGATGTTTGGGAGCATTATTTTGCTTTTATAAAGCCACTCTTTCCAAAACCATGGCATAGTCCCAATGGTCAAATACAAAATGATTTTAGGCAACTCTTTCTTAATTTTAATAGTTATATTAAAGTCTATTACCTTATTTTAGCAAAATGTAAGATGCCATCGATTGTAAGATAACCTATTTTGTGTCCCACTAATAAAGGAAAACACCCTGCTAATTACAGTACTCCTTTCATTGATTATAAGATGCATCCCAAGTTTAGAGATAATATTTTGGGAAAATGTGAAGAAAGTTAGAATAAAATAGAATAATATGTGCTAACGACTTAGAGACAGTGAAGTATCTGTTTATAGTAGTGATATAAAGCAGTGTTTCTCAAACTTTGGTGGGCATAGGAATCCAACTGGGAATCTTGTTGAAATAGATATTCTGATTCAGCAGATCTGGAGTAGAGTTTGAGATTTTGAATATCTAAATGTCTCAGCTGATGCTGAGATAGACGGTCCAGACTTTCATAGCAAGCATATAGGGTAACTTTGAAAAACACATCTAAGAAGAAAAAGGAATCAAGGTAAATCAAAATATTAAGTGAATTAGCAGTACTGGTCTTAAATGGGTATTGCAAAATTTGTGATAGTAGTATAAGAATGAAGTCTGAAGTTGGGGAAAGACTACAATGACTCATGGTCAAACTATACCTTTAGGTCTCTTAGAAAAACAAGACTTTCCGTCTGGGATTCAAGTCACTGCGTGTGTTGAGGTGAAGATTTTTCTTCTTCCACCCACAGCTCTAACCATGACTCAGAATCCAGTATCTCCTACTTTTACTGCCTAGATGATGCATGAGTTGTCTCAGCGATATTCTTGCAGATGTGTTGTCCAGCCTACTCAAATGCCTTCAAGATGACTTTTTTCCCTTTTGAAAATTTTGGAAAATCATTTGGGGTAGTTTCTGCAGGCCAAAGATACTTCTTGCTTTAAACTGAAATCTGGCTCTCTGTGACTTCAGGATGTTTGATCCTCCTTTCGGCTCTTGGTAACAACAGAAAGAGTTCAAACCTTCTCCCCACAAGACAACTCTTCACCCATTTGATGGCTGCTCTGGGTTCTCCTTAGCTTTTTTTTTTAATGTGGACCATTTTTCAAGTCTTTATTGAATTTGTTACAGTATTGCTTCTGTTTTATGTTTTGGTTTTTTGGCTGCAAGGCATGTAGGATCTTAGCTCCCCGACCAGGGATTGAGCCTGGAAGGCGAAGTCTTAACCACTGGACCTCCAGGGAAGTCCCTCCTTAGCTTTTTCTTTTCCAGGCTAAGTAGCCCCAGTGCTGTCTTCATCTGTTTCTTCCGTGATGTGCTTCTGCATCTCCTTTACCATCACAGTGAGCTCACTCCTGTTAATCTCTTAAGTGTGACATCCAGACCACATGTTGTCCTCCATCAGCATGTGCCCTCACCTCTCCTGACCTAGGTGTCATGCCCGAGGTGGTGACTGCCCTCTGGCAGCCTCCTCACACCGATGGCTCACAACTCACTGTCAAGCAAAGCCCCTCAACGCACGCTGTGTGCGTCCGGTTGCTAAGTCAGATCTTGTCCCCATATTTATACAACTGTACTCTGGGACCCAGGGCTAAAACCATGTATTCTTGGCTGATAAAACTTTCCCTTGTTAGGTCTCATCCAACTCTCTTGGCATGACTCATGGTGTCCCTGGAAACTCTACCCCCAGAAAGTCCCCTAATTATCTGCTTCTTGGTTTTGAGAGCTTGACCTGCTTCCAGCCCTACACAGCTGTGTCCCTCCAACCATCCCCTCTGTCCCTGTCTTTAGGGGTCTTCCAATGGGGAAGGCCATCCCAGTCTTCCTGACCTCCAGCACCACCTGAGTGCTCCCCAACCCCTCTTACTGCTCTCAGTGCGCTATGACACTGCTCTCAACTTTCAGCCCTCTCCTGGGAACTTCTCAGCTACTGCATCTTGTCAGCAATGGTGTGGTCATGACTTAATTATACTTTGGTTTCCTTGGTCCTAATTCATCTAGAATTACTTCCAATAAACACAAATCTTGAGGTGGGGGAGTAATTTTTTTTATTACTACAGTGGACATAGGTTTGAATCCATTTCTCCTTATTCTCTCAGCATCATTTGTGAGTAAAGACACAGCTGAGGGGATTCACGGGTGCGGCCTCTGCTCAAAACACAGCAAAGTTAGACTTGTGTGAAGACTGAATCTTGAGCCTACGAACATCATGTTTGGGGCCAACCTAAGTATATTGACCTGGAGCTTGTGTGTCAAAGTTCTGCAGTGTGTTTTATTCCTGTTAGTGTGATGAGCAAATTTGGGAAGCCCTGCTTCCTTAGCTGCATATTTTGTAATCTGCCTTTAGAAATATTTAAGTAATGGATTTTAATTTCATCAGTTTCAGATTCCTATGAGTGTGGCAAGAATGAGAATGTGTAAAACACTGTTTGCTAATTTCAATTATTGTATTCCCAATCAAGATGAAAGTGACTCTTACCTTCTTGGTTTCCAAAGCAATGGTTAGTGTCCTTCAGGAATGAAGTGGCTTCTGAGAGAGTGATTCCAGAAATCAAAACTAAACAAAACAAAGAACAAATGAACTATGAAGAGTTTAAATAAATCTAGAAATTGTACTTTTCTAAGTTTAGCTACATTTAAATAGTACACAGTGGATGGTGTGGGATGGAAATACATTTTCCATTTTTCCCTTTGGTTAAATCATCATTCTTTAAATAATTGGGTAATTACAGCACTGATTAACATTTTTTTTGAGTATCTTCTGTGTGTGCAAAGTACCATGTGAGCTCCTTAAGGGGGTATAAAAAAGGATAAAGACAGTCTCTACCCTAAAGGAATGCAAAATTTAGGAACAGTTAAGAGAAATGCTCAAATAAATCTTTGAACAAGGAAGAATAATACAAATTCTGTAAGCGTCTAAATGAAGTGTTATGGGGACTTAGAGAGATGATGCTTCCGGCTGAGGGTAGGGGGCCGTGAGGGGTCAAAAAAGAAAGGAAGGAGGGAGGGGGATGATCCGGATTGTAACTTGGATGCTTTTAGACCAGAAGTTGAATTCTTTGGCAATGAGAGAAAAGTTGTGAATTATGGGCAAGACTTCTTTAAGAGGTCTAGGAAGGGCACTCTCTTAAATATCCTATATTCTCTTGGAGAAGATGAAGGTAGGGTAGCTGATAACTTACTTGGGCCTAAGGAATCTCAGTCCAGAAGTTTATAACCTACATGAAGATCTCAGGATACCATAAGAGTCTGAATAATTTTCAATATCAAATTTAACTTAAACTTCCCATTTACCACACAGTACTTTTATGGAACCTGGGGAACATGTCGTGAAATACCATTTAGGCAGGAAGAGACATTTCAACACTTGCTTTCCTACTTTGGTCGCGTACTCTTGGCCTCTTCCTTTTATGAGTCTCTAATAATCTCCAGCTATATCCTAAAATTCTCAAAACTTTCTCAGGAAAAGATTAAATGATTAAGTATCATATTCTGAATCCTTGGTTCAAACGAAATCACACTTGGAGGCAGAACCTCGGTTTTCTAATGCCAGCTCTGTAAAGTAGCTGTTGTAATTTCCTTGAGCTTTGGTTTCCTTCTGTAAATGAGACAGATGGACCAGAAAATCCCCAAGGTTTCTCTTAACCCTGTGAATGTATGACAGAAGGTATTCTGGTGAAGATGGTGGCCAGAAATCAAAGCATCGCAAGCTCCTAAAGCTATAGAATCCCTCTGAGGGATGCTCCTGCAGTGTCAGACATGACCCAGCCCAAAGTCCACAAGGCATGCCATGCATGAGCAGTCTGGAAACTGGTCATTAATAAGCAAACTAGGATGCATTCTGAGATGGATAAAATGCATGGGAGAATTTCTTCCCGCAGTCATCTCCCAGAAATCTTGACATAAGAAAAAGATTTACAGAACCAACCACAAAAATTTCAAATAATACTTCAAGGCAATCACAGAAGAGATATCACAAATTAGCATGTTTATTTGCTAACTGCAATTATAATACTGACCTAAACAATTAGAGGGGTAAGTACGTATTATATTCAGCTTTATATCCTGCAGGTTAGTTTTTTTTTTTTTGGTGTCATAATTGCTTATATTCTTGTCTTTTTACTCTTTGTAGAAGCTTCTTGAAAGGCCTCGCCATCTTGTCTCCCATATTGCCCTTAACACAGTTCCTTACGCTTAGTAGGCCCTCAGCAAAGGCTGCTGTGTTGCCTTCTCTCCTCTCCAGGTAACCTGATCAGGTATAATCACAGCTACATGGAGCAAAAAAGCGGGCACTTGTGAGCACTTACCTTGCGATGCTGTGGTCGAAGCAGTTTCGAAAGTGTGGCCCCCCAGCTCCCTTTATACTCCCAAATGCGCAAGCCCAGCACTCTAACTTGGCTGTATTGGGGGATCACCGTTTACTCCTTAGATGTAAATGCATCGTAGCCCTGATCTTTCACTCTTGTTAAGTTACTTGGATAAATGACCAGCGGAGGCTGTATAATGCCAAGTCAGCTGCGTAGGGATTTTGACGTTGGACACAGATCTTTGAGACTTAGAGAGTCCTAGAGGCCGAGCAGAACTGGGGCAGAGTGTGCTAAGAAGGTCAGTGAAGGGCAGAGCCACAGGGTGAATTGTCAAGCGATGGATGATCAATAGCATGGATACTAAGTACGTCTCCTTTACCCAGCATCGTAAACATGAGGTGGTGTGCGCCTCTTCTCAGAAATCTCCGGAAAACATAAGATTGGCCATTTAACACATCCATTCTTTTTTTTAAAACGTTATTTTTTAATTGAAGTATATTTGATTTACAATGTTGTGCTAGTTTCAGGTGTACAGCAAAGAGATTCATGTATGTATATATACACACACACACACACACACACACACACACACACACACACACACATATATCTATATATTCTTTTCCAGATTCATTTCCCTTATAGGTTATTACAAAATACTGAGTATATAGTTCCCTGTGCTATACAGTAGGTCCTTGTTGTTTTTCTATTTTATATATAGTAGTGTGTATGTGTTAATCCCAAACTCCTAATTTATCCCCCACCTCCCTTTCCCCTTAGGTAACCATAAATTTGTTTTCTATATGTGTAGGTCTACTTCTGTTTTGTAAATAAGTTCATTTGTATCATTTTTTTTTTTTTTTAGATTCCACATATAAGCGATATCGTATATTTGTCTTTGTCTGGCTTACTTCACTTAGTGTGATAATCTCTAGGTCCATCTAACCCATCTATTCTTAGCCATTAATTTAGTTTGTTAAAAAATCCATTGTAGATGGAAAACTTTCTAAAATGTATTATATATTATCTTGATTTATTTAATCTAGTATCTTGAATAGACTTCAACTTTTCCTTGATCACTCAGGGGCCTGGGAGGTGATGTAATAAAGTCGTCAGGGATATTATAGTTTCTTCGCGGATTTTACCCTGCACTAATTGTTCCTAGGATGCAATGAATTTTTGTGTCACCTTTCTAGTTTTTATATCTACACCTTCACGGCAAGGTACTCAGCTGTATTCTGTCTGTGGTTAGTGTGTTTGCCTCTGTGAGCCCAATCTTCCTTTTTCTAATCTGCTATAGAATGGGAAACAGATGAGCAAGCTAAAGGAAAAAAACAAACAAAAAAAAGGAGTCATAAGTTCCATGGGAAGTTCTAGAAGTTCTAATGGAAATACATGGTCTTTGTGACAACTCTTATGGTTGCTCGGGGTTGTTTTTTGGCTGAAACATAAGTAATGTTTGACTATGTAGGAATTACCATACATTTTAGAAGTTAGAGCCATTTACAGCAATACAGCCTGACTTGTTTATGTTGTATATGATCAATGTGTACTGAATTATACTCAATATTTTGTAATAACCTATAATGGAATATAATCTGAAAACAATAAAACTGAGTCACTTTTCCGTACACCTGAAACTAACACAATATTGTAAATCAACTATACTTCAATTCAAAAGAAAAAAAGATTCTCTAGTCTTCCAGTGGGTAGTCTCATATAGGTGAGGCATTTCCAAGAACAGTTTGCATTAGTCAAAATGAAATTGGGGACAAAGGAGAAACAGATAGGAATAGGACTTCCACGTAGCATTTTCCAAAGTAGGTTTGACAGAATGCTGATTCTGAGAGAAACTGTGAAATAAAAGGTCCCGTGGCTAAATGAGTTCAGGAAATGTGGCCAACTCTATTCCCTGTTGTTGGAGAGTCACCATAAATACTAGCATGTTAAGGGGCCTGAGAAGCCTTTCAGTAAAAAAATATGAAGAACTTTTTTGTACCTGGTGATCTGATGTTGGAACACCATCTTACTCCCTGCTTGAGAAAACAAGAGGAGAAGGCTGAAGGCTGCAATCCACAGAGAACTCGTCTCATTCTTAGTACCATTTGGCCCAGGAGAAAGCAACAGAGAGTGATCAGGCATAAACACAGCTGCTTTTATCCAAGGGACAGTCTTTTGTATGTAACAGATGCTCAGTAGATTTTGTTCCTGTGTATAAATGAATAAGGACGATTCATGGGGAATCTGTGTTGAAAGAGGGCTGAAGTGACAAGGCAGAAAAGAATGGAATCAGACTCAGTCTCACTGAATAGTAATAGTTTATATTTATTAAGAACTCACTACGTGCCAGGCTTTATCCATATTGGCTCACTTAAGCATCATAATAGTTTGGTGGGGTAGGTGCTAACATCATTCCCATTTTATGGCTGAAGAAATTTGGGCCACTGAGAGTTTAAATAAACTGCCTAAGGCCACACAACTAGTAAGTGGCAGAAATGGGATTCAAATCCTCTCTGGCTCTAGAGCCAATGCCTATAACCTTTCACTTTTGCAAGCCCATCACTTTTGAGTGCTGGCAATGGGGAAAGGAGATATGAAATAGGGACATTGCTCCAAAGGAGTTGATAATGAACATGGGAAGAGAGTACATAGACACGAAAAGATAAATTACTTTTCCAAGGTTAAGTGCCAAGATGAGTGAGATGCACAGTGGACTAGATGTATGGACAAGGTATTTTAAAGCCCGTAAGGTATGTTGTGTATGTAAAATATTCTCGAATTGTTATTAATGATAATGATACGGCTTTGGAGGAGATATCTGAAGGGGATGGTGACTGTGGAGATAATCATAATAATGATAAAAGTAATAATAATGCTTTTTGTAGTTCTTTCCAGTTTACGTAGCACTTTTGTATATTTTATTATGTTTATTTTTCTCTGCAAGCCTTAGGGGGTTATACTGTTTATATTCTTATTATTCCCATTGTCCATATGGGGAACTGAGGCCTAAGGGAGTTAAGTGATTGACCAAAAGGCCCCACAGCTAGTAGGCAATGGAGCCAGAATTGGAATCCCAGGTTGCTGATTCCAAAGCCTCGCCTTTTCCTCTATCCTCTACTCTCTCTTAAATGAGGCAGATTTTAAGAGTACAGGGAGGAGGTTCCAGGCTTAGGGAACGTAGAGATTGTGGTTAGAAACAAGACTTCCCAGGGTGTGTTTCAGGAAGGTGGAATGGGCAAGCCTGGATGGAAGGGTTGGGGGTAACACGGAGGTGAGGGCTGGAGAAGTGGGCTGGGCTTGTCTGTGATGGGCTCTCAATGCCCATGGAAGGAGTCAGGACATTATTCTGAGATCATTGGGGAACCTTTCAAGGTTTTAAGCAGAAAAGTGAACGTGTGTGTGTGTGTGTGTGTGTGTAGACACACACATATATCTGAAGATTAGTATAGAACTGGTGGTAGGATATAATGGAGAGGGAGAACCTGAGGTCCTAGAACCACTTAGCAACTATTTAGAAAATCTTGGTGTACAACTTGCCAAGATGATTATACAGGCTCTGATATGATTTATGGGAGTAGGTGGGCAGTTAGAATTAACCCCTGGATGACCCTATAAATTCAGATGTGTGTTAAAATTCTCCATAGCACCAGAGGGCTGGCTTTCCCAGTGATTGTCCCCTGGTATCTCCGGGTCCATCCCGTAGGTTCAAGAAGAGTATTGTGTGGGCTTGAAGTTGTCTGCCTCACTGTCCCGTTTAGGCCTGGCAAAAAGAGAACCCCAGGAGGTGAAAGGAATATGTGTAGCTCATTTAAGACCTCTCTGAGCTCTAGACTTATTATTATTTTTTAACATCTATTTATTTATTTAGGCTGCTCCAGGTCTTAGTTGCGGCATGTGAGATCCTCTTTGTGGCATGCGGGATCTTTAGTTGTGGCATGCACGTGGGATCTAGCTCCCCGACCAGGGATCGAACCCGGGCCCCCTGCATTGGGAGCACGGAGTCTTACCCACTGGACCATTGGGAAGTCCTCTAGACTTACTTTTCGAGGCCCTATCCCACATTAATATATTACAATCCTCTCAACATAATATTAAACATGCAAGTAATATCTATTTGCATTGAATATAAAAATAATCATGGTGTAAAATGAAGAGGGCCTTGATTAAGCAGTACAGAAATGAGATGTAAAAGGAAAGAGAAAACCCAAGGGATACCCTGAAGGCAGGATCCACAAGACTTTGATGATGCCGAGTTTGAGGAGGAAAAAGGAATCAGAGGATCCTACCTTTCATCCAGCCCTCATTGCAGCCTAGAAATCTAGGGGCATGATACCTGCCCAGGAGAAATAGTGAAGGGAGGGAAATATGAATTTCGATTTTGGACAGATTGAGATTGAGATGATGGTGATATCCAGCTAAGCAGGTAGAGATAAGGATTCAAAGTTTACATACAGGAGACATTAAGACTGAAGATCTGTGAGTATGAGGGTGTCACCTGTATGCAGTTGATAGTTGAACTTATTAAGGAAGCTGGGTTCTCAGAGAAAGGCTGCATGTTGAGGAGGTGAGAGGCGGAAATGAAGACAAAAAGAGTGGAAAAAAAAAGGTTATTCTTCAGGTAAACAAATACCTGAGTGAGATCTTGCTGGAGTCAAAAGAGCCACGTGGATCCATATTTTACTTCTGTCATTTACTGCCATAAATGGCAAGTCCCATCACCTGTCTTCGCAGCTGTGATGTTTTCTCCTTCCGCTGCAAAATCAGAAACATAATTCTGTTTCTGCCCAAGTCATGAGGATAGTGTGGGGATCAAATGAGATACTGTCAAGATGTGGCTGTCTCCGCAGGCAGTCTCTTTCCAGCCAGTGCCAAACAGTATGCTTCAATCTGTATCAACCTTGACACAGACCTTGGCAAATAATCCACTAGCACAAGAAACATAAGTGAGCAATGCAGGCTTTACTGAAGATTTTGTAGAGCAGACTAGAAGAGGATTATATTACATCCCCTAAAGTATTCAGTTTCCATCAGCAATGACTTCCACGAAGTCCATCTTCCGTCACACTGATGCAGGTGGTTGATTTCCTTTCTTCCCCTGAGGTGTCTGCCCGACCCCTACGTGTACTCAGTTGTTCCTCTGTTACATGGGGCCCTTTAGCTCTGCCATCGACCTGCATGCCTACTCATCTGGTTACTCAACAAAATAAAAGTCCTCAAGTAAAGAACACCACTTTTATCCTTAGAAAGTTTGGTGATCACCTATTTTTACTCACATATTCCCCTTGGGAGCTTCATCTTTATCCCACCACTATGCTCTGTAGTTCCCAGCTCACACCCCACACCATCATTCCATCTCTCCCAACCCTGAGAGGAGTTCTGTCAATGAGGGTTTTCTCCAGTCTTGTTACAAAATCATTTTGTCAACTCTAAAGTGATGGGAACTTCATTAGTGTCAGAAGAAGTCAAGGGAGGTGGTATCTTCGAGAGGGTGGTATTTTCAAGAGAGAGGATATAGTAAAAAGCTCTACAGAGAAATGGAGAAAAGGAGGACCATGAAAAGGGCATTGGGTCAGTCAGAGAGGTGATCCTGACATTAATGTCAGCAGGATGGTGGGGGTGGAAGCTTTGAAGGCAAGGATTAAGGAGTGAGCAGGTGTTAAGGAGGAGGAAAAAGTTTTCCTGATTTCCCCGGGGGCAAATCTCTCCACCAATCACTATATAAGGCGCATTCAGAGGAAATGCAGATTTGGATGGAGAAAGCAGCAGCAGGGCCAAATAGAGAGGCCCAGGAAACAAGTGTAATCAAGTTCATTCCGCAGAGGGCTACTTGAGAAGAAAGGGCAGTTAATTGTGCTGATAGGAGGATCATCCCTTACCCGTTACAACTATCTAAGAGCTATGTAACAGATGAAATTTCCAAAAGCAGCAAGAAGTTCCCCAGCCAGAAACAGAAATTTCTGGGCAAAAGTCACAGGACAGGTATATTAGTGAATGATACAAATTTATATTTAATCACCTAATTAAAAATATTGAGTGAGAATATTAGATCCAGAACTAGAGGGGAACCTTGAATATTACCTAATCTAACCCTGATGTTACAGAATCAGAAACTGAGGTTCTGGACAGGTTACCTAATTAATGCTAATTAATTAGCCAGACCCCCTTCCCATTCTACTCTCAGATCCAAGAGCGCTAGTTCAGAACTCTTTCAAGTGCAATACATAAACTTCCATACTGCTGGCATTTCTACACTACAATTTTGCAAAGCAAAAAGTTGATGGGGGATTATCCAGAGAAATATTTAAACTGATTTTCCTTCAATCAGTGAGGACATAGATTTACCAGTTTTACAGGTTGGAAAACTGAGGCTTGGCAAGATTAAGTGACTAGTCATACAGCTAGTAAGTGGCAGAATGGGAGCTAGAACAAGTCTGGTTTGAATCCAAGTCCAGTTTGTGTTTTCACTACAAGACGGCTGTTTCTGGCTTTGCAAGACCCTGTTAAGACACTAACGCTCTCAGAATTATACATGCTTCTCAGAATTACACGCAAACGAGGCATCCTTCTCTGAAAATATCATGGAGAGAGTGTGTGCATGGCCTGGGAACATTGTGTTCAGAGAAGAAATTCTACCAGTTAGGTCTGTCCAGTAAACTGGAGACTTTCTTATCTGGCCTCATAATCTTGACTGATGCCTGTGAGACTTAGGGTCTATGTCATTTGCCCTTTTTTGTCTAGTAGTTGTATTTTTTTTGTTGGTTTCTTCAGTGCTTAAAGCCTCATTAGAACTAAGAAACGCGTGATCAATTACTTTTAATTTCAACTGTTGGGGTATGAAACAACATAGCCTAAAAAAAAAAAAAAAAGATTTTATGCCCTTGGCTAGGCATAGCCCAAATGCATATTTACATTGTTAAGAGCTGCATGATAATGTAGTGACTAAGAGTGGACTTTGAGAGTCAGAATACTGAGGTTCAAATCCTGACTTCACTATTTAAACTATTTGAATTTGCGCAACTTATTGTACTTTTCTGAGCCTCAGTTTCTTCATCTGTAAAATGGGGATAATAACAATACCTAACTCATGGGGTTCTTGTGACCACTGAGTTAATAAATGCATGATAGGCTACTTTTTGAAAGTGACATGGAGTGGGTGAGGCCATGTCAACAGCAGAGCCTGAGACTTAGAAGCCAGGAACTTTCCCTAGAGAATGTACCAACCATTGCCTGTGCCAGAGGGCTCTGGAAGCCAGGACAGCATCTTCTATGTTGTTCTTTCATCTCTTTTTTGTTGCTGTTTGGTAAGGCCCATCAGCTGACCACAGCCTCACTACTGGCCATCCAGCCCTCCCATTCTACCCACTACATATAGCCAATTTCCTCTCCAGATGGCCCAGAACACTCTTAAGTCACCGCCACCCCCCACCCCCCACCCCCTCATTCCACACACTCACAACAATAAAACAAGACGAGGAAGATGGAGCCTAGATACCTCAAAGCAGGGTGACCAACCTTCCTAATTTGCTTGGAATTGAAGAGATTCCTGAGACTTCAGTTTTAAAATCAGGACAATCCTGGGCAAACCCAGATAAATTTATCACCCAACCCAAAAGGTGGTTGGGGGTATGACGGCAAAATCCTCCAACTTGCCCAAGATGGGGCTAGATGGAACCAGCTTGAGATCTCTCACAAAACCAGGACGGTGATGAAATTCACATATGGGATTGCTACTTTTGAAGCTGTAATGCACAGAGCCGGTAACAGGGAGCATGCACGTATTCAATTGTTTATTCACCAAACATTCATTGAGGGCTTACTACATGCTGGGAAGATTTTAAGCACTAGGGAACAGAACAGGCAAAGTCTCTGCCCTCATGGAAACTCTATTCTAGTGTGTGTGTATGTGGGGACAGACAACAAACAAACATATCAAATGTCAATTAGTGATAAATTCTCTGAAGGAAAGGAAAATTAGGATAAAGAAACAGTGGCTGTGTGGGTTTGAAATGGATCAATCAGGATAAGTTTCTCTAAAGAGATGATATTTGAGCACTTTGAGGAAGAGCAAGCCAGGAGAATATCAACGGGGCACAGTATTCCAGGCAGAGGAAACAAATGCAAAGGCTCTGGGAGGGGAACTTGCCTGCACAGGAACAGAATAAAGGCCAGTAGGGCAGGGATGAAAAGAGCCAGGGATACAGTAGCAAGGAATGAAGTGGCAGAAGCGGCTAGGGGCCAGCTGCTTAGAGCCTTGCAAACTAAGGTAAGGATTTAGGGTTTTAAATGCCAGCTGTTATTATAAAGGTAACGCTATTCTTCCATATTCTCTGCTGAGCGTTGGCTCTGTTATCTGCTGTTTTTCTACTCAGCTTTGCTTCACTCTGTCAAACAAAACGTTTAGCTGCTCTTCATTTAGCAAATGGCTTATAAAGACACCGTTCCAGGCACTGGGGATTAGAAGTTGGTTCTCTCAAACAGCTTACCATCTAGTTCGGGGAGGGTGGGTGGATCACAGTATTGAAAACACGTGAAAAAATCAGCAGCCGTGGACTTCCAAGGAAACAGCCGGTAACTGCCGAGAAGAAAGGCGGTTTCAATTTCCCAGAGAGGTGAGGAGTTGCTTCCGGTGCGCCCCGGGGCATCATGGGAGGGGTGCGCCCCGGGGCATCATGGGAGGGGTGCGCCCCGGGGCATCATGGGAGGAGTGCGCCACCGGGGAAGGAAAGGCTGGAAGTGATTCCGCCAGGGTTGGGACCAGCCTGGAGACGCTGAGGGGCCCTGGCCGGTGAGTGTACGTTTGGGGTTTGTGAGAGAGGCAGGCGTTTCTCGTCAGCTCTGCGATTCCAGAGCTTAACTGTGCGTGTGGTGGGAGGGTGTGAAGCCGGAAGTGGCGAGGGAATTCGAACCCCCGGCTCTTGACGTGACTGGGCCGCAAGGAGATTTCTGAAAAGTCTCAAGTCGCCAAATTCCATTTGAAGTTTTTCAGTACGTTTATAGGCATTTTATTACATTGCATATACATATACTTATGTAATATATAGGGCTAAATCCATTTTGGGGTACTAAAAACTGTGGCTATCAATAGAATTACTTTTCAGAATATATAGGAAAAAAATATGATTCTGTTGCTCCAAAGATACCACCTTTCCCATCCATCCTCTTAACAACATTTTTCATAATTTGAGGGCTCCCCCTGTGTTGTACCTCAGTTTCCCCGAGAGAGAGCCATAAGCCGTTGTTTCTGTGAGGAGCTGAGAAAATAGCCCGCCCTCTTGGGAAGGTCAGGCTACTATAATATAAGAAAAGCCCTGTTTTGGGTGTGTTCCCCAAGGGGAATGTTTTTCTCCTTCATCAGCGGAGAGGCTTTCTTTTTCTCTCATGGGCTCTGGAAGCAGCATCTTGGTGGCGCTTGGAGCCAGGAGGGAGGAATCAGGCTGGTAAATTCCATCCTTAAGGAAGTAAGGTTCTTTGCATCTGCCCACAGCTGATTCTTCAGCCTCCCACTTAGGAAAATGGGACCGACTAAGTCCGCAGTGAAGGTGCCTGGGGACACTGGTGTCAATGTAACATGTGCCCAAACCTCTGTCACAGCCAGGAGGCAGAATTTAAGTTTGCTCACCGACAGCTGCTGTGTTAGCCCTGGAATGGTAATGCTTACGGAAAACTTGGCTGAAAGGCAACAGCTTTTAGTAGTTGTGCTAATGGTCTCGTCCATCAAATGACCCTCTCCTCTTCACCTTTCTCTTGTCAGTTATACCGATGTCTTTGATGAGAATTGGATATGAAGTCCTCTTAAGAAGCACGTTCCTTTTATTTATTGTATTTAAAGAATACGAGCCTTTAAAAAAATTCCCAAAGTGAGGTACACATTGTAGAAAGATTGAAAAACATAATCAAACATACTGAAGGAAAAATTTAAATCACTCCTAAGATTTTAGCATAGAAGTAATCTCTACCGGAATTTGGATTAAGTCCTTTTACACTTTTTTTTATGTTTGTAAACACACACACAGTTTTGTTTTGTTTTTTTAAACACGTGCTTTAAACAAATACACAATTAGGGTATCAGCCTGTAAGCATGGTTTTGTATTCTGCCTTTGCAACTTAACAGATTATGGGAAATTTTACCATGATATTAACTCTTCTTCTCCATCATGATTTTTTTTTAAATTTATTTATTTTATTTTTGGCTGTGCGAGGGCTTTCTCTAGTTGCGGCGAGCGGGGGCCACTCTTCATCGCGGTGCGCGGGCCTCTATCACGGCCTCTCTTGTTGCGGAGCACAGGCTCCAGACGCGCAGGCTCAGCAATTGTGGCTCACGGGCTTAGTTGCTCCATGGCATGTGGGATCTTCCCAGACCAGGGCTCGAACCCGTGTCCCCTGCATTGGCAGGCAGATTCTTAACCACTGCGCCACCAGGGAAGCCCCTCCATCATGATTTTTAATAGTTACATATCGTTCCATCCTATGACTGTACTCAGTTTTCTATTTTGGGGCACTTAGGGTGCGCTAATTTTTTTTCTTTTAAATATTCCTGTAAACATATGTGTGCATATGTTTATGCGTATCTTGACGATATTTATGGAATAGACTTTCTGGGCAAAGGGTATGACTGTGTTAAGGTTTGCAGTCGTACGATGCCTGTTATTAGAGTCTCCACAGTAGTGATATGGTATAAGAAAACAATAAGTATTCTCTAGTGATCGTTCCGGAGCCCAAGCTCATATTGCTTGCCGCACACCAGGTCAACAAATCGAGAGACGAGTGGCTGGGGCAAGGAATAGTGACTTTATTCGGAAAGCCAGCGGACCGAGAAGATGGTGGGCTAGGGTCCTCAGGTAAGATGGGCTAGAACCATCTTCGCCGAGGTAGAATTCAGGCTTTTTTAATACTAAAAGGGGAGGGAGTGTTGTTAGCTGTTGCAAACTTGGTGTCGGAATCCTTTGTTCTTGTAGCTGTCCACTTAGGTCAGGTCATGGTGTTCCTGTAAACCTCCAACAAGACAAACGTTATTCTCTGTTCTGCAACTTTTTATCTCTCTATGAATGGAAAAGTGTTACACCTGTAAAGGCCAGAGCCTTGAGAATTGGCTATCTTGTATATTTCAGGCTATAGGCAACAAGTTGTAGCAAAAACAAAGTACAAAGGTTAAAGTAAAAGAAACAGATCTGATATGGAGTCAGTTTTGTTATTCCCTAGTACATGAGCATACTGATTATCAGGTATTGTAAATATGCAATAGTCAGTGCAACATGACTGCAAAATAAAATGACAAATACTGCAAAATTTTCAGAATTTAATGAAGTTGATGAAAGTGGTATTAGAAACCTGCTTGAATTTTGCAAAGCCACTGGCCAGGGTGATGCAGCAGCACTGAACTAGTTAATAATTATAAAACTCTGAACATGGACAATGATGATCCAATAAGTGCTTCAAGGGAGTGAGTTTAGGATCCAAGGATTAGGAAGACCCTTAAAATATCAATGAAGACATCATACAGTTTTTGCAAAAAAGGACATTCTTTATGATTGCATTGCAAAAGTTAAACATAAAGAGTGCCACATCATACAAGACTGTGAGAAGGATGTTCCTTTCCTCCCAACTCCAGCATTGATTCATTCTTTGTTCTAAGAATTAACAGAGATGCAGTTGTAACGTAAATATTGTGAAGTATAAGAGAAAATAAATTTATTTCAGTAGTTCTGGCTTGATTTTTATGATAAAATCCCAATCAGACTTTTCCCCCACAATTTACTGTGTAATTTTGGACTTCATTTTAATTAATTTCGATTCACCTTAAGTGGTTGTTTTCTGAGGTACATGATTGTTGATGTAGAAAATCCCAAAGAATTTCCCCCCAAACTCAGAACTATGAAGTGAGCTCAGTAGGGTTTCAGGGTATAACATAAACATACAAAAATCAGTTGTATTTCTTTAGGCTGTATGCTAGCAGTGAACATGTGGACACCAAAATTAGAAATACAGGGACTTCCCTGGTGGCGCAGTGGTTAAAAATCTGCCGGCCAATGCAGGGGACACAGGTTTGATCCCTGGTCTGGGAAGATCCCACATGCCATGGAGCAACTCAGGTCGTGCACCACAACAACTGAGCCTATGCTCTAGAGCCCGAGAGCCACAACTACTGAAGCCCGTGTGCCTAGAGCCCGTGCTCCACAACAAGAGAAGCCACCGCAGTGAGAAGCCTCCACCTCGCAATGAAGAGTAGCCCCCGCTCGCTGCAACTAGAGAAAGCCTGCATGCAGCAACAAAGGCCCAATGCAGCCAAAAAAAAAAAAAAAAAAAAAAACCAAAGAAATACAATACAATATACAATTACTTAAAAACAAAACGAAAGAAAAAGAAGAATTTAGGTGTAAATCTAACAAAACATGTACAGGACTTGTATGCTGGAAACTGTAAAACAAGGAAGACAGAAATTGAAGAGGATCTGAATAAATGGAAAAACATACTTTATTCACGAATTGGAAGAATCAACATAGTAAGTAAGCTAATTTTCCCCAAACTGGTAAATAGATTTAATGTAATTCCTATCAAAAATTATAACTCTGGCTTTAAAGTTGGACATACAGTATCCTAATTATTATTTTCCCAAAGCACTATAATTGTAGTATTTCCCCCAATGAAAAATTTTAACAGCTTTATGGGGATATAATTGATGTATAACGAACTGTACATATTTAAAGAGTCTCGACATATGTATACGGTGTGACACCATCATCTGAATCAAGATAATGAACATGTCCATCACCCCCAAAGTTTCCTCCTGGTCCTTTGTAATACATCCTACTGTCCTTCTGTGCCTCCCATAAATCCTGCCTCTCTGTCCCTAGGCAACCACTAGTCAGCTTTCAGTCACTATAGATTCATTTGTTTTCCCTAGAATTTTATATAAATGGAATAATAGAGTCTACACTTTTTTGGTCTGGCTACTTTCCATCAGCATTATTATTTTGAGATCCATCCATGTTTTTGTGTGTGTTAATAGTTTATTTTTATCATTTTTTTAAAAAAAATTATTTATTTTATTATCTTATTTATTTATTGTTTCTGGCTGCATTTGGTCTTCGTTGCGGCGAGCTGAGGCTACTCTTCGTTGCGGTGTGCGGGCTTCTCATTGCAGTGGCTTCTCTTGTTGTGGAGCACGGGCTCTAGGTGCGTGGGCTTCAGTAGTTGTGGCTCTCGGGCTCTAGAGCGCAGGCTCAGTAGTTGTGGTGCATGGACTTAGTTGCTCCACGGCATGTGGGATCTTCCTGGACCAGGGCTCGAACCCGTGTCCCCTACATTGGCAGGCGGATTCTTAACCACTGCGCCACCAGGGAAGCCCAATAGTTTATTTTTGTCATTTTGTAGTATTACATTATATCGATTTACCACAATGTGTTTATCCATTCACCTGTTAATGGTCATTTGGGTGGTTTTCAGTTTGGGGCTATTACAGATAAATATGCTGTGAATATTTGTGTGGACATACGTTTTCATTTCTCTTGAGTAAATACCTAGAAGTGGAACGACTGGAACAAATGGGTAATATCTTAACTTTTTAAGAGGCTGCCAAACTATTTTCCAAAATGGTTATGCTGTTTTACATGACCACTAGCCGGTGTGAGAGGTCCAGTACCTCCACCTCTTGGCCAACACTTGGACTTTTAGTCATTGTAATAGGTGTGTTGTGATATCTCATTATGTTTTAATTATTAGTCCCCTAATGATTCATGATGAGCATTTTTCATGTGCTCTGTGTATATCTTCTTTGGTGAAATGTTTGTTTAAATCTTTTGGCTCTTTAAAAATTGGGTGATTTGTTTTCTTTTTAGTGAAGATATAGATTTCTGTATGTATTCTGGACACAAGTCCTTTATCAGGGGTATAATTTGCAAATACTTTTTCTCAATCGGTGGCTTGTCCTTTCATTCTGTTTAACAGTGTTTTTCAAAGTGCAGAAACTGAATTTTGATGAAATCCAGTTTATCAATTTTTTCTCTCATGGCTTGTGCTTTTGGTGTTGGCATCTAAGAAATCTTTGTGTAAACCAAGGTCACAAAGATTTACTCTTATGTTTACTTCTAGAAGTTTTTGTGATTCTACTTTTGGTTTCCTCTTTGATCCAAAATTTAATTTAGGAGAGTATTTTGAATTTTTTTGTTTTAAACTGTTATTAATTTTAGACATTTTTGCGATTGAGGCCTGTGCAGTTTATACTGTAAAGGAGTGAGGCTGATAGGGGTTGGAAGGCAAGGGAGTGTGGATGGTAGAAGGTGGAAGAGGGACAGGAGTGCATAAAGTACAATTTTTGTCTAGATTGCATTTTTGTTCTACTGCTTCCTCTCTTTCTAGATACCAAACTCCTCATGTTTATACTGCACTAAATCTTTCTCGTTTTATTCTTCCTCTTTTCATAAGTCCTTTCTCTCTCTCTCTCTCTCTCACCCACTCATCCATCCAATCTGTCAGAAAACCCTATGTGTGCTACCTTCACAGTACATCTAGAATCCATCTGCTTCTCGTCATCTCCCAGTGCCTATCTCTCTGGTCTAAGCCACTGTCATTTTTTATCTTTTATTTTGCAGTAGGCCCCTAACTGGTCTCACAGTTTCTACCTCTGCCCCCTTCAGTGTATTCTCAATGCAGCAGAGTGATTCTTTTTTTTTTTTTTTTTAAAGACTTATTTATTTATTCATTTTGGCTGTGTTGGGTCTTCTTTGTTGCGCGCGGGCTTTCTCTAGTTGCGGCGAGAGGGGGCTACTCTCCCTTGCGGTGCAGAGGCTTCTCATTGCGGTGGCTTCTCTTGTTGCGGAGCACGGGCTCTAGGTGTGAGGGCTTCAGTAGTTGCAGCATGCGGGCTCAGTAGTTGTGGCTTGCGGGCTTTAGAGCACAGGCTTAGTAGTTGTGGTGCATGGGCTTAGTTGCTCCACGGCATGTGGGATCTTCCAGGACCAGGGCTCGAACCCGTGTCCCCTGCATTGGCAGGCAGATTCTCAACCACTGCGCCACCAGGGAAGTCCCCAGAGTGATTCTTTTAAAATGTGTGTTAATATCACTCCTCTGCTCAAAACACTCCAAAGATTTCCCATCTCACTCTGAGTGAAGAAAGAAGTCCTCAGGTGGCCCTGAAGCCCTACATGATCCCTGGGGTCCCAGGTTCCTCTCTTATGCCGTAACTATCTTGCTCATTCTCCTCTAGCCCTGCTGGCCTCCTTCCTGTCCCTGGGACATGCCAAACTGCCCCTGCCTCAGGGCCTTTGCATTTTCTTTTGTTCCCTCTGCCTGGAATACTCTTGCTTCCTTCAGGTCTCAGCTCAAATGTGTTTTTCTTAGAGAGGCCTTGCTTGACTCCTCTCTACAAAGTACTAACTGCCTCCCTCTTACTTTTTTTATTTCTCATGAGCACTTACCTGACACATTACGCAGCTTCTTATTTTTTTTGTAGATCTTTTTACAAAAATTTTATGTTGGAGTGTAGTTGATTAACAATGATGTGTTAGTTACAGGTGTACAGCAGAGTGATTCACTTATACCCATACAAGTATCCATTCTTTTTCAAATTCTTTTCCCGTTTAGGTTATTACAGAATACTGAGCCGAGTTCCCTGTGCTGTACAGTAGGTTCTTGTTGATTGATTATCTATTTTAAATATAGTAGACACAGCTTCTTATTTGTTGACTGCCTTTCTTTCCTTGCAGAATATAAGTTCCCAGAGGGAGGGAACTATGCTTTGTTCACTGCTATTCCCATAGTACTGAGAGCAGTGCCCGGCGCATAGTAGATGCTCAGTAACCACCTGTGGAGTGGGTGCATGAGTGTGTCCTGTCTGAAGGCGTAACCTCAGTGAGTGGTTTCCTTAGTCATTTGTAACAGTCTAGAGAGACTTAATAAAATTAAGTCCAGTAGAAGATAATTGTGTGTGTGTGTGGTGGAGCTGGAGATGGGAAAGGGGATGCTGGGTGGTGAGGCAGGTACAGATATTGAATGTTCCACAAAGCCATATATAATGTTAAAAAAATAATAGCTAGGTGAGAACTGGGTTTGAGAATAAATAATTTTGGAAATAAATGAGTCTGGTTCAGTTTATCAGTTCACTGTAGTTTTTATTTATTCAACATGAAGAGAAAAACATCACAAAGCAAGTGACCCAAAATAGCACATGTTGTGCATTTCTTCAGCCCCTTGGCAGCATCAGGCAGATGTGTTCACTCTGCACTGACTTGTGTGTGAATCTCCCGGCTCTTCACCCGCAGCTTGTTGACCTGGGACTCGGCAATGTCAGCCCGTTCCTCAGCCTCCTCCAGCTCGTGCTGGAGCTTGTGGAATTTGGCAAGATTAGCGTTGGATTGCTCCTCCTAAGAATAAAGTTGTGAGAGTTAGACTTTGTGGTTCTCACTGCACTTGTCACAAACAGGATTATTTCCTCAACTCAGATATTTCCTTCTTACGGTTTGTTTGTCATATCTGATTTCAAATCCAGACAGAACTTGTAACTTCAATTACATTTTTTACTCTAAAGCATGGAAGAAGAAATAGTTTTGAAATGGAAGAGACGAGCTCATTATGTCAAACCCATGTATACGTGAAGTCTATTTACGATGTATGGACTGAGTGGAAAGGAGGAAGAGACCCACGTGCGCTCGCTCACAGAGGTTAGACAGTAAATGTAAGGTCAAATTCTGACTTCGGGAAAATCCCCGTTGAAATGTTTTTGCCATATATTTTGACTCTGGTATACAGAGACGCTGCGGGTGGGGGGATGGGAATAGGAAGAAAGTATGCCCTTTGTTGGTTGCACTTACTACCATTCGTGCCTCTCCCTTTCGTGTTCCCTTTTCTTACCTCTTACCCACCTCTTACATTGTGTCTGGAAGAGTGGGGAACAACCAGGAAAAGTGAAGCTGGAGAATCTTTCAACACATCCTAATTTGCTACAGCGAATGTGCAGGGATAAGTCCCTGCTGATGACAGTGGTAGTGAGGGAAGAAGTCAGCTGGGGTAAAAGATTTCTGTTTGACTTTTGGGAACAATTGATTTTGTGCATTTCTAGAGGGAGAGGAATATTTATCATGGTGTTAGATTTTCTGCTGGATATTCTTTGCAGCTATCAAGTAAGGTGGGTTATTTGGAATTTGCTTTTTTCCCCCCAATCCCTACAAATTGCTTAATAATAAAAATATCTCGTCTTGAGGTCTTATTCTATAATTAGGATTTGGGGGTAAATTCATATTTATATCATCTCTCTTAAAATAAGAATGACATATTCTTACTTGGTCTCTTTCTTTCTCATTAACACATTCTCTTAATATACTTTCTACCCCCAAAGAAGTTTTCTTCTTCCCTCAAGGGCTTAAAGATACTTGCAGCCTCCTCAGCTTGTCTCTTGTATGATTTCACCTTTGCCTGTAATTTATCTACCAGGTCTTGCAGCCTGAGAACATTCTTGCGGTCTTCCTCGGTCTGGAAGTTTGAAAAAAATGGTCTGCATTGAATCCAACAAAATCAACCCACTACAGGTGGTGAAGTAAATCACTTTGATATGATGGCAGGTGGGCCTGGGGTAAATGTGGTCAACTCTGAGGCTTCCTTCATAGTATTAACAGTAGCCACTCTTGTTAAATGTCCACTGTGTGCAGGCACTATATTGGAGAGTTATACACGTCTCTAATCCTTACCTCCCTACTCTGGTGAGTAGATGTTTTTATTCTATTTTACAGGTGATGAATTAAGGTTGAGAGTGTTAGGTAACCTATCCGAGTTTAAAAAGTAAGAGGCCAAAGTAGGACTAACACCAGTTTATCTGTCTTTGAAACCTGTATTCTTTCCTCACTTACACGATTTTCTAAAGGCCTTCCTGATTTTCCTAGCTTAGGAAAGGGTCTGTGATAGGTGATTGTGTCATTTGCCCCTTATGTATATCGAGTTAACATGTAGCTATTTGTGAGTACCACATAGTCACCAGGTTTTCAATTTCCCTTTGTGCAGGAAGTCTGGATATTCTAGAAAGCTCTTCCCCTTACCTGGTAGATGAGTTCCTTTACTCTTCTCTCGTGTTTCCGCAAACCTTTAACAGCCTCAGCATTACGTTTCTGCTCACTTTCAACCTCTCCTTCAAGCTCACATACCTACAATCAAGAAAGATACTTATATAGTCAGTCTTGGGGGATGTTAATTAACTCAGGACCTACTGACGATATTGGGTGGCTGTCCCCAGCCACAGGATAAGGATGGGAGTCAATATACAAGAAGAGAGACGGATCGGGGAGTGCCGTTTTCACTTCCCGGATTCAGAGAGATTGAGAGACCCACCCTGGCCTCCAGCTTCTGGATGTGCTTCTGCTTCTTGCCGCCCTTCAGGGCCAGCTGCTCAGCCTCGTCCAGGCGGTGCTGCAGGTCCTTCACCGTCTGCTCCAGGTTCTTCTTCGTCCGCTCCAGGTGGGCGCTGGTGTCCTGCTCCTTCTCTGTCAGCTCCTCGGCCATCATGGCCGCCTGGTTAAGTTCACAAGAGGCATCAGTGGGCCACCCACCCCTCCTATGCGGGCACACGGAGGGCGCTGTGAGGCTGGCACTAGGCACGCTGATGCTTTCCTCCTTGCCGCAGCCACCGCTGATGCTGCGCGGTTCCCCTCCCGCTTTGCCTCTGCTGAGGCTCCGCCTCCTTCCATCTCTCCGGGAAGCCACCACTGACTGAATGCGGGGGTGCGGAGAGGAAGCCTACTTGCAGGTCCCAAAGGGGCGGCGTAGAAGCCCCTTTCTTATCTCCAGACAGCACCTCTGATAAGAAAGAATGGAGCGCACATCCGTGACGGCCTTCTTGGCCTTCTCCTCTGCATTTTTGGACTCCTGGATAGACTTCTCCACCTCTGCCTGGCATTGGGCTATGTCAGCTTCCAGTTTTTTCTTGGTATTTATCAGGCACGTGTTCTACAAGAAAAATTAGATAAGAGGTTCGGGCTACATTTGGACACTTACAACGATTGGAAGGGAGAGGGTTGGGTGGGGAAAGAAGTCACGCTCGAGAACGTTCCATTTCTTATTTTTCATACAGGTGAAAAAAAATTAAAAAGACTTTCATTTTTGATAGACAGATATCCCAAAACAGGCCCGAGAATTGTACATAAAAGAATTGAGTAAATGATAAATGTGGACATTCAAATATTTGAGGAAGGATAAATTATTTAGTTAAAGGTGCTGGAACAAGGAAATGGTTGACATAACTATGTGAAATGAAAAATAATTCTCATGATCAAAACATTGTACAGGGCTTCCCTGGTGGCGCAGTGGTTGAGAGTCTGCCTGCCAATGCAGGGGACACGGGTTCGAGCCCTGGTCCAGGAAGATCCCACATGCCACGGAGCAACTGGGCCCGTGAGCCACAATTACTGAGCATGCGCGTCTGGAGCCTGTGCTCCGCAACAAGAGAGGCTGCGATGGTGAGAGGCCCGCGCACCGCGATGAAGAGTGGTCCCCACTTGCCACAACTAGAGAAAGCCCTCGCACAGAAACGAAGACCCAACACAGCCATAAATAAATAAATAAAAGAACGTGAATTTCTAAAAAAAAAAAAAAAAACATTGTACAGAGTTGTTAGGATGATGACAAACGAGGAAACATTTGCAATGTGCATTACTGAAAAAATATTTCCTTCCTTAATATGTAAAAAAGACAAATCATTAAGAAAAAAGGGCAAAAGTACAAATAGCTAAGACACTCCAGAAGAAATACAAATAGCCAACAAAGACGACAAAATGTTCCACCTCATTAGTAATCAAAGAAATAAGAATTTTTAAAATGAGGCATTTTCAACCATAAAATCGGTGAAGATTAAAAAAAAATAATAGCTAAGCACTCTCACTTATTTTCCCCATGGGAGTGAAAATTGGGACAACTTTGTTAAAGAACAGTTTACAACATATCATAAATGTCTTTGCTGTTTTGACCATGAATATATACTTCCAGGAATTTACTTACTTTTAGGAATATTAAGGAAATAGTAATCATGGATATATGTGAAAATTTAGTTATGAAGAAGTTAGTCATACAATCTTCTAATCACAAACATTTTTATTGGGAACAGTGTAAAAATATCCAGCCGTACAAGCCTGATTACATAAATGTGCCGTAATACACAACTACAATGGACGGCTTTTCTGCCATGAAAGAACCGTATCCTAGAAAACTATTTTAACATATAGAAATATGTTCACAACACGTTGTTAAATGAAAAAAAGTTGCAAAAGGATTGATCACGTTTACAGAAAATATCATATTTATGTATAGAAATAAGAGCCTAGAATAGGAGATCCCAAAATGCTAACAATATGGTTGGTATTTTTCTAGTTTTTTGGCTAATTCAAAAAATAGTTTTTAAAGCAAGGAATTTTGGGGGAATTTCCTGGCGGTCCAGTGATTAGGGCTTTGTGTTTCCACCGTGCAGGGCGCGGGTTCGATCCCTGGTTGGGGAACTAAGATCCCGTATGCCATGTGGTGTGGTCCAAAAAAATAGAAAATGAAACAAGGAATTCTTTAACTTTCCTAAAAGTAATTATTTCAAAAGACAATCCTAATTTTCTAAGCTTGCAGCTTAAATGTTACTGCCTCTGTGAAGCCTTTTCCAGCCCTTTTATGCAATAATTTGTCATGCCTTGCTCTGATTTCCCCATGATCTTTTATCTTCAGATAAAAGAAAGCTCAGCAATCTGTCCATCTAGAGACCAAGTTATTCCGAGAACTAGGCCTAATGAAAGTTTGTCTTGACCACTAGCCTGGAAGGAGCGGTGGGAACTCCTCTCCGTCAAGCCTGGGTCCTGCCTGCCTCCAGGGTGGACCCAGAGTGGAGTGAGGACGGACACACGGGGGGGGGGGGGTGAAGGAGCTGCACGCGGTCGCTGGCCTCCAGCAGCTCGTGCTCCGCCAGCTTGCGGGTGCGCTCCGTCCGCGCCAGGGCCACCTTCCTCTCCTCCGGCTCCTCCAGCGAGAGGCCATTCCTGCGCTCCACGAGGGCCAGCTGCTCCCTGAGATCCTCGCTGCTCCTCAGGGCGTCATCCAGATGCAGCTGGGAGTCCTTCAAGAGAAACCAGGGGTGAGACCGAAGCCCAGGGCAGGCTGAGGTCCCGCCAGGTCCTCCAGGGGCCGTGCACTCACCTTGAGCTGGCTCTGGACTGAGCACAGGTGTTTCTGGGTCTCTGCCACCTGGCGGTTGGAGTGGCCCAGCTGAATCTCCATCTCACTGAGGTCTCTCTCCATCTTCTTCTTCAGCCTCAGAGCAACATTCCGGCTCCGGATCTCAGCATCCAGCACGCTTTGCATGGCCTTTGCTGCCCGCTGGCTGTTTCTTTTCAGCTGCTCGATTTCTTCTTCCTTCTCAGTGATCTTGCGGTCAAGCTCAGATTTCAGCTGGTTCAACTCTAGCTGGACACGCAAAATCTTGCCCTCTTCATGCTTCAAGGAACCCTGATAAAAGTAAAGGAGTGATTGGGATTGCCGGGGGCAGCCACCTTCTTGAATGAGGTTTTTCATCTCCATTAGGATAAAAAGGGTATTATTAGGCTCATTTTACAAATAAATAGAACAGTACTCAAAAAGGTCAAACAGTTTGCTCCCAACTTGTTACTAGTAATGAAACTAGAACTGAAGCTTTGTTGTTAACAATCTTATGTCTTGAGAAGGACAGAGCATTGTTTTCAATTAGTAAAAATTTTGATTACTGTGTCTTTTTAAATAGTGACCATAAGTCAGGAGCCAACCTCTGCTCAAAAAAGACAGAGAAAGACAGAGGAATTGCTCTCCTGTTATCCTGCATAGTGCAAATTTCCCTATACCCTCTTAAGCATCCGCCCCTCACTGGCCACAGCTGGTGATAGCATCAGGATCCTGCACTCTTTGGACCACACAGAATTCCCAGCAGCCAAAGATGACCGTGTATAACTCTCTGTTAAAACTAAGGG
Source organism: Balaenoptera acutorostrata (assembly GCF_949987535.1). Lineage (NCBI taxonomy): Eukaryota > Metazoa > Chordata > Mammalia > Artiodactyla > Balaenopteridae > Balaenoptera > Balaenoptera acutorostrata. The sequence continues at coordinate 95,293,999 of NC_080071.1, forward strand.
ATTCTGAGCTGGCTCTCAGGATGTTTGTTTGGTGATTGAGTTCTTGCTTTCTGAGAGGAAGACGTTGAGGACATAATGAACAAGTTTATTTATTCAATAGGAGAAATACGATGGACTAGAGAACACTCATGAGGCAAGGCAGCAGAGAGCAGCTGGTCCCCCCCCAGGGCGGGGGTGGGGCTGGATTCTTCCCATTGGAGCCCCAGTGCCTCCTGCAGGAAGGGCCCCTGGGGGTGGTCTAGTCCCCTTCCTCAGCGCCCCGCCCTCCTTCACATTCCAGACACGTGCCTCCACCTCTTCCAGGGCAGCCTGGAGGTCTGACTTTTCTTGCTGCACTTGCTTCCTGGTCTTCTCCACTTCCTGAAGATTCTTGCTCATTTCCGCAATCTGCATGGTTAAGTCGGAAATCTCTTCTGCAAAGACAGGCTTGATTTAGGCTGTTTTCACAGGCTCTGTCTGATAGCACCGGCATTTGCCAGGGAATTTGGGGATTGGTGATTCATTCATGACCTTCATATAGGAGAGGACAAAGACAGGGAAACCTTTCGGGGGAGGTGTCGACAAGACACAGGTGTGTGGCCTCACCTGAAGATGCAGAGGGAGGAACAACAGAACACCTGTATGACCCTGAACCTTCACACGGTAAACAAAAGGGTCACAGAGAGGACCGGGGGACACTACTGTGGAGAAAACACATAGAATCATGGTCTCAGAAATAGAAGGGGCTTTAGAGGGCATTGGGTCTGGTCTAGTTTTGTAGGACAGCGGTCTGAGATCCTAAGGGATCTAGTGACAGGATCAAGGACACAAAGCCATGTAGAGACAGAATCCATGGAAGATATGTTCTGTAGAAGAGCACGGAGCTTAGCAGCCCGGCGAACCCTCTGTTCTCGAGAACAAGGCTTGGCTGTGACTATGCCTTACATTGGGGAAGTTTGGGTCCCAGGGAAAAGTGAATAGATGTGAGGATTTTGTGGGGGATCGGGAAGGAGGAGGCTGTGGCCAAATGGGGGAGTGGTGGCCAGAAGAGAAGGGGGGCTGTCACACACCTGTGATAGGGAGAGAGCTGGGGGCTGTCACACCCCTGTGACGGGAAGACAGCTGGGGGCTATCACATCCCTGTGATGGGGAGACAGTTGGGGGCAGTCACATAACTGTGATGTGGAGACGGCTGGGGGCTGTCACATACCTGAGATGTGGAGAGAGCTGGGGGCTGTCACATACCTGTGATGGGGAGAGAGTTGGGGGCTGTCAGGGACCTGTGACGCGGAGAAAGATGGGGCCTGTCACATACCTTTGATGGGGACACAGCTGGGGGCTGTCACATACCTATGATGGGGAGACAGCTGGGGGCTGTCACTCACCTGTGATGGGGAGAGAGCTGGGGGCTGTCACAGAGCTGTGATGGGGAGAGACCTGGGGACTGACAAACACCTATGATGGGGAGAGAGCTGGGGGCTGTCACATACCTGTGATGCGGAGAGAGCTGGGGGCTGTCACATACCTATGATGGGGAGAGAGCTGGGGGCTCTCACGCACCTGTGATGCGGAGACAGCTGGGGGCTGTCACACACCTGTGATGGGGAGAGAGCTAGGGGCTGTCACTCACCTGTGATGGGGAGAGAGATGGGGGCTGTTAAATACCTGTGATGGGGAGAGAGTTGGGTACTTTCACATACCTGCGTTGGGGAGAGAGCTGGGGTCTGTCACACACCTGTGATGGGGAAAGAGATGGGGACTGTCAAACACCTGTGATGGGGAGAGACCTGGGGGCTGTCACATACCTGTGATGCGGAGACAGCAGGTGTCTTTCAGATACCTGTGAAGTGGAGAGAGTTGGGGGCTGACACATACCTGTGATGGGGAGAAAGCAGGGGGCTGTCACTCACTTGTGATAGGGAGCGAGCTGGGGGCAGTCGCACACCTGTGATGGGAGAGAGCTGGGGGCTGTCACTCACCTGTGATGGGGAGAGAGCTGGGGCTGTCACTCACCTGTAATGGGGAGAGATCAGGGGGCTGTCACACACCTCTGATGGTGAGAGAGGTGGGGACTGTCAAACACCTGTAATGGGAAGAGAGCTAGTGGTTGTCACATACCTGTGATGTGGAGACAATGGGGGCTGTCACATACCTGTGATGGGGAGAGAGTTGGGGGCTGTCAGGCTCCTGTGATGCGGAGACAGCTGGCGGCTGTCACTCACCTGTGATGGGGAGAGAGCTGGGGGCTGTCACATACGTGTGATGGGGAGATAGATGGGGACTGTCAAACACCTGTGATGGGGAGAGAGCTGGTGGCTGTCACATACCTGTGATGCGGAGAGAGCTGGTGGCTGTTTCATACCTGTGATGTGGAGACAGCTGTGGGTTGTAACATACCTGTGATGGGGAGAGAGTTGGGGGCTGTCACTCCCCTGTCATGGGGAGAGACCTTGGGACTGTCACACACCTGTGATGGAGAGAGAGCTGGGGGATGTCACTCACCTGTAATAGGGAGAGAGCTGGGGTCTGTCACACACCTGTGATGGGGAAAGAGATGGGGACTGTCAAACACCTGTGATGGGGAGAGACCTGGGGGCTGTCACATACCTGTGATGCGGAGACAGCTGGTGTCTTTCAGATACCTGTGAAGTGGAGAGAGTTGGGGGCTGACACATACCTGTGATGGGGAGAAAGCAGGGGGCTGTCACTCACTTGTGATAGGGAGAGAGCTGGGGGCAGTCGCACACCTGTGATGGGAGAGAGCTGGGGGCTGTCACTCAACTGTGATGGGGCGAGAGCTGGGGGTGTCACTAACCTGTTATGGGGAGAGATCAGGGGGCTGTCACACACCTCTGATGGTGAGAGAGGTGGGGACTGTCAAACACCTGTAATGGGAAGAGAGCTAGTGGTTGTCACATACCTGTGATGTGGAGACAACGGGGGCTGTCACATACCTGTGATGGGGAGAGAGCTGGTGGCTGTCACTCACCTGTGATGCGGAGAGAGCTGGTGGCTGTTTCATACCTGTGATGTGGAGACAGCTGTGGGCTGTAACATACCTGAGATGGGGAGAGAGTTGGGGGCTGTCAAAAACCTGTGATGCAGAGACAGATGGCGGCTGTCACATACCTATGATGGGGAGAGAGTTGGGGGCTGTCACTCCCCTGTCATGGGGAGAGACCTTGGGACTGTCACACACCTGTGATGGAGAGAGAGCTGGGGGCTGTTACTCACCTGTAATGGGGAGAGAGCTGGGGGCTGTCACACACCTGTGATGGGGAAAGAGATGGGGACTGTCAAACACCTGTGATGGGGAGAGACCTGGGGGCTGTCACATACCTGTGATGCGGAGACAGCTGGTGTCTTTCAGATACTTGTGAAGTGGAGACAGTTGGGGGCTGACACATACCTGTAATGGGGAGAAAGCAGGGGGCTGTCACTCACTTGTGATAGGGAGAGAGCTGGGGGCAGTCGCACACCTGTGATGGGAGAGAGCTGGGGCTGTCACTCACCTGTGATGGGGAGAGAGCTGGGGGCTGTCACACACCTCTGATGGTGAGAGAGATGGGGACTGTCAAACACCTGTGATGGGAAAAGAGCTAGTGGTTGTCACATACCTATGATGTGGAGACAGCTGAGGGCTGTCAGATACCTGTGATGGGGAGAGAGCTGGGCGCTGTCACTCACCTGTGATGTGGAGAGAGCAGGGAGCTGTCACACACCTGTGATGGGGAGAGAGATTGGGGACTGTCACATACCTGAGTCGCTGAGACAGCTGGCGGTTGTCACATACCTGTGATGGGGAGAAAGCAGGGGGCTGTCACTCACTTGTGATAGGGAGAGAGCTGGGGGCAGTCGCACACCTCTGATGGTGAGAGACATGGGGACTGTCAAACACCTGTGATGGGAAGAGAGCTAGTGGTTGTCACATACCTGGGATGTGGAGACAATGGGGGCTGTCAGATACCTGTGATGGGGAGAGAGTTGGGGGCTGTCAGGCTCCTCTGATGCGGAGACAGCTGGGGGCTGTCACCCACCTGTAAATGGAAGAGAGCTGGGCGTTGTCTCGTACGTGTGATATGGAGACAGCTGGGGAAGGTCACACACCTGTGATGGGGAGAGAGGTCGGGGTTGTCACATAACACTTCTGTGGAGACAGCTGGGGGCTGTCACATATAATGGGGAGACAGCTGGGGGCTGTCATATACCTGTGAAGTGGAGACAGCTGGGGCCTGTCATATACCTGTGATGGGGAGAGAGTTGGGGGCTGTCACGCACTTGTGAGGCGGACACCGCTGGGGGCTGTCACATACCTGTGATGGGGAGAGCGCTGGGGGTTTTTACTCACCTGTAATGGGAAGAGAGATGGGGGATGTCAATCACCTGTGATGGGGAGAGAGCTGGGGGCTGTCAGTCACCTGTGCTGGGGAGAGAGATGGGGGCTGTCACATACCTGTGATGGGGAGAGAGCTGGGGTCTGTCACCCACCTGTGAAGGTCAGAGAGCTGGGCATTGTCAGGCACCTGTGATATGGAGACACATGGGGACGGTCACACACCTGTGATGGGGAGAGAGCTTGGGGTTGTCACATACCTGTGATGTGGAGACAGCTGGGGCCTATCATATACCTGTGACGGGGAGAGAGCTGGGGGCTGTCACTCCCCTGTCATGGGGAGAGACCTGGGGGCGGTCACACACCTGTGATGGGGAGAGAGCAGGGGTCTGTCACTCAACTGTAATGGGGAGAGAGCTGTGTGCTGTCACACACCTGTGATGGGGAGAGAGCAGGGGGCTGTCACTCACCTGTAATGGGGAGAGAGCTGTGTGCTGTCACATACCTGTGATGGGGAGAGAGATGGGGGCTGTTAGTCATCTGTGATGGGGAGAGAGCTGGGGGCTGTCACATACATGTGACTGGGAAGGGTGCTGGGGGCTGTCACTCACCTGTGATGCGGAGAAAGCTGGTGGCTGTCACATACCTATGATGGGGAGAGAGTGGGGGGCTGTCAAGCACTTGTGATGCGGAGACAGCTGGGGGCTGTCACATACCTGTGATGGGGAGAGCGCTGGGGGTTTTTACTCACCTGTAATGGGAAGAGAGATGGGGGATGTCACTCACCTGTAATGGGGAGAGAGCTGTGTGCTGTCACACACCTGTGATGGGGAGAGAGCAGGAGGCTGTCACTCACCTGTAATGGGGAGAGAGCTGTGTGCTGTCACATACCTGTGATGCGGAGAGAGATGGGGGCTGTCAGTCATCTGTGATGGGGAGAGAGCTGGGGGCTGTCACATACATGTGACTGGGAAGGGTGCTGGGGGCTGTCACTCACCTGTGATGCGGAGAAAGCTGGTGGCTATCACATACTTATGATGGGGAGAGAGTGGGGGGCTGTCAAGCACTTGTGATGCGGAGACAGCTGGGGGCTGTCACATACCTGTGATGGGGAGAGCGCTGGGGGTTGTTACTCACCTGTAATGGGAAGAGAGATGGGGGATGTCACTCACCTGTAATGGGGAGAGAGCTGTGTGCTGTCACACACCTGTGATGGGGAGAGAGCAGGGGGCTGTCACTCACCTGTAATGGGGAGAGAGCTGTGTGCTGTCACATACCTGTGATGCGGAGAGAGATGGGGGCTGTCAGTCATCTGTGATGGGGAGAGAGCTGGGGGCTGTCACATACATGTGACTGGGAAGGGTGCTGGGGGCTGTCACTCACCTGTGATGCGGAGAAAGCTGGTGGCTATCACATACTTATGATGGGGAGAGAGTGGAGGGGTGTCAAGCACTTGTGATGCGGAGACAGCTGGGGGCTGTCACATACCTGTGATGGGGAGAGCGCTGGGGGTTTTTACTCACCTGTGATGGGGAGAGACCTGGGGGCTGTCACATACCTGTGATGCGGAGACAGCTGGTGTCTTTCAGATAACTGTGAAGTGGAGACATTTGGGGTCTTACACATACCTGTGATGGGGAGAAAGGTGGGGGCTGTTAGGCACCTGTGACGAGGAGACAGCTGGGGGCTGTCACATACCTGTGATGGGGAGAAAGCAGGGGGCTGTCACTCACTTGTGATAGGGAGAGAGCTGGGGGCAGTCGCACACCTGTGATGGGAGAGAGCTGGGGGCTGTCACTCACCTGTTATGGGGAGAGAGCTGGGGGCTGTCACACACCTCTGATGGTGAGAGAGATGGGGACTGTCAAACACCTGTGATGGGGAGAGAGTTGGGGGCTGTCAGGCTCCTGTGATGCGGAGACAGCTGGGGGCTGTCAGATACCTGTGATGGGGAGAGAGCTGGGCGCTGTCACTCACCTGTGATGGGGAGAGAGTTGGGGGCTGTCAGGCTCCTGTGATGCGGAGACAGCTGGGGGCAGTCAGATACCTGTGATGGGGAGAGAGCTGGGCGCTGTCACTCACCTGTGATGTGGAGAGAGCAGGGGGCTGTCACACACCTGTGATGGGGAGAGAGATTGGGGACTGTCACATACCTGAGTCGCTGAGACAGCTGGCGGTTGTCACATACCTGTGATGTTGAGAGAGCTGGAGGCTGCCACTCACTTGTGATGGGGAGAGAGCTGGGGGCTGTCACTCACCTGTAATGGGGAGAGAGCTGTGTGCTGTCACACACCTGTGATGGGGAGAGAGCAGGGGGCTGTCACTCACCTGTAATGGGGAGAGAGCTGTGTGCTGTCACATACCTGTGATGGGGAGAGTGCTGGGGGTTGTCACACAAAAGTGATGTGGAGAGATATTGGGGCTGTCACTTACCTGTGATGGGGAGAGAGATGGGGGCTGTCAGTCATCTGTGATGGGGAGAGAGCTGGGGGCTGTCACATACATGTGACTGGGAAGGGTGCTGGGGGCTGTCACTCACCTGTGATGTGGAGAAAGCTGGTGGCTGTCACATACCTATGATGGGGAGAGAGTTGGGGGCTGTCAAGCACTTGTGATGCGGAGACAGCTGGGGGCTGTCACATAACTGTGATGGGGAGAGAGCTGGGGTCTGTCACCCACCTGTGAAGGTGAGAGAGCTGGGCATTGTCACGCATCTGTGATATGGAGACACCTGGGAACGGTCACACACCTGTGATGGGGAGAGAGCTTGGGGTTGTCACATACCTGTGATGCGGAGACAGCTGGGGGCTGTCACATAACTGTGACGGGGAGAGAGCTGGGGTCTGTCACCCACCTGTGAAGGTGAGAGAGCTGGGCATTGTCACGCATCTGTGATATGGAGACACCTGGGAACGGTCACACACCTGTGATGGGGAGAGAGCTTGGGGCTGTCACACACCTGTGATGGGGAGAGAGCAGGGGGCTGTCACTCACCTGTAATGGGGAGAGAGCTGGGGGCTGTCACACACCTGTGATGGGGACAGAGCTGGGGGCTGTCACTCCCCTGTCATGGGGAGAGACCTGGGGGCTGTCAAACACCTGTGATGGGGAGAGACCTGGGCGCTGTCACATACCTGTGATGCGGAGACAGCTGGTGTCTTTCAGATACCTGTGAACTGGAGACATTTGGGGGCTTACACGTACCTGTGATGGGGAGAAAGGTGGGGGCTGTCAGGCACCTGTGACGAGGAGACAGCTGGGGGCTGTCACATACCTGTGATGGGGAGAAAGCAGGGGGCTGTCACTCACTTGTGATAGGGAGAGAGCTGGGGGCAGTCGCACACCTCTGATGGTGAGAGACATGGGGACTGTCAAACACCTGTGATGGGAAGAGAGCTAGTGGTTGTCACATACCTGGGATGTGGAGACAATGGGGGCTGTCAGATACCTGTGATGGGGAGAGAGTTGGGGGCTGTCAGGCTCCTCTGATGCGGAGACAGCTGGGGGCTGTCACCCACCTGTAAATGGAAGAGAGCTGGGCGTTGTCTCGTACGTGTGATATGGAGACAGCTGGGGAAGGTCACACACCTGTGATGGGGAGAGAGGTCGGGGTTGTCACATAACACTTCTGTGGAGACAGCTGGGGGCTGTCACATATAATGGGGAGACAGCTGGGGGCTGTCATATACCTGTGAAGTGGAGACAGCTGGGGCCTGTCATATACCTGTGATGGGGAGAGAGTTGGGGGCTGTCACGCACTTGTGAGGCGGAGACCGCTGGGGGCTGTCACATACCTGTGATGGGGAGAGCGCTGGGGGTTTTTACTCACCTGTAATGGGAAGAGAGATGGGGGATGTCAATCACCTGTGATGGGGAGAGAGCTGGGGGCTGTCAGTCACCTGTGCTGGGGAGAGAGATGGGGGCTGTCACATACCTGTGATGGGGAGAGAGCTGGGGCTGTCACGCACGTGTGATATAGAGACAGTTGGGGACGGTCAAACACCTGTGCTGGGGAGAGAGCTGGGGGCTGTCAGATACCTGTGATGGGGAGAGAGCTGGGGGCTGTCACTCACCTGTGCTGGGGAGAGAGATGGGGACTGTCACATACCTGTGATGGGGAGAGAGCTGGGGTCTGTCACCCACCTGTGAAGGTCAGAGAGCTGGGCATTGTCACGCACCTGTGATATGGAGACACATGGGAACGGTCACACACCTGTGATGGGGAGAGAGCTTGGGGTTGTCACATACCTGTGATGTGGAGACAGCTGGGGCCTATCATATACCTGTGACGGGGAGAGAGCTGGGGGCTGTCACTCCCCTGTCACGGGGAGAGACCTGGGGGCGGTCACACACCTGTGATGGGGAGAGAGCAGGGGTCTGTCACTCACCTGTAATGGGGAGAGAGCTGTGTGCTGTCACACACCTGTGATGGGGAGAGAGCAGGGGGCTGTCACTCACCTGTAATGGGGAGAGAGCTGTGTGCTGTCACATACCTGTGATGGGGAGAGAGATGGGTGCTGTTAGTCATCTGTGATGGGGAGAGAGCTGGGGGCTGTCACATACATGTGACTGGGAAGGGTGCTGGGGGCTGTCACTCACCTGTGATGTGGAGAAAGCTGGTGGCTGTCACATACCTATGATGGGGAGAGAGTGGGGGGCTGTCAAGCACTTGTGATGCGGAGACAGCTGGGGGCTGTCACATACCTGTGATGGGGAGAGCGCTGGGGGTTTTTACTCACCTGTAATGGGAAGAGAGATGGGGGATGTCACTCACCTGTAATGGGGAGAGAGCTGTGTGCTGTCACACACCTGTGATGGGGAGAGAGCAGGGGGCTGTCACTCACCTGTAATGCGGAGAGAGCTGTGTGCTGTCACATACCTGTGATGCGGAGAGAGATGGGGGCTGTCAGTCATCTGTGATGGGGAGAGAGCTGGGGGCTGTCACATACATGTGACTGGGAAGGGTGCTGGGGGCTGTCACTCACCTGTGATGCGGAGAAAGCTGGTGGCTATCACATACTTATGATGGGGAGAGAGTGGGGGGCTGTCAAGCACTTGTGATAGGAAGAGAGCTGGGGGCAGTCGCACACCTGTGATGGGGAGAGAGCAGGGGGCTGTCACTCACCTGTAATGGGGAGAGAGCTGTGTGCTGTCACATACCTGTGATGGGGAGAGTGCTGGGGGTTGTCACACAAAAGTGATGTGGAGAGATATTGGGGCTGTCACTTACCTGTGATGGGGAGAGAGATGGGGGCTGTCAGTCATCTGTGATGGGGAGAGAGCTGGGGGCTGTCACATACATGTGACTGGGAAGGGTGCTGGGGGCTGTCACTCACCTGTGATGTGGAGAAAGCTGGTGGCTGTCACATACCTATGATGGGGAGAGAGTTGGGGGCTGTCAAGCACTTGTGATGCGGAGACAGCTGGGGGCTGTCACATAACTCTGACGGGGAGAGAGCTGGGGTCTGTCACCCACCTGTGAAGGTGAGAGAGCTGGGCATTGTCACGCATCTGTGATATGGAGACACCTGGGAACGGTCACACACCTGTGATGGGGAGAGAGCTTGGGGTTGTCACATACCTGTGATGCGGAGACAGCTGGGGGCTGTCACATAACTGTGACGGGGAGAGAGCTGGGGTCTGTCTCCCACCTGTGAAGGTGAGAGAGCTGGGCATTGTCACGCATCTGTGATATGGAGACACCTGGGAACGGTCACACACCTGTGATGGGGAGAGAGCTTGGGGCTGTCACACACCTGTGATGGGGAGAGAGCAGGGGGCTGTCACTCACCTGTAATGGGGAGAGAGCTGGGGGCTGTCACACACCTGTGATGGGGACAGAGCTGGGGGCTGTCACTCCCCTGTCATGGGGAGAGACCTGGGGGCTGTCAAACACCTGTGATGGGGAGAGACCTGGGCGCTGTCACATACCTGTGATGCGGAGACAGCTGGTGTCTTTCAGATACCTGTGAAGTGGAGACATTTGGGGGCTTACACGTACCTGTGATGGGGAGAAAGGTGGGGGCTGTCAGGCACCTGTGACGAGGAGACAGCTGGGGGCTGTCACATACCTGTGATGGGGAGAAAGCAGGGGGCTGTCACTCACTTGTGATAGGGAGAGAGCTGGGGGCAGTCGCACACCTCTGATGGTGAGAGACATGGGGACTGTCAAACACCTGTGATGGGAAGAGAGCTAGTGGTTGTCACATACCTGGGATGTGGAGACAATGGGGGCTGTCAGATACCTGTGATGGGGAGAGAGTTGGGGGCTGTCAGGCTCCTCTGATGCGGAGACAGCTGGGGGCTGTCACCCACCTGTAAATGGAAGAGAGCTGGGCGTTGTCTCGTACGTGTGATATGGAGACAGCTGGGGAAGGTCACACACCTGTGATGGGGAGAGAGGTCGGGGTTGTCACATAACACTTCTGTGGAGACAGCTGGGGGCTGTCACATATAATGGGGAGACAGCTGGGGGCTGTCATATACCTGTGAAGTGGAGACAGCTGGGGCCTGTCATATACCTGTGATGGGGAGAGAGTTGGGGGCTGTCACGCACTTGTGAGGCGGACACCGCTGGGGGCTGTCACATACCTGTGATGGGGAGAGCGCTGGGGGTTTTTACTCACCTGTAATGGGAAGAGAGATGGGGGATGTCAATCACCTGTGATGGGGAGAGAGCTGGGGGCTGTCAGTCACCTGTGCTGGGGAGAGAGATGGGGGCTGTCACATACCTGTGATGGGGAGAGAGCTGGGGGCTGTCAGTCACCTGTGCTGGGGAGAGAGATGGGGACTGTCACATACCTGTGATGGGGAGAGAGCTGGGGTCTGTCACCCACCTGTGAAGGTCAGAGAGCTGGGCATTGTCAGGCACCTGTGATATGGAGACACATGGGGACGGTCACACACCTGTGATGGGGAGAGAGCTTGGGGTTGTCACATACCTGTGATGTGGAGACAGCTGGGGCCTATCATATACCTGTGACGGGGAGAGAGCTGGGGGCTGTCACTCCCCTGTCATGGGGAGAGACCTGGGGGCGGTCACACACCTGTGATGGGGAGAGAGCAGGGGTCTGTCACTCAACTGTAATGGGGAGAGAGCTGTGTGCTGTCACACACCTGTGATGGGGAGAGAGCAGGGGGCTGTCACTCACCTGTAATGGGGAGAGAGCTGTGTGCTGTCACATACCTGTGATGGGGAGAGAGATGGGGGCTGTTAGTCATCTGTGATGGGGAGAGAGCTGGGGGCTGTCACATACATGTGACTGGGAAGGGTGCTGGGGGCTGTCACTCACCTGTGATGCGGAGAAAGCTGGTGGCTGTCACATACCTATGATGGGGAGAGAGTGGGGGGCTGTCAAGCACTTGTGATGCGGAGACAGCTGGGGGCTGTCACATACCTGTGATGGGGAGAGCGCTGGGGGTTTTTACTCACCTGTAATGGGAAGAGAGATGGGGGATGTCACTCACCTGTAATGGGGAGAGAGCTGTGTGCTGTCACACACCTGTGATGGGGAGAGAGCAGGAGGCTGTCACTCACCTGTAATGGGGAGAGAGCTGTGTGCTGTCACATACCTGTGATGCGGAGAGAGATGGGGGCTGTCAGTCATCTGTGATGGGGAGAGAGCTGGGGGCTGTCACATACATGTGACTGGGAAGGGTGCTGGGGGCTGTCACTCACCTGTGATGCGGAGAAAGCTGGTGGCTATCACATACTTATGATGGGGAGAGAGTGGGGGGCTGTCAAGCACTTGTGATGCGGAGACAGCTGGGGGCTGTCACATACCTGTGATGGGGAGAGCGCTGGGGGTTGTTACTCACCTGTAATGGGAAGAGAGATGGGGGATGTCACTCACCTGTAATGGGGAGAGAGCTGTGTGCTGTCACACACCTGTGATGGGGAGAGAGCAGGGGGCTGTCACTCACCTGTAATGGGGAGAGAGCTGTGTGCTGTCACATACCTGTGATGCGGAGAGAGATGGGGGCTGTCAGTCATCTGTGATGGGGAGAGAGCTGGGGGCTGTCACATACATGTGACTGGGAAGGGTGCTGGGGGCTGTCACTCACCTGTGATGCGGAGAAAGCTGGTGGCTATCACATACTTATGATGGGGAGAGAGTGGAGGGGTGTCAAGCACTTGTGATGCGGAGACAGCTGGGGGCTGTCACATACCTGTGATGGGGAGAGCGCTGGGGGTTTTTACTCACCTGTGATGGGGAGAGACCTGGGGGCTGTCACATACCTGTGATGCGGAGACAGCTGGTGTCTTTCAGATAACTGTGAAGTGGAGACATTTGGGGTCTTACACATACCTGTGATGGGGAGAAAGGTGGGGGCTGTTAGGCACCTGTGACGAGGAGACAGCTGGGGGCTGTCACATACCTGTGATGGGGAGAAAGCAGGGGGCTGTCACTCACTTGTGATAGGGAGAGAGCTGGGGGCAGTCGCACACCTGTGATGGGAGAGAGCTGGGGGCTGTCACTCACCTGTTATGGGGAGAGAGCTGGGGGCTGTCACACACCTCTGATGGTGAGAGAGATGGGGACTGTCAAACACCTGTGATGGGGAGAGAGTTGGGGGCTGTCAGGCTCCTGTGATGCGGAGACAGCTGGGGGCTGTCAGATACCTGTGATGGGGAGAGAGCTGGGCGCTGTCACTCACCTGTGATGGGGAGAGAGTTGGGGGCTGTCAGGCTCCTGTGATGCGGAGACAGCTGGGGGCAGTCAGATACCTGTGATGGGGAGAGAGCTGGGCGCTGTCACTCACCTGTGATGTGGAGAGAGCAGGGGGCTGTCACACACCTGTGATGGGGAGAGAGATTGGGGACTGTCACATACCTGAGTCGCTGAGACAGCTGGCGGTTGTCACATACCTGTGATGTTGAGAGAGCTGGAGGCTGCCACTCACTTGTGATGGGGAGAGAGCTGGGGGCTGTCACTCACCTGTAATGGGGAGAGAGCTGTGTGCTGTCACACACCTGTGATGGGGAGAGAGCAGGGGGCTGTCACTCACCTGTAATGGGGAGAGAGCTGTGTGCTGTCACATACCTGTGATGGGGAGAGTGCTGGGGGTTGTCACACAAAAGTGATGTGGAGAGATATTGGGGCTGTCACTTACCTGTGATGGGGAGAGAGATGGGGGCTGTCAGTCATCTGTGATGGGGAGAGAGCTGGGGGCTGTCACATACATGTGACTGGGAAGGGTGCTGGGGGCTGTCACTCACCTGTGATGTGGAGAAAGCTGGTGGCTGTCACATACCTATGATGGGGAGAGAGTTGGGGGCTGTCAAGCACTTGTGATGCGGAGACAGCTGGGGGCTGTCACATAACTGTGATGGGGAGAGAGCTGGGGTCTGTCACCCACCTGTGAAGGTGAGAGAGCTGGGCATTGTCACGCATCTGTGATATGGAGACACCTGGGAACGGTCACACACCTGTGATGGGGAGAGAGCTTGGGGTTGTCACATACCTGTGATGCGGAGACAGCTGGGGGCTGTCACATAACTGTGACGGGGAGAGAGCTGGGGTCTGTCACCCACCTGTGAAGGTGAGAGAGCTGGGCATTGTCACGCATCTGTGATATGGAGACACCTGGGAACGGTCACACACCTGTGATGGGGAGAGAGCTTGGGGCTGTCACACACCTGTGATGGGGAGAGAGCAGGGGGCTGTCACTCACCTGTAATGGGGAGAGAGCTGGGGGCTGTCACACACCTGTGATGGGGACAGAGCTGGGGGCTGTCACTCCCCTGTCATGGGGAGAGACCTGGGGGCTGTCAAACACCTGTGATGGGGAGAGACCTGGGCGCTGTCACATACCTGTGATGCGGAGACAGCTGGTGTCTTTCAGATACCTGTGAACTGGAGACATTTGGGGGCTTACACGTACCTGTGATGGGGAGAAAGGTGGGGGCTGTCAGGCACCTGTGACGAGGAGACAGCTGGGGGCTGTCACATACCTGTGATGGGGAGAAAGCAGGGGGCTGTCACTCACTTGTGATAGGGAGAGAGCTGGGGGCAGTCGCACACCTCTGATGGTGAGAGACATGGGGACTGTCAAACACCTGTGATGGGAAGAGAGCTAGTGGTTGTCACATACCTGGGATGTGGAGACAATGGGGGCTGTCAGATACCTGTGATGGGGAGAGAGTTGGGGGCTGTCAGGCTCCTCTGATGCGGAGACAGCTGGGGGCTGTCACCCACCTGTAAATGGAAGAGAGCTGGGCGTTGTCTCGTACGTGTGATATGGAGACAGCTGGGGAAGGTCACACACCTGTGATGGGGAGAGAGGTCGGGGTTGTCACATAACACTTCTGTGGAGACAGCTGGGGGCTGTCACATATAATGGGGAGACAGCTGGGGGCTGTCATATACCTGTGAAGTGGAGACAGCTGGGGCCTGTCATATACCTGTGATGGGGAGAGAGTTGGGGGCTGTCACGCACTTGTGAGGCGGAGACCGCTGGGGGCTGTCACATACCTGTGATGGGGAGAGCGCTGGGGGTTTTTACTCACCTGTAATGGGAAGAGAGATGGGGGATGTCAATCACCTGTGATGGGGAGAGAGCTGGGGGCTGTCAGTCACCTGTGCTGGGGAGAGAGATGGGGGCTGTCACATACCTGTGATGGGGAGAGAGCTGGGGCTGTCACGCACGTGTGATATAGAGACAGTTGGGGACGGTCAAACACCTGTGCTGGGGAGAGAGCTGGGGGCTGTCAGATACCTGTGATGGGGAGAGAGCTGGGGGCTGTCACTCACCTGTGCTGGGGAGAGAGATGGGGACTGTCACATACCTGTGATGGGGAGAGAGCTGGGGTCTGTCACCCACCTGTGAAGGTCAGAGAGCTGGGCATTGTCACGCACCTGTGATATGGAGACACATGGGAACGGTCACACACCTGTGATGGGGAGAGAGCTTGGGGTTGTCACATACCTGTGATGTGGAGACAGCTGGGGCCTATCATATACCTGTGACGGGGAGAGAGCTGGGGGCTGTCACTCCCCTGTCACGGGGAGAGACCTGGGGGCGGTCACACACCTGTGATGGGGAGAGAGCAGGGGTCTGTCACTCACCTGTAATGGGGAGAGAGCTGTGTGCTGTCACACACCTGTGATGGGGAGAGAGCAGGGGGCTGTCACTCACCTGTAATGGGGAGAGAGCTGTGTGCTGTCACATACCTGTGATGGGGAGAGAGATGGGTGCTGTTAGTCATCTGTGATGGGGAGAGAGCTGGGGGCTGTCACATACATGTGACTGGGAAGGGTGCTGGGGGCTGTCACTCACCTGTGATGTGGAGAAAGCTGGTGGCTGTCACATACCTATGATGGGGAGAGAGTGGGGGGCTGTCAAGCACTTGTGATGCGGAGACAGCTGGGGGCTGTCACATACCTGTGATGGGGAGAGCGCTGGGGGTTTTTACTCACCTGTAATGGGAAGAGAGATGGGGGATGTCACTCACCTGTAATGGGGAGAGAGCTGTGTGCTGTCACACACCTGTGATGGGGAGAGAGCAGGGGGCTGTCACTCACCTGTAATGCGGAGAGAGCTGTGTGCTGTCACATACCTGTGATGCGGAGAGAGATGGGGGCTGTCAGTCATCTGTGATGGGGAGAGAGCTGGGGGCTGTCACATACATGTGACTGGGAAGGGTGCTGGGGGCTGTCACTCACCTGTGATGCGGAGAAAGCTGGTGGCTATCACATACTTATGATGGGGAGAGAGTGGGGGGCTGTCAAGCACTTGTGATAGGAAGAGAGCTGGGGGCAGTCGCACACCTGTGATGGGGAGAGAGCAGGGGGCTGTCACTCACCTGTAATGGGGAGAGAGCTGTGTGCTGTCACATACCTGTGATGGGGAGAGTGCTGGGGGTTGTCACACAAAAGTGATGTGGAGAGATATTGGGGCTGTCACTTACCTGTGATGGGGAGAGAGATGGGGGCTGTCAGTCATCTGTGATGGGGAGAGAGCTGGGGGCTGTCACATACATGTGACTGGGAAGGGTGCTGGGGGCTGTCACTCACCTGTGATGTGGAGAAAGCTGGTGGCTGTCACATACCTATGATGGGGAGAGAGTTGGGGGCTGTCAAGCACTTGTGATGCGGAGACAGCTGGGGGCTGTCACATAACTCTGACGGGGAGAGAGCTGGGGTCTGTCACCCACCTGTGAAGGTGAGAGAGCTGGGCATTGTCACGCATCTGTGATATGGAGACACCTGGGAACGGTCACACACCTGTGATGGGGAGAGAGCTTGGGGTTGTCACATACCTGTGATGCGGAGACAGCTGGGGGCTGTCACATAACTGTGACGGGGAGAGAGCTGGGGTCTGTCTCCCACCTGTGAAGGTGAGAGAGCTGGGCATTGTCACGCATCTGTGATATGGAGACACCTGGGAACGGTCACACACCTGTGATGGGGAGAGAGCTTGGGGCTGTCACACACCTGTGATGGGGAGAGAGCAGGGGGCTGTCACTCACCTGTAATGGGGAGAGAGCTGGGGGCTGTCACACACCTGTAATGGGGAGAGAGCTGGGGGCTGTCACTCACCTGTAATGGGGAGAGAGCTGGGGGCTGTCACACACCTGTGATGGGGACAGAGCTGGGGGCTGTCACTCCCCTGTCATGGGGAGAGACCTGGGGGCTGTCAAACACCTGTGATGGGGAGAGACCTGGGCGCTGTCACATACCTGTGATGCGGAGACAGCTGGTGTCTTTCAGATACCTGTGAAGTGGAGACATTTGGGGGCTTACACGTACCTGTGATGGGGAGAAAGGTGGGGGCTGTCAGGCACCTGTGACGAGGAGACAGCTGGGGGCTGTCACATACCTGTGATGGGGAGAAAGCAGGGGGCTGTCACTCACTTGTGATAGGGAGAGAGCTGGGGGCAGTCGCACACCTCTGATGGTGAGAGACATGGGGACTGTCAAACACCTGTGATGGGAAGAGAGCTAGTGGTTGTCACATACCTGGGATGTGGAGACAATGGGGGCTGTCAGATACCTGTGATGGGGAGAGAGTTGGGGGCTGTCAGGCTCCTCTGATGCGGAGACAGCTGGGGGCTGTCACCCACCTGTAAATGGAAGAGAGCTGGGCGTTGTCTCGTACGTGTGATATGGAGACAGCTGGGGAAGGTCACACACCTGTGATGGGGAGAGAGGTCGGGGTTGTCACATAACACTTCTGTGGAGACAGCTGGGGGCTGTCACATATAATGGGGAGACAGCTGGGGGCTGTCATATACCTGTGAAGTGGAGACAGCTGGGGCCTGTCATATACCTGTGATGGGGAGAGAGTTGGGGGCTGTCACGCACTTGTGAGGCGGAGACCGCTGGGGGCTGTCACATACCTGTGATGGGGAGAGCGCTGGGGGTTTTTACTCACCTGTAATGGGAAGAGAGATGGGGGATGTCAATCACCTGTGATGGGGAGAGAGCTGGGGGCTGTCAGTCACCTGTGCTGGGGAGAGAGATGGGGGCTGTCACATACCTGTGATGGGGAGAGAGCTGGGGGCTGTCAGTCACCTGTGCTGGGGAGAGAGATGGGGACTGTCACATACCTGTGATGGGGAGAGAGCTGGGGTCTGTCACCCACCTGTGAAGGTCAGAGAGCTGGGCATTGTCAGGCACCTGTGATATGGAGACACATGGGGACGGTCACACACCTGTGATGGGGAGAGAGCTTGGGGTTGTCACATACCTGTGATGTGGAGACAGCTGGGGCCTATCATATACCTGTGACGGGGAGAGAGCTGGGGGCTGTCACTCCCCTGTCATGGGGAGAGACCTGGGGGCGGTCACACACCTGTGATGGGGAGAGAGCAGGGGTCTGTCACTCAACTGTAATGGGGAGAGAGCTGTGTGCTGTCACACACCTGTGATGGGGAGAGAGCAGGGGGCTGTCACTCACCTGTAATGGGGAGAGAGCTGTGTGCTGTCACATACCTGTGATGGGGAGAGAGATGGGGGCTGTTAGTCATCTGTGATGGGGAGAGAGCTGGGGGCTGTCACATACATGTGACTGGGAAGGGTGCTGGGGGCTGTCACTCACCTGTGATGCGGAGAAAGCTGGTGGCTGTCACATACCTATGATGGGGAGAGAGTGGGGGGCTGTCAAGCACTTGTGATGCGGAGACAGCTGGGGGCTGTCACATACCTGTGATGGGGAGAGCGCTGGGGGTTTTTACTCACCTGTAATGGGAAGAGAGATGGGGGATGTCACTCACCTGTAATGGGGAGAGAGCTGTGTGCTGTCACACACCTGTGATGGGGAGAGAGCAGGAGGCTGTCACTCACCTGTAATGGGGAGAGAGCTGTGTGCTGTCACATACCTGTGATGCGGAGAGAGATGGGGGCTGTCAGTCATCTGTGATGGGGAGAGAGCTGGGGGCTGTCACATACATGTGACTGGGAAGGGTGCTGGGGGCTGTCACTCACCTGTGATGCGGAGAAAGCTGGTGGCTATCACATACTTATGATGGGGAGAGAGTGGGGGGCTGTCAAGCACTTGTGATGCGGAGACAGCTGGGGGCTGTCACATACCTGTGATGGGGAGAGCGCTGGGGGTTGTTACTCACCTGTAATGGGAAGAGAGATGGGGGATGTCACTCACCTGTAATGGGGAGAGAGCTGTGTGCTGTCACACACCTGTGATGGGGAGAGAGCAGGGGGCTGTCACTCACCTGTAATGGGGAGAGAGCTGTGTGCTGTCACATACCTGTGATGCGGAGAGAGATGGGGGCTGTCAGTCATCTGTGATGGGGAGAGAGCTGGGGGCTGTCACATACATGTGACTGGGAAGGGTGCTGGGGGCTGTCACTCACCTGTGATGCGGAGAAAGCTGGTGGCTATCACATACTTATGATGGGGAGAGAGTGGAGGGGTGTCAAGCACTTGTGATGCGGAGACAGCTGGGGGCTGTCACATACCTGTGATGGGGAGAGCGCTGGGGGTTTTTACTCACCTGTGATGGGGAGAGACCTGGGGGCTGTCACATACCTGTGATGCGGAGACAGCTGGTGTCTTTCAGATAACTGTGAAGTGGAGACATTTGGGGTCTTACACATACCTGTGATGGGGAGAAAGGTGGGGGCTGTTAGGCACCTGTGACGAGGAGACAGCTGGGGGCTGTCACATACCTGTGATGGGGAGAAAGCAGGGGGCTGTCACTCACTTGTGATAGGGAGAGAGCTGGGGGCAGTCGCACACCTGTGATGGGAGAGAGCTGGGGGCTGTCACTCACCTGTTATGGGGAGAGAGCTGGGGGCTGTCACACACCTCTGATGGTGAGAGAGATGGGGACTGTCAAACACCTGTGATGGGGAGAGAGTTGGGGGCTGTCAGGCTCCTGTGATGCGGAGACAGCTGGGGGCTGTCAGATACCTGTGATGGGGAGAGAGCTGGGCGCTGTCACTCACCTGTGATGGGGAGAGAGTTGGGGGCTGTCAGGCTCCTGTGATGCGGAGACAGCTGGGGGCAGTCAGATACCTGTGATGGGGAGAGAGCTGGGCGCTGTCACTCACCTGTGATGTGGAGAGAGCAGGGGGCTGTCACACACCTGTGATGGGGAGAGAGATTGGGGACTGTCACATACCTGAGTCGCTGAGACAGCTGGCGGTTGTCACATACCTGTGATGTTGAGAGAGCTGGAGGCTGCCACTCACTTGTGATGGGGAGAGAGCTGGGGGCTGTCACTCACCTGTAATGGGGAGAGAGCTGTGTGCTGTCACACACCTGTGATGGGGAGAGAGCAGGGGGCTGTCACTCACCTGTAATGGGGAGAGAGCTGTGTGCTGTCACATACCTGTGATGGGGAGAGTGCTGGGGGTTGTCACACAAAAGTGATGTGGAGAGATATTGGGGCTGTCACTTACCTGTGATGGGGAGAGAGATGGGGGCTGTCAGTCATCTGTGATGGGGAGAGAGCTGGGGGCTGTCACATACATGTGACTGGGAAGGGTGCTGGGGGCTGTCACTCACCTGTGATGTGGAGAAAGCTGGTGGCTGTCACATACCTATGATGGGGAGAGAGTTGGGGGCTGTCAAGCACTTGTGATGCGGAGACAGCTGGGGGCTGTCACATAACTGTGATGGGGAGAGAGCTGGGGTCTGTCACCCACCTGTGAAGGTGAGAGAGCTGGGCATTGTCACGCATCTGTGATATGGAGACACCTGGGAACGGTCACACACCTGTGATGGGGAGAGAGCTTGGGGTTGTCACATACCTGTGATGCGGAGACAGCTGGGGGCTGTCACATAACTGTGACGGGGAGAGAGCTGGGGTCTGTCACCCACCTGTGAAGGTGAGAGAGCTGGGCATTGTCACGCATCTGTGATATGGAGACACCTGGGAACGGTCACACACCTGTGATGGGGAGAGAGCTTGGGGCTGTCACACACCTGTGATGGGGAGAGAGCAGGGGGCTGTCACTCACCTGTAATGGGGAGAGAGCTGGGGGCTGTCACACACCTGTGATGGGGACAGAGCTGGGGGCTGTCACTCCCCTGTCATGGGGAGAGACCTGGGGGCTGTCAAACACCTGTGATGGGGAGAGACCTGGGCGCTGTCACATACCTGTGATGCGGAGACAGCTGGTGTCTTTCAGATACCTGTGAAGTGGAGACATTTGGGGGCTTACACGTACCTGTGATGGGGAGAAAGGTGGGGGCTGTCAGGCACCTGTGACGAGGAGACAGCTGGGGGCTGTCACATACCTGTGATGGGGAGAAAGCAGGGGGCTGTCACTCACTTGTGATAGGGAGAGAGCTGGGGGCAGTCGCACACCTCTGATGGTGAGAGACATGGGGACTGTCAAACACCTGTGATGGGAAGAGAGCTAGTGGTTGTCACATACCTGGGATGTGGAGACAATGGGGGCTGTCAGATACCTGTGATGGGGAGAGAGTTGGGGGCTGTCAGGCTCCTCTGATGCGGAGACAGCTGGGGGCTGTCACCCACCTGTAAATGGAAGAGAGCTGGGCGTTGTCTCGTACGTGTGATATGGAGACAGCTGGGGAAGGTCACACACCTGTGATGGGGAGAGAGGTCGGGGTTGTCACATAACACTTCTGTGGAGACAGCTGGGGGCTGTCACATATAATGGGGAGACAGCTGGGGGCTGTCATATACCTGTGAAGTGGAGACAGCTGGGGCCTGTCATATACCTGTGATGGGGAGAGAGTTGGGGGCTGTCACGCACTTGTGAGGCGGAGACCGCTGGGGGCTGTCACATACCTGTGATGGGGAGAGCGCTGGGGGTTTTTACTCACCTGTAATGGGAAGAGAGATGGGGGATGTCAATCACCTGTGATGGGGAGAGAGCTGGGGGCTGTCAGTCACCTGTGCTGGGGAGAGAGATGGGGGCTGTCACATACCTGTGATGGGGAGAGAGCTGGGGCTGTCACGCACGTGTGATATAGAGACAGTTGGGGACGGTCAAACACCTGTGCTGGGGAGAGAGCTGGGGGCTGTCAGATACCTGTGATGGGGAGAGAGCTGGGGGCTGTCACTCACCTGTGCTGGGGAGAGAGATGGGGACTGTCACATACCTGTGATGGGGAGAGAGCTTGGGGTTGTCACATACCTGTGATGTGGAGACAGCTGGGGCCTATCATATACCTGTGACGGGGAGAGAGCTGGGGGCTGTCACTCCCCTGTCATGGGGAGAGACCTGGGGGCGGTTACACACCTGTGATGGGGAGAGAGCAGGGGGCTGTCACTCCCCTGTCATGGGGAGAGACCTGGGGGCGGTTACACACCTGTGATGGGGAGAGAGCAGGGGGCTGTCACTCACCTGTAATGGGGAGAGAGCTGTGTGCTGTCACACACCTGTGATGGGGAGAGAGCTTGGGGTTGTCACATACCTGTGATGTGGAGACAGCTGGGGCCTATCATATACCTGTGACGGGGAGAGAGCTGGGGGCTGTCACTCCCCTGTCACGGGGAGAGACCTGGGGGCGGTCACACACCTGTGATGGGGAGAGAGCAGGGGTCTGTCACTCACCTGTAATGGGGAGAGAGCTGTGTGATGTCACACACCTGTGATGGGGAGAGAGCAGGGGGCTGTCACTCACCTGTAATGGGGAGAGAGCTGTGTGCTGTCACATACCTGTGATGGGGAGAGAGATGGGTGCTGTTAGTCATCTGTGATGGGGAGAGAGCTGGGGGCTGTCACATACATGTGACTGGGAAGGGTGCTGGGGGCTGTCACTCACCTGTGATGTGGAGAAAGCTGGTGGCTGTCACATACCTATGATGGGGAGAGAGTGGGGGGCTGTCAAGCACTTGTGATGCGGAGACAGCTGGGGGCTGTCACATACCTGTGATGGGGAGAGCGCTGGGGGTTTTTACTCACCTGTAATGGGAAGAGAGATGGGGGATGTCACTCACCTGTAATGGGGAGAGAGCTGTGTGCTGTCACACACCTGTGATGGGGAGAGAGCAGGGGGCTGTCACTTACCTGTAATGCGGAGAGAGCTGTGTGCTGTCACATACCTGTGATGCGGAGAGAGATGGGGGCTGTCAGTCATCTGTGATGGGGAGAGAGCTGGGGGCTGTCACATACATGTGACTGGGAAGGGTGCTGGGGGCTGTCACTCACCTGTGATGCGGAGAAAGCTGGTGGCTATCACATACTTATGATGGGGAGAGAGTGGGGGGCTGTCAAGCACTTGTGATAGGAAGAGAGCTGGGGGCAGTCGCACACCTGTGATGGGGAGAGAGCAGGGGGCTGTCACTCACCTGTAATGGGGAGAGAGCTGTGTGCTGTCACATACCTGTGATGGGGAGAGTGCTGGGGGTTGTCACACAAAAGTGATGTGGAGAGATATTGGGGCTGTCACTTACCTGTGATGGGGAGAGAGATGGGGGCTGTCAGTCATCTGTGATGGGGAGAGAGCTGGGGGCTGTCACATACATGTGACTGGGAAGGGTGCTGGGGGCTGTCACTCACCTGTGATGCGGAGAAAGCTGGTGGCTGTCACATACCTATGATGCGGAGAGAGTTGGGGGCTGTCAAGCACTTGTGATGCGGAGACAGCTGGGGGCTGTCACATAACTGTGACGGGGAGAGAGCTGGGGTCTGTCACCCACCTGTGAAGGTGAGAGAGCTGGGCATTGTCACGCATCTGTGATATGGAGACACCTGGGAACGGTCACACACCTGTGATGGGGAGAGAGCTTGGGGTTGTCACATACCTGTGATGCGGAGACAGCTGGGGGCTGTCACATAACTGTGACGGGGAGAGAGCTGGGGTCTGTCTCCCACCTGTGAAGGTGAGAGAGCTGGGCATTGTCACGCATCTGTGATATGGAGACACCTGGGAACGGTCACACACCTGTGATGGGGAGAGAGCTTGGGGCTGTCACACACCTGTGATGGGGAGAGAGCAGGGGGCTGTCACTCACCTGTAATGGGGAGAGAGCTGGGGGCTGTCACACACCTGTGATGGGGACAGAGCTGGGGGCTGTCACTCCCCTGTCATGGGGAGAGACCTGGGGGCTGTCAAACACCTGTGATGGGGAGAGACCTGGGCGCTGTCACATACCTGTGATGCGGAGACAGCTGGTGTCTTTCAGATACCTGTGAAGTGGAGACATTTGGGGGCTTACACGTACCTGTGATGGGGAGAAAGGTGGGGGCTGTCAGGCACCTGTGACGAGGAGACAGCTGGGGGCTGTCACATACCTGTGATGGGGAGAAAGCAGGGGGCTGTCACTCACTTGTGATAGGGAGAGAGCTGGGGGCAGTCGCACACCTCTGATGGTGAGAGACATGGGGACTGTCAAACACCTGTGATGGGAAGAGAGCTAGTGGTTGTCACATACCTGGGATGTGGAGACAATGGGGGCTGTCAGATACCTGTGATGGGGAGAGAGTTGGGGGCTGTCAGGCTCCTCTGATGCGGAGACAGCTGGGGGCTGTCACCCACCTGTAAATGGAAGAGAGCTGGGCGTTGTCTCGTACGTGTGATATGGAGACAGCTGGGGAAGGTCACACACCTGTGATGGGGAGAGAGGTCGGGGTTGTCACATAACACTTCTGTGGAGACAGCTGGGGGCTGTCACATATAATGGGGAGACAGCTGGGGGCTGTCATATACCTGTGAAGTGGAGACAGCTGGGGCCTGTCATATACCTGTGATGGGGAGAGAGTTGGGGGCTGTCACGCACTTGTGAGGCGGACACCGCTGGGGGCTGTCACATACCTGTGATGGGGAGAGCGCTGGGGGTTTTTACTCACCTGTAATGGGAAGAGAGATGGGGGATGTCAATCACCTGTGATGGGGAGAGAGCTGGGGGCTGTCAGTCACCTGTGCTGGGGAGAGAGATGGGGGCTGTCACATACCTGTGATGGGGAGAGAGCTGGGGGCTGTCAGTCACCTGTGCTGGGGAGAGAGATGGGGACTGTCACATACCTGTGATGGGGAGAGAGCTGGGGTCTGTCACCCACCTGTGAAGGTCAGAGAGCTGGGCATTGTCAGGCACCTGTGATATGGAGACACATGGGGACGGTCACACACCTGTGATGGGGAGAGAGCTTGGGGTTGTCACATACCTGTGATGTGGAGACAGCTGGGGCCTATCATATACCTGTGACGGGGAGAGAGCTGGGGGCTGTCACTCCCCTGTCATGGGGAGAGACCTGGGGGCGGTCACACACCTGTGATGGGGAGAGAGCAGGGGTCTGTCACTCAACTGTAATGGGGAGAGAGCTGTGTGCTGTCACACACCTGTGATGGGGAGAGAGCAGGGGGCTGTCACTCACCTGTAATGGGGAGAGAGCTGTGTGCTGTCACATACCTGTGATGGGGAGAGAGATGGGGGCTGTTAGTCATCTGTGATGGGGAGAGAGCTGGGGGCTGTCACATACATGTGACTGGGAAGGGTGCTGGGGGCTGTCACTCACCTGTGATGCGGAGAAAGCTGGTGGCTGTCACATACCTATGATGGGGAGAGAGTGGGGGGCTGTCAAGCACTTGTGATGCGGAGACAGCTGGGGGCTGTCACATACCTGTGATGGGGAGAGCGCTGGGGGTTTTTACTCACCTGTAATGGGAAGAGAGATGGGGGATGTCACTCACCTGTAATGGGGAGAGAGCTGTGTGCTGTCACACACCTGTGATGGGGAGAGAGCAGGAGGCTGTCACTCACCTGTAATGGGGAGAGAGCTGTGTGCTGTCACATACCTGTGATGCGGAGAGAGATGGGGGCTGTCAGTCATCTGTGATGGGGAGAGAGCTGGGGGCTGTCACATACATGTGACTGGGAAGGGTGCTGGGGGCTGTCACTCACCTGTGATGCGGAGAAAGCTGGTGGCTATCACATACTTATGATGGGGAGAGAGTGGGGGGCTGTCAAGCACTTGTGATGCGGAGACAGCTGGGGGCTGTCACATACCTGTGATGGGGAGAGCGCTGGGGGTTGTTACTCACCTGTAATGGGAAGAGAGATGGGGGATGTCACTCACCTGTAATGGGGAGAGAGCTGTGTGCTGTCACACACCTGTGATGGGGAGAGAGCAGGGGGCTGTCACTCACCTGTAATGGGGAGAGAGCTGTGTGCTGTCACATACCTGTGATGCGGAGAGAGATGGGGGCTGTCAGTCATCTGTGATGGGGAGAGAGCTGGGGGCTGTCACATACATGTGACTGGGAAGGGTGCTGGGGGCTGTCACTCACCTGTGATGCGGAGAAAGCTGGTGGCTATCACATACTTATGATGGGGAGAGAGTGGAGGGGTGTCAAGCACTTGTGATGCGGAGACAGCTGGGGGCTGTCACATACCTGTGATGGGGAGAGCGCTGGGGGTTTTTACTCACCTGTGATGGGGAGAGACCTGGGGGCTGTCACATACCTGTGATGCGGAGACAGCTGGTGTCTTTCAGATAACTGTGAAGTGGAGACATTTGGGGTCTTACACATACCTGTGATGGGGAGAAAGGTGGGGGCTGTTAGGCACCTGTGACGAGGAGACAGCTGGGGGCTGTCACATACCTGTGATGGGGAGAAAGCAGGGGGCTGTCACTCACTTGTGATAGGGAGAGAGCTGGGGGCAGTCGCACACCTGTGATGGGAGAGAGCTGGGGGCTGTCACTCACCTGTTATGGGGAGAGAGCTGGGGGCTGTCACACACCTCTGATGGTGAGAGAGATGGGGACTGTCAAACACCTGTGATGGGGAGAGAGTTGGGGGCTGTCAGGCTCCTGTGATGCGGAGACAGCTGGGGGCTGTCAGATACCTGTGATGGGGAGAGAGCTGGGCGCTGTCACTCACCTGTGATGGGGAGAGAGTTGGGGGCTGTCAGGCTCCTGTGATGCGGAGACAGCTGGGGGCAGTCAGATACCTGTGATGGGGAGAGAGCTGGGCGCTGTCACTCACCTGTGATGTGGAGAGAGCAGGGGGCTGTCACACACCTGTGATGGGGAGAGAGATTGGGGACTGTCACATACCTGAGTCGCTGAGACAGCTGGCGGTTGTCACATACCTGTGATGTTGAGAGAGCTGGAGGCTGCCACTCACTTGTGATGGGGAGAGAGCTGGGGGCTGTCACTCACCTGTAATGGGGAGAGAGCTGTGTGCTGTCACACACCTGTGATGGGGAGAGAGCAGGGGGCTGTCACTCACCTGTAATGGGGAGAGAGCTGTGTGCTGTCACATACCTGTGATGGGGAGAGTGCTGGGGGTTGTCACACAAAAGTGATGTGGAGAGATATTGGGGCTGTCACTTACCTGTGATGGGGAGAGAGATGGGGGCTGTCAGTCATCTGTGATGGGGAGAGAGCTGGGGGCTGTCACATACATGTGACTGGGAAGGGTGCTGGGGGCTGTCACTCACCTGTGATGTGGAGAAAGCTGGTGGCTGTCACATACCTATGATGGGGAGAGAGTTGGGGGCTGTCAAGCACTTGTGATGCGGAGACAGCTGGGGGCTGTCACATAACTGTGATGGGGAGAGAGCTGGGGTCTGTCACCCACCTGTGAAGGTGAGAGAGCTGGGCATTGTCACGCATCTGTGATATGGAGACACCTGGGAACGGTCACACACCTGTGATGGGGAGAGAGCTTGGGGTTGTCACATACCTGTGATGCGGAGACAGCTGGGGGCTGTCACATAACTGTGACGGGGAGAGAGCTGGGGTCTGTCACCCACCTGTGAAGGTGAGAGAGCTGGGCATTGTCACGCATCTGTGATATGGAGACACCTGGGAACGGTCACACACCTGTGATGGGGAGAGAGCTTGGGGCTGTCACACACCTGTGATGGGGAGAGAGCAGGGGGCTGTCACTCACCTGTAATGGGGAGAGAGCTGGGGGCTGTCACACACCTGTGATGGGGACAGAGCTGGGGGCTGTCACTCCCCTGTCATGGGGAGAGACCTGGGGGCTGTCAAACACCTGTGATGGGGAGAGACCTGGGCGCTGTCACATACCTGTGATGCGGAGACAGCTGGTGTCTTTCAGATACCTGTGAACTGGAGACATTTGGGGGCTTACACGTACCTGTGATGGGGAGAAAGGTGGGGGCTGTCAGGCACCTGTGACGAGGAGACAGCTGGGGGCTGTCACATACCTGTGATGGGGAGAAAGCAGGGGGCTGTCACTCACTTGTGATAGGGAGAGAGCTGGGGGCAGTCGCACACCTCTGATGGTGAGAGACATGGGGACTGTCAAACACCTGTGATGGGAAGAGAGCTAGTGGTTGTCACATACCTGGGATGTGGAGACAATGGGGGCTGTCAGATACCTGTGATGGGGAGAGAGTTGGGGGCTGTCAGGCTCCTCTGATGCGGAGACAGCTGGGGGCTGTCACCCACCTGTAAATGGAAGAGAGCTGGGCGTTGTCTCGTACGTGTGATATGGAGACAGCTGGGGAAGGTCACACACCTGTGATGGGGAGAGAGGTCGGGGTTGTCACATAACACTTCTGTGGAGACAGCTGGGGGCTGTCACATATAATGGGGAGACAGCTGGGGGCTGTCATATACCTGTGAAGTGGAGACAGCTGGGGCCTGTCATATACCTGTGATGGGGAGTGAGTTGGGGGCTGTCACGCACTTGTGAGGCGGAGACCGCTGGGGGCTGTCACATACCTGTGATGGGGAGAGCGCTGGGGGTTTTTACTCACCTGTAATGGGAAGAGAGATGGGGGATGTCAATCACCTGTGATGGGGAGAGAGCTGGGGGCTGTCAGTCACCTGTGCTGGGGAGAGAGATGGGGGCTGTCACATACCTGTGATGGGGAGAGAGCTGGGGCTGTCACGCACGTGTGATATAGAGACAGTTGGGGACGGTCAAACACCTGTGCTGGGGAGAGAGCTGGGGGCTGTCAGATACCTGTGATGGGGAGAGAGCTGGGGGCTGTCACTCACCTGTGCTGGGGAGAGAGATGGGGACTGTCACATACCTGTGATGGGGAGAGAGCTGGGGTCTGTCACCCACCTGTGAAGGTCAGAGAGCTGGGCATTGTCACGCACCTGTGATATGGAGACACATGGGAACGGTCACACACCTGTGATGGGGAGAGAGCTTGGGGTTGTCACATACCTGTGATGTGGAGACAGCTGGGGCCTATCATATACCTGTGACGGGGAGAGAGCTGGGGGCTGTCACTCCCCTGTCACGGGGAGAGACCTGGGGGCGGTCACACACCTGTGATGGGGAGAGAGCAGGGGTCTGTCACTCACCTGTAATGGGGAGAGAGCTGTGTGCTGTCACACACCTGTGATGGGGAGAGAGCAGGGGGCTGTCACTCACCTGTAATGGGGAGAGAGCTGTGTGTTGTCACATACCTGTGATGGGGAGAGAGATGGGTGCTGTTAGTCATCTGTGATGGGGAGAGAGCTGGGGGCTGTCACATACATGTGACTGGGAAGGGTGCTGGGGGCTGTCACTCACCTGTGATGTGGAGAAAGCTGGTGGCTGTCACATACCTATGATGGGGAGAGAGTGGGGGGCTGTCAAGCACTTGTGATGCGGAGACAGCTGGGGGCTGTCACATACCTGTGATGGGGAGAGCGCTGGGGGTTTTTACTCACCTGTAATGGGAAGAGAGATGGGGGATGTCACTCACCTGTAATGGGGAGAGAGTTGTGTGCTGTCACACACCTGTGATGGGGAGAGAGCAGGGGGCTGTCACTCACCTGTAATGCGGAGAGAGCTGTGTGCTGTCACATACCTGTGATGCGGAGAGAGATGGGGGCTGTCAGTCATCTGTGATGGGGAGAGAGCTGGGGGCTGTCACATACATGTGACTGGGAAGGGTGCTGGGGGCTGTCACTCACCTGTGATGCGGAGAAAGCTGGTGGCTATCACATACTTATGATGGGGAGAGAGTGGGGGGCTGTCAAGCACTTGTGATAGGAAGAGAGCTGGGGGCAGTCGCACACCTGTGATGGGGAGAGAGCAGGGGGCTGTCACTCACCTGTAATGGGGAGAGAGCTGTGTGCTGTCACATACCTGTGATGGGGAGAGTGCTGGGGGTTGTCACACAAAAGTGATGTGGAGAGATATTGGGGCTGTCACTTACCTGTGATGGGGAGAGAGATGGGGGCTGTCAGTCATCTGTGATGGGGAGAGAGCTGGGGGCTGTCACATACATGTGACTGGGAAGGGTGCTGGGGGCTGTCACTCACCTGTGATGTGGAGAAAGCTGGTGGCTGTCACATACCTATGATGGGGAGAGAGTTGGGGGCTGTCAAGCACTTGTGATGCGGAGACAGCTGGGGGCTGTCACATAACTCTGACGGGGAGAGAGCTGGGGTCTGTCACCCACCTGTGAAGGTGAGAGAGCTGGGCATTGTCACGCATCTGTGATATGGAGACACCTGGGAACGGTCACACACCTGTGATGGGGAGAGAGCTTGGGGTTGTCACATACCTGTGATGCGGAGACAGCTGGGGGCTGTCACATAACTGTGACGGGGAGAGAGCTGGGGTCTGTCTCCCACCTGTGAAGGTGAGAGAGCTGGGCATTGTCACGCATCTGTGATATGGAGACACCTGGGAACGGTCACACACCTGTGATGGGGAGAGAGCTTGGGGCTGTCACACACCTGTGATGGGGAGAGAGCAGGGGGCTGTCACTCACCTGTAATGGGGAGAGAGCTGGGGGCTGTCACACACCTGTGATGGGGACAGAGCTGGGGGCTGTCACTCCCCTGTCATGGGGAGAGACCTGGGGGCTGTCAAACACCTGTGATGGGGAGAGACCTGGGCGCTGTCACATACCTGTGATGCGGAGACAGCTGGTGTCTTTCAGATACCTGTGAAGTGGAGACATTTGGGGGCTTACACGTACCTGTGATGGGGAGAAAGGTGGGGGCTGTCAGGCACCTGTGACGAGGAGACAGCTGGGGGCTGTCACATACCTGTGATGGGGAGAAAGCAGGGGGCTGTCACTCACTTGTGATAGGGAGAGAGCTGGGGGCAGTCGCACACCTCTGATGGTGAGAGACATGGGGACTGTCAAACACCTGTGATGGGAAGAGAGCTAGTGGTTGTCACATACCTGGGATGTGGAGACAATGGGGGCTGTCAGATACCTGTGATGGGGAGAGAGTTGGGGGCTGTCAGGCTCCTCTGATGCGGAGACAGCTGGGGGCTGTCACCCACCTGTAAATGGAAGAGAGCTGGGCGTTGTCTCGTACGTGTGATATGGAGACAGCTGGGGAAGGTCACACACCTGTGATGGGGAGAGAGGTCGGGGTTGTCACATAACACTTCTGTGGAGACAGCTGGGGGCTGTCACATATAATGGGGAGACAGCTGGGGGCTGTCATATACCTGTGAAGTGGAGACAGCTGGGGCCTGTCATATACCTGTGATGGGGAGAGAGTTGGGGGCTGTCACGCACTTGTGAGGCGGACACCGCTGGGGGCTGTCACATACCTGTGATGGGGAGAGCGCTGGGGGTTTTTACTCACCTGTAATGGGAAGAGAGATGGGGGATGTCAATCACCTGTGATGGGGAGAGAGCTGGGGGCTGTCAGTCACCTGTGCTGGGGAGAGAGATGGGGGCTGTCACATACCTGTGATGGGGAGAGAGCTGGGGGCTGTCAGTCACCTGTGCTGGGGAGAGAGATGGGGACTGTCACATACCTGTGATGGGGAGAGAGCTGGGGTCTGTCACCCACCTGTGAAGGTCAGAGAGCCGGGCATTGTCACGCACCTGTGATATGGAGACACATGGGGACGGTCACACACCTGTGATGGGGAGAGAGCTTGGGGTTGTCACATACCTGTGATGTGGAGACAGCTGGGGCCTATCATATACCTGTGACGGGGAGAGAGCTGGGGGCTGTCACTCCCCTGTCATGGGGAGAGACCTGGGGGCGGTCACACACCTGTGATGGGGAGAGAGCAGGGGTCTGTCACTCACCTGTAATGGGGAGAGAGCTGTGTGCTGTCACACACCTGTGATGGGGAGAGAGCAGGGGGCTGTCACTCACCTGTAATGGGGAGAGAGCTGTGTGCTGTCACATACCTGTGATGGGGAGAGAGATGGGGGCTGTTAGTCATCTGTGATGGGGAGAGAGCTGGGGGCTGTCACATACATGTGACTGGGAAGGGTGCTGGGGGCTGTCACTCACCTGTGATGCGGAGAAAGCTGGTGGCTGTCACATACCTATGATGGGGAGAGAGTGGGGGGCTGTCAAGCACTTGTGATGCGGAGACAGCTGGGGGCTGTCACATACCTGTGATGGGGAGAGCGCTGGGGGTTTTTACTCACCTGTAATGGTAAGAGAGATGGGGGATGTCACTCACCTGTAATGGGGAGAGAGCTGTGTGCTGTCACACACCTGTGATGGGGAGAGAGCAGGAGGCTGTCACTCACCTGTAATGGGGAGAGAGCTGTGTGCTGTCACATACCTGTGATGCGGAGAGAGATGGGGGCTGTCAGTTATCTGTGATGGGGAGAGAGCTGGGGGCTGTCACATACATGTGACTGGGAAGGGTGCTGGGGGCTGTCACTCACCTGTGATGCGGAGAAAGCTGGTGGCTATCACATACTTATGATGGGGAGAGAGTGGGGGGCTGTCAAGCACTTGTGATGCGGAGACAGCTGGGGGCTGTCACATACCTGTGATGGGGAGAGCGCTGGGGGTTGTTACTCACCTGTAATGGGAAGAGAGATGGGGGATATCACTCACCTGTAGTGGGGAGAGAGCTGTGTGCTGTCACACACCTGTGATGGGGAGAGAGCAGGGGGCTGTCACTCACCTGTAATGGGGAGAGAGCTGTGTGCTGTCACATACCTGTGATGCGGAGAGAGATGGGGGCTGTCAGTCATCTGTGATGGGGAGAGAGCTGGGGGCTGTCACATACATGTGACTGGGAAGGGTGCTGGGGGCTGTCACTCACCTGTGATGCGGAGAAAGCTGGTGGCTATCACATACTTATGATGGGGAGAGAGTGGGGGGCTGTCAAGCACTTGTGATGCGGAGACAGCTGGGGGCTGTCACATACCTGTGATGGGGAGAGCGCTGGGGGTTTTTACTCACCTGTGATGGGGAGAGACCTGGGGGCTGTCACATACCTGTGATGCGGAGACAGCTGGTGTCTTTCAGATAACTGTGAAGTGGAGACATTTGGGGTCTTACACATACCTGTGATGGGGAGAAAGGTGGGGGCTGTTAGGCACCTGTGACGAGGAGACAGCTGGGGGCTGTCACATACCTGTGATGGGGAGAAAGCAGGGGGCTGTCACTCACTTGTGATAGGGAGAGAGCTGGGGGCAGTCGCACACCTGTGATGGGAGAGAGCTGGGGGCTGTCACTCACCTGTTATGGGGAGATAGCTGGGGGCTGTCACACACCTCTGATGGTGAGAGAGATGGGGACTGTCAAACACCTGTGATGGGGAGAGAGTTGGGGGCTGTCAGGCTCCTGTGATACGGAGACAGCTGGGGGCTGTCAGATACCTGTGATGGGGAGAGAGCTGGGCGCTGTCACTCAACTGTGATGGGGAGAGAGTTGGGGGCTGTCAGGCTCCTGTGATGCGGAGACAGCTGGGGGCAGTCAGATACCTGTGATGGGGAGAGAGCTGGGCGCTGTCACTCACCTGTGATGTGGAGAGAGCAGGGGGCTGTCACACACCTGTGATGGGGAGAGAGATTGGGGACTGTCACATACCTGAGTCGCTGAGACAGCTGGCGGTTGTCACATACCTGTGATGTTGAGAGAGCTGGAGGCTGCCACTCACTTGTGATGGGGAGAGAGCTGGGGGCTGTCACTCACCTGTAATGGGGAGAGAGCTGTGTGCTGTCACACACCTGTGATGGGGAGAGAGCAGGGGGCTGTCACTCACCTGTAATGGGGAGAGAGCTGTGTGCTGTCACATACCTGTGATGGGGAGAGTGCTGGGGGTTGTCACACAAAAGTGATGTGGAGAGATATTGGGGCTGTCACTTACCTGTGATGGGGAGAGAGATGGGGGCTGTCAGTCATCTGTGATGGGGAGAGAGCTGGGGGCTGTCACATACATGTGACTGGGAAGGGTGCTGGGGGCTGTCACTCACCTGTGATGTGGAGAAAGCTGGTGGCTGTCACATACCTATGATGGGGAGAGAGTTGGGGGCTGTCAAGCACTTGTGATGCGGAGACAGCTGGGGGCTGTCACATAACTCTGACGGGGAGAGAGCTGGGGTCTGTCACCCACCTGTGAAGGTGAGAGAGCTGGGCATTGTCACGCATCTGTGATATGGAGACACCTGGGAACGGTCACACACCTGTGATGGGGAGAGAGCTTGGGGTTGTCACATACCTGTGATGCGGAGACAGCTGGGGGCTGTCACATAACTGTGACGGGGAGAGAGCTGGGGTCTGTCTCCCACCTGTGAAGGTGAGAGAGCTGGGCATTGTCACGCATCTGTGATATGGAGACACCTGGGAACGGTCACACACCTGTGATGGGGAGAGAGCTTGGGGCTGTCACACACCTGTGATGGGGAGAGAGCAGGGGGCTGTCACTCACCTGTAATGGGGAGAGAGCTGGGGGCTGTCACACACCTGTGATGGGGACAGAGCTGGGGGCTGTCACTCCCCTGTCATGGGGAGAGACCTGGGCGCTGTCACATACCTGTGATGCGGAGACAGCTGGTGTCTTTCAGATACCTGTGAAGTGGAGACATTTGGGGGCTTACACGTACCTGTGACGGGGAGAAAGGTGGGGGCTGTCAGGCACCTGTGACGAGGAGACAGCTGGGGGCTGTCACATACCTGTGATGGGGAGAAAGCAGGGGGCTGTCACTCACTTGTGATAGGGAGAGAGCTGGGGGCAGTCGCACACCTCTGATGGTGAGAGACATGGGGACTGTCAAACACCTGTGATGGGAAGAGAGCTAGTGGTTGTCACATACCTGGGATGTGGAGACAATGGGGGCTGTCAGATACCTGTGATGGGGAGAGAGTTGGGGGCTGTCAGGCTCCTCTGATGCGGAGACAGCTGGGGGCTGTCACCCACCTGTAAATGGAAGAGAGCTGGGCGTTGTCTCGTACGTGTGATATGGAGACAGCTGGGGAAGGTCACACACCTGTGATGGGGAGAGAGGTCGGGGTTGTCACATAACACTTCTGTGGAGACAGCTGGGGGCTGTCACATATAATGGGGAGACAGCTGGGGGCTGTCATATACCTGTGAAGTGGAGACAGCTGGGGCCTGTCATATACCTGTGATGGGGAGAGAGTTGGGGGCTGTCACGCACTTGTGAGGCGGAGACCGCTGGGGGCTGTCACATACCTGTGATGGGGAGAGCGCTGGGGGTTTTTACTCACCTGTAATGGGAAGAGAGATGGGGGATGTCAATCACCTGTGATGGGGAGAGAGCTGGGGGCTGTCAGTCACCTGTGCTGGGGAGAGAGATGGGGGCTGTCACATACCTGTGATGGGGAGAGAGCTGGGGGCTGTCAGTCACCTGTGCTGGGGAGAGAGATGGGGACTGTCACATACCTGTGATGGGGAGAGAGCTGGGGTCTGTCACCCACCTGTGAAGGTCAGAGAGCCGGGCATTGTCACGCACCTGTGATATGGAGACACATGGGGACGGTCACACACCTGTGATGGGGAGAGAGCTTGGGGTTGTCACATACCTGTGATGTGGAGACAGCTGGGGCCTATCATATACCTGTGACGGGGAGAGAGCTGGGGGCTGTCACTCCCCTGTCATGGGGAGAGACCTGGGGGCGGTCACACACCTGTGATGGGGAGAGAGCAGGGGTCTGTCACTCACCTGTAATGGGGAGAGAGCTGTGTGCTGTCACACACCTGTGATGGGGAGAGAGCAGGGGGCTGTCACTCACCTGTAATGGGGAGAGAGCTGTGTGCTGTCACATACCTGTGATGGGGAGAGAGATGGGGGCTGTTAGTCATCTGTGATGGGGAGAGAGCTGGGGGCTGTCATATACATGTGACTGGGAAGGGTGCTGGGGGCTGTCACTCACCTGTGATGCGGAGAAAGCTGGTGGCTGTCACATACCTATGATGGGGAGAGAGTGGGGGGCTGTCAAGCACTTGTGATGCGGAGACAGCTGGGGGCTGTCACATACCTGTGATGGGGAGAGCGCTGGGGGTTTTTACTCACCTGTAATGGTAAGAGAGATGGGGGATGTCACTCACCTGTAATGGGGAGAGAGCTGTGTGCTGTCACACACCTGTGATGGGGAGAGAGCAGGAGGCTGTCACTCACCTGTAATGGGGAGAGAGCTGTGTGCTGTCACATACCTGTGATGCGGAGAGAGATGGGGGCTGTCAGTTATCTGTGATGGGGAGAGAGCTGGGGGCTGTCACATACATGTGACTGGGAAGGGTGCTGGGGGCTGTCACTCACCTGTGATGCGGAGAAAGCTGGTGGCTATCACATACTTATGATGGGGAGAGAGTGGGGGGCTGTCAAGCACTTGTGATGCGGAGACAGCTGGGGGCTGTCACATACCTGTGATGGGGAGAGCGCTGGGGGTTGTTACTCACCTGTAATGGGAAGAGAGATGGGGGATATCACTCACCTGTAGTGGGGAGAGAGCTGTGTGCTGTCACACACCTGTGATGGGGAGAGAGCAGGGGGCTGTCACTCACCTGTAATGGGGAGAGAGCTGTGTGCTGTCACATACCTGTGATGCGGAGAGAGATGGGGGCTGTCAGTCATCTGTGATGGGGAGAGAGCTGGGGGCTGTCACATACATGTGACTGGGAAGGGTGCTGGGGGCTGTCACTCACCTGTGATGCGGAGAAAGCTGGTGGCTATCACATACTTATGATGGGGAGAGAGTGGGGGGCTGTCAAGCACTTGTGATGCGGAGACAGCTGGGGGCTGTCACATACCTGTGATGGGGAGAGCGCTGGGGGTTTTTACTCACCTGTGATGGGGAGAGACCTGGGGGCTGTCACATACCTGTGATGCGGAGACAGCTGGTGTCTTTCAGATAACTGTGAAGTGGAGACATTTGGGGTCTTACACATACCTGTGATGGGGAGAAAGGTGGGGGCTGTTAGGCACCTGTGACGAGGAGACAGCTGGGGGCTGTCACATACCTGTGATGGGGAGAAAGCAGGGGGCTGTCACTCACTTGTGATAGGGAGAGAGCTGGGGGCAGTCGCACACCTGTGATGGGAGAGAGCTGGGGGCTGTCACTCACCTGTTATGGGGAGATAGCTGGGGGCTGTCACACACCTCTGATGGTGAGAGAGATGGGGACTGTCAAACACCTGTGATGGGGAGAGAGTTGGGGGCTGTCAGGCTCCTGTGATACGGAGACAGCTGGGGGCTGTCAGATACCTGTGATGGGGAGAGAGCTGGGCGCTGTCACTCAACTGTGATGGGGAGAGAGTTGGGGGCTGTCAGGCTCCTGTGATGCGGAGACAGCTGGGGGCAGTCAGATACCTGTGATGGGGAGAGAGCTGGGCGCTGTCACTCACCTGTGATGTGGAGAGAGCAGGGGGCTGTCACACACCTGTGATGGGGAGAGAGATTGGGGACTGTCACATACCTGAGTCGCTGAGACAGCTGGCGGTTGTCACATACCTGTGATGTTGAGAGAGCTGGAGGCTGCCACTCACTTGTGATGGGGAGAGAGCTGGGGGCTGTCACTCACCTGTAATGGGGAGAGAGCTGTGTGCTGTCACACACCTGTGATGGGGAGAGAGCAGGGGGCTGTCACTCACCTGTAATGGGGAGAGAGCTGTGTGCTGTCACATACCTGTGATGGGGAGAGTGCTGGGGGTTGTCACACAAAAGTGATGTGGAGAGATATTGGGGCTGTCACTTACCTGTGATGGGGAGAGAGATGGGGGCTGTCAGTCATCTGTGATGGGGAGAGAGCTGGGGGCTGTCACATACATGTGACTGGGAAGGGTGCTGGGGGCTGTCACTCACCTGTGATGTGGAGAAAGCTGGTGGCTGTCACATACCTATGATGGGGAGAGAGTTGGGGGCTGTCAAGCACTTGTGAGGCGGAGACCGCTGGGGGCTGTCACATACCTGTGATGGGGAGAGCGCTGGGGGTTTTTACTCACCTGTAATGGGAAGAGAGATGGGGGATGTCAATCACCTGTGATGGGGAGAGAGCTGGGGGCTGTCAGTCACCTGTGCTGGGGAGAGAGATGGGGGCTGTCACATACCTGTGATGGGGAGAGAGCTGGGGGCTGTCAGTCACCTGTGCTGGGGAGAGAGATGGGGACTGTCACATACCTGTGATGGGGAGAGAGCTGGGGTCTGTCACCCACCTGTGAAGGTCAGAGAGCTGGGCATTGTCAGGCACCTGTGATATGGAGACACATGGGGACGGTCACACACCTGTGATGGGGAGAGAGCTTGGGGTTGTCACATACCTGTGATGTGGAGACAGCTGGGGCCTATCATATACCTGTGACGGGGAGAGAGCTGGGGGCTGTCACTCCCCTGTCATGGGGAGAGACCTGGGGGCGGTCACACACCTGTGATGGGGAGAGAGCAGGGGTCTGTCACTCAACTGTAATGGGGAGAGAGCTGTGTGCTGTCACACACCTGTGATGGGGAGAGAGCAGGGGGCTGTCACTCACCTGTAATGGGGAGAGAGCTGTGTGCTGTCACATACCTGTGATGGGGAGAGAGATGGGGGCTGTTAGTCATCTGTGATGGGGAGAGAGCTGGGGGCTGTCACATACATGTGACTGGGAAGGGTGCTGGGGGCTGTCACTCACCTGTGATGCGGAGAAAGCTGGTGGCTGTCACATACCTATGATGGGGAGAGAGTGGGGGGCTGTCAAGCACTTGTGATGCGGAGACAGCTGGGGGCTGTCACATACCTGTGATGGGGAGAGCGCTGGGGGTTTTTACTCACCTGTAATGGGAAGAGAGATGGGGGATGTCACTCACCTGTAATGGGGAGAGAGCTGTGTGCTGTCACACACCTGTGATGGGGAGAGAGCAGGAGGCTGTCACTCACCTGTAATGGGGAGAGAGCTGTGTGCTGTCACATACCTGTGATGCGGAGAGAGATGGGGGCTGTCAGTCATCTGTGATGGGGAGAGAGCTGGGGGCTGTCACATACATGTGACTGGGAAGGGTGCTGGGGGCTGTCACTCACCTGTGATGCGGAGAAAGCTGGTGGCTATCACATACTTATGATGGGGAGAGAGTGGGGGGCTGTCAAGCACTTGTGATGCGGAGACAGCTGGGGGCTGTCACATACCTGTGATGGGGAGAGCGCTGGGGGTTGTTACTCACCTGTAATGGGAAGAGAGATGGGGGATGTCACTCACCTGTAATGGGGAGAGAGCTGTGTGCTGTCACACACCTGTGATGGGGAGAGAGCAGGGGGCTGTCACTCACCTGTAATGGGGAGAGAGCTGTGTGCTGTCACATACCTGTGATGCGGAGAGAGATGGGGGCTGTCAGTCATCTGTGATGGGGAGAGAGCTGGGGGCTGTCACATACATGTGACTGGGAAGGGTGCTGGGGGCTGTCACTCACCTGTGATGCGGAGAAAGCTGGTGGCTATCACATACTTATGATGGGGAGAGAGTGGAGGGGTGTCAAGCACTTGTGATGCGGAGACAGCTGGGGGCTGTCACATACCTGTGATGGGGAGAGCGCTGGGGGTTTTTACTCACCTGTGATGGGGAGAGACCTGGGGGCTGTCACATACCTGTGATGCGGAGACAGCTGGTGTCTTTCAGATAACTGTGAAGTGGAGACATTTGGGGTCTTACACATACCTGTGATGGGGAGAAAGGTGGGGGCTGTTAGGCACCTGTGACGAGGAGACAGCTGGGGGCTGTCACATACCTGTGATGGGGAGAAAGCAGGGGGCTGTCACTCACTTGTGATAGGGAGAGAGCTGGGGGCAGTCGCACACCTGTGATGGGAGAGAGCTGGGGGCTGTCACTCACCTGTTATGGGGAGAGAGCTGGGGGCTGTCACACACCCTCTGATGGTGAGAGAGATGGGGACTGTCAAACACCTGTGATGGGGAGAGAGTTGGGGGCTGTCAGGCTCCTGTGATGCGGAGACAGCTGGGGGCTGTCAGATACCTGTGATGGGGAGAGAGCTGGGCGCTGTCACTCACCTGTGATGGGGAGAGAGTTGGGGGGCTGTCAGGCTCCTGTGATGCGGAGACAGCTGGGGGCAGTCAGATACCTGTGATGGGGAGAGAGCTGGGCGCTGTCACTCACCTGTGATGTGGAGAGAGCAGGGGCTGTCACACACCTGTGATGGGGAGAGAGATTGGGGACTGTCACATACCTGAGTCGCTGAGACAGCTGGCGGTTGTCACATACCTGTGATGTTGAGAGAGCTGGAGGCTGCCACTCACTTGTGATGGGGAGAGAGCTGGGGGCTGTCACTCACCTGTAATGGGGAGAGAGCTGTGTGCTGTCACACACCTGTGATGGGGAGAGAGCAGGGGGCTGTCACTCACCTGTAATGGGGAGAGAGCTGTGTGCTGTCACATACCTGTGATGGGGAGAGTGCTGGGGGTTGTCACACAAAAGTGATGTGGAGAGATATTGGGGCTGTCACTTACCTGTGATGGGGAGAGAGATGGGGGCTGTCAGTCATCTGTGATGGGGAGAGAGCTGGGGGCTGTCACATACATGTGACTGGGAAGGGTGCTGGGGGCTGTCACTCACCTGTGATGTGGAGAAAGCTGGTGGCTGTCACATACCTATGATGGGGGAGAGTTGGGGGCTGTCAAGCACTTGTGATGCGGAGACAGCTGGGGGCTGTCACATAACTGTGATGGGGAGAGAGCTGGGGTCTGTCACCCACCTGTGAAGGTGAGAGAGCTGGGCATTGTCACGCATCTGTGATATGGAGACACCTGGGAACGGTCACACACCTGTGATGGGGAGAGAGCTTGGGGTTGTCACATACCTGTGATGCGGAGACAGCTGGGGGCTGTCACATAACTGTGATGGGGAGAGAGCTGGGGTCTGTCACCCACCTGTGAAGGTGAGAGAGCTGGGCATTGTCACGCATCTGTGATATGGAGACACCTGGGAACGGTCACACACCTGTGATGGGGAGAGAGCTTGGGGCTGTCACACACCTGTGATGGGGAGAGAGCAGGGGGCTGTCACTCACCTGTAATGGGGAGAGAGCTGGGGGCTGTCACACACCTGTGATGGGGACAGAGCTGGGGGCTGTCACTCCCCTGTCATGGGGAGAGACCTGGGGGCTGTCAAACACCTGTGATGGGGAGAGACCTGGGCGCTGTCACATACCTGTGATGCGGAGACAGCTGGTGTCTTTCAGATACCTGTGAAGTGGAGACATTTGGGGGCTTACACGTACCTGTGATGGGGAGAAAGGTGGGGGCTGTCAGGCACCTGTGACGAGGAGACAGCTGGGGGCTGTCACATACCTGTGATGGGGAGAAAGCAGGGGGCTGTCACTCACTTGTGATAGGGAGAGAGCTGGGGGCAGTCGCACACCTCTGATGGTGAGAGACATGGGGACTGTCAAACACCTGTGATGGGAAGAGAGCTAGTGGTTGTCACATACCTGGGATGTGGAGACAATGGGGGCTGTCAGATACCTGTGATGGGGAGAGAGTTGGGGGCTGTCAGGCTCCTCTGATGCGGAGACAGCTGGGGGCTGTCACCCACCTGTAAATGGAAGAGAGCTGGGCGTTGTCTCGTACGTGTGATATGGAGACAGCTGGGGAAGGTCACACACCTGTGATGGGGAGAGAGGTCGGGGTTGTCACATAACACTTCTGTGGAGACAGCTGGGGGCTGTCACATATAATGGGGAGACAGCTGGGGGCTGTCATATACCTGTGAAGTGGAGACAGCTGGGGCCTGTCATATACCTGTGATGGGGAGAGAGTTGGGGGCTGTCACGCACTTGTGAGGCGGAGACCGCTGGGGGCTGTCACATACCTGTGATGGGGAGAGCGCTGGGGGTTTTTACTCACCTGTAATGGGAAGAGAGATGGGGGATGTCAATCACCTGTGATGGGGAGAGAGCTGGGGGCTGTCAGTCACCTGTGCTGGGGAGAGAGATGGGGGCTGTCACATACCTGTGATGGGGAGAGAGCTGGGGTCTGTCACCCACCTGTGAAGGTCAGAGAGCTGGGCATTGTCACGCACCTGTGATATGGAGACACATGGGAACGGTCACACACCTGTGATGGGGAGAGAGCTTGGGGTTGTCACATACCTGTGATGTGGAGACAGCTGGGGCCTATCATATACCTGTGACGGGGAGAGAGCTGGGGGCTGTCACTCCCCTGTCACGGGGAGAGACCTGGGGGCGGTCACACACCTGTGATGGGGAGAGAGCAGGGGTCTGTCACTCACCTGTAATGGGGAGAGAGCTGTGTGCTGTCACACACCTGTGATGGGGAGAGAGCAGGGGGCTGTCACTCACCTGTAATGGGGAGAGAGCTGTGTGCTGTCACATACCTGTGATGGGGAGAGAGATGGGTGCTGTTAGTCATCTGTGATGGGGAGAGAGCTGGGGGCTGTCACATACATGTGACTGGGAAGGGTGCTGGGGGCTGTCACTCACCTGTGATGCGGAGAAAGCTGGTGGCTGTCACATACCTATGATGGGGAGAGAGTGGGGGGCTGTCAAGCACTTGTGATGCGGAGACAGCTGGGGGCTGTCACATACCTGTGATGGGGAGAGCGCTGGGGGTTGTTACTCACCTGTAATGGGAAGAGAGATGGGGGATGTCACTCACCTGTAATGGGGAGAGAGCTGTGTGCTGTCACACACCTGTGATGGGGAGAGAGCAGGGGGCTGTCACTCACCTGTAATGCGGAGAGAGCTGTGTGCTGTCACATACCTGTGATGCGGAGAGAGATGGGGGCTGTCAGTCATCTGTGATGGGGAGAGAGCTGGGGGCTGTCACATACATGTGACTGGGAAGGGTGCTGGGGGCTGTCACTCACCTGTGATGCGGAGAAAGCTGGTGGCTATCACATACTTATGATGGGGAGAGAGTGGGGGGCTGTCAAGCACTTGTGATAGGAAGAGAGCTGGGGGCAGTCGCACACCTGTGATGGGGAGAGAGCAGGGGGCTGTCACTCACCTGTAATGGGGAGAGAGCTGTGTGCTGTCACATACCTGTGATGGGGAGAGTGCTGGGGGTTGTCACACAAAAGTGATGTGGAGAGATATTGGGGCTGTCACTTACCTGTGATGGGGAGAGAGATGGGGGCTGTCAGTCATCTGTGATGGGGAGAGAGCTGGGGGCTGTCACATACATGTGACTGGGAAGGGTGCTGGGGGCTGTCACTCACCTGTGATGTGGAGAAAGCTGGTGGCTGTCACATACCTATGATGGGGAGAGAGTTGGGGGCTGTCAAGCACTTGTGATGCGGAGACAGCTGGGGGCTGTCACATAACTCTGACGGGGAGAGAGCTGGGGTCTGTCACCCACCTGTGAAGGTGAGAGAGCTGGGCATTGTCACGCATCTGTGATATGGAGACACCTGGGAACGGTCACACACCTGTGATGGGGAGAGAGCTTGGGGTTGTCACATACCTGTGATGCGGAGACAGCTGGGGGCTGTCACATAACTGTGACGGGGAGAGAGCTGGGGTCTGTCTCCCACCTGTGAAGGTGAGAGAGCTGGGCATTGTCACGCATCTGTGATATGGAGACACCTGGGAACGGTCACACACCTGTGATGGGGAGAGAGCTTGGGGCTGTCACACACCTGTGATGGGGAGAGAGCAGGGGGCTGTCACTCACCTGTAATGGGGAGAGAGCTGGGGGCTGTCACACACCTGTGATGGGGACAGAGCTGGGGGCTGTCACTCCCCTGTCATGGGGAGAGACCTGGGGGCTGTCAAACACCTGTGATGGGGAGAGACCTGGGCGCTGTCACATACCTGTGATGCGGAGACAGCTGGTGTCTTTCAGATACCTGTGAAGTGGAGACATTTGGGGGCTTACACGTACCTGTGATGGGGAGAAAGGTGGGGGCTGTCAGGCACCTGTGACGAGGAGACAGCTGGGGGCTGTCACATACCTGTGATGGGGAGAAAGCAGGGGGCTGTCACTCACTTGTGATAGGGAGAGAGCTGGGGGCAGTCGCACACCTCTGATGGTGAGAGACATGGGGACTGTCAAACACCTGTGATGGGAAGAGAGCTAGTGGTTGTCACATACCTGGGATGTGGAGACAATGGGGGCTGTCAGATACCTGTGATGGGGAGAGAGTTGGGGGCTGTCAGGCTCCTCTGATGCGGAGACAGCTGGGGGCTGTCACCCACCTGTAAATGGAAGAGAGCTGGGCGTTGTCTCGTACGTGTGATATGGAGACAGCTGGGGAAGGTCACACACCTGTGATGGGGAGAGAGGTCGGGGTTGTCACATAACACTTCTGTGGAGACAGCTGGGGGCTGTCACATATAATGGGG
This sequence comes from Balaenoptera acutorostrata, assembly GCF_949987535.1. NCBI lineage: Eukaryota > Metazoa > Chordata > Mammalia > Artiodactyla > Balaenopteridae > Balaenoptera > Balaenoptera acutorostrata. Next base: position 95,338,151 of record NC_080071.1, read on the forward strand.
AGACAGCTGGGGGCTGTCATATACCTGTGAAGTGGAGACAGCTGGGGCCTGTCATATACCTGTGATGGGGAGAGAGTTGGGGGCTGTCACGCACTTGTGAGGCGGACACCGCTGGGGGCTGTCACATACCTGTGATGGGGAGAGCGCTGGGGGTTTTTACTCACCTGTAATGGGAAGAGAGATGGGGGATGTCAATCACCTGTGATGGGGAGAGAGCTGGGGGCTGTCAGTCACCTGTGCTGGGGAGAGAGATGGGGGCTGTCACATACCTGTGATGGGGAGAGAGCTGGGGGCTGTCAGTCACCTGTGCTGGGGAGAGAGATGGGGACTGTCACATACCTGTGATGGGGAGAGAGCTGGGGTCTGTCACCCACCTGTGAAGGTCAGAGAGCTGGGCATTGTCACGCACCTGTGATATGGAGACACATGGGGACGGTCACACACCTGTGATGGGGAGAGAGCTTGGGGTTGTCACATACCTGTGATGTGGAGACAGCTGGGGCCTATCATATACCTGTGACGGGGAGAGAGCTGGGGGCTGTCACTCCCCTGTCATGGGGAGAGACCTGGGGGCGGTCACACACCTGTGATGGGGAGAGAGCAGGGGTCTGTCACTCAACTGTAATGGGGAGAGAGCTGTGTGCTGTCACACACCTGTGATGGGGAGAGAGCAGGGGGCTGTCACTCACCTGTAATGGGGAGAGAGCTGTGTGCTGTCACATACCTGTGATGGGGAGAGAGATGGGGGCTGTTAGTCATCTGTGATGGGGAGAGAGCTGGGGGCTGTCACATACATGTGACTGGGAAGGGTGCTGGGGGCTGTCACTCACCTGTGATGCGGAGAAAGCTGGTGGCTGTCACATACCTATGATGGGGAGAGAGTGGGGGGCTGTCAAGCACTTGTGATGCGGAGACAGCTGGGGGCTGTCACATACCTGTGATGGGGAGAGCGCTGGGGGTTTTTACTCACCTGTAATGGGAAGAGAGATGGGGGATGTCACTCACCTGTAATGGGGAGAGAGCTGTGTGCTGTCACATACCTGTGATGCGGAGAGAGATGGGGGCTGTCAGTCATCTGTGATGGGGAGAGAGCTGGGGGCTGTCACATACATGTGACTGGGAAGGGTGCTGGGGGCTGTCACTCACCTGTGATGCGGAGAAAGCTGGTGGCTATCACATACTTATGATGGGGAGAGAGTGGGGGGCTGTCAAGCACTTGTGATGCGGAGACAGCTGGGGGCTGTCACATACCTGTGATGGGGAGAGCGCTGGGGGTTGTTACTCACCTGTAATGGGAAGAGAGATGGGGGATGTCACTCACCTGTAGTGGGGAGAGAGCTGTGTGCTGTCACACACCTGTGATGGGGAGAGAGCAGGGGGCTGTCACTCACCTGTAATGGGGAGAGAGCTGTGTGCTGTCACATACCTGTGATGCGGAGAGAGATGGGGGCTGTCAGTCATCTGTGATGGGGAGAGAGCTGGGGGCTGTCACATACATGTGACTGGGAAGGGTGCTGGGGGCTGTCACTCACCTGTGATGCGGAGAAAGCTGGTGGCTATCACATACTTATGATGGGGAGAGAGTGGGGGGCTGTCAAGCACTTGTGATGCGGAGACAGCTGGGGGCTGTCACATACCTGTGATGGGGAGAGCGCTGGGGGTTTTTACTCACCTGTGATGGGGAGAGACCTGGGGGCTGTCACATACCTGTGATGCGGAGACAGCTGGTGTCTTTCAGATAACTGTGAAGTGGAGACATTTGGGGTCTTACACATACCTGTGATGGGGAGAAAGGTGGGGGCTGTTAGGCACCTGTGACGAGGAGACAGCTGGGGGCTGTCACATACCTGTGATGGGGAGAAAGCAGGGGGCTGTCACTCACTTGTGATAGGGAGAGAGCTGGGGGCAGTCGCACACCTGTGATGGGAGAGAGCTGGGGGCTGTCACTCACCTGTTATGGGGAGAGAGCTGGGGGCTGTCACACACCTCTGATGGTGAGAGAGATGGGGACTGTCAAACACCTGTGATGGGGAGAGAGTTGGGGGCTGTCAGGCTCCTGTGATGCGGAGACAGCTGGGGGCTGTCAGATACCTGTGATGGGGAGAGAGCTGGGCGCTGTCACTCACCTGTGATGGGGAGAGAGTTGGGGGCTGTCAGGCTCCTGTGATGCGGAGACAGCTGGGGGCAGTCAGATACCTGTGATGGGGAGAGAGCTGGGCGCTGTCACTCACCTGTGATGTGGAGAGAGCAGGGGGCTGTCACACACCTGTGATGGGGAGAGAGATTGGGGACTGTCACATACCTGAGTCGCTGAGACAGCTGGCGGTTGTCACATACCTGTGATGTTGAGAGAGCTGGAGGCTGCCACTCACTTGTGATGGGGAGAGAGCTGGGGGCTGTCACTCACCTGTAATGGGGAGAGAGCTGTGTGCTGTCACACACCTGTGATGGGGAGAGAGCAGGGGGCTGTCACTCACCTGTAATGGGGAGAGAGCTGTGTGCTGTCACATACCTGTGATGGGGAGAGTGCTGGGGGTTGTCACACAAAAGTGATGTGGAGAGATATTGGGGCTGTCACTTACCTGTGATGGGGAGAGAGATGGGGGCTGTCAGTCATCTGTGATGGGGAGAGAGCTGGGGGCTGTCACATACATGTGACTGGGAAGGGTGCTGGGGGCTGTCACTCACCTGTGATGTGGAGAAAGCTGGTGGCTGTCACATACCTATGATGGGGAGAGAGTTGGGGGCTGTCAAGCACTTGTGATGCGGAGACAGCTGGGGGCTGTCACATAACTCTGACGGGGAGAGAGCTGGGGTCTGTCACCCACCTGTGAAGGTGAGAGAGCTGGGCATTGTCACGCATCTGTGATATGGAGACACCTGGGAACGGTCACACACCTGTGATGGGGAGAGAGCTTGGGGTTGTCACATACCTGTGATGCGGAGACAGCTGGGGGCTGTCACATAACTGTGACGGGGAGAGAGCTGGGGTCTGTCTCCCACCTGTGAAGGTGAGAGAGCTGGGCATTGTCACGCATCTGTGATATGGAGACACCTGGGAACGGTCACACACCTGTGATGGGGAGAGAGCTTGGGGCTGTCACACACCTGTGATGGGGAGAGAGCAGGGGGCTGTCACTCACCTGTAATGGGGAGAGAGCTGGGGGCTGTCACACACCTGTGATGGGGACAGAGCTGGGGGCTGTCACTCCCCTGTCATGGGGAGAGACCTGGGGGCTGTCAAACACCTGTGATGGGGAGAGACCTGGGCGCTGTCACATACCTGTGATGCGGAGACAGCTGGTGTCTTTCAGATACCTGTGAAGTGGAGACATTTGGGGGCTTACACGTACCTGTGATGGGGAGAAAGGTGGGGGCTGTCAGGCACCTGTGACGAGGAGACAGCTGGGGGCTGTCACATACCTGTGATGGGGAGAAAGCAGGGGGCTGTCACTCACTTGTGATAGGGAGAGAGCTGGGGGCAGTCGCACACCTCTGATGGTGAGAGACATGGGGACTGTCAAACACCTGTGATGGGAAGAGAGCTAGTGGTTGTCACATACCTGGGATGTGGAGAAAATGGGGGCTGTCAGATACCTGTGATGGGGAGAGAGTTGGGGGCTGTCAGGCTCCTCTGATGCGGAGACAGCTGGGGGCTGTCACCCACCTGTAAATGGAAGAGAGCTGGGCGTTGTCTCGTACGTGTGATATGGAGACAGCTGGGGAAGGTCACACACCTGTGATGGGGAGAGAGGTCGGGGTTGTCACATAACACTTCTGTGGAGACAGCTGGGGGCTGTCACATATAATGGGGAGACAGCTGGGGGCTGTCATATACCTGTGAAGTGGAGACAGCTGGGGCCTGTCATATACCTGTGATGGGGAGAGAGTTGGGGGCTGTCACGCACTTGTGAGGCGGACACCGCTGGGGGCTGTCACATACCTGTGATGGGGAGAGCGCTGGGGGTTTTTACTCACCTGTAATGGGAAGAGAGATGGGGGATGTCAATCACCTGTGATGGGGAGAGAGCTGGGGGCTGTCAGTCACCTGTGCTGGGGAGAGAGATGGGGGCTGTCACATACCTGTGATGGGGAGAGAGCTGGGGCTGTCACGCACGTGTGATATAGAGACAGTTGGGGACGGTCAAACACCTGTGCTGGGGAGAGAGCTGGGGGCTGTCAGATACCTGTGATGGGGAGAGAGCTGGGGGCTGTCACTCACCTGTGCTGGGGAGAGAGATGGGGACTGTCACATACCTGTGATGGGGAGAGAGCTGGGGTCTGTCACCCACCTGTGAAGGTCAGAGAGCTGGGCATTGTCACGCACCTGTGATATGGAGACACATGGGGACGGTCACACACCTGTGATGGGGAGAGAGCTTGGGGTTGTCACATACCTGTGATGTGGAGACAGCTGGGGCCTATCATATACCTGTGACGGGGAGAGAGCTGGGGGCTGTCACTCCCCTGTCATGGGGAGAGACCTGGGGGCGGTCACACACCTGTGATGGGGAGACAGCAGGGGGCTGTCACTCACCTGTAATGGGGAGAGAGCTGTGTGCTGTCACACACCTGTGATGGGGAGAGAGCAGGGGGCTGTCACTCACCTGTAATGGGGAGAGAGCTGTGTGCTGTCACATACCTGTGATGGGGAGAGAGATGGGGGCTGTTAGTCATCTGTGATGGGGAGAGAGCTGGGGGCTGTCACATACATGTGACTGGGAAGGGTGCTGGGGGCTGTCACTCACCTGTGATGCGGAGAAATCTGGTGGCTGTCACATACCTATGATGGGGAGAGAGTGGGGGGCTGTCAAGCACTTGTGATGCGGAGACAGCTGGGGGCTGTCACATACCTGTGATGGGGAGAGCGCTGGGGGTTTTTACTCACCTGTAATGGGAAGAGAGATGGGGGATGTCACTCACCTGTAATGGGGAGAGAGCTGTGTGCTGTCACACACCTGTGATGGGGAGAGAGCAGGGGGCTGTCACTCACCTGTAATGGGGAGAGAGCTGTGTGCTGTCACATACCTGTGATGCGGAGAGAGATGGGGGCTGTCAGTCATCTGTGATGGGGAGAGAGCTGGGGGCTGTCACATACATGTGACTGGGAAGGGTGCTGGGGGCTGTCACTCACCTGTGATGCGGAGAAAGCTGGTGGCTATCACATACTTATGATGGGGAGAGAGTGGGGGGCTGTCAAGCACTTGTGATGCGGAGACAGCTGGGGGCTGTCACATACCTGTGATGGGGAGAGCGCTGGGGGTTGTTACTCACCTGTAATGGGAAGAGAGATGGGGGATGTCACTCACCTGTAATGGGGAGAGAGCTGTGTGCTGTCACACACCTGTGATGGGGAGAGAGCAGGGGGCTGTCACTCACCTGTAATGGGGAGAGAGCTGTGTGCTGTCACATACCTGTGATGCGGAGAGAGATGGGGGCTGTCAGTCATCTGTGATGGGGAGAGAGCTGGGGGCTGTCACATACATGTGACTGGGAAGGGTGCTGGGGGCTGTCACTCACCTGTGATGCGGAGAAAGCTGGTGGCTATCACATACTTATGATGGGGAGAGAGTGGGGGGCTGTCAAGCACTTGTGATGTGGAGACAGCTGGGGGCTGTCACATACCTGTGATGGGGAGAGACCTGGGGGCTGTCACATACCTGTGATGCGGAGACAGCTGGTGTCTTTCAGATAACTGTGAAGTGGAGACATTTGGGGTCTTACACATACCTGTGATGGGGAGAAAGGTGGGGGCTTTTAGGCACCTGTGACGAGGAGACAGCTGGGGGCTGTCACTCACTTGTGATAGGGAGAGAGGTGGGGGCAGTCGCACACCTGTGATGGGAGAGAGCTGGGGGCTGTCACTCACCTGTTATGGGGAGAGAGCTGGGGGCTGTCACACACCTCTGATGGTGAGAGAGATGGGGACTGTCAAACACCTGTGATGGGGAGAGAGTTGGGGGCTGTCAGGCTCCTGTGATGCGGAGACAGCTGGGGGCTGTCAGATACCTGTGATGGGGAGAGAGCTGGGCGCTGTCACTCACCTGTGATGGGGAGAGAGTTGGGGGCTGTCAGGCTCCTGTGATGCGGAGACAGCTGGGGGCTGTCAGATACCTGTGATGGGGAGAGAGCTGGGCGCTGTCACTCACCTGTGATGTGGAGAGAGCAGGGGGCTGTCACACACCTGTGATGGGGAGAGAGATTGGGGACTGTCACATACCTGAGTCACTGAGACAGCTGGCGGTTGTCACATACCTGTGATGTTGAGAGAGCTGGAGGCTGCCATTCACTTGTGATGGGGAGAGAGCTGGGGGCTGTCACTCACCTGTAATGGGGAGAAAGAGGGGGGCTCTCACTCACCTGGGATGGGGAGAGAGCTGGGTGCTGTCACCCACTTGTAAATGGAAGAGAGGTGGGCATTGTCACGTACCTGTGATATGGAGACAGCTGGGGAAGGTCACACACCTGTGATGGGGAGAGAGGTTGGGGTTGTCACATAACACTTCTGTGGAGACACCGGGGGGCTGTCACATATAATGGGGAGATAGCTGGGGGCTGTCATATACCTGTGATGTGGAGACAGCTGGGGCCTGTTATATACCTGTGATGGGGAGAGAGTTGGGGGCTGTCACGCACTTGTGAGGCGGAGACCGCTGGGGGCTGTCACATACCTGTGATGGGGAGAGCGCGGGGGGTTTTTACTCACCTGTAATGGGAAGAGAGATGGGGGATGTCAATCACCTGTGATGCGGAGAGAGCTGGGGGCTGTCACTCACCTGTGATGGGGTGAGAGCTGGGGTCTGTCACCCACCTGTGAAGGTGAGAGAGCTGGGCATTTTCACGCACCTGTGATATGGAGACACCTGGGGACGGTCACACACCTGTGATGGGGAGAGAGCTAGGGTTTGTAACATACCTGTGATGTGGAGATAGCTGGGGGCTCTCACATACCTATAATGGGGAGACAGCTGGGGGCTGTCACATACCTGTGATGTGGAGACAGCTGGGGCCTATCATATACCTGTGATGGGGATAGAGCTGGGGGTGTCCCTCTCCTGTCATGGGGAGAGACCTGGGGGCTGTCACACACCTGTGATGGGGAGAGAGCAGGGGGCTGTCACTCACCTGTAATGGAGAGAGACCTGGGGGCTGTCACACACCTGTGATGGGGAAAGAGATGGGGACTGTCAAACACCTGTGATGGGGAGAGACCTGGGGGCTGTCACATACCTGTGATGCGGAGACAGCTGGTGTCTTTCAGATACCTGTGAAGTGGAGACATTTGGGGTCTTACACGTACCTGTGATGGGGAGAAAGGTGGGGGCTGTCAGGCAACTGTGATGAGGAGACAGCTGGGGGCCGTCACATACCTGTGATGGGGAGAGAGCTGGGGGCAGTCGCACACCTGTGATGGGAGAGAGCTGGGGGCTGTCACATACCTGTGATGCGGAGACAGGTGGTGTCATTCAGATACCTGTGAAGTGGAGACATTTGGGGGCTTACACGTACCTGTGATGGGGAGAAAGGTGGGGGCTGTCAGGCACCTGTGACGAGGAGACAGCTGGGGGTCGTCACATACCTGTGATGGGGAGAGAGCTGGGGGCAGTCGCACACCTGTGATGGGAGAGAGCTGGGTGCTGTCACATACCTGTGATGCGGAGACAGCTGGTGTCTTTCAGATACTTGTGAAGTGGAGACATTTGGGGGCTTACACGTACCTGTGATGGGGAGAAAGGTGGGGGCTGTCCGGCACCTGTGATGAGGAGACAGCTGGGGGCTGTCACATACCTGTGATGGGGAGAAAGCAGGGGGCTGTCACTCACTTGTGATAGGGAGAGAGCTGGGGCCAGTCGCACACCTGTGATGGGAGAGAGCTAGGGGCTGTCACTCACCGGTTATGGGGAGAGAGCTGGGGGCTGTCACTCACCGGTTATGGTGAGAGAGATGGGGACTGTCAAACACCTGTGATGGGGAGAGAGTTGGGGGCTGTCAGGCTCCTGTGATGCGGAGACAGCTGGGTGCTGTCACTCCCCTGTCATGGGGAGAGGCCTGGGGGCTGTCACACACCTTTGATGCGGAGAGAGCTGGGCGTTGTCACACACCTGTGATATGGAGACAAATGGGGAATGTCACACACCTGTGATGGGGAGAGAGCTTGGGATTGTCACATAACTGTGATGTGGAGATAGCTGGGGGCTGTCACATACCTATAATGGGGAGACAGCTGGGGGCTGTCATATACCTGTGATGGGGAGAGAGCTGGGGGCTGTCACTCCCCTGTCATGGGGAGAAAGAGGGGGGGGGCTCTCACTCACCTGGGATGGGGAGAGAGCTGGGTTCTGTCACCCACTTGTAAATGGAAGAGAGCTGGGCGTTGTCACGTACCTGTGATATGGAGACAGCTGGGGAAGGTCACACACCTGTGATGGGGAGAGAGTTTGGGGTTGTCACATAACACTTCTGTGGAGACAGCTGGTGGCTGTCACATACAATGGGGAGACAGCTGGGGGCTGTCATATACCTGTGATGTGGAGACAACTGGGGCCTGTCATATACCTGTGATGGGGAGAGAGTTGGGAGCTGTCACGCACTTGTGAGGCGGAGACCGCTGGGGGCTGTCACATACCTGTGATGGGGAGAGAGCTGGGGTCTGTCACCCACCTGTGAAGGTGAGAGAGCTGGGCATTGTCACGCACCTGTGATATGGAGACACCTGGGGACGGTCACACACCTGTGATGGGGAGAGAGCTTAGGGTTGTCACATACCTGTGATGTGGAGACAGCTGGGGCCTCTCATATACCTGTGACGGGGAGAGAGCTGGGGGCTGTCACTCCCCTGTCATGGGGAGAGACCTGGGGGCGGTTACACACCTGTGATGGGGAGAGAGCAGGGGGCTGTCACTCACGTGTAATGGGGAGAGAGTTGTGTGCTGTCACACACCTGTGATGGGGAGAGAGCAGGGGGCTGTCACTCACCTGTAATGGGGAGAGAGCTGTGTGCTGTCACATAACTGTGATGGGGAGAGAGATGGGGGCTGTCAGTCATCTGTGAAGGGGAGAGAGCTGGGGGTTGTCACATACATGTGACTGGGAAGGGTGCTGGGGGCTGTCACTCACCTGTGATGCGGAGAAAGCTGGTGGCTGTCACATACCTATGATGGGGAGAGAGTGGGGGGCTGTCAAGCACTTGTGATGCGGAGACAGCTGGGGGCTGTCACATATAATGGGGAGACAGCTGGGGGCTGTCATATACCTGTGATGTGGAGACAGCTGGGGCCTGTCATATACCTGTGATGGGGAGAGAGTTGGGGGCTTTCACGCACTTGTGAGGCGGAGACCGCTGGGGGCTGTCACATACCTGTGATGGGGAGAGCGCTGGGGGTTTTTACTCACCTGTAATGGGAAGAGATGTGGGGGATGTCAATCACCTGTGATGGGGAGAGAGCTGGGGGCTGTCACATACCTGTAATGGGGAGAGAGCTCGGGGCTGTCACACACCTGTGATGGGGAATGAGATGGGGACTGTCAAACACCTGTGATGGGGAGAGACCTGGGGGCTGTCACATACCTGTGATGCGGAGACAGCTCGTGTCTTTCAGATACCTGTGAAGTTGAGATATTTGGGGTCCTACACATACCTGTGATGGGGAGAACGGTGGGGGCTGTCAGGCACCTGTGACGAGGAGACAGTTTGGGGCTGTCACATACCTGTGATGGGGAGAAAGCAGGGGGCTGTCACTCACTTGTGATAGGGAGAGGGCTGGGGGCAGTCGCACACCTGTGATGGGAGAGAGCTGGGGGCTGTCACTCATCTGTTATGGGGAGAGAGCTGGGGGCTGTCACACACTTCTGATGGTGAGAGAGATGGGGACTGTCAATCACCTGTGATGGGGAGAGAGCTGGGGGCTGTCACTCACCTGTGTTGCGGAGAGAGATGGGGGCTGTCACATACCTGTGATGGGGAGAGAGCTGGGGTCTGTCACCCACCTGTGAAGGTGAGAGAGCTGGGCTTTGTCACGCACCTGTGATATGGAGACACCTGGGGACGGTCACACACCTGTGATGGGGAGAGAGCTTGGGGTTGTCACATACCTGTGATGTGGAGACAGCCTGGGCCTATCATATACCTGTGACGGGGAGAGAGCTGGGGGCTGTCACTCCCCTGTCATGGGGAGAGACCTGGGGGCTGTCACACACCTGTCATGGGGAGAGAGCAGGGGGCTGTCACTCACCTGTAATGGGGAGAGAGCTGTGTGCTGTCACATACATGTGACTGGGAAGGGTGCTGGGGGCTGTCACTCACCTGTGATGCGGAGAAAGCTGGTGGCTGTCACATACCTATGATCCGGAGAGAGTGGGGGCCTGTCAAGCACTTGTGATGCGGAGACAGCTGGGGGCTGTCACATACCTGTGATGGGGAGAGCGCTGGGGGTTTTTACTCACCTGAAATGGGAAGAGAGATGGGGGATGTCAATCACCTGTGATGGGGAGAGAGCTGGGGGCTGTCACTCACCTGTTCTGGGGAGAGAGCTGGGGTCTGTCACCCACCTGTGAAGGTGAGAGAGCTGGGCATTGTCACGCACCTGTGATATGGAGACACCTGGGGACGGTCACACACCTGTGATGGGGAGAGAGCTTGGGGTTTTCACATACCTGTGATGTGGAGACTGCTGGGGGCTGTCACATGCCTCTGATGTGGAGACAGCTGGGGCCTATCATATACCTGAGATGGGGAGAGAGCTGGGGGCTGTCACACACCTGTGATGGGGAGAGAGATTGGGGACTGTCACATACCTGAGTCGCTGAGACAGCTGGCGGTTGTCACATACCTGTGATGGGGAGAGAGCTGGAGGCTGCCATTCATTTGTGATGGGGAGAGAGCTGGGGGCTGTCACTCACCTGTAATGGGGAGAAAGAGGGGGGCTCTCACTCACCTGGGATGGGGAGAGAGCTGGGTGCTGTCACCCACTTGTAAATGGAAGAGAGGTGGGCATTGTCACGTACCTGTGATATGGAGACAGCTGGGGAAGGTCACACACCTGTGATGGGGAGAGAGGTTGGGGTTGTCACATAACACTTCTGTGGAGACACCGGGGGGCTGTCACATATAATGGGGAGATAGCTGGGGGCTGTCATATACCTGTGATGTGGAGACAGCTGGGGCCTGTTATATACCTGTGATGGGGAGAGAGTTGGGGGCTGTCACGCACTTGTGAGGCGGAGACCGCTGGGGGCTGTCACATACCTGTGATGGGGAGAGCGCTGGGGGTTTTTATTCACCTGTAATGGGAAGAGAGATGGGGGATGTCAATCACCTGTGATGGGGAGAGAGCTGGGGGCTGTCACTCACCTGTGCTGGGGAGAGAGATGGGGGCTGTCACATACCTGTGATGGGGAGAGAGGTGGGGCTGTCACGCTCCTGTGATATAGAGACAGCTGGGGACGGTCAAACACCTGTGCTGTGGAGAGAGCTGGGGGCTGTCACACACGTGATGGGTAGAGAGCTGGGGACTGTCACATAGCTGTGATGTGGATACAGGTGGGGGCTGTCACATACCTGTGAAGGGTAGAGAGTTTAGGGCTGTCAGGCATGTGTGATGCGGAAAAAGCTGGGGGTGTCACATACCTCTGATGTGGAGACACCTGGGGCCTATCATATACCTGAGATGGGGAGAGAGCTGGGGGCTGTCACACACCTGTGATCGGGAGAGAGCAGGGGGCTGTCACTCACCTGTAATGGGGAGAGAGCTGGGGGCTGTCACACACCTGTGATGGGGAGAGCCCTGGGGGCTGTCACATACTTGTGATGCGGAGACAGCTGGTGTCTTTCAGATACCTGTGAAGTGGAGACATTTGGGGTCGTACACATACCTGTGATGGGGAGAAAGGTGCGGGCTGTCAGGCACCTGTGACGAGGAGACAGCTGGGGGCTGTCACATACCTGTGATGCGGAGAAAGCAGGGGGCTGTCACTCACTTGTGATAGGGAGAGAGCTGGGGCCAGTCGCACACCTGTGATGGGAGAGAGCTAGGGGCTGTCACTCACCGGTTATGGGGAGAGAGCTGGGGGCTGTCACACACCTCTGATGGTGAGAGAGATGGGGACTGTCAAACACCTGTGATGGGGAGAGAGTTGGGGGCTGTCAGGCTCCTGTGATGCGGAGACAGCTGGGTGCTGTCACTCTCCTGTCATGGGGAGAGGCCTGGGGGCTGTCACACACCTGTGATGCGGAGAGAGCTGGGCGTTGTCACACACCTGTGATATGGAGACAAATGGGGAATGTCACACACCTGTGATGGGGAGAGAGCTTGGGATTGTCACATAACTGTGATGTGGAGATAGCTGGGGGCTGTCACATACCTATAATGGGGAGACAGCTGGGGGCTGTCACATACCTGTGATGTGGAGAAAGCTGGGGCCTATCATATACCTGTGATGGGGAGAGAGCTGGGGGCTGTCCCTCCCCTGTCATGGGGAGAGACCTGGGGGCTGTCAGACACCTGGAATGGGGAGAGAGCAGGGGGCTGTCACTCACCTGTAATGGGGAGAGAGCTGTGTGCTGTCACACACCCGTGATGGGGAGAGAGCAGGGGGCTGTCACTCACCTGTAATGGGGAGAGAGCTGTGTGCTGTCACATACCTGAGATGGGGAGAGAGATGGGGGCTGTTAGTCATCTGTGATGGGGAGAGAGCTGGGGGCTGTCACATACATGTGACTGGGAAGGGTGCTGGGGGCTGTCACTCACCTGTGATGCGGAGAAAGCTGGTGGCTGTCACATACCTATGATGGGGAGAGAGTGGGGGGCTGTCAAGCACTTGTGATGCGGAGACAGCTGGGGGCTGTCACATACCTGTGATGGGGAGAGCGCTGGGGGTTTTTACTCACCTGTAATGGGAAGAGAGATGGGGGATGTCACTCACCTGTAATGGGGAGAGAGCTGTGTGCTGTCACACACCTGTGATGGGGAGAGAGCAGGAGGCTGTCACTCACCTGTAATGGGGAGAGAGCTGTGTGCTGTCACACACCTGTGATGGGGAGAGAGCAGGAGGCTGTCACTCACCTGTAATGGGGAGAGA